>NC_140593.1:562746577-563946577 GCF_964204655.1 Triturus cristatus
GGACATTTACCGAAGGCGGTAGAAAGAACTCCGCTTAGATAAATATTTTGTGCAACACTGTGGACTCTTGTTGGATAAAAGGGCAGGTGTGGTTTCTTTGTGGCCGAGTCACTCATATAGCTACTGATACACCCATATAGATACTCACACACCCACTCACAGACACATTCAGCCACTCATGCACCCACTCACAGACCCATACAGCCACTCACACAGCTACTCACAGACCCATTCAGACACTCATGCACCCACTCACAGACCCACTCAGACACATACACCTACTCACAGCCCCACTCAGACACTCTCACATCCGCTAACACTCATTCACCTACTCAGATACCCACGCACCCACTCATAAACCTGTTCAGACACTCATGCACCAACTCACACACCCAATGAGACACATATGCAGGCACTCCCAGACCCACTCAGACACTCACACACCCACTCACTCATCCATTAAGACATTCATGCACTCACACACACACACACACTTAGGCACTCATGCAGTCACTCATAGGCTCATTTTCAAAGGTTATAGGTTACAGTTAAGAAACAAAATGTAAACAACCTTCAAAATTCACCAACAAACAAAGGTTACAGGGACATTATAGTTAGGAAATAACATTAAACAAAACATAGAAATTAATTAAAATAACCAAAGGTTACAGGGACGTTATAGTTAGGAAATAGAATAAAACAAAACTTAGAAATTCACTGAAAAAACCAAAGGTTACAAAGACGTTATAGTTAGGCTCAGATTTTATTAGTAGAAAACCAGTGACATTCAGCAGTTATAATTAGCTGAGCTAATTATAAGTTATGCCCCTGCAATGCACTGCTTATGACCTCACATATTACATCACTCATGACATGGTCAGTGACTTACAGTTAGGAACTAACATTTTAAAATCATAGAAATTCACTTAAAAAGCCAAAGGTTACAGGGTCATTATATTTTGGAAATAACATTAAAAAAATGTAGAAATTCACTAAAATAACCAAAGGTTATAGGGACTTTATAGTTAGCAACTAGCATTAAAAAAAACGTAGAAATTCACTGAAAAAAACAAAGGTTACAGGGATGTTATAGTTAGGAAATGGAATTTAAAAAAACCTTAATGTACTGAAAAAAACAGGTTATAAGGATGTTATAGTTAGGCTCAGATTTCACTCGTACAAAACCAGTGACATTCAGCAGTTAGCTAACTATAACTTACGCCCTTGCAATGCACTGCTTCTGACCTTACATATTATATCACTCATGACATGGTCAGTGACTTCACTGATGACATCTCAAATGGCATTCAGAGCCACTCACAAACCCACTCACACCTCCATACTGCCTCTCATACACCCACTCAAACACCCACATAACCACACACATACTCCTTCAGAGACCTATAGAACTACTCACGCACCCACTTAGTCACTCATACAGCCACTCACACAACTAGTCATTCACCCATACAGTTACTCATACAGCCACTCACAGCTACACACTCACCCATGCAAGTACTCAAACGCCTACTTATTCACCCATATACCTATTCACGCACCCACTCATTAACCCATACAGTCTCTCATCACAGCCACTTACTCACCCATACAACCACTCACACACCCACAAAACCACTTATATACCTATTCATAGAGCCATACGACTCACACACCCATTCACTTGCCCATACAGCCACTCACTCAGCCAGGGGAGGCCTGAACCACCCTTCTTAGCTAGTTCCATCTCATACAACCTCTTGTGGACCTTGGTACTCATCCAGCAGTCTGCATCCTGAATCAGCTTTCTGGGGTCAGCAAGCTTGCGGTCCATCAAGTGCTGGCACAGCTCTGGAAAACACAGCCCAGACAAGTGCTCCAATACAATCAAATGTACAGCCCCTGGTAATCTGTTACCTCACTGCCATTCACCCAGCCATCCAGCGCTCTACAAAAAGAATCCTCACACTCAAGCCGTGTCTGGGAATCATGCTTACTCTGTCGTAATGTAGCCCTGTACTTCTCAGGGGTAAGACCATACTGGGTAAGAAGGGCTGCCTTCATCTCCGGGTAGGTGAGTGCATATGCATCCCCTAAGGCCAGCAATGTATCCCTCCCCTCCACTGTGAAGTGGTTCTATATCCCTGACCCCAGTTTCTCTCCAGGACCCCATTCATGTGAAGCGCTACCTCATAGCCCTGAAACCATCTCTGGATGTCATCCCCTTTGGTATACTCTTTCCCTACGTGCTTTAGCCAGTGCACCGCATTCTCAGATTGGATGGATGAAACAGTGCTACCATTGGTGCTGGACTTGGCCTTCAAGTCAGACTCTCTTAAGCTCACCTCCTGAGCTAGCATAATTTGTCTCTCCTCTACTGCAGTTTATCCTTTTGGAGTTCCCTTTTATGCTCCATCTTAAGCCTTTCCAGCTCAAATTGATGCCTCCTTGTCTCCCGCCTGTCCTCCGGCTTCTCTAGGGACAGACCTCTGGAGGAAACACTGCTGCTTGCACAGGAAGATGAGTTCCTCCCAGGTGGATCCTGATCGACAACATCCTCCTGCAGGCTCTGCTCCTCCACATCATCATTCTCATCTTCTGGGTGCCCACCAGCCTCTTTTGCTTCCCACCTGGTCCTCAGCGCCTTTTGAAGCTCTTCCTTTTTAGCAAGGCCCCTGATAGAACATTTGAGTTTCTTGTAGAACCTTTTGAATTCAGGTAATGTGTAGGATTCCAACCTCTCTAGCTCTAACACTGACTCTGCAGCTCTCACTGCTGGCTCCCCAGACTGAGACGTGATTTGTAGACCAAAAACTCAGGAGTTGCAAAAGAAGAAAAAAATCGAAACCCATATGTGGTTGCATAGTAGTCTGCGATATGAAATAGTGTACACCAATCACTGTATGCAAAGTGCAAACACAAGTCCGATCCTCACCACTGACCACCAATGTTAGAAACAGGAGTCTCTAGTTGGCAGTGGTTTGCACCCCGTCCAAGTAGGGCCACTTATTCTCATCATGGTAAGGGGATTACACAGCTAAAATAAACCCTGCTTACTCCCTTGGTAGCTTGCCACCAGCAGTCAGGCTTATCTCAGAGGCAATGTGTAAAACATTTGTGCATACACACACAGTAACAAAGTGAAAACACTAGAAATGGACACCACACCCCTTTAGAAGAATATAACTTTAAAAAGGGTCAAAATCGTTCAGTCTATAGGGATCAATGGATGCGTCACTTTTATCACAAAGTACCTGGGATGCATCCAAGACAAAAACAGGTGCATGGGAGGTGAGGAACCAGAAAAGCAAATTGATGCCTTGGTTCCTTACTCCCAGGGAAGGTGATGCATCAGTTCCTTACTGTCAGGTGAGGTGATGTGTTGGTTCCTAACTGCAGCACAGGGGAGGTGATGCATCGGTTCCTTACTGTCAGAGGAGGTGAGGCATCAGTTCCTTACTGTCAGGGCAGGTGAAGTGTTTGGTCTCCGAACACGAGGCCTCTGTTCCTTACTGCTGGGCTACGTCAATGACAATTGGCACCCAGGGACGATGTATCGAAAATCCAGATGTGCTGTGTCGATGTGTTGGCGGCGGAGCAGATGCTGTGTTGATTTCACAGCCACGAAGCAGGTGGTGCACTGATTCTTCAGCCACAGCAGGGTCCATGTCGGAGTCAGAGCCTGTGCCACGGATGTCGGTGACACAGGGCTCGGAACTCAGGTTGTGGTGACCTTTCAGCTCCATGCCAGGCACTGAGAGTCGATGCATGGATTTTCTTCTTCGATTTCCGAATTCTACTTTCAAGGGCCCAGTAACTGGATTTGGCACCACGCACAAGTCAGGACTCTCAGCAGAAGAGCCCAAGCCTTGGTAGGGGAAGTCTTCGATGGCCCTGAGACTTCGTAAGAGAAGGCAAGCACGCACAAGCCCTTGGAGAATGTTGTAAAGCAGGATGTAGAAAGGAAAGTCCAGTCCTTTCACTCCTAGGACAGAAGCAGCAGGCTGGCACAACAAAGCAACAAGCAGAGTGTCAGTCCCTCTTACAGCATCCACCTCTTCTTCCTGGCAGAATGTTCTCTTAACCCAGAAGTGTTCTGAAGTTAGGGTGTCACAGCTCCAGTACTTCTACCAGTTTTTGCCTTTGAAGTAGTAGTGCACAAGACCTGGTCTTTCCCTGACTTGCCTCCAGACATAATACAGGGGGGTGAGACCGCTTTGTGTGAAGACTGGCACAGCCATATCCAGGTGTCAGTGACAACTCCCTCCATCACTCTAGCTCAGGAAGGCACATCAGCCTGGTGATGGGCTATCACGATATGCAGGGCACACCTCAGCTCCCTTTGTGTAGCTGTCTAGAATGAATGCACAAACAGTCAAACTGTCATTCTTCTCCAGACGTGGATTCAACTGGCAGACAGAGGCATAGAATGATAAAGAAAGAAAATGCCCGCTCTCTAAAAGTTTGGAAAACAAAGGGAGTTAGGCCGAAAGGACTAGGGTTAGGCAGGGCCGTATTACTAAATTGAACAACTGGGGATAAGCCTATACCTCAAATTTTTTAAAGCATATATGATTTCTGCTTCATGGACAAACACTTTATCTTTATGTTTATACCGATATTTTTATTTGTACCTTTTACTTGTATCTTTAATTTTTTTAGTTCATACATTAACACATGGAGAAAAAAAACATTGTCTCTTCATATCGACATGACAAACACTTCATAAAACATTTCAAGTTTACAGGTGATAAATCGTGCTATATACAAAACATCACAAGACTCTTTAACAAACAATTGTGAAAAAACAATATTTAAACAAAACCCAACTGACATCAACTACTTATGTCTTATTCCACAAATTTTGTGTGAAAAAAAGTCAATAATCTAAGACCTTCTTTTAGTGTCTACATCTGGTATCTATTTAATCACAGGGAAAATGGTTAAAATTTGAACATAAAAGAATTTAATCCTTAATTGCAAAGTGTAATTAAACCACAATTCCTCTGCGCATTTTTTGGGGGATGTGCCGACGCGTTTCGAATCCTAATGTTTCCTTCACAGGACTCTCATCAGGGCTTCCTTATTTTCTGAATAATGTGGGTTTTTCCTGTAAAGAATATGTGACATAAAAAGGTTTTAGACTCTGCCTCTTTTCCTATTTTCATTCTATGTACACTTCATTATGGTCTAGTGTACCTGAATACTGAGGTTTCTCTCCCCCACACTTCTGCTGGCCATGCCACCGGTGATCTCTTGGTTTAGAGACCTTCAGTTTTCTAAAAACAACATGGAGGGCTTTGTTAGCTATATTCATAGAGAATGTTGCAATCGCGATCGCAACTTATAATTAACATTTCCTACCTTGTGTACTTGCTTTTTAATTAAGCACTGTGTTCTGCGATCTTTTTACAAAAATATTGCCTGCCTGCAAAAAATATATATATATTTTTAATTTCTATAGAGGCTTTGATTTATATGCATTCATTAAAGTCTTCGACAAAGGTAAGGTACCTGTTTGAAATGCGCTTTATCCAACCGTGTTTATTCCTAACGAGTTTTCATACAGGCGCTTCGTGTCTATGGAAGAAATAACTTCATTTAGCCGATCTAGTCTTGCAACATTGTTTCTAAGTTAGCAGGTACACTGTAACAAGTGCCTACCTCTTTTTTCATGAGACGCGGTGAACGCCGCTTTTCATTCCTCACGTTTAATTATTTCACACTCGCATTTGCCTGAAATTAAATGTGCGAGTCTGATTATATATTTTAACTTTCCTTCAATTGACTGTGGCATTATTCTAATCTTTATTCTTGTGTGCTTACCGCAGTTTAAACGTCTTCACGCTGCATATCACAACTCCGGGGTACCATTATTGACGGTGGCCATTTTGCGCACAGCTTCTTCTAAATAAAGATTATTAGGTGTTTCCGGGTGTGTTTACCAATCACAGCTTGCTTCCTTCTATTGGCCATAGCAATGCATTCTGGGTTTTGGAGTTTCATGTTTTATTTAGCTCACTCATACTGTTTAATCCTGAAACCGTGCTATTGAATTTCAAGATTAAATACGCTTCTTTTTGTAGCAACGCGCTTTCTGTATCCATTGATCTTTTAGCCGCATTGATTGTCTCTAAAATAGTCCATTGAAATTAATTTTCGCTGTGAGCTTTTTTAAGGAAATGCTCAACCATTGGGGCAGTGGTCACCTTCTTTTTAATTCTTGATCGGTCCTGTGTAATCCTAGTATTTGCCTGTTGATTTGGCCTGCCTATATACATTTTTTGGCAGGGACATATTATGGCATAAATCACGTTCTTAGTTTTACAATTGGTAAAATGAGTGTGTTTCCACTTTATCCCATTGTGATTGAATTCTATACCTTCAACAGTACTGTTGCAAGCCACGCAATGGCCACATTTATGGTGGCCCTCTACTGGCTTCAAATTCCATTTCGATAGTAGGTCACTTTTTGGTTTGGGTAAGGAAATATCCACGCGTGTTATCTGCTGTCCTATACTTTGATTTTTTATCCCTAGCAAATATGGGCTTTGGAAAAGGACATTCAAGGCTTTCAAGGAGATGCCAATTTTTAAAAATAATCTGTCTGAATGTATTTGTTTCTGGGCCAAACGTAGTCACACAAACCAATGTCTCAAGTTCTTTCTTTTCTTTCACTTGGAGAAGGTTTTCGTGAGGTGTAAATCTCGCTCTTTTTATAGAGTGCTTAAGTAGTTTTTTTGGATAGCCCCTTTTCCCCAATTCTCTACAAAATGTTGCTGCATGTTCTTCCAAATCTAAGACCTCTGTGCAGTTTCTCCTAATCCTTAATAACTGTACATACAGGAGATTTTCTTTGAGGCTTTTAGGATGCACACTTTTTTAATGCAGAATTGTTTTTTAATCTGTATCTTTCTTATACAGTGATGTTCTCAACTGGTTTGTTTCTGTACTGATCTCAACATCTAGGAAAGTCATTTTGGTTTTACTTGACTGAACAGAGAACTTGATGTCTCTATGCCGGTTATTTAGCCAATCATGGAACGAATTAAATTCAATCTGGCTCCCCTGCCACAGGAGCCAGATATCGTCAATGTATCATAGCCACAGTGATATTTTATCTCCGAAGGGATTGTTATTTTCAATGAATCTTTCTTCATATTGGGCCATGTAGAGCACTGCCATTTCTGGTGCGTAAGGACAACCCATAGCAGTACCTTTGACTTGTAAAACAAACTGGTCTTCAAATTTAAAATAGTTTTTTTTAAGGCTACCTCTGCCAGTTGTAGAATGGATGTAGTTGGGACCCTATGGGGACGTTCTCTGCTGTCCAAGTAAAATTCCATGACTTCTAGCACCTCATCCTGAGGTATCTGTGTGTAAAGCGACGTGACATCAAGTGTCACCATCATTTGTACTTGGTCATCAAATGGTAGGCCTTCAACTTTCGTGATAAAATCTGTTGTATCTCGTAAGTATGACTTCACATCTTTCGCAAAAGGCTTTAAGAAGAAATCTACATACTTGGAGATTAGTTCTAGGATCGAATCACAACCAGAAACTATCGGTCTCCCTGGGGGCTTATCAAGAGTTTTATGAATCTTTGGCAAGAAATAGAAAACGGGGGTTCTTGGAAACTATTTGATTAAAAAGTCATGTTCTTTCGGTCCCAGGAATCCTCCTTCAATGACTAGTTGTAAAATTTTTGACATTTTATCTTGTATTGACTGCACAGGATCATCTTTGACCATTCGATACCAGGTTTGGTTGTTAACCTGGGTTCTCCCTTCTTCAAGATACATTTCCCGTGGCCAGATCACTACTGCCCCACCCTTATCCGCCTGTTTGATGACCGCTGATGTATCGGCTCTTAGATTTTGTATCGCTGTTTGTTGTTTCTGATTTATATTTTTATGGATGTATCTTTTTGCTTTTTCTAGTTTACCGATTGAAGATAGTAGTGTTTGTTCAAACGCATAGACTTGTTTGGGGATATTTTGAGTTGGGGTGAACTTGGATTTAACTCTAAAACCAGTCACTTCTCTATTTACCGTTGGTTCAGTGTTGTCAAAAAAAGCTTTCAATCTAATCTTTCTGCAAAACTCTACTGCTTCAAGTTTGAGTTTAGTATAGTCTGTTGGTTTGTATGGGACAAATTTTAGCCCTAAGTTCAAAACCATCTCTTCCTCTTTAGATAGTTGTTTCTGTGACAAATCAACTATAGTAGATGTTTCTAGGACTTGTAGAACCGGTTTCTTGTTTGCATTTCCCATGGTGGTTTGAACCTGGCTTTTTGCTGCCGGCCCTTGTCTAAAAAAGACACCTGTTTCTTAGGGCTACCTTCTCTGGAATCAGATCCTGAAGGCTCAGAAGATGAAGTATCTGAGAATGTAGAGAAACGATTCTTTGATCTTCCCTGATAAGAAATGAGGGCTCTACATGATTCAATAGAGGTGTAATAGTCCTCCTTGAGAAATGGATACACCTGCTCTATATTAAATGACTTTGAGTCCTTTTCAAACTTTGCACTCTTTATATTATAGTATTATCCTTGAAAGCCTGAATTTCCTTATCTAATTTTTCAAGAAGAGTTTTGGCTTCTGTGGCAGATTGGTTGTTCTTAATGGTCTGTGTCAGTTCTTCAAGATCTTCTAATTCTTTCTTACAAAGCCTCTGAGCTGTCTCTATCGTATGGACCATAAGGTCGCGGCTACATTTAGTATTGATATAACTGAAGCCTTTCTTATATTCAGCGTCCTCTATGAAAATTACTGGAACGTTCTTGACCTGGAGCCCCCAGGGGATTGTACCCGCTCGTAAGTGTTCCAGGAGAAAATGACCATGAAGCTCTGTACGAGTATGCTTCTTATGTAAGCGTGTTCGTTTTTCAGCCTCATTCTGCTGTTTAGCTGAAGAGCTAAGTGTAATCGTAGAAAAAGGAGAGGAAGCGATTACATTTTGGATGTGACATTCCGTGAAAGACAATGTTTCTTTCTCCGACATTATTTGCAGGAAAAATGATAATCCTGCCTAGAATCTACTTCTTCTGTATTGAAAGAAAAGTGGAGCACCTCGTATGCACCGTCCCTACTCACGCGGGTAAACACCCGCTCTATAGTTTGGAAAACAAAGGGACAAGGGTCAGGCAGGGCCGTATTACTAAATTGAACAACTGGGGATAAGCCTATACCTCGAATTTTTTAAAGCATATATGATTTCTGCTTCGTTGACAAACACTTTATCTTTATGTTTATACCGATTAAAGATACAAGTAAAAGGTACAAATAAAAATATCGGTATAAACATAAAGATAAAGTGTTTGTCCATGAAGCAGAATTCATATATGCTTGAAAAAATTTGAGGTATAGGCTTATCCCCAGTTGTTCACTTTCTAAAAGTGGCATTTTCAAACACGCAATTTAAAAAACAACTTCACTAAAAGATGTATTTTTAAATTGTGAGTTCAGGGCCCGCGCATGTGCAGTTTTGATGAAGAAGTAGCGATGAAGGAGGAAGAGGGAGCCCAGGGACGCCGCAGCTGAGGTAAGCTATTTTTCTTACTTTTAAATTGTTTTTAGAGGTTGTAATTTAATTGGTAATAGGGTGGGAGGGAGGCAGGGGCTGGCCAACTCCGCTCTGCTGTGGAGTGTGCGGAGTTTTGCCTACTCCGCCTCCTTCATGGAGCCCGGAGTAGGCAAAACTCTGCACACTCCACGGGCAGAGCGGAGCTCTCCGCCCACGGTTAATTCCAAGTAGAGAATTGTTTTCTTAGCCACTACAAAATGACGTGCATGTTTTAACCGATTTTCTTGGCCTTATATAGTCTGCTTATGATGTCGACCCGTTCACGTACTGCCGTAGCTTGAAATACTCCATTCACGTGAAACGCCGGGATCAGCATACTCGCTGAAATGCTATGTTAGACATTACAAGTAAGTTGCTTGGCTCTAAGGTACAGCTAGAGTCGCGATATGGACATTGTGATATCGACATAGGTTAGCTATGGCGGACTCAATTTATTATAATCTGGATTTTGTTTTACGTTTTGCAGGAATGCACATTTTAGTGTTTTTACTTACACTTATACCAGATCTGAGTGACACATATCACGCATTTCGAGATAAGTGTAGTGTCACTCTAGTACTTATGTTTACAATCGATTAGATCACTTTATTTTTCATCTTTCACTTGCCTAAAGAAAGGTTGCCTGGTGTTGAATCAGTTTTTGCTGCCAGGGTTACTATAAGCTTTCTATATGCCACTGTTCTTAACTTAAGGTTCCTAATGCCCACTTTGTGTGTATGCGTGTGTTATCATTATAGTAGACTTACGAGGTGATACTCAACTATGGTCGTACACATGTCCTTTTTCTGTAGTTTTCTGCTTAATATATTTCGAGCTCAGTTATTATGCTTGGGGGGTCTGAGAGACATATGACATATTTCTTTTGTGTGTTTAATTAGTGTATTCTGTTCCAATATTGCAGCGTTTTCTTTTTCTGAGATTACTCGATTCTAAAGATAAAGTTCATTTCACTAATCGATGTCCTTGGGGCTCCAAGGACCCTTTAACTTGAGATACTAAGTTATCGGTGATATTTGGGAGTATTGCATCGTCCTACGGTCTACTTATGGAGGTAGTTTCATGTATCTGTTTGGTTAATGATTCACACAGATAGTTTATTTCTCTCTTGGTACTTTTCTTTTTGGGATTACTTTGTGTTAATTTCCACAATATGTTGAAACAATGGCACCCTCTTCACATATGGTTTGGGGTTTTCCATCCTGGTTCCTTTCTTCTTCTTCTTCTTTTTTCCTCCTTTTGGCCTGTTTCCTCTTTTTCACTTTAACACGATTGTCCTCTGTGATCTTATTTGTGCACCACTTCCTTTTGGTTTTGGAAAGTCTGACCATGAAATTAGAAATAGATACTACCTGCATGTGAAAGTCAGCTTCATAAAATATGATGTTATTGTTACTCCGAGCTCTCTGTCGGGATTAAACATGATTGCTACATGTTCTAAGATTGTGTTCAGATGTAAATAACTTTTTTAAAAACATGTTATGAAGTTATAATGATTGCCTTTTTAATCATCAGCCTTGAAAAAGTCATTTTTTGGACGAAACACGTGTCGGCTGATTGCGGTCATCAGATACAGACCTGCGTGTCAACAGAATTTGAGATGTTTGTGCAAAATTAAAAGCTAGATCTACCACATTGTCAGACCAAAAAACGTATCAATTTGCGTAGTGCTCTGGAATTTATTACGTATAAGCCAATGATATATTGTAGTCCTGCACTTAATATTTACTTACACACCGAGGTGGCGTAGTGTTTATCCATTGAAGCAGACGGGTTGATTTTTTGTTCTTCTCACCTACCATGACTTGTTAGTGGTTGTGCTAGCCCTCTGTCATTACCACTGCCATCTTCCTTTTCTCTTTTTTAACTTTTAGCTCCAGGAAGCACGACTGAGGGGTGAGAAACCCAAGCAGTGGAGAGGGTGGGGAAGCACAGGGTTTATGTGGCGAAGACACTGAGTAGGTTGATTAGCTGTCTTAAATTGATATGTATCTGTAACCTAAAAATCTATGGTCACAGATATATCTAAAGAGTTCTATGCAGTCTAACACATTAACAGTGTGTATTTTGTGAAGCGCTTGTATGTTCTGGGGCAAGATGTGCACCATGTAAAATCACCCAAAAAAGAAAATGTGGATTATCTCCTTGACCACCTCTAAATTTCATGTTCAGCAAATTAATAATAAAGTGTTGGGTTTGCATGGCTGGAACTTCTGCCCCCGCCCACCCCAGACTACGGCATTATAATATTGGGAACCATGCATATCCATGAATGAAAAGTAGCTTCCCTTTCACCCAAGCAAAACTGTACCTATAGATCTGCAATTACAGCTGGCGAGAAAATGTGTCATGGTAAACCGGGTTCGAATTCTGAGTTCAGCTCAGTATGCTTTGAATGTCGGCAAATTTCCCTGCGGCAATTTTTATTAATATAAGCCAAAAGTAGTCTCTGTCTGCTGTGAGGTGCTTTTATGCTCTTAGGTGAAGTTTGTACTATGTAAAACTGCCCATAGTAAAATGTGGATTCTGCCCATGCCGCAACCCACACTCTAATGTAATCCTTCATGAATTAAGTACATAGATGAACCTTTTATTTCAGTAAGAGATACAATTTCGTGACTGATTTGTCAGTGTTTTACCAGCAAAATCTGGGATCAATTCCAGCTTCCCTGCTTGACCAAATTGTGTGATGTGAGGCAAATTCTTTATTTTACCGAGCCTTCTTTTGGCATTATTCCAAACCACAGTATTTTCAAATACGTGATGTTGGGATGAGCACTGATAAAAAAGAAACGTACGTGTTTGTTTACTATTCATTAATGATGTACCATCTATAATAAGAATATAGGCAGCAGTTAAAGGTATGCCTCATGTAGGCCATTATAATATGGGCAGACCCACTTGGCTGCGAATGAAAAGTTTCCTCACCTTCACCCAGGCAAAACGGCTCATGTTGCTTTCCAACTTCACCTGCCGAAAATGTTTCATGGGCAAATGGGTTTCAATCCTGGACTCAGTTCAGTATTTTGTGAATGCCACCAAATGTCCCTCTGCCCCAAATAAAAACCGTCAAAAGTAGCGTGTCTGCTTCGAAGTGCTTGTTAAATAGGATGATGTTTGCCCTAATTAAAGTGCCCACAATAAAATGTGCTGCCTGTCAGCCACACTCTAATGAGAGCCTTCAAGATTTAAGGACCAAGAGCTAACATTTAGTGACTGGGTTGCACAGGGTGAAACTGGAAAATCTGGGATCAATCACGGCTTCCCTGACCAAATTATGTGATCCTAAGCAAATGTTTCATTTTAAGATGAATCTTTTTAGTCATTGCCCCATATCAGGACGTTTTCAAGTATGTGAGCTTGGGACACTTCCAGACTTATTTATATGCCCAGTTATACATTCAGTCTTCCACTCATACTGTGACTGATTAACAAAAGCATAGAGCCACTCTCACACACAGTTAGACAGTCAGTGGCACTTACAAATACACACTGTGTAGACACTAACAGCCAGTCACACACCAATTGAAGGCTCTGACACACCCAGGCACACACTGATATAGACACTGACACACCCAGAAACACACTGATACAGCCACTAGCACAACCACCCTAACACTTATGCAGTTACGGGAACACCCTGGCACACACCCTTGCAGCTACTGATACACCCAGACAAATACTAATGCAGCTACTTAAACTCCCAGCCATACAGTAAAACAGCTACTTACACACCCAGGCACACAGTGACACACACACTAACACACCCAGGGAAACACTAATGCACCCACTGACCCACCCAGGGACACACTGATGCAAACACTGGCATACTCAGTCTAACACTAATTCAGTCACTGTACCACAGGCACATTTTGATACAAGCATTGACACATGCATGCACCCGGTTATACATGCACCTACACACCCAGTCAAACATTATTTACAGCTACTTACAGACCCATGGAGACAGTGCTACATCAACTTACAAACCCAGCAAAACACTAATACAGCTAATTACACACCCAGGGAGAAACTGTGATGCAGACAATGACACATCCAGCCAATCACTAATGCAGCTACTGACACACATGCACACACTGATGCAGACACTGACATACTCAGACAAACAGTAACACAGCCACTGACAGGCATACTCTGATACAGGCACTAATACAGTCAGGCACACACTGATACAACCACAGATAAACTGAGTCAAACACTAATGCAGCTACTTACACTCTCAGACACACACTAATGCAAATACATACAACCAGGGAAATACAAATGCAACCACTGAGAGACCCTTGGAAACACTGATACAGATACTGACACACCCAGCCAAACACTGATGCAGACGCTGATACACTTATTTATACATGTAAAGTAACACACTTATAGTGGTTGTTACATTTAAAATATAACTATATATGTAGCTACTAAATTGCTTAAACTATATAATGTAATACTATGTCATTTCAACCTACATATATTGTTTTTTGACATCTATCTGCATTTAGAAATAAATAGTAAGAATGCGAATAAAGACAGAAACAAGAAAGAAACAGAAAAAACAATACTAGCTCTTTGCAAGGCAAGAGAAAAGAGCTATTGGTAAGAACATTAAGAAATGTATTTAAAAAGTATGTGGAAATCTACAAAGTGTGCAAAATAATTGTAATAAAAAGTGACTTTAAATCAACTAAGGAAGGAAAAAGAGTAAGTGAGATTAAAACAAATAAATCATAAGAAAATACATGGTTCAACAAGAAGACAGACACAGTTTAGGACAATCGAGCAATAACGTTTCATAGTATGGCAATTCAGAACTTGGTATGAACAATGAGGCAGTATAAAAGGAGAAGGGAAGCAGTCAAACATATTTAGACTGTAGTCAATGAGGTATTTGCTCTGAAGAGGAAACTATTTATTTTGATACTGAACAGAATGAGAATACTGGATAAAACAGTGCTGTCTATGAAGAGAAGAAGCCAAAAAATAAGACTTGTGAATAGAAGTAATTATTGTTACATTTTTAGAGGAGAATGGAAGCATACATCCAGTACTGAGCCTTTCTTTAAGGAAGAAAGCTGCTTTCAAGAGAACACATTAGTGCATGCAGTTGAAACAACCGGTCGATGTTATGAAGTGAAAGATGGTACTCCCATTGCAAAAGAGGAGCTGGTTCTAGGAATGTAGAGAAGGACATAGCTGATGAGGTACAAGGAAGGCAGGTCCCTATATACAAATGAAACTGTAGAACTATTTGCAGTGTTCGGCAGGAATCACCACTTACCTACAGAGAACTAAAGAGATTGTTGTGGGTAGTAATAGCACCAACTGGATTAGATGCACACAATCTTAAAGTAATTACTTTACATCAGCTACTTATGCTACCTGTAGATGGATATATTAAGCCATTTTTTACTACAATTTCCAGATAGAATCAGAAGCGTCAAATGAAAAATTGCAATTTTGCTAGGATTAGATCCATGCAAAGTGATGAAATATACTAATTTACAGTGATATTCAGTGGTGTGTTTATCCAAAAAAGTGTGCACAAGCAACTTTCATCACTTTAGAATATTGGTTGTTCATCACTCTAAAATGCAAAAGTTTGTTTGGAGACTTTACTTTGTGAAAACACCTACCTTTTTTTTGGAGAAATGACTACATAGAAATGTGGATAGATCCAAACCAGAAGAAATATTTGAACACTATAGTATCTATCAATTGCATTCCAAATAGGTTTTTGGCGATTCTATTGATCTCTTTCAAATGAAACAAGGAAAAGGAGCGCCGATGAGTATGGGGGAGAAAAGTTTAGAGGCTCGCTGTTTTCTGCAACTATTTTCCACGCACAGAAGTCAAGCCCCTCCTCAGGAAACCCTCCGCAGACCCGACGGACCTGGAAAACTACCGACCCATCGCTCTCCTTCCCTTCGCAGCCAAAGTCACAGAAAAGATCGTCAACGCCCAGCTGACAATCTTCATCAAGGAGAACGCCATCCTCGACCCCTCCCAATCCAGATTCATCAGCAATCACATCACTGAGACCGCCCACCTTTCTGCCACAGACAACATCCGCATGCTCCTCAACCAAGGCCACACCGCCGGCCCTCATCCTACTGAACCTCTCCGCAGCCTTCTACACCATCTCCCACTGCACTCTGACAGCCAGACTTCACAACTCCGGCATATAGGGAACCGGCCTCGACTGGCTCCGCTCCTCCCTCGCTGGCAGAACCCAAAGGCTCAGACTCCCATCCTTTCCTCTCTCCACCCACAGAGATAAACTGCGGAGTACCCCAAGGATCATCGCTGAGTCCCACACTCTTCAACATCTGCATGACCCCCTCACCGCCATCATCAGACAGCATGGACTCAGCATAGTATGCTACACCGACGAAACCCAGCTCAACCTCTCCCTCATGAAGGAACCCAACGCCACCAGACTCAGAGTCCATGAACGAATGAAAGACGTTGCATCCTGGATGAGCAGTAGCTGTCTGAAGCTCAACTCGGAAAAGACAGAAGTACTCATGCTCGGACCCACCCGCTCCGCTTGGGACAACACCTGGTGGCCCACCGCCCTTGGCAACATGCCCACTCCCACAGACCACACCCGGAACCTCGGCATCATACTCGACTCTTCCCTCACCATGACCTGCCAAATCAATGCAGTCGCCTCCACCTGCTTCAACACCCTCCGCATCCTTCGCAAGACCTTCAAATGGATCCTCCCTGAATCCAGAAAGACCGTCACCCACGCACTCATAACAAGCAGACTGGGCTACGGAAACACCCTCTACGCTGGAATCAACAAATCCCTGCTACTCAAACTCCAGGCCATCCAGAACACCGCGGCCAGACTCGTCCTCGGCATCCTACTACATGAACCCATCACCCAACACCTAGGTGACCGCCACTGGCTCCCCGTAAAAAAAAAATTTACCTTCAAGCTCCTCACCCACGCCGACAAATCCCTCCACAACACCGGACCCAAATACCTGAACGAAAAAGTCTCCTTCCACCGACCCAGGAGAAACCTCTGCTCTGCCGATCCTCGCAGATACCCCTTGCATCTGCAGAACCAGAGAAGGTGGAAAAACCTTTTCCTTCATCGCGGCTAAGGCCTGGAACGAGCTCCCTATCAACATCAGGCGCTCTCCCACCCTGCACACCTTCAGAAAGAGCCTAAAGGCCTGGCTCATCAGCTGACCCGGAGCTACACCCCCCCAGTGCCTTGAGACCCTCACAGGTGAGTAGCGTGCTTCACAGTTCCCTGATTGGTTGATTGATTGACACTTACGAATGCTGTGACCAGTTGAGCCTACCCGGCTTGTACTCAAATTCAAGGGGAATTGTTTGGGTAAGTCTAGGCCCTGCAAGCACACTAAACAGAGTCTTAAAGTCTATCCCAGAAATTCAGTAGCTAGTAAGGTTTGACCCGGAAATTATAGATATTGTGAAAACAAACATGTTGGATACTTACTATGCAAGAAGGAGTCCACACCTTGAAAACGTGTGTCTTTACGAGATAGTTCAACACAATAGCTATAGAAACAACGTAACAGAAAAAGTAGCTGAAAGGAAATTTGCAGTAGTTGGTTGTGACGGTTGTTTGGTTCGATATGCAAATGGAAGTTTGATCAATCTTTCTCAACGACGTGAAAATGTTAAATGATGAGATTGAACAGGAGGAAACAATTGCTTCTGAGATAACTTAGGACAGTTCGCAAAGCAGCCAAATGTTGGAACCTCTAAGTCAAGATCCTCTTGGACAACCAATTATTAAAAATGAAGCTGCCATAGCTATGAATAAGGTGGAGACTGCAATGCAACAAGCAAGACAAGAAAGTGTTAATTTTGGAGCAGTTAGTTGGACAACTGAAAGATGAGTAGAAAGAAATGTACATGAAGGTAAAATAGAAAATAGAGCATGAATTCCTCCACGAAAGGAATGAATGTAAATGCTCATCATTTAAGTCAATACTATTAAACGTCAGTGGTCAAGCTGACACTGGGAAAAGCTTTTTAATTGATGTTCTCACCACTTACCTACAGAGCACTACAGAGATTTGTTGTGTGTAGTAATAGCACCAACTGGATTAGATGCACACAATATTAAAGTAATTACTTTACATCAACGACTTATGCTACCTGTAGAACATGGCAACAAACTGGAGTGCCAAAAGTTATCAAGTGACACTTGTCATGAAGTCTCAAGAGTACTGAAGAAACTTAAACTTTTAATCATCGATGAGGTGAGCATGGCCTCAAACTTATTGCTTGCCTTTGTACACTTAAGAATGCAACAGATTTTAAAAACAGGGTATGACGATGTTTGGACAAAAGCACTTAATTGTGTTCTGCGACCTATTACAAATTACCCCATCAAAGGACAGCCTGTATTCAAGACACTTCTCCATGATGAAATTCGGAATTCCTTGGGAAGTATTGGAAAGGTAAACATTTGGCTAAATTTCCAATCGATGGAACTACTTAAGAATATGCGTCAAACATCTGACGTGAAATACAGAAATATTCTCAAGGATATTAGAGTAAGATATCTCACCAAAGATGGAAAACGTCAATTAGAAAGTCAACTTGTTAAGAAACTGTTTCCTACAACCAAGCCAGCAGCAGAGCTAATGCTTAGTTTCATTCAAGAAGATAAAATCGATTGTCTGGCTAATTCCTACACTTTAAGAGTGTTCCTGTTTTAACGAAGAATTACTAAAATTGGAGAAAGAAGAAATTTTGCAACTTACAGAAATAGACAAAACGGAACACCAGGGTGTGACAGTACTCCTCAATGAAAAATTACGAGTGAAACTTGATTAAATGGAAAGGCTGTATCAAGGACTGTGAGATTAGATGAATGTTTAAGTGTTTGCAAGATTTGTAGAGTAATTTTGCGTAGAAATTTAAATGATGAGGAAGGATTAGAAAATGGCGCTATGGGTAAAGTGATTGATTTCATTAACTTTCTAAATAGGGATGAGGTTGACTACGTAGCAATAAAATTTGATCAGAACAATGGCAGAAAGCAGATTGGTAGGTGTACTGTACGTGTTTTGCTTGTAAAATACTTGCGTATTCTGTGGCAGCAGTTTCCAGTTTCTTTAGCATACGCTGCCACTATTCATAAATCTCAAGGTGTAAGTGTGGACGCAGCTTTTATTAATATTGGTAGTACTGAATTTAAGGAAGGTATGTCATATGTAGCATTATCTCGAGTTAGAACATTGTCCGGTTTGTTTTTGGTTGAATTTGATGACAGCAAAGTAAGTGCTGAAGCAAGTTGTGTCAAAGACGACAATCAATTAAGAAGTATATATGCTCCTCATTTAGGACAGTATCCCATTTATGAAAAATGGATAATGTGTCCAAAGCAAAAGCTTACAAAGGATTGTAGGATGTTGCTCAAAAGAAGGAAAAGAAGAAGAAAAAAGTGGAGAATGAGGGAGATATTCTAGATTACCAGTTGTCAAATCCTTCTGGTGTAAACTGCTATGCTAATGTTGTTTGCAATGTGCGCTTTCATTTACCAGTGTAAATGCAATTGAACAGAAACCACAGAAGAGATTATGTTCTTCACAGTGTAATTTGCTGCAAGGTTTAAATAGTGATAGAACTGTAATACATTGTGCTTCAGGAATTCGAGATCTAGTACATATATGTAGAGGATCAGTACAATTTACCCAATCCACAATATGCACAGGAGTTTATAATGGTCATCCTTAAGTTTAAGACAAAGAAGAAATAAGAATTGATGACTTATTTTGACAGTTACTCATGGAACCATGAGTGTGAAGAATGCTATTTTACATCAAATACACAAATAGACTGGAGCATTGAAAATGCTCTCGCCTCCATGAAGCGAAGCAGAATGCCAGCTCCCACAGGAGACAAGGAGCTGGCAGGGACTGTGGGGGCCTTGAGGCTCCCCATGCGGTCCCCAACGAGAGGCCAAGCCCCGGGGATGGGGTACCCGGGGTCAAAAATGGCCTAGGAAGGGGGCCGCCCAGGAAGGGGGCCATCCGGCCTCCTCCCTTTTTTTTATTTAAAAAAACAAACAGTTGGGCCCTGGGGATGGGGTCCCAGGGGCCGAAATCAGCCTGGGGAGGGGCCATGCAGCCCCACTCCCTTAAAATAAACAAAAAATATAAAAAGAAATGTCCAAGCCCCTGGGGATGGTGTCCCCAGGGCTGAAAATGGCCAGGGGGAGGAGGCTGCTCAGCTCCCCTCCCTTAAAAGAAGAGAATGAAAGAAATTGTCCAGGCCTCGGGGGATGGAGTTCCTGGGCTGAAATCGTCCTGGATGGGGGGGCTGCACAGCCCCCCTCCCTTTTCATTTAAATATAAATATAGAAAATGGGTCAGGCCCCGGGGGATGGGGTCTCAGGGGCCCAAAAGTGCCAAGGGAAGGGGTCCACACAGCCCTCTTTCCTAAATTTAAAAAAACCCCACAAAGCTGGCAACTTGCCGGATGTAAAAACCAAAGGAAATGATGGACGGAGTGTTGAACATTGCAAGCACTCACCCCCAGTCAACTGATCTGGGTTTAATCCATCACCGTTCTTTAGCCCACTCTGCCACCCCAGTTCAGACATGGCCATATGCAAATCAGTCTGACCCTGTGCCTCATGGGAACAGTCCAGCCCAAACTGCCAAGCCATGTCTTCCCTGGACCGGAAACAAGCTTCCTAGGACCGGTTTCTGGCATTTCAGCCGTCTTCAGCCAAGCTTGCTTGAATCCAGTGGCAAAGTGAGCAAGGGACTCACGTCTGAGCATACCCTGCCAACTTATGGCGAACAAAGCAAAAACCAAAGGAAATGATGAACGGAGTGTTGATCATTGCAAGCACTCACCCCCAGTCAACTGATCTGGGTTTAATCCATCACCGTTCTTTAGCCCACTCTGCCACCCCAGTTCAGACATGGCCATATGCAAATCAGTCTGACCCTGTGCCTCATGGGAACAGCTTCCTAGGACCGGTTTCTGGCATTTCAGCCGTCTTCAGCCAGGCTTGCTTGAATCCAGTGGCAAAGTGAGCAAGGGACTCACGTCTGAACATACCCTGCCAACTTACCGGTCCTAGGAAGCTTGTTTCCGGTCCAGGGAAGACATGGCTTGGCAGTTCGGGCTGGACTGTTCCCATGAGGCACAGGGTCAGACTGATTTGCATATGGCCATGTCTGAACTGGGGTGGCAGAGTGGGCTAAAGAACGGTGATGGATTAAACCCAGATCAGTTGACTGGGGGTGAGTGCTTGCAATGCTCAACACTCCATCCATCATTTCCTTTGGCTTTTGCTTTGTTCGCCTTAAGTTGGCAGGGTATGCTCAGACGTGAGTCCCTTGCTCACTTTGCCACTGGATTCAAGCAAGCCTGGCTGAAGACGGCTGAAATGCCAGAAACCGGCCCTAGGAAGCTTGTTTCCGGTCCAGGGAAGACATGGCTTGGCAGTTCGGGCTGGACTGTTCCCATGAGGCACAGGGTCAGACTGATTTGCATATGGCCATGTCTGAACTGGGGTGGCAAAGTGGGCTAAAGAACGGTGATGGATTAAACCCAGATCAGTTGATTGGGGGTGAGTGCTTGCAATGCTCAACACTCCGTCCATCATTTCCTTTGGTTTTTGCTTTGTTCGCCATAAGTTGGCAGGGTATGCTCAGACGTGAGTCCCTTGCTCACTTTGCCACTGGATTCAAGCAAGCCTGGCTGAAGACGGCTGAAATGCCAGAAACCGGTCCTAGGAAGCTTGTTTCCGGTCCAGGGAAGACATGGCTTGGCAGTTCGGGCTGGACTGTTCCCATGAGGCACAGGGTCAGACTGATTTGCATATGGCCATCTCTGAACTGGGGTGGCAGAGTGGGCTAAAGAACGGTGATGGATTAAACCCAGATCAGTTGACTGGGGGTGAGTGCTTGCAATGCTCAACACTCCGTCCATCATTTCCTTTGGTTTTTGCTTTGTTCGCCATAAGTTGGCAGGGTATGCTCAGACGTGAGTCCCTTGCTCACTTTGCCACTGGATTCAAGCAAGCCTAGCTGAAGACGGCTGAAATGCCAGAAACCGGTCCTAGGAAGCTTGTTTCCGGTCCAGGGAAGACATGGCTTGGCAGTTCGGGCTGGACTGTCTCATGAGGCAGAGGGTCAGAATTATTTGCATATGGCCATGTCTGAACTGGGGTGGCAGAGTGGGCTAAAGAACGGTGATGGATTAAACCCAGATCAGTTGACTGGGGGTGAGTGCTTGCAATGCTCAACACTCCGTCCATCATTTCCTTTGGTTTTTGCTTTGTTCGCCATAAGTTGGCAGGGTATGCTCAGACGTGAGTCCCTTGCTCACTTTGCCACTGGATTCAAGCAAGCCTGGCTGAAGGCGGCTGAAATGCCGGAAACCGGTCCTAGGAAGCTTGTTTCTGGTCCAGGGAAGACATGGCTTGGCAGTTCGGGCTGGACTGTTCCCATGAGGCACAGGGTCAGACTGATTTGCATATGGCCATGTCTGAACTGGGGTGGCAGAGTGGGCTAAAGAACGGTGATGGATTAAACCCAGATCAGTTGACTGGGGGTGAGTGCTTGCAATGCTCAACACTCCGTCCATCATTTCCTTTGGTTTTTGCTTTGTTCGCCATAAGTTGGCAGGGTATGCTCAGACGTGAGTCCCTTGCTCACTTTGCCACTGGATTCAAGCAAGCCTGGCTGAAGACGGCTGAAATGCCAGAAACCGGTCCTAGGAAGCTTGTTTCCGGTCCAGGGAAGACATGGCTTGGCAGTTCGGGCTGGACTGTTCCCATGAGGCACAGGGTCAGACTGATTTGCATATGGTCATGTCTGAACTGGGGTGGCAGAGTGGGCTAAAGAACGGTGATGGATTAAACCCAGATCAGTTGACTGGGGGTGAGTGCTTGCAATGCTCAACACTCCATCCATCATTTCCTTTGGTTTTTGCTTTGTTTGCCATAAGTTGGCAGGGAATGCTCAGACGTGAGTCCCTTGCTCACTTTGCCACTGGATTCAAGCAAGTCTGGCTGAAGACGGCTGAAATGCCAGAAACCGGTCCTAGGAAGCTTGTTTCCGGTCCAGGGAAGACATGGCTTGGCAGTTCGGGCTGGACTGTTCCCATGAGGCACAGGGTCAGACTGATTTGCATATGGCCATGTCTGAACTGGGGTGGCAGAGTGGGCTAAAGAGCGGTGATGGATTAAACCCAGATCAGTTGACTGGGGGTGAGTGCTTGCAATGCTCAACACTCCGAACATCATTTCCTTTGGTTTTTGCTTTGTTTGCCATAAGTTGGCAGGGTATGCTCAGACGTGAGTCCCTTGCTCACTTTGCCACTGGATTCAAGCAAGCCTGGCTGAAGACGGCTGAAATGCCAGAAACCGGTCCTAGGAAGCTTGTTTCCGGTCCAGGGAAGACATGGCTTGGCAGTTCGGGCTGGACTGTTCCCATGAGGCACAGGGTCAGACTGATTTGCATATGGCCATGTCTGAACTGGGGTGGCAGAGTGGGCTAAAGAACGGTGATGGATTAAACCCAGATCAGTTGACGGGGGGTGAGTGCTTGCAATGCTCAACACTCCGTCCATCATTTCCTTTGGTTTTTGCTTTGTTCACCATAAGTTGGCAGGGTATGCTCAGACGTGAGTCCCTTACTCACTTTGCCACTGGATTCAAGCAAGCCTGGCTGAAGACGGCTGAAATGCCAGAAACCGGTCCTAGGAAGCTTGTTTCCGGTCCAGGGAAGACATGGCTTGGCAGTTCGGGCTGGACTGTTCCCATGAGGCACAGGGTCAGACTGATTTGCATATGGTCATGTCTGAACTGGGGTGGCAGAGTGGGCTAAGGAACGGTGATGGATTAAACCCAGATCAGTTGACTGGGGGTGAGTGCTTGCAATGCTCAACACTCCATCCATCATTTCCTTTGGTTTTTGCTTTGTTCGCCATAAGTTGGCAGGGTATGCTCAGACGTGAGTCCCTTGCTCACTTTGCCACTGGATTCAAGCAAGTCTGGCTGAAGACGGCTGAAATGCCAGAAACCGGTCCTAGGAAGCTTGTTTCCGGTCCAGGGAAGACATGGCTTGGCTGTTCGGGCTGGACTGTTCCCATGAGGCACAGGGTCAGACTGATTTGCATATGGCCATGTCTGAACTGGGGTGGCAGAGTGGGCTAAAGAACGGTGAAGGATTAAACCCAGATCAGTTGACTGGGGGTGAGTGCTTGCAATGCTCAACACTCCGTCCATCATTTCCTTTGGTTTTGCTTTGTTCGCCATAAGTTGGCAGGGTATGCTCAGACGTGAGTCCCTTGCTCACTTTGCCACTGGATTCATGCAAGCCTGGCTGAAGACAGCTGAAATGCCAGAAACCGGTCCTAGGAAGCTTGTTTCCGGTCCAGGGAAGACATGGCTTGGCAGTTCGGGCTGGACTGTTCCCATGAGGCACAGGGTCAGACTGATTTGCATATGGCCATGTCTGAACTGGGGTGGTAGAGTGGGCTAAAGAACGGTGATGGATTAAACCCAGACCAGATGACTGGGGGTGAGTGCTTGCAATGCTCAACACTCCGTCCATCATTTCTTTGGTTTTTGCTTTAACTTGCCGGATGTCCCAACCCCTTTCTACTGCAAACACGCCTTTTGGCACACTCTTGGTTGGGGGATGAAGTCCCCTTCGCTACTGATGGTCATTAGGGGCCAACTAGCCCACCACGTACCTCCAGTAAGCCCCACACAGTGGGATTGCTGAGAGGTGGTCGAAGGCCACACCCCGTTTTACACCACTCTGCAAACACACCTCTTGGCACACTGCTGGTGGGGGTATGTGGTCCCCTTTAGTCCTGAGGGCCTCAGGACTAAAGTGGACTTCATCCCCCAAGCAGCAGTGCGCCAGGAGGCACGTTTGCAGAATGGTAGAGAAATGGGACATGGCCTCGGACCACCTCTCAGTAATCCAGCTGTGTGGGGCTTAATGGAGGTAACATCAGGGCTAGTTGGCCCCTAGGGACCCTCAAGAGGCAAGGGGACTTCATACCCAACATTCACCCATACATTCACTGATACACCTAATAACTCACTTACACAGTTAGTCACACACACACCCACTGAGTCATCCGTGCAGTCATTCATACACCCACTGATTCACCAATATACCTTGGTATATATATTTAACACTTATAAACTTTTAAAAAACACTCACAGTCACTGGATGATGTCATCACTGATTTAATCAGTGATGTCATTTGCGATTTCATCAGTGATGTCACTGACCATGTCATGAGTTAATGTAATATGTGAGGTCATAAGCAGTGCATTTCGGGGATGCGAGTTATAGTTAGCTCAGCTAACTCTAATGGCTGAATTTCTCTGGTTTGTACGAGTGAAATGTCAGCCTAACTATAACGTCCCTGTAACCCTTGTAGCAAGTGAAAACGTAAACAACTCCAAGAGCCCACTGCTCAGGTATTTGAAATGTTATTGCATGACAAAAAGACACGTTTCGACCACGTCCGTGGTCTTGGTCACCATATATATATATATATATATATTATATATATATATATATATATATATATAGATATATATATATATGTATAAATATATTTATATATATATATATAAGAAAACCCTCCTGCTTCACAACAGCAAGGCAAGAGTCGCACTCAGGATTGCAGGTAGAGAAGAATTATTTATTGACTGACGCGTTTCAACCTCACTGTCTTTGTCAAAGTCACTTCAAAGGCAGGAAGTGGTTACTAATATATGCATTTACAACCAGGTATGACCAAGCAAATTAGAAAATAGACATAGAAAAAAGAGTCAAAATGTACAAGAAAAAAGACTCTCTCCACATTCAAGCCAGCATTAGTAAAAAGTTATTTTCATATACAAATAAATTTACATGCCCTTCTTATAACTGCTTGATGTGGAAAGTACAGTAAATTAAAATAACAGAGTAAAGCACAGTCCATCATTATTGCGCCAACTTAATCCGCTTTGTGCAGAGAGAAGTCTCACTCAAGTGTGTACCAAGATCAAAAATGGTGCACATCCAGTATTCGTAACACTGCCAAGTGGCATTGTAGAAACAAACAAATTATCATTGGTGAAATTTAGGACCAAACCAGTAGTCAAAATATTATAAATGATACATAATCATAGGCCAGTCCTATTGATATAAATGTTCTACATGGAAATTGTCCAGAGTGAGTGCTGGATGGCTATGCTTAGGATATAAAAAACAATAAAATAGAAACATAAAGAAGAAAAGATAATAAGGATCTCACAGTAGGTGTGTCATAAAGGGTCTGAGAAAAAACTTGGATCTTACTGGGAAAAACCCACCCCTGTGTATTATAAAATCAATACGTGGTGGCAATGCCAACTAAACGACCAAGCAGCCGCTTGGAAGAAGTTGCAACCAAGAAATATAAGGAAGAGAAAAAGAGACTAAACTCTTCTGTACTGAAACTGTATTGCGATGGAGTGCAAGGGGAAGGAGGAAGGGAAGAGGGAAGGATTACAGGCGGGCCATAAGGGGGACCAGAGTATGTATATATATATATATATATGGGGTCTCAGGGGCCCAAAAGTGCCAAGGGAAGGGGCCCACACAGCCCTCTTTCCTAAATTTAAAAAAACCCACAAAGCTGTCAACTTGCCGGATGTCCCAACCCCTTTCTGCTGCAAACATGCCTCTTGGCACACTCTTGGTTGGGGGATGAAGTCACCTTCGCTACTGATGGTCATTAGGGGCCAACTAGCCCACCAGGTACCTCCAGTAAGCCCCACACAGTGGGATTGCTGAGAGGTGGTCGAAAGCCACACCCCTTTTTACACCACTCTGCAAACACGCCTCTTGGCACAGTGCTGGTGGGGGTATACTGTCCCCTTTAATCCTGAGGGCCTCGGGACTAAAGTGGACTTCATCCCCCAAGCAGCAGTGCGCCAGGAGGCACGTTTGCAGAATGGTGGAGAAATGGGACATGGCCTCGGACCACCTCTCAGTAATCCAGCTGTGTGGGGCTTAATGGAGGTAACAGGAGGGCTAGTTGGCCCCCAGGGACCCTCAAGAGGCAAGGGGACTTCATCCCCCAACATTCACCCATACATTCACTGGGACACCTAATAACTCACTTACACAGTCATTCATATACCCACTGATTCACCAATATAACTTGGTATATATATTTAACACTTATAAACTTTTAAAAAACACTCACAGTCACTGGATGATGTCATCACTGATTTAATCAGTGATGTCATTTGCGATTTCATCAGTGATGTCACTGACCATGTCATGAGTGAATGTAATATGTGAGGTCATAAGCAGTGCATTGCGGGGGCGCGAGTTATAGTTAGCTCAGCTAACTCTAATGGCTGCATTTCTCTGGTTTGTACGAGTGAAATGTCAGGCTAACTATAGCGTCCCTGTAACCCTTGTAGCACGTGAACACGTAAACAACTCCAAGAGCCCACTGATCAGGTATCAGCAACTTTATATAAATATATATATATATACATATATATATATATATATATATTATCTACTGGCGGTCGCCAGTAGATAGTTATAGTTAGGACCACGTTTCCATAGGAAATCCGCAACATTCTATTTCGAATAACTTTGGCGCCGGTCGACGAATCCTCGCGAATTTTTCAAAATAGGTGGGGCACTACGCTCCGCTCCTACCCTGAAAGTCTCGGGGGGATTCGTCAAGCGGGGGCTGAGATAAAAGGGGGGTCCCAAAACGCGTTTTTCCCATGCATTTTTCCATAGGACCTTTAGACAGAGCTACAGCCCGAACGGCTGAACAGAATTTAATGAAATTTGGCAGAGAGGTAGTCCCCAGGTCAAGGAAGTGCCTTTTGTAGGTTTGGTGTAAATCTGTTCAGTAGATTCTGAGAAAATAGCCTTTAAATCAATATATATATCTGAGCCAGCTTACGGTGCGCTTACGGTGCGCTTACCGTACGCGTACGGTGACGTGCGCGAGCGCGATTCTGATTGGCCGTTAGATCTTAGTAAACATTCGAATCGGTCGAAACCAGGAAGCGGCGGCCGCCATTTTCTCTCTCGCACTCTGACAGGGGGTTGAAAAACAAAGTGCAAAAACATGTAAAGGGGCTGTTTAGACAGCTCCCAAGCACCTAGCCATGTCGAGGGAGTCCCCAACGATCCCCCAAGTGAAAAAAGGCAATTTTAATTTTTTCGAAAATTTCGCCGATTACGCTTACCGTACGCGTACGGTAGCAAATAATAAAAAAATAAAAAAAATATCCACATTCTCCCCACCCCGTGTGCAAATGGTGCTCGTAAGGCACCATTTGTGCATGGCTTATCAGAGCAAAAAAAAACATATATTTTACCTGTCACAATGATGCTCATCATATGTTTCCTCCATGTGCGCACGGTGCGCGAAGCGCATCGTGCGTTCATGGCCCATCTAGCGTAACGTGGACAGTTCGCGCACCGCGTGCTCACTGTGCGCGCACGGAACGAACTGCGTTAAGTGGGCGCGCACGCCACAAATGGCGTAAAGTAACTTAGCATTTAAAAAACCGTACAAATTCACTGAAAAAACCATAGGTTTCACACACGTTATAGTTAGGAATTAGCATTTAAAAAACCTTGCAAATTCACTGAAAAAACCATAGGTTTCACACATGTTATAGTTAGCTGGACATTTTACTGATAAAAAAACAATGAAATTCCCCCGTTATAGTTACTGTAGGCAACTATAACTCACGCGACCGTAATCCTCTGCTGATGACATATGTGTCTTTATGAAAAAAAAATATTTGTAATATATGTATAGCTAAAATTTAATGGAAGAAGACATGGGCAAATAAGTGTCTAAATACAGTATTAGCATCAGCAGAGGATTATGGTCGCGTGAGTTATAGTTGCCTACAGTAACTATAACGGGGGAATTTCATTGGTTTTTTATCAGTAAAATGTCCAGCTAACTATAACATGTGTGAAACCTATGGTTTTTTCAGTGAATATATATATATATATATATATATATATATATATATAAACACAAGAACCTCCGATTGGGGAGCCCTCAACCCTGCAGGGCGGTCTCTTACTACGGGTACGGAGCCACCCGCCAAATTCCACTCTCTGTGAATACAAATGCAAGAGGCCCATTTCAGGAGACAAGAAGCTTTAATTGGAGAGATTCAGCACAGCGCTTCCTATAGTCCGACCGGTTTCGGCCATACTGCCTTTATCACGGACAGGAAGTGACGCAGGGTGCAGCTGAGCTTACGTTTTTTGTAGTCTTAATCGGCATTTGACTGATTGTGGCCTGCATCACCCATAGTGCACCATCCATGCAGGTAAGTGTGAAAGTTGAATGCGCGTTTTGCTGACAACAAGATAGTACTCCGCTCAGCTCCTTAGTGCACTTTACCATTCAAGCATATTTACAACAGTCAATTGTCTTATAAAAGCATAGTGCAAGATTTTTCGCTTACTCCAGTTAACTGCTTCTGTCAACAGAACGATTGGAAGGGGAGTCATCCCCGACCAAATCCCTTCCAGCGCTGCCGTCCTTGTTCACCATGTTGGCATCACCTGCGTAGGTCTGGCGGCAGCTTGTGGGTCATGCTCCCTCATCACACATAAACACAAGAACCTCCGATTGGGGAGCCCTCAACCCTGCAGGGCGGTCTCTTAGTACGGGTACGGAGCAATCCGCCAAATTCCACTCTCTGTGAATACAAATGCAAGAGGCCCATTTCAGGAGACAAGAAGCTTTAATTGGAGAGATTCAGCACAGCGCTTCCTATAGTCCGACCGGTTTCGGCCATACTGCCTTTATCACGGACAGGAAGTGACGCAGGGTGCAGCTGAGCTTACGTTTTTTTAAGTCTTAATCGGCATTTGACTGATTGTGGCCTGCATCACCCATAGTGCACCATCCATGCAGGTAAGTGTGAAAGTTGAATGCGCGTTTTGCTGGCAACAAGATAGTACTCCGCTCAGCTCCTTAGTGCACTTTACTATTGGAGCATATTTACAACAGTCCATTGTCTTATAAAAGCATAGTGCAAGATTTTTCGCTTACTCCAGTTAACTGCTTCTGTCAACAGAACGATTGGAAGGGGAGTCATCTCCGACCAAATCCCTTCCAGCGCTGCCGTCCTTGTTCACCATGTTGGCATCACCTGCGTAGGTCTGGCGGCAGCGTGTGGGTCATGCTCCCTCATCACACATAAACACAAGAACCTCCGATTGGGGAGCCCTCAACCCTGCAGGGCGGTCCCTTAGTACGGGTACGGAGCAACCCGCCAAATTCCACTCTCTATGAATACAAATGCAAGAGGCCCATTTCAGGAGACAAGAAGCTTTAATTGGAGAGATTCAGCACAGCGCTTCCTATAGTCCGACCGGTTTCGGCCATACTGCCTTTATCACGGACAGGAAGTGACACAGGGTGCAGCTGAGCTTACGTTTTTTGTAGTCTTAATCGGCATTTGACTGATTGTGGCCTGCATCACCCATAGTGCACCATCTATGCAGGTAAGTGTGAAAGTTGAATGCGCGTTTTGCTGGCAACAAGATAGTACTCCGCTCAGCTCCTTAGTGCACTTTACCATTCGAGCAGGTCGCCAGTAGATAGTTATAGTTAGGACCGTGTTTCCATAGGAAATCTCAAAATTCTATTTTGAATAACTTTGGCGCCGGTTGACGAATCCTCACGAAATTTTCAAAACTAATGAGGCGCTCCGCTCAGCTCCTACCCTGAAAGTCTCGGGGGGATTCGTCAAGCGGGGGCCGAGAAAAAAGGGGGGTCCCAAAATGCGTTTTCCCCATGCATTTTCCCATAGGACCTTTAGTCGAAGGTACAGCCCAAACGACAGAACAGAATTACTTGAAATTTGGCAAAGAGGCAGTCCTCAGGTCAGGGATGTGCCTTCTGCATTATGGAGTCAATCTGTTCAGTAGTTCCTGAGAAAATTGCAGTTAAAGTACATAAATATCTATAGCCGCGCACCGTGCGCGCACCGTGCGTGCACAGTGCGCGCACCCTAACGTGCGCGAGCGTAATTCTGATTGGTGGTTACATGTCAGTCAACGTTCTAATTGGTTGAAATCAAGAAGTGTCGGCCGCCATTTTGTTTGTTTTGAGTGCGAGAGTGAAAAAGGAAGGTGGCGAACGTGAAAAAGGGGGCAGGGTAGAGAGTTCCTGACCGCCTAGCCTTTGTCAGGGGGTCCCTAAAGGGCCCCGAAGGCAGAAAAAAACATTTACATTTTTTATTAAAAAATCGCGGGGTGCGCGCACGGTGAAAAACGTAAGACTATAACTCGCGCGACCGCCACTCTATCAAAAGGATGATGTCATCAGTGATGTCATGACTGATGCCACTGACCATGTCATGAGTGATGTAATATGTGACGTCATCAGCAGTGGATTGCGGTCGCGCAAATTATAGTTATCTGAACTAACTATAACGGGGGAATTTCATTGGTTTTTTACGAGTGAAATGTCCACCTAACTATAACATGTGTGAAACCTATGGTTTTTTAAGTGAATATATATATATATATATATATATATTCCACGTACTCCGTCAGTTATCCTGCTCCCAGCACAGCGGGTGCACCAGCCGCGAGGGCGGAACTCGCGAATCACTTTCAGCCACAGTTTTCAAAAATTGCTGCGCACTCTGGTCAATTGCAATTAAAGTAATTTATTTCAATTCGTTGCAAAACACGATCTGTAAACGCTCTGCTGACAAACGCGTTTCAGCCTCCTGGCCTTCGTCAATGTCAATAGTGTTCAATTACCATAATCTATTTAAGCATTTCATTGGTTGCCATGATCATAGAAAAATGGAAATAAAGAGCGGACTGCATATATACAGGTATTCAGTGTGGGAAGTGTCGGCCATCTTAACACTATGTAATACCACTCAATTCATAGAGACAAATAACTTATGTAAATCAGGAATATATACATGTGTTTCAATTCACAGTTAAGTAAACAGAGTTCTGTCTCACCGACTTTTAAATTCATGAAAACACTACGTCTGCTAATCATAAACGTTTTGCAAAGAATAATAATGAAATGCGCCCTGAATGGGCTGTCTTTCATATAAATCAAGCATGTATACCTGTGTTAATACACAATTAGGTAATAAAATTCTGTATCTACAGCTTTTAAATTCATGCAAGCACAACGTATGTTAGTCATAAACGTGTTGCAAAGAAATAACGCCCTGAATGGGCTATCGTTCATTCTGCTAATCTGAGTGGTTAATAGCCATACTTCCCCATGATCAAAAAAGTTTCAAGGGACAGCGGTAGGGTATAAGTTGCTCTATCCAATAAAGGACCAGAGTTCCTCCTCCTGGTTCAGTCCCCCCGGGGTTCTGGTGCGTAGCTCCACTATGAGTTTCGCCTCAAGTTGTCTCAGTGACCTGACTCTGTCCCCTCCTCTTTCTCCCGCTGGGACCTGGTCTATGCAAAAAAATGTCAGTGTGTCACTCTTAGCACCATGCACCCCAGCAAAGTGCCTCGCCACTGGGTACGTTTTGTCCCTGTTTGTTATGGCTCTTTTGTGTTCCAAGATACGCTTCTTTGCTGGGTGTATGGTGCTACCAATGTACTGCCGTCCACAAGGACAAACCAGGCAATATATGACAAAACTAGAGTTACAGTTAAGAAGTTTGTCAATAGATCTTTTAGCCTTTTTGCCTGGCACTGCATAGTCTTTCACCTTTTTGCAGTTTTTGCACGCCTTGCAACTCATGCAAGGAAAAAAACCAGTTATGGTTGGTTTGGTTCTCGGTTTCTCCTCAAAGTGGCTGCGTACCAGAATATCTTTTAATGAGGAACTCTTTCTGAAGGTAATATCAGGATTTGGAGAAATCAATTTCCCCAAGACCCCATCAGTTTGGAGAATTCCCCAATTTTTCTGTATAAGGCCCCTGATTTTGTGGGCCTCTGCCGAGAAGGTCATGATTAATCTGACCTTAGATTGGTCTTCTTCCAATACGCTATCAGGGACCTGTTTCTTAGTGAGTAGCTCCTGTCTGTTTCTACCTTCTGCCTTGTCAACCGCTTCCTGCAGCACTTTGCTCTTGTATCCTCTATCTTTAAATCTCAATAGAGACTCATCGGCTGCCTCTTGGAAATCTTCAAAACGGGAGCAGTTCCTCTTGAGCCTTAAAAGTTCCCCATACGGAATGCTATTAATCAAGTTCCGTGGATGCTGGCTCCAAGAGTACAGGACAGTGTTGCCCGCTGTCGGCTTTCGGTACAATTTTGTGCACAGCTTGTCATCTGCCACAAAAACCAGGAGATCTAAGAAGGCTACCTCCTCTCCACTGATGTTACTCGTGAATTTGAGGTTGTAATCATTCACATTCAAAGCCCTCACATACTCTTCTGCCTCTATTTGTGTGCCTCTCCAAACTATGAAGAGGTCATCGATGTACCTGGTCCATAGGGCTATTTTATCAAGCCAGATCTCATTATCACCCGCCCAGGCCACGTGCTTCTCCCACCAGCCCACGAAGAGGTTCGCGTAGCTGGGGGCGAAGCACGTGCCCATCGCGGTACCCTGTGTCTGCAAATAAAGTTCTCCTGCAAATAAAAAAATATTGTTATGCAGACAAAATGAGACAATTTGTGATAGCATTTTGTTATGTTCCTGGAACTTCAATGATCGGCTTCTCAAGAAAAATTCAAGGGCTTCTAGTCCCTGGGAATGTCTGATGCTTGTATATAAACTAGTTATATCAAGAGTTATTAACAATAAATCATCATCCCAGGAGATCCCCTGTATCTGACGGATAAAGTCTGTTGTATCCAGGATAAATGAACTCAGGTCCTTGACCAAGGGGAACAGAAAGGAGCCAGAGTGCGCAGCAATTTTTGAAAACTGTGGCTGAGAATATATATATATATATATATATATATATATATATATATATATATATATATATATATATATATATATATATATATATATATATATATATATATATATATCCAGAACCAAGTTCCCTTCAGCAAGAAGAAGAACGAGCCACACACGCGCACAACAGGTCCAGCAGCTTTATTTGGCTATTCAGGGCATGACGCGTTTCGTAATCAAACTTTTTCAAATGCCTTAAAATCATGAATGCTCATTAGTGTCCACCTTTTAAACCAGCTTGTCTCACTGCGATTGGCTGTAGTCATCTGGCAGGTACTAGGGAGTATCTCAAAACTCAGCGCTCCGAGTTTTCGCAAAGGCAGTCAAACGGCGTGAGTACTACCCTGGTGGGCGCTGACTGCCTCTTCTCTTAACGTACCTGGATCTAGCTTGTGGAAAAAGCAGCTGGCCTGGACGCTCACCCTTCCGCAAAGTGCATCCGAGACCTCGGAACATCCCAACAGTGCAAGATGCCCCCTCGTGCAGTCACGGTCCATCCAACGGGTAGGTAACTGCTGCAAAAAGCGGAGGTTCAGTGTTTCCCCGGTCCGCGAGGTATTCCTAATTGTTTGCCACTGTTAACACTGAACAACTTGTAGGGTGGGGGCTCAAGTGCGCTGTGGCCGCGCACATAATATCCAGAACCAAGTTTCCTTCAGCAAGAAGAAGAACGAGCCACACACGCGCACAACAGGTCCAGCAGCTTTATTTGGCTATTCAGGGCATGACGCGTTTCGTAATCAAACTTTTTCAAATGCCTTAAAATCATGAATGCTCATTAGTGTCCACCTTTTAAACCAGCTTGTCTCACTGCGATTGGCTGTAGTCATCTGGCAGGTACTAGGGAGTATCTCAAAACTCAGCGCTCCGAGTTTTCGCAAAGGCAGTCAAACGGCGTGAGTACTACCCTGGTGGGCGGTGACTGCCTCTTCTCCCAACGTACCTGGATCTAGCTTGTGGAAAAAGCAGCTGGCCTGGATGCTCACCCTTCCGCAAAGTGCAGCCGAGACCTCGGAACATCCCAACAGTGCAAGATGCCCCCTCGTGCAGTCACGGTCCATCCAACGGGTAGGTAACTGCTGCAAAAAGCGGAGGTTCAGTGTTTCCCCGGTCCGCGAGGTATTCCCAATTGTTTGCCACTGTTAACACTGAACAACTTGTAGGGTGGGGGCTCAAGTGCGCTGTGGCCGCGCACATAATATCCAGAACCAAATTCCCTTCAGCAAGAAGAAGAACGAGCCACACACGCGCACAACAGGTCCAGCAGCTTTATTTGGCTATTCAAGGCATGACGCGTTTCGTAATCAAACTTTTTCAAATGCCTTAAAATCATGAATGCTCATTAGTGTCCACCTTTTAAACCAGCTTGTCTCACTGTGATTGGCTGTGGTCATCTGGCAGGTACTAGGGAGTATCTCAAAACTCAGCGCTCCGAGTTTTCGCAAAGGCAGTCAAACGGCGTGAGTACTACCCTGGTGGGCGGTGACTGCCTCTTCTCCCAACGTACCTGGATCTAGCTTGTGGAAAAAGCAGCTGGCCTGGACGCTCACCCTTCCGCAAAGTGCAGCCGAGACCTCGGAACATCCCAACAGTGCAAGATGCCCCCTCGTGCAGTCACGGTCCATCCAACGGGTAGGTATATATATATTATCCTTTAACAGAAATTCCACGCACTCTCGAAGTACAATGCTCATAAGAAAGCTGATTTATTATAAGGTGTGAACAAGACATTAAGTTGTCGAAACGCGTAGCAAATAATAAATCAGCATTCTTATGAGCATTGTACTTTGAGAGTGCGTGGAATTTCTGTTAAAGGATAATAAAGGATTTACCGGCGGGGGCATACCGGCAGACGCACCACCTGACGCACCACCTGACTACGAGCTTAATCCCAGAATGACCCACTTTACGAATGAATATATATATGAAATTTGGATATTGTAAATATTGGTGTATATATATTGCTTATTTATGTATTTATATATTTATATATTATATATTTATTTATATATATATTTATATATTTATGTTTATATTTATGTAGACGCAATTTTGCACCATATATTTGTGATATATGTTCGAGTACCACACCAGTGTTTCATAGGTGAATCACATATATATTCACCCATGCATATTTCCAATCTATTAGTACTAGATATTATTCAGGATAAGTTCAGAGCAAAATCAATGTATAAATGACAAAATACCAAAAAAGGAAAATACTTCCAATAGTGACATCAGTGAAACTAAGAATAATTTTCATACATATATAAATTTGTAGAACAAAAGAAAAAATTCGAATTTGGTATTTTATGTTTATTATTATTTTTATTTTTAATTCTACATATGCACTGACACATTTTACTTTTTACTTTTCACTAGATCAACACTTTATAGCACCATTTGCACAATTGTAATCACTGGGCTTTTTATTTTGGATTATTGGCATTATTTACGATGAAGTATTCTGACAAATGGTAGGCCTTTGATGATGTTTCAAAAATGAAAACTGCATTTATGCAATTATTAATTTAAAAGCTATTAAGATATATAGATATAATTGTCTTCAAAGTGAAAAATAATTGTTGAACTGTTGAAATATCAAAAAAACGCATTATTCACGATGCAGTATTCTGACAAATGGTAGGCCTTTGATGATGTTTCAAAAAGGTAAACCGCATTTATGCAATTATTAATCAACAAGTTACTAAGATATATAAATATAATTGTCTTTAAGGTGAAAAATAATTGTTGAACTGTTGGAATATCAAAAAAACGCAAAAACATAGTATCAATGCCAGTTAATGAATTTGTGAAAATGATGAAGTTAAATACCTCTTCTATGCCCATTGATTTGTGCGAACCAATCACGGAGCACGTTGCAAGTTTAAAAGTGTCTTTGCCGCTAAACACCGTTACCATGTGATCAAGACTCGCAGGAGTTGAAACGCGTTATGGTGGCATCTAAATAAAAAACAATTATTGGCACTATTCCGTGGTCCGTGTCCCTGTGTTGCTGCGAAGAAAGCATAGACGCTGTGGAAATCGTGAGATATATATATATATATATATATCCTTCCAATAGGCAGACATATTTTCCATAGGAAAAGCGTTTGTGACTTGCACCGTTGGCACCGTTGGCACCGTTGGTTGATGAATCTTCAGGAAAGTTTCCATATAACGTGCCCTAATTCTTCAAGATTGTAGACACAACTACAGCCCGAACCGCTGAACGTCATTACTCCAAATTTGGCAGAGAGCTAGATCTTAGTCCAGAAAGAGCCTTTTTAATGATGTGGTGTTAATCCGTTCAGTAGTTTTCAAGAAAAAAGAATTTAGATTTCTAGGGACGCGAACCATCGGCAGATCCAGAGATCTCATGCAGTTTTATGATTGGTTGCCAACACTTCAACTAGGAATTGTTGGGAGCCATCTTGTGGCTCGAACTTGTCTAAGTCCCAAGAAAAAATAATTTAAAAAAACAATAAGGGGCCACGGTAGGAATACCCTAACCTCCTAGTCCTGGTGGTGGGGTTCTCACACTTTGCCCCAAAATCGCTGGTGCATCCAAGAATGTGCAGCAAAAAAACAAGCTCTGTCTCCCGCGCTTGTTTTTTAATTTGCCACCCAGGTGGGCTAGGTCCCAGAGGATAGATGTAATATTAAAATGTGGGTGGGGTCGCAGGTGGCCCCCATCCCCAGGCCGATTTTGGATTTAACAAATGGAAATTTATTAGAAACAAGTCTGGGTGCCTCTTTCAGGTGCTTTTAACAACACTACTAAAAGAAAGATGTGTTTCTTTGTGCACACCAGAGAAGCCACGGCTGCCCACACACCCATGAGTCCTTTTCAACATCGATTGTCAACATTTAATAAAATAACAGAACAGACAGGGAGAAGCAGCTGATCCCTGAGTGAGATGTGTGTGTCCTAAAGGCAGTGGAAGTAGTGAGCAGGAGGGGGTCCCTGGGGCCAGGTCCACCTCACAGAATGACCAGCAGAAAGTGGGCACACGCTGTCTGAAGATCCCATGGGCGACTTCACAGACCCCATGAGTGGACCGTTGTTCTCCCAAGACAAGAAAGCAGCTAAACAAGACACCACAAAGGGGCAACGGCTGACACGGGATGAACAGTTTGATGCCAGCTCGCCCCAACACTCCCCCATACAGCTGAGTACTACCAGAACAACCCGGTCTGTACACACCATGAAGGACACGTAGCTCTGCTACCTTATCTACATGAAATGCTCATTTTGGTGAGAGAGCCATAACCTAGGTTCTCCTTGCCTCACATGTGTGCTCCTCAGTGGGAAAGTTGCTAAAAGTGGAGCTGAGCAGAGCCTCCATGAGATCAAACGCTCCGGGGCTGGAAAGCATCACATCATCCATATAGGATCCGCTAAAGGGCCATCTTCGGGGTAAAGGCCTCCTGAAAGCAGCCTGACTGTCCTGGAGCTCAGATCACTATTACTTAGGGGAGGGAATTTAGCCACAGTGTCCCAGGCATGTACCATGCTTCTGACGGGGTTGTGTGTCTTCACATCACTTGCACACATTGCTCTCATTATAAAAATATTTTTTTTATATTTTTCAATCAATGAAAACAACCCTTCTACCCCATCTGTCCCCCACCACAGATGTTGGGGGTTCTGACAGCCCAGTCCAGACTTTATTCTAAGTGCAGCCGACTGGGAACCAAGGGAGAGGCACATAACATTGCAGGAGGAACCACCGGCACAGCACAATTCGACTTGGCAGCCAGAGCACGTGCAACAAACTTTCAGCCTTTACCATGGGGTGTCAGCATGCCCCCAAGAGGAGCCGGGACTCAGGGGGGTTAGTGAGCAGAACTGGGGTTTGCTCCTCTGGTGCTGCTCTGCCTCCCCGGGACTCACAGTAACTCCTACCTGCCTCAGCCCTGCTGCCCCGATGCTCCACAAAGTACCCGCAGCAGCCCTTCAGATGCCTGCTGGCTGCAGAGAGTCGGTCGAGCAGGGCCTGCTTACTGTTTTTCCTCCACACAGTATGGCACACAGACACTCAGACACTCAGACACCAACTCACACACCCATTCAGCCACTCTCACATATGCTCATAGACCCACACAGACACTCACACACCCATACAATCACTCACACACAACTACTCACACCCACAAAACCACCCACACACCCATTCACAGATCCTATGGCCACTCACTCACACACTGACTCGAACACCCACATAACCACTCACACCCACTCACAAACCCATACAGCCACTCACCCACTCGCACACCCACAACACTACTCACTCACCCACTCACACACCGATACAGGCACTCATACATTCACTTACAGATCCATACAACCACTCATACACCCACTCATATACCCATGCAGCCAATCATAAACTTTCTCACAGACCTATACAGCCACTCCTAACCCTACTCACACACCCACACAGCTACTCACACAGCCACTCACAGACCCATGGAGCCACTCAAACACCCACTCACTGACTCACAAATCCACTCACACGCACACTCACATACTCTCAAAACTACTTACACACCTACGCATACACCCATACTGCCACTCACACACCCAGTCACTGACCGATACATTAACTCACACACTCACTCACAGACTCATACAGACACTCACATACCCACACACAGACCCATACAGCCATTCACACCCCCATTCACCAACCCATTCAGCTACTCACACACCCACTCTCAAAGGGTACAGGTTACAGTTAGGAAATTCACCCAAAAAAACAAAGGTTACTGGGACTTTACAGTTAGAAAATAACATTAAAAAAGCGTCAAAATTCACTGAAAAAACCATAGGTTACATGGACATTATAGTTAGGAAATAAAAATTTTAAAGACTTAAAAATTCACTGTAAAAATCAGATTTTACACACACAAAACCATAGAAATTCAGCAGTTATAGTTACCTGAGCTAACTATGACTTATACCCCCACAATGCACTGGTTATGACCTCACATATGACATTGCTCATGACATGGTCAGTGACATCACTGATGACATCTCAAATGACATCACCAATGAATTTACTCATGACATCATCCATTAAGTGTAGGTAAAACTGTGTCTAAACTGTGTGAATATCTGTATCACTTTCTCAGTTGTTGTGTAAACTGCTGCACCAGTTGGTTACTAGCTACGTGAAAGTCTACATTAGTTATTGATTAGTTAACTGAGTATTTGTATGGGAGAGTGAATGTGTGTGTGGTTCGGTGGTGGGTGTGTGACTGCCCAAAGATGTGTGAATAGTTTATTCAGTAGGTATATGAGGTTAAGACTGCATGTTATAACAGTTGTTTGGGTGAGTGAATATCTTTATGGGTGTGGTGATGAGCAAATATATCTCTCAAAGGTACATGTCCAACAAACTAGAAAAATAAAAGGCAGTGTATGTGACAGTTGTTGTATATAAATAAGTATATATAAGACTCAGTGATTGTATGAGTGACTGTATGGATAACTGTATGCTTGTAATTTTATAACACACTAAGTATGAGTTACTATCTATATGAATAAATGAAGTGGTGTTTGTATAAGTGTGTAGCTGACTAAATGTAAGTATGATCCATTGTTTGCATAAGTGAGTAGGATGACTGCATAAGTGAATAGGATATGTGCTGGTGTGTAATGTCGATATAGGTGTATAAGTATATTTGATAGTGTTCTATTGATCATGGACAGCATGTATGAGTGAATCTATAGGTAAGTGATTAGATGTGTGTGTAGATCTAGGAATCACTGAGTGGGTGTTTAGAAACTTGTATTGGTGTGTTAATGGATTCAAATATGGTACTCTGTATTTTACAGTGAGTGATGGAAGGTTATACTACTGTATGATGAGGTTTATCCGATTGTCACGTGGATGATGTCATCAGTGATGTCATCAGTGATGTCACTGACCATGTAATGAATGATGTAATATGTGACATCATCAGCAGTGGATTGCGGGCGCGCGAGTTATAGTTAGCAGACCTAAATATAACAAAGGAATTTCAATGGTTTTGTACGAGTGAAATGTCCAGCTAACTATAACTGCCCTGAAACCTATGGTTTTTTCAGTGAATTTCTAATGATTTTTAAATGCTAATTCCTAACTATAACATGTCTGAAACCTGTGGTTTTTTTCTGTGAATTTCGAAGGTTTTTTAAATGTTAATTTTTAAATGTAATAATAGTTATATATATTTATTTGATACTGATTTTCTACAGTTTTTTAACTGTTTATTTTTACATATTTTATTTTTTAAATTACATTATATATTTTTAATATAAATGGAAAAAAATATTTTTTACAATATTGAAACTGAATTTTTTTAAAAATATTTTTATTTTAATATATTTATATTATTTTCGTAATTTTTTTTTGTGTTGGAATTACCAATGTTATCCTATGGAAGGAAATTCAATTTGCAGGTAAAGTATGTTCACGTTACTTTTGTAATCCAGTGCTGGACTCCTAGGTTCAGCACTGGGACCTCTACCTAAAACAGGCAAGTAATTACGTTTTTATCGTTGGCACGATTTTTAGAGAATATTTCTAAGTTTCAAAAGTCAACAAACTTATTCAGCAAAAAGCAGGCAATGATATCCTATGGAAGGAAATTCAAGTTACTGGTAAGTATGGTTAGAATTAGTTTTCAGGATCAGTACTGGGCTCAAAGATGCAGCACTGAGGTCTCTACTAATAACAGGTGAGTAAATCGGAATTCGTAGTTCGGCTGATTTTTGAGGAATATTTGTAAGTTTCAAAAATGAACACAGAAGAATTTCCAAGTGAAACCAGTCAATGTTGGCCTATGGAAGGAAATTCAAGTTACTGGTAAGTACGGTTAGAATTACTTTTCAGGATCAGTACTATGCTCAAAGATGCAGCACTGAGGTCTCTCCTGATAACAGGTGAATAAACCAGAATTCGTAGTACGGCTGATTTTAGAGGAATATTTTAAAGTTCCAAAACTCCACATTTAGAAGAATTTCCAAGTGAAACCAGTCAATGTTAGCCTATGGAAGGATTTTCAAGTTACTGGTAAGTACGGTCAGAATTACTTTTCAGGATCAGTACTGGGCTCAAAGATGCAGCACTGAGGTCTCTCCTGATAACAGGTGAGTAAATCGGAATTCGTAGTTCGGCTGATTTTAGAGGAATATTTGTAAGTTCCAAAACTCCACACTTAGAAGAATTTCCAAGTGAAGCCAGTCAATGTTAGCCTATGGAAGGAAATTCAAGTTACTGGTAAGTACGGTAAGAATTACTTTTCAAGATCAGTACTGGGCTCAAAGATGCAGCACTGAGGCCTCTCCTGATAACAGGTGAATAAATCAGAATTCGTAGTACGGCTGATTTTAGAGGAATATTTTAAAGTTCCAAAACTCCACACTTAGAAGAATTTCCAAGTGAAACCAGTCAATGTTAGCCTATGGAAGGAAATTCAAGTTACTGGTAAGTACGGTAAGAATTACTTTTCAGGATCAGTACTGGGCTCAAAGATGCAGCACTGAGGTCTCTCCTGATAACAGGTGAATAAATCAGAATTCTTAGTACGGCTGATTTTAGAGGAATATTTTAAAGTTCCAAAACTCCACACTTAGAAGAATTTCCAAGTGAAACCAGTCAATGTTAGCCTATGGAAGGAAATTCAAGTTACTGGTAAGTACGGTTAGAATTACTTTTCAGGATCAGTACTGGGCTCAAAGATGCAGCACTGAGGTCTCTCCTGATAACAGGTGAGTAAATCGGAATTCGTAGTTCGGCTGATTTTAGAGGAATATTTGCACAATGGTGAAGGAAGGGGGCAGGGCCTGAGGTGACATGTCTGCAAACACGCCCTGTGGCGCGTTTTAAGTTGGAGAATTCATTCCTCCTCAATCCCGAGGGTCCCTAGGGGCCAACTAGCACACCAGGTACCTCCAGTATGCGCCAGAGAGCTGCGTTGCAGAGAGGTGTTCAGAGGCCACGCCCCTTTTTACAACACTCTGCAATGCAGCTCCGTGGCGCTTACTGGAGGTACCTGGTGGGCTAGTTGGCCCCCAGGGACTCTCAGTATTGAAGAGGAATTAATTCCTGAACTTAAAACGCGCCACAGGGTGTGTTTGCACACATATAACCTCAGGCCCCGCCCCCTCCCTTCAGCACTGTGTAAACGCGCCCCATGGCGCGTTTTAAGTTGGGGGATTAACTCCCCTTGAATCCTGAGGGTCCCTAGGACACAACTAGCCCACCAGCTACCACCATTAAGCACCACAGAGTTGCGTTGCAGAGTGCTGAAAGGAGGGGGCGTGGCCTTTTTTTGTTGTTTTGTTTTTAAGAAGGGGGCTGTGTAGCTCCCCTTCTTTTTCTAATTTTTCGGCCCTGGGGACTCCATCCCCCAGGGTCTGCCCCCTAATTTTTCATTAAAAAAAAAAAAAATTGGAATGGGGCGCGTGGCCCCCCTTCCGAGGCCTTAGTCAGCCCCGGGGACCCCATCCCCGTGGCATGACCTTTTTTTTCCCTTTCTTTAGGAGGGGGGGCTGCATTGCCTCCCTCCTCTGGCCACTTATGGCCCCGGGGACCCCATCCCCCGGGGCCTATTTGTCTTTTTTTTATATTTATATTTTGGGGAGGGGGGCTGCGTGGCCCCCCTCCCAGGCCACTTATAGTCCCTGGGGCCCCATCCCCCGGGGCTGGTCCTCTCTGTTGGGGGCTGTGGGGGGTCCCCAATCCCCTCACGGTCCCAGCCGGCTCCCTGCCTCCTGCGGGAGCCGGCATTGCTTTTCCACATGGGGAGCTGCTAAGATGCAGCTCCCCGATGCAGCTCCCCGTGTGGAACAGCAATTTGAAAGAGAGAGCAGGTTTCCCCCCGGGACACTGCAGGAGCCGGCCCTGGGGGGTGGCGGTCCCCAGGGCCACCTCAAGGGCTGCGCGGCCCCCCTCTCACCATGTCATGAGTGATGTAATATGTGACGCCATCACCAGTGCATTGCGGGCGCGCGAGTTATAGTTAGCTCAACTAACTGTAACGGGCGAATTTCTCTGGATTTGTATGAGTCAAATGTCCAACTAACTGTAACGTCCCTGAAACCTATGTTTTTTTTTGTGAATTTCTAAGGTTTTTTAAATGCTAATTCCTAACTATAACGTCTGTAAAACTTAAGGTTTTTTCAGTGCATTTCAAAGGTTTTTAAAATGTTAATTTCATATTTTAATATTTATAAAACCTATATTTTTTCTATTTTTTTTGTAATATTTTGGAACTCTATTATCCTTTTTTTTAAATGTGAAAAATGATGTAATTTTTTTATATCTTCAAAAAAAAGTATGTATATATATATATATATTTTTTAAAACTAGACTCCCGTACCGGTAGTGTACCAAGCTCCATCACCACGCGAATCCTATCCGCGATATTGCGAAACTCATTAAGGATGCACATCTCGTATCCGACGACTTTGTAGCACTGTGTCCCGCCTAACATCATATATGCTTAAGGTCGCGGCAGCTCCTAGTTTGGTATGCGTACCAATATGCGCGTTACGTCATCTACATATAGGGTCGCGCTGGCTGCGCGTTCCGTATGCGACGAGTGCACGCTGCCATGTATTACGTCATAGACGTATGGTATCGCGCCGGGTACGCTATTCCCTCATTTATTTTTTTATTTCTCAAAACTATATCTAAATTAGTTTAAAGTGTATATGAGAGCAAGCCATCATCTAAAATATTTTCCACATTTATATATTTCTAACTGTAAAAAACTTATATTATGGTAAATATATTTTCTCAAAATCGCGTCGGGTGCGGCCTCCTTGTGCGCTCGGTGCGCAATTGCCATGTGACCTTAAAAAAAAGCTTTTGATTGGTTCATAACATCTCCCATTGTAACAGTTGGAGGACCACACCCATTTTAGTCATTCTCTCCACACCGTTTGATGAGAGACACCTCTTCTGCCTACAGAGCTTTTTTGAAAACTTTTTTGCTGTGTACACATATCTTATAGTACACACAACATCCAACGATCATCTTGATCAATAATCATGCTCTGTACAGTAGCCTTTGTGATAGCCATGCATCTGAAACGTTACATCAAAAAACAAATGTGTGTTACACGACGCCCCTGGTTTGTGTGCGCGCATTATTGTGCTGCCTTTCGGCCTGGGTATTGGTGACTCGAAGGGGTATCATCAGCCACGGGCAGAGTGCACACCCTAGATCACATGTGACAAACAGTAAAGAGTAATGTGTAGATTTGTGTTGCAGTATGCTCTGTTGTCAGGCTTTACCAGTATATGTGAGACTTTCAGATTCACGTTTGACATGTATTGCTTGACTGTAATGAGCGTTATCACTGTGTATGACGTAAGCTCACTGCTGATCCTCCCTCCATCCGAGCACATTCACATGTGTGCACTTCGCGATAGCAACACTTTCAATAATACAGCACACCATTGACAGCTTGACAACGACATGTGATGTTGTCCATTCAATGTTTTCGGACAGCATCTCATTTGCGATAGTTGCCGCCCTCCCGGTACATGCTACATTAATGTAAATTGCGGATTGTGCGACGTCAAAACTGCAACAGGGACACACACATAAGTACACACCCTGGCCAGGCAGGAACTGAACAACGCCCAGGTCCCCGGAATAATTATTCACACCCCTACGCTGGCCTGCGGTACGCAAGCCCAGCCCACTTTGCGTATGTGTAAATAGGATTACGATGACGCCACATGTCCAAGTTCTTCCACACTGCTTCAGGTGATATGGCCGCATCCACCTCGCATATCACAATGCGCAATAAAAAAAAGGGATCCATGAGGTGTACATCATCCTGGCAATCAAAACTACATCTCAATTGTGCACTCTGCTGGCCGTTGTGTTTGGACACAAACCAATGACAGCAGGTGAGCAGTGGGGCCTGAGTGCACAGGGGCTGCAATTGAGAGCGGTGCGGCGGGAGGGATGGGGTGCATCAGCCTGGGTGCACAGCTGCAAACAAGCGATGTTGCTGTGCATAATGATGTGATCTCTGACCTCATTCAGTCACATCTCTGTCTCATTTTAAGGACCTGCTGGACCGCACTGTAGGCCTGAGCCAGCGGGCGGCGCTGCCCTACAGACATGTGGCGTTGGCTTTTGGGGCACTGTAATGAGCTGATTACTAAGTGTACATGCACACAAGCTTGCGTCACTGCATTGCACGTGCACATTATGCTTCTAGCATGCGCTCTGTTCCTTTGTATGTGAACGTTAGCATAACATATTATTATTTACCCTTGTCTATTCTCGTGCACTCCAACTCCTCTTTGAACCACGATTACCACTAACAGTTGGTAGATCGTACTTCAAGAAGGAAGGATGCACTCAACTGGTGTTCTCTCTTAAGCTTGAAATAAACCTTCATTTACCTTAAGACGTTTCCACCATTATATTATTCCTCCCTTTTCAGACACTCAGTTAGTTGCACGAAAAAGCATGCAGCAGGTGCTCAACTGGTGCTGATGCTCTGCCCTTTCTGACGTCTTCCATCGTGGTATCAAGACAACGTCCCAGACCGGAGACCTGCTGTGCCACCCTGAGAGGCATCCCCGAGTCGGAGCTCGCACCGACACGTCGTTGGACACACCGGTTGTGGCAGGTGAGCAGTGAAGCCTCGGTGCGCAGGAGCTGCATTTGAGCACAGTGCGGGGGAAGGGCCTGGGGTCCAGCAGCCTGAGTGCACAGGTGCAGGCAAGCAATGTTGCTGTAGATAATAATATAATCTTTGGCCTCATTCATATCTCTGTTTCATTTTAAAGACTTGCTGGACCGCACTGTTTCTCGCGGACCCCAGCATCCCAGACACACGGGTGACGGGAGGTGAACAGTGAGAGCTGCGTGCAGTAGGCCGACGCTCTGTCTCCTCCTCTCTCTGTTCTTTTGACTCTCCCTCCCCTTCTCCCTTCCACCCACTCGCTCACTGTCCCATTCTCACTTTCTTCCTTTCATTCTGACTACCTTTCTTTTTCTCTTGGACATGACACACATACAGATGCTTCTTTTTTCTCTTGCAGGTTTTGTACGCTGCTTCCGGAGGAGTCCCACCCACTTTTTCCATGTTTTACTGTTGTTCGAATAAAGTTACGTTTCCATTTATTTGTGTTGTTTTACTAAAAGATTTTTTTTTACCAATAAATAAGTGAGTGTATGGGTTTTCTTTTTCTGACAACACTTGTCTGTAGTTTATTATGAAAATCGGCGGTTGATTGGAGGTTATGACGGAAAACATTTGTAATTTTGCAGTGCACCTACCAAATAAAAACCAACAGACTATTACATAAATGAAGCCTGGGTAATTCTACAACGGCAAGGGTTCTATGAGTGCATCACTTTATAACACCATGAGTACTGCCCGTGTGATTACAGAACCAATAAGGCACTGCCTAGGGCCACCGAGGCTTCAAGGACTGGCGAGGCCCACCCTACATATTTAAGTAAAGCCCCGGAGGTTGCCGATCCCCGGTCTTGAGTTGGCCTCGAAGCCCCCCGAACAATTCGTAAACAATACCCAGGGAGGTGGTGATCCCCTAGTCTGCAAAACGTCTCTGTGCCCTCCCGCGCCTAATTTACATGTGGGATTAAGGTCCCAAGTGCTGCAGAGACACCGCAATATAATAATAGGATTGGCCCCGGAACATTACCCACCAGTGGGCTCCTTTAAATGAACGGCTGAGACCCCGCTTCATATTTTTTCTCCATTTTTACCATCCGGATCCGCTTTATTGAAGCGATACGAGGGCTTCAATGAGTCAAACAAGAATTTACTATCACAGGGTGGAAGCAATGCTCCCGCCCTGTAATAGCAAACATAAATGTCCCACGGATGCACATCCCGGGACATTGTATGACCTGCGCCTGGGAATTGGCGCTCCATAGGGCCATGATGCATTGGTTAATGCATAACTACAGAATTAGTATAAACGCATACTAACGCTACTTGCACACGTGTAGTACAGCAACCAGAGTGTAGTGAAGAGGCAGAGGAAGCCCAAAATCAAAAAATATAAATCCTACCAGAGGTAGGCTCACATAGTTTGATCAGCCGACGACCCTGGGATGAGTAGAAACAGCTTCACCAAGAAAACGGGTCTTCAGCAGAATGCAAGCAAGCTCAAAATCTTGGTGAGTGCTGCCTTCTTTTTACCTTTTCCCGCTCGTCGCCAAATTTATGTAGTGAAGAGGAAGACAGCAGTGGATCTGATAAGTAGATTTATTGCAGGAAAAGAAGACAGCTTAAACAGCCACCAACATGACCAGACTGCAAGGCAACCATCTTCTCCAGCACCGTGTACAAACTCCCCAAGATTCCCCTCATGACAGCCCTACATTCTAACATTACATACTTACATTATAGTCAATCAATCAGGACATTTATAGAGCGCACTACCTACCCGTAGGGTCTCAAGACGCTTGGGGGGGGGGGGGGGTGTCGCTACTGCTCGAACAGCCAGGTCTTGAGCTTCTTCCTGAAGGAGAGGTGGTCTTGGGTCAGGCGCAGGTCGGCCGGGAGGGAGTTCCAGGTCTTGGCGGCCAGGTAGGAGAGGGACCTTCCTCCTGTAGTGGCTCTGCGGATGCGTGGGACGGCGGCGAGGGCGTGGCTGGCAGATCGGAGGTGGCGTTTGGGAGCATAGAAGTTGATGCGGTTGTTGAGGTAGCTCGGGCCTTGATCGTGGAGAGCTTTGTGTGTGTGGGTAAGGAGGCGGAAGGTGATTCTCTTGTTGACCGGGAGCCAGTGCAGGTCTCTTAGGTGTCCGGAGATGTGGCTGTGTCGTGGGATGTCGAGGATGAGTCTGGCTGAGGCGTTCTGGATGCGCTGGAGTCTCTTCTGGATCTTGGCGGTGGTTCCGGCATAGAGTGCGTTGCCGTAGTCCAGTCGGCTGGTGACGAGGGCCTGGGTGACGGTCTTCCTGGTCTCTGTGGGGATCCACCAGAAGATCTTCCGAAGCATGCGCAGGATGTTGAAGCACGACGAGGAGACGGCGTTGACTTGCCTGTTCATGGAGAGGGAGGAGTCCAGGATGAAACCCAGGTTGCGAGCGTGGTCCGTCGGTTTGGGTGCGGTGCCCAGGGCGGGGGGCCACCAGCAGTCGTCCCAGGCGGAGGGCGAGGAGCCCAGGATGAGGACCTCCGTCTTATCTGAGTTCAGTTTCAGGCGGCTCGTCGTCATCCACTCGGCTACCTCTCTCATCCCTTCGTGCAGGTTGGCTCTGGCGGCGGCGGGGTCGTTGGTCAGGGAGAGGATCAGCTGGGTGTCGTCGGCGTAGGAGATTATGTTGAGGTTGTGTTGGCGTGCGATGGCCACGAGGGGACTCATGTAGACATTGAAGAGAGTCGGGCTCAGTGAGGATCCTTGAGGGACGCCGCAGATGACTTCGGTGGCCTCTGACTTGTACGGTGGTAGGCGGACTCTTTGTGTTCTTCCGTTGAGGAAGGAGACGATCCAATCCAGTGCCTTCTCCTGGATTCCGACGTTGCTGAGGCGCTGCACTAGGGTGCGGTGGCAGACCGTGTCGAAAGCCGCGGAGAGGTCTAGGAGGATGAGGGCCGCTGTTTCTCCGTTGTCCATCAGGGCTCGGATGTCGTCAGTGGCGGCGATGAGGGCGGTCTCGGTGCTGTGGTTGGCACGGAATCCAGACTGCGATGGGTCGAGGGATCCATTCGTCTTGAGGAAGGTGGCCAGCTGTTTGTTGACGGTCTTCTCGATGACTTTGGCTGGAAACGGGAGTAGAGAGATGGGGCGGTAGTTCTTGAGTTCGGTGGGGTCTGCTGTAGGTTTCTTAAGTAGAGCGCTGAGTTCGGCGTGCTTCCAGCTCTCGGGGAAGGTGGCGGTGTCGAAGGATGTGTTGATGATGTCTCGCAGGTGGGGTGCGATGACAGCGTCGGCTTTGTTGAAGACGTGGTGAGGGCAGGGGTCGGTCGGAGATCCGGAGTGGACGGAGTTCATCATGTGGACGGTGTCTTCGGTGTTGACCGGGGTCCAGGCGCGGAGGGTGGTGGCGGGAGGCGTTGCTGCGGTCGTGGCGTGCGTCGGTTGAGTGCTGAAGCTGTTGTGTATGTCTGCGATCTTGTTGTGGAAGTAGGAGGCGAGGGAGTTGCAGAGGTCTTGCGATGGGGTGATGTCGTTGTTTCCGGCGTTGGGGTTGGAGAGCTCTTTTACGATGTTGAAGAGTTCCTTGCAGTTGTGAGCGTTGTTGTCCAGTCGGTTCTTGAAGGCCGTTTTCTTGGCGATGCGGATCAGTTGGTGGTGTTTCCGGGTGGCGAACTTGAGGGTGGTCCTGTTGTCCGGCGTGGGTTCCTTTCTCCAGGCTTTCTCGAGGGCTCGGCAGTTCTTCTTGGAGCTCTTGAGTTCGTCGGTGAACCAAGGGGCTCTCTTACTGCCGGGTCTGCTGGGCGGGATCCTCAGAGGGGCGAGTTCGTCTGCGCATTTGCTGATCCACTTCGAGAGGTTGTCGGCGGCCTGGCTGGGGTTCGCTGAGCTGGCCGGAGGGTGCTGGCTCAGGGAAGCATAGTAGCATTACATACTAACATTCTACTATGATTTACATTGGAATACTACACAAAGCACATGACTTTACAGCAATGAGCTCATGGTTTCATCCACAAGTGATGAGACCGGTAGGGGTGAGTAGTTCGCTTCCCACTCCCTGTATTGTATAAACGCAAACTAACAATACTTCCACAGGTATGGTACAGCACCCATAGCACATCACTTTACAGCAATGAGCTCACGGTTTAATCCCCGACTCTTCAGACCAGTGGGGTTAGTAGTTCGCTTTCCACTCCCTGTATAGTATAAATGCATACTAACTCTACTTACACAGTTATACTACAGTGGCCAGTATGCTACAGCGCCCAGAGCCCATCACTTTACAACAATCAGCTCGGTTTGATCCCCGAGTCTTCACACCGGTAGGCGTGAGTACTTCGCTTCCCACTTCCGGTATAGTATAAATGCACGGTAGAGGTCAGTAGTTCGCTTCCCACTCCCTGTATGGTATAAACGCCTAATAACACTACTGCCACAGGTATGCTACAAAGACCAGAGCACATCACTTTACAGCAATGCCCTCACGGTTTAGGCTCTCGGTTTCATACCCGAGTGTAGCAGCATCTCATCTCAGCACCATGTCACTCTGAGCAACACCGCACTTTCAGTCCGGTAGGAGTGACTACTTCGCTTCACACTCCCCCACAGAGGTTACAGTGCTCCTATCCTCCTGTTTCCTACTCTTTTCGCCTTTTTCCCGCTTAATCGTTTCAACGGAATCTCAACACTTCCTAGTTGCAACCGCTCGCACCGCTCGCAGCCAATAAGCATCAAGCTCATGCTCGTAACGCCTCAGCCAATCAGATGGCAGAATTCCCAAATATCGATATCTGCACATTTCGATATTTCTCCAAAACTACTGAACGGATTTACACCAAATAAACAAAAGCGTGCTTTCTAGACCAAGATCCTTTTTCCTGCCAAATTTGGGGTAATTCCGTTCACCCGTTCAACCTGTAGCCTTCTCTAAAATTTCCTATGTAAATTAACATGGAGAAAACATGTTTTGGGACCCCCATTTTTTCCCGGCCTCCCCCTTGACGAATCACCCCAACACTTTCAACATAGGAGCTGATATGAACAAAGAATTAGTTTGGAAAATTTCATGAAGATTCATCAAAAGACGCCAAAGTTATAAGCAAAACAAAAAATGCTCTTCCTATGGAAACTTGGTCCTAACTATAACTACCTACTGGCGACCGCCAGTAGGTAATATATATGTGCATATATATAATATGTATATGTGTATATATACATATATGTGTGTGTGTGTGTGTATATATATATGTATGTATATATATATATATATATATATATATATTTATGTATTTATTTATTTATTTATTCCACTGTTAAGGTATTAGCTGCACTGCTCTTCCTGCCCACTGGATCATTCATGAGGACCAGCAGCATGACAGCGGATACCTCCCACCCAAGTCAGTTCAGGTGGATGAATGACGTAGAAAGATACCTCAATAATGATTTACAGCAAAAGGTCACTTCGCCACAGTTGCAAAACAGGCAGCATATGGTTCATCTGTTTTGTGCTGTTTTCCATTTTTCCAATGTACTTTCAGCCCTTGGCAGCACACAAGTGGCGCATAGACCACTTCGAACAATGCAACACTTTCAAGGTCATTGGTACTGCTAGCAGTCTCTCAATGTGTAAGCTGTTAAAGATACTTCATATTGCAGATTTACTGGTTTCTCATATGACAACATCACTGAGAGAAAGTGCCCTTTTTGCAGTATCCCCCCCACTTTTTGCCCGCACTTTTTGCTAGATTTATTGCTGGTTTACTCACTTTGAAAACTGGAGCGCTGACATCCAGCACCCAGTCTATGTGCTCTGACCCCTATTGCATTTGTGCAGTTGGCTAACACCTGATTGGCATATTTAACTTAACTATAAGTCCCACTAAATGGTACTCTGTATTTCAAGGACATGTAAGGTAAATGCCACTAGTGGACTGCAGCATTGATTGTGCCACTACTACAGTGACAAATTAAATGAAAACATGACTAGAGGCCTGCCACTGCAGCATAGCATGGCGGTTTTACAATTGCAAATTCAGTCTGGCAAAATAAACCTATTGCCAGACCTAAACCTTCCTATTTAATTCCTATAAGTCACCCCTAAATAGGCTGTAAGTGCTCGTAGGGCAGTGAGAATCGTATTTAAAAGATTAGATATGTGTTCTTAATTTTTACGTGTCCTGGCAGTCAGTGGCGGCCTGCACTTTTACCAGAGAGAGGGGTAGGGGGTCACACACTCACACATACACACTCACACTGATGCATTCACACATGCACGCACACACATACATTCACAGCACTTTCACCGAAATATTCAAACATGCACACATGCATGCACCAAACATTAAAAATAAAATCATTCTTACCTGCGCAGCTCTGCCTTGGAGATCCCAGGAGGGTTGGGACTGCTGCCTTCCCTCATTGGCTGACCTTAGGTCAGCCAGTGAGGGAAGTCAGCAGCAGTCCCTCACTCACCACAGAGTGGGATAGGGCAGTGAGACTGCTGACCCCCACCCCACTCTGTGCTAAGGTGTCATTCATTGACATTCATCCCTGGGCACTTCAGGGCTTAGAACTGAAGCGCCCAGGTCCGAGACAATCAGTGACGCTCCCCCACATTACGAGGAGGAGGGCCTCAAGATGCTTTGCCAGGCTGCAGATGCCAAGCCCACAGGAGCTGTGACTTCTTTAGCCCGGCAAAGTTTAGCTCAGGCAGCCAAGAACATGCACATTTAGCACATTTCTAGCTCCTGGCTACCTGACCTGAAAATAAAGAGTGTCTGTCAGGCTGACCTTTGCTTATACGGCTAGATTGAGAAAATTCCTCCAGAAAAAAAAAATAAGACCGAAGGTAAACTTTTCACCGGAACGAACCTGGTCCCATCAGCGGACCCACGCTCCTTAGCAGTTGGCTTTAACTTTTAACTTTGACCATGACTGGCATGACCAGATACCCACAGTTGGCGCTTCACACATTTTGGCGCTAGAAAACTCTAAGGGGCACATGCATCAAGCATTTTTGCCTTTGCAAACGGGGCGATTCACAGAATCGGCCCGTTTCCAAACCCAAAAAATGCTTTTCAGATGCAGCAAACCCTATTTTGCTATTCGATAACCTGTTATTGAATCGCAAAATGGGTTTGCGGTTAGCTATTAGGAAGGCGTGTGTTTAGAGCATCCCTTCCTAATACTGAATCGCATCGGTATGTAGGAATGTTTTGTGACCGAAATGCGGTCGCAAAACATTTGCATTTTACCACCTACTTTAAGTAGGTGGTAACCCATTTGCAAATGGAAAGGGGCCCCCAAGGGACCCCTTCTCCTTTGTGAATGTTTGTTACAGCATTTTTTAAGAGCAGGCAGTGGTCCCACGGACCACTGCCTGCTCTTAAAAAATGAAAAGAAAACTTTTTCTTTTACTTTTTGTAAAGCATCTCGTTTTCCTTTAAGCAAAATGGGCTGCTTTACAAAAAAAAGAGGGTTTTATTTAAAAGCAATCACGGACATAGTGGTCTGCTGACCTCAGCAGGCCACCATACCCGTGATTTTTGTGATTTCTAGGGGGTCGCAAATTGCGATCTACCTCATTAATATTAATGAGGTAGAGCAATTTGTGAACCCCTAGCAATCGCTATCTGAAACTCTTTGAGTTTCATACATTGTAAATTGTGATTGCCTAATTGCGATTCTCAGGAATTCGCAACTAGGTATTCGCAATTTACAATTTTGATGCATGTAGCCCTAAAACACCTAAAAATCACATCTCCGGTTTAGCCATCGATTTGCGCATTAAAATGTATACTATTTTTACAAACTGGAGTGCTATTTTTTATTGTGTTGTGTTTTTGACTTATTAACTGTTTTGGTACTGATAAATGTTTTACACTTGTTTACTTTGAGTTAAGCCTGACTTCTCTGTGCCACAGCTTACTCAAGATTGACCTATGGTTTAAATTAAAGTAATCTAACTGGAACTGATATAAAATAGTGACGTTATTACTTGATGAGGCCTCACCACCACCTCAACTAATAAACCAGTTTCTCACAATCATGTATTGCCATTCAGCAATTGCAGCTCAGTTGAATGGCAGGGAATATGGAAACTTGTGGCTGCTTACTTAATCAAAGAAATACATTGAACACATGCAAGTTCACTGAGTGCACATCACCAAGGTGAATGACACTTATCACAGAACATTCCCCTTTGTTATCCTTGATGGAACTTCATAATGTACACATGAGCTAAATGCATTTTGATATATATTTATCAATCCTTTCTTCCTCACTACAAGGATTCTTCATATACTCTTTCTCTCTGTCACTCAATTCACTTCCATAGCCTCACAACTATGATCCAATTAAGGTTCAACAGAGCTCTTACACACAGACAGAAGGCATCATAAATTAAGCATTTGCTCTCATCAAGTTGCCCTTCATATGTCTTGATCACTTGCTACTGCACTCTCCAAATTGTTGTGCAAAGTCGCCCTTCCCTGTTTGTGTTGTATTACATTGCTTTGAAACGGCATAAACATGGACGTTTATCCTACTACGCCTTGCCTAGTGCAGCCTCTCAATGTGTATCAGTGCACTTGGGTCATTCACCATGTCTGTGACCTGCTACCACATATCCTGTTTCTAAGCTAAATTGATGGGGTGTGGAAGCAGGCTGGGAAGTTTCCCTTAGTGGAAAACCACAACATTTTCAGCAATCCTCCTCTCCCTGTTCAATTGAATGATGTGCATCTCAACAATGTTGATAGGACTTAATGTCAATGTGAAGGAGAAGAGAGAAAGTCTTTGGGAGAAGATCTTATTTCTTTGTTTCGGAGTTTCATTTGTTTTGCGTGGTGTGTGAGTGTGTATGTGTGAGATTATTTATTTAGTTATTTAATCATCCATTTATTTTAATATTCTTACGTAGTGCACCTGGCCCATATTATATTAGAGCACTTCAAATGAAACTAGAAACATGAAGATGGGTATAGCAGTAGCCAGGATCTAACAGTGCTAGACAAGATTCAACAAGGTGGTAGACCAACAAGATCAGGCCCATTCAAGGGCATATTTACAAGCCCTGTATGCCACTGGAACATCATTTTTTGTGACGTTCCGGTGACGCACAGGGCTTGGCCATTTCCACAAGGCCACGCAGAGCCACGCTGCGTGGCTTTTCATGGCCTTGTAGATATGGAGTAAGACAATCCAGCGCACGATGCTGCTTTGCCTAACTCTATGGGAAAGAGGTGTTCCAGGGGGGTTGCTGTGGGTGTTCCCACTTAACACCCATGGAATGTGATGCTGTCCCAGATTTACAACATCAGGTAAACCTTGGACCGCGCCAAATCTTGGGCCTCCTTAGAACAAGCGTGACGAGGAGACATGTTTACATTTCTCCTTGTTTTTTCCTCTTTTCACATGGGCTACATTCTGCAGCACACATAGAAAGAAGAAAAATGCCTCGTGATTGTTTTTGTGCAGGAAGGTGTACCTTCCTGCACAAAAACAATTGTGCCAACAACACAGACACCTTTGCAGCATGGTGCAAAGATGCCTGCAGGGCTACTTCAAAAGTGTGCTACGATGGGTTAATTAAGGAATTATCAAAAGAGGTTTGTTTTGAGTTTCTTTGTAAGGTAAAAGTGGTCAGCTGTGAATATGTCTTACTCCTCTAAATCAAAATCATGCACAGTATATGCTTGTAGTGCACAATATTCTATCTACACCATTTTGCGGTGTGCTACACTCAGTCGCAGGATTCCTGTATGCAGTTTTAGGGCCTGATTACAAGTTTAGGTGTTATTTATCGCAGTTGGTAAATAACAATACCACAGGGTTTATTTATCGGGTACAATAAATAGCACCTGTTACGAGTTTATGGGGCATAACATGCAGATTTGGGTGTTTAACCCTTTCGCTGCGGCGGGAATTCCGCCGCAGCGCTGGGGGGGGTTTGGGGGCAGCGCGGTGCTCATGACGGAGCCACTCCGTCATGAGCCACGGTTGAGCTGTGCTCATGACGGAGTGGTTCCGTCATGACTCCGCCCACTGCGCTAATCGCCCGCACAGGCGGGGAATTGGCGCCGCGTGGGCGGCGCGGCCGCCAACGACCGCAGCATGACGGAACCACTCCGTCATGAGCACACGGCGACCATGGCTCATGACGGAGTGGTTCCGTCATGAGTGGGGAAGGGGTTAACGTACCAAAATCTAACTCATCCGATAATCATTGGGTGCGTTAAATAACGCTAAACTCGTAATTCCGACTGGTGGGCAAACTGGGATTTACGTATGACTCGTAATAAGGCCCTTAGTAGGATTGTTAGGTTTGTACATCCAGGGATACACCAACCATATATTTGCATACTTGAATCACGTGTACCAGATAGCCACACATCTAAATGCGCTGGACTGTTACACGTGCGATTTTTGTGAATGCTATAATTCGGGACAGCACGCACCACCAGAGATGCACCCCTAAACATACAATATTCGTTCTGATTTTTCACTTTGTTATTCCCGCCCATTGTTCATTATATCACTCCCTTCTCAGTGCCTTTGCGGGGCGAAAATCCTATTCCCCGCCCTCTATTCGAGTTTCAGAAACTTTGTTTTTGCCAGTCTCCGAGAAAGTGTCGTTCCACATGGACCAGAGCCTCTCTCGGGGTGGCACGATTCCAAGGAGAACTAGTTATACTGGCATCTGTTTCGATAATTTGGCTGACTTTGCAGGACTTGACTCATTTATTTTGTGTCGGCCCCAGCAGGGGATTAATCCCGGGTCTCTCCCGAGGCTCCCTTTATTAGCTAACCTGCCTTCCTGTTGCCTGCTCCTCAATCTCGCTTTCTTATAAATAATCCAGTGAATATCTCATGCACAAACTATGTGCGCGTGTTAACATTCAGGCTAAAGAGCCGGGCTCCCTGGAGGGCCAGCATTCAGTGAACAAGCCACACAGAGTCTGATTAAAAAGGCCATAGGTTTGCAAAAAAAATCTAAAATTCATATCACCGAGCTTTCCTGAAGCAAGGGGCCCCGCGTGTGTGCGCGCGCGCCTGCACCGCTGGGAGCGCGAGAAAGTAAGCTGACTCGCGGAAGGGACTTCAGTGCATCCTAACTTTCGCAAAACAGCCTTTAATTAGGCAGTCACTGTACAATAATGAGGTTAGCGAACTTGTTAGCGAAACAAGTCTTGGCACGAGGCGTCTTTCCCCAAGCTCTTCATTGCTGTGGTTAAAATGTGTGCCTTGCCTTTCTGTGCTTGTGCGGGGGAGCAGCGCAGGAGATTTTAAATAGGTTCAAATTAAAATGTCCCTTACTTTTGGAAACAAAACAAACATTGCAGTTCATTGCTCAGTTTCTTCTTAATGTTTGTACTTCCAGGTTCCCTGCTCCTCTTACACCTCTTAAAAACGGTTTAATTGCTCTAACATAAAAAATAAACGTTCATATCTATTGATTCCCTTCAGTTTTGATGTAATGCAAGTATGTCTGTTGCATTTATAAACTGCTGGCAATCTCGTCTGCGTTTAAGATCTCTCTGGAGTCAGCACTGCTGAGAATCGACCCACCTACGTTCACCTCACCCACCAGCACCACAACTCCTGGCAGGACTAGCATTCACATGTCCACGCTCACCTACATTACCACCCTTGAATGCATTCTCCTAAACTGCTTATCTCTTCACGAACTCAATGGGCCCAATTCACAAAGTTTGTGTTGTTGTTTGGTCTTGTGGTACAGCTGAATTCTAGGAGCAAGCCAGCATTCCACCAGTAGTATTCGTCGCTTACTCCTGAAATGTATGAGTAACCGTTCGGCAGTACTATAAAAGTAGGTCACACCTACTCATACACCATTCTTTCTGACTCACACCCTCTGTGCTGCCGTGTGCACTGTTTCTCTTTGATAAGCTGCCCCTCTCCAAAATATTCAAATACATAGAGTGCTAGGCCCCAGTTTACAAAGTTTTTTTCTGTGACCTTTTGAATTTCCAACGGTGTGAAATTAAGTTGTTTTTGACAAAAACCCTAATAAAATCAAGGGAGATAACAAAAAAAATCTGGAGGCGAGGAAAGATTTTAGGGCGGTGTGTCCTCTTGAACTCTATGGCATGTATTTCTCACATTTAGACAGTGGGGATGAGTTCAAGGAGGGTGGCACCCTCGAAAACAGGGTTAGTTGAGAGATATGTGTTGGCATGACTTACTATTGCCAGGGTGACCACCTCCCTCGATGTCATTATAGTCATGTTTTCCAGTCCTGGACTTCTGTATGCTACCTAATGCATTCAGAGTATTGTAGTCATGTTTTCCTTTCTTTGAATAATTTGACTGACACACCTGAAATCAATGATTTGTCTGTGAAAAATTTAGGAGTGGAGATTGTGTCTGCGGTGACATGGAGTGAAATGGTCACCCTAACTCGTCTTACTCCAGACTTACTCTTAAATTTCTATGATCAATTCACACCTATTCATGGAATAAAGATTTGTGAATCATGCCCCTGATCCCTGCATGAGCAAACATAGGTCATGATTGGCTGAAGTAAAAAATTTGCCACCTGAAATTGGGCAAAGTTGGTAAGCTTATTCTTTCATGAAGACGGACTAGGTTTTGGCGTCACATGACTTCTCTCGACATCGCCCATCTTGAAGTTCAGCTTAATTTGATCCTATTCGCTACAGCAAGCTCACCCACCACCCCCACCACCTCAGTAAGGACAGGACTTCAGGCTGCACTGAATTGTTATTCCTGTTGTCATTCAAGGCAGCTCTTTGACCTGAATGGCAGTGTGGAAAGACCTCTTCTTTTTCCCGCTGCTGGAAGTCCAGCACCGGGAATGACCCATTTATGACTCTGGGTTCAAAACGTAAACGGCTGCTGAGAAGCATGCTTGAGGCTTTGAGCAGCAGTGAGAACATTCCCTTTGTCAGGTGGATCCCCTATCCCAGTTCATAAAAAAAAAAATGCACTAATGCAGAAAAAGTTGTGAAAAACTTGCAGACGCTGAGAATTGTTTGGAATTGCATCTTCACACCAGACTACCATTGAACGACATCCATGATTTTATTTCTTGTACGTCTCTAGTAAACACTATTGTGTGGCTGCATTTTTAATGGAGCTACTCACTAGCCTTCCTCTACAGATTATATGTAGATTTTATAGCAAGGCTTTGGATTAGTTACCATGGAATTACAGAAATTCCATAGAACTGTGTACCTGGTGCAAAATCCGTTTGATTCGCTATAAAAGGAAGCAATGTGATTTAGCACCAGAGGTTTGCAATTTCTATTATTTATATAGAGGATGGCTTGCAGGCAAGATAAATTACAGACTTGATTGAATTTCTTGAAATTTAATTGCTTAAAAAAAATATCTTTGTTTTAATTATGAAATATTTAACCTGAAAATAAGAAAGATGGTTTATCTGTCTTGTGGTTTATAGTATGCTGGCAGCTTCGATCAGCTCTCTAGGTCCCTTTACGGTATTTGTCAAATCACAGTCCACTAAGCTGGTTTGCACATATACTTGTGCATTATGAGAATTGTGTCTCTGTTTATGATCCTGAGCAGGCTTCGGTTGGAAAGAGATATTGGATGATATGGAAATCTAGCAAAGTCACCTACAGACATCAGTTTGCAAAACCCATCTTTAGACCCTAATGAAATGGATCATAGAGGTGATGGGAATGGTCTTACTACAATTAATTGTAATGTTTGTAGCTCATCTGAGCATGGTGACCCCACTGGGCCTGCCCTCTCCTCACTTGCGATTAATGTCGGAACAACCAGATCTGGCTTATTAATTCGCAACGAGGAAGTTAATGCGAAATCGATAGACCAGGTTGTGAGACGCAAGCGGGGTGGTTCAGCTCTGGCCAATAAAAGATCAAAAATGCAAAAACGGGCAAATGCTGGAAATTTGGACCCCGTGGGCAACACAGACTCCCAGCATATAGCGATCCAAGGTACTGAGGGTACGATGGGGACAGAATTCGGTAGAGATGTCTGGACAAAAATGGAGCAGATTCTCACCGCGACTTGCCGCCCTATTTGCAATAGACTTGACTTCATTGAAAAAAAACTTTCTAATCTAGAACTAATGTTTGTTGCATTGTTTGGGGACAAGGCGACAAGGGTTGGGGGGGGTCTAAAACAGATACAGATGAGTCAAATTGTCCTGCTCCCAAAACAATCAATATCCCGATAGATTTAACAGATCAATCAACCCTCCAGGGCAATAGACCAGGTACCAACACTCAAGTAGAATCCAATGACCCAACCCCATTAGCCTTATCAGGGAATTCAAGGAGTAAGGTGAATCTTGTTACTGCCAACCCACCGCCTGAGCTGAGAAATCCTGACCCTATTTCGGACAAGCCTATCCAACCGCAGCCAGGGTTTATTGCCAAATCCAAGATACCCTGCTTGGATCTCCCACCTGAATCTGTTCCATATGTAGTGGTTCTCGCGTGAGTCCCCCCTTTGAATTTTGGATCAAGGGAGGTTTCTAGTGAACTTAAAAATAAGTGCATACATTGGTTAAATTGTAACAAACCTCTCCCTAACCAGTGTAGAAGCGAGATATTACTTGTAAGGCGGATAAATTGGGTAGACGTAAGAGCTAAGGATATACAGGGTGACTGTGTTGTAATCAATTTCAGAGACCCAAGAACAGTTAGGTATATCTGCACAACCCAGTTTGGCAGCTATGGCAGTCTTCAATCAGCTATTAAAGCTATTCCACTCACTTATTTTTACCCGGGACCCTCTCATCACGGGATTGAGGCGCATCGGGGGTGCAGGGTGGATGGCTTGGGAAATGGTCAGGATCAATTCTATTTTTGCCCCTCTAACGCAATTCAAGTTTATGAACAATTTTGCCCGCCCCCATTCAAAGTATTTCACCATAATAATAGATTCAGTGTCCTTGATCAGGTGGATTGATGTCCAAGCTATAGTGTTACTTCCGTCTTGGCTGGGGAACAGAAAGGGCCACCTGACATCAACATGGGATTGAAGGATTGGAAATTGAATTCCTCTCAGCTGGGTCTATTAAAAAAATCACCCAGTTTGGATGTTATGGAGGAATTATCCTGGGATAACCCAAAGAGCACCCAGGGAGAGTCATACATACCGCCAGTGCTGGGTGGGTTGGTGAATGTATGTGTCCAGGAAAACTTAGGCAGGGAAATTATAATTATCTCCCCAGTTACTAATAGGTTTGCTGGCGATTCGATTCCTGACACAAGCAAGCCAAAGTAGAGTATAAATTTGCTCTCATGGAATGTGGCAGGTCTTAAGAGCAAATTGATCTGCGAAGACTGGGGAATTTTCATAGATACCTTTGATGTCTGCCTAATGCAAGAGACATGGCCTCTCGAAAATTTTCAACGGGCTGGTTTTGTGTCCTTTAACACACTTGCAGTTACAAGTGGTAGGGGGAGACCTTCAGGGGGTCTAAGCACCTGGGTGGCCCTGCACCTGGGTGTTACGGCAAGACAGCTTCAAACCAGCTCAGACGACATTCAATGTGTCTTACTTGATTTGCCCGGAAACACACACTTGGCTCTCTTGAATGTCTATTCTAGACCTTCCCCGAGTGGTTGGAAATCTAAGGTCATATTACTTCTGAATGACTACATTCTGTCCCTAGACCCCGAATACTCCGTGATTGTGGGTGGCGACTTCAATTGCCAATATGAACCACTTAGCCTGTTGGACCTAGACGATCCAAATGCGGAAAATGCACATTGGACCATTCCTGACCCCTTGATTCCCATGGTTAAGGCCTGGACCCCTTTGGTACTGCAGATCATTGCTTTTACTCTTTCTTTATCTTTAAGGGCATGCAATGGCAGATATAAATCGGACAGACCCGGATGTGACACTTTCAATAGAGTGGGGCAAACCTCAATTTTGGATTATATCCTTATCGAATCAAGATCGTGGGATAAGGTGCTTGATTTCAGGGTTTTAGATCGGGACGACAGTGATCACAATGCCTTGGTCATGACACTGAAACCAGGAAGTTGGGGTATGACTAGCTATGACATAGCGGCCCCTCTTACATCACAACCTCTTATCCTCCACAACAACAGACGCAGGGTAAGATGGCCTCGCATCTCTGTCTGCCCAGATAAAATAGCAGAAACTTATAGACATGTCTTGCCCCATCTTAGGGGAATGGCCGAAGCAGGGCTTAACTGTACTTTCATTGAGCGGGAGATCCGGCCTGTAGACATCCATAGTCAGCTAGTATCTAAACTTTTGGATATGTTTTGTCCGGAAGGGAGTGTGAGGGCCCACTTAGTTAGAACGCAATTGTGGTATACTGCTGAGTGCAGGAAGTCAAAGAGTGAACTGATCCTGGCAATTAAGGCCAAGGACAAAGCCAGGATCAAAATACTTCGTGCACAGCATAAACAAACAATTGAAAGGGCAAGAAAGTCCTGGGAGGACGACAAGTGGGAGGAGATGCGACTAACCTTACAGTTCAAAGATTTCAAAGGCTTTTGGTCCATTGTTGGTAATGGCAGGAAAGCATCCAAGCCCACCACATTTCCTAACATAGCCCCAATAGCCTGGGAAAATCACTTTGGGGGTCTGTATTCGGGCACAAATCCCAGTACATCATCCATTACTACCCCCCCCCCCCCTGCAATTTTGAGTGCCGAGCCGAGGATGTCCCGGCGATCACGGTGAAGGAGGTCGAAATCGCTATCCACATGCTGATACCCAACAAAGCGCCGGGCTTGGATAAAATCCCAGGCGACTTTTATCGGTCGGAACCCAAGATTTGGGCACCGTATTTTTGTGTCCTGTTCAACTCCATTTTGTCTGGCGCAGAACCCCCAGAAACCTGGCGTGGTGGCGAGATTGTGCCAATATTTAAAAAAGGCTGCCCATCACAACCTTCTAACTATAGGCCCATTAGCTTAATTGATATCACTCAGAAGCTATTTGGACGTATAGTCCTGGAGAGGTTGCAGAGGTGGGAGGCAGATAATAACATCTTAAGCACTCTACAGGCGGGTTTTAGAAAGGGTGTCTCAACTGTGGACCAGATATTCCGACTTCAGGTCCTTTACTGGAAGACTGTGAGCTTGGAGGGTGGCAGCCTCTACCTCATCTTTGTTGACCTGAGGTCGGCATTTGACCTGGTGCCACGAGAAAATCTGTGGAGAGTCCTTCAGGCACTTAATGTTCCTCCATATCTTTTGGATGTCCTGAGAAGACTCCACACGGAAAATTTCGCACAGGTCAGATGCGGTAAACATGGAGAGTTGTCTGAACGCTTCCCTGTAAATCAAGGAGTCCGTCAAGGATGCGTGTTGGCACCCACGCTATTCTGTTTATACATCAACGGGCTCATAGAACACCTGGAAGGCATCAAGGACACTGATATCCCAAGACTTGCTACGGGCAGGGTACCAGCTTTGATGTTCGCTGACGACACTCTGTTGTTGTCGCGAACATCTACTGGTATCCAGCGTATTTTACACGGTTTTGTGGATTTCTGTGGTGAAAGAGGCCTGGAGATTAATTTAGCGAAAACCAAATTTATGATCCTTAACCCCCCCAAGTATACACGTCCGAACCCAGCACTGAATGGTATTCCCCTTGAGCGGGTAAAGACGTTTGGATACTTGGGGATCATACTGCAGGAAGACCTTGGATGGGGGGGTCAAGTCGCTAATTCCACACTAAAACTGTCTCAAACAACAGGAGGCATTTCCAAACTCTTCAGAGGATCGGTCTCCAAGCCAGTAGCACCAGCAATAGAAACTTTTAAGACCCAAGCAAGAGCAGCCTCTATCTATGGAGCAGAACTATGGGGTCATTCCAAGATTTATACCCTAACAAGGACTGAAAACTCCTTCATGAGGAACTTGCTTGGTTTGCCCCCCAGCACCCCCCTGGTACCTATCAGGTTAGATCTGGGGTTGATGCCCATGGAAGAGGTGGTGGCACTGCGGCCAATAATATATTGGAAGAGACTTTGGTCCAATGCAGAGTTGGGCCCCTACCGAGAAGAATTCAAGGGGGTTTGGTCCCAAACTAAAAATAAGAATATTCCTTGGTTAAAGTTTGTTAGGGACACTTGTGCCAAAATTGGTCTCCCTGATCTATGGGGCTCTCCGGAGGCCTCAAGCCTGGTTGTCTTCAAGGCAAAATTGACTGAACAATTTAGATATTTTCATCTTCTGCGCCTGCATTCGAACACTGGTGCTGGTAGGTTGACTGCCCAGTTCCTACAGATTAAAGACAACTACAGGAGTGAGGCATTTTTAGATTTGATCTCCCCGCCGGTTGCTAGGAAGTTGTACTTCCAATTGAGAATAGGCAGTTTACCGTTTAGGTCCTTTACTTCGAGGTGGGATGTTAATATGATTACTGCTTGTCCTGCCTGTGGCTTTAGACTAGAGGATGAAAAACATGTCTTCTTTTTCTGCCCAATGTACCACCTGCAAAGAAAACGTTGGTTAAAACCTATTTGTAGAAATCTGGGATTTAGAGAATATGAAAAAGCCTTGAGAGTCTTGAAATACGATACCCATCCCCCAATTGTTTTTGCAGTCTCCCGGTTTTTGAATGCCATGTGGATAAAACGCAGGAAATATTGTAATTAATTCTCAAGCCCTAATTTATTTTTGAAAAATTCATGAAGCCTTGTACAATTTATTGTATAACTGCAATTTGATTTAGATGTATTTTAATTAATTGTATGTTTTGTTAAAATTTGTGTTACTTTTATGGCCTTGCTGGCCGAAATAAAGTTTACGATGGAAATCTGCTTGGATGGACATTATTAAAATATTCTCTTTTATGTTTGTCACTGTGAATGTTAAGGAGTGGTCGTAGTATGTGGCTAGTTCAGAACTGCAGTTGGGGACTAAATTAGTGTCCACCAGTGCCCAACAATTAGTGGCAAATTGCTTTAGTTATTCCTTGCCTGTTTAGCTGATCATGGCTTGTTTATTGCTGTGGACTCATGCGGTATTGATTGATAAATGTAACCTGTGGAGGCTCTGTCTTATGTGAGTTTAAGCAGGCTAAGGGCCATATGTACAGAACGCTAGCGAACCAGTATTCAGTCACAAACTGAGTACTGGTCACTAAATCGTAGAAATAGATTTATGGAACCCATTCGCAATCCTCGAATTAGCATTGTGAATGGTTTCTAAGTCAGTATTTTAGTGGCTTCAAATAGCAAATCGCATATAAGAAATCGTCACATATAATTTACCAGAACTTTGACCCAGGTGGTAATCATGTACAAACTATATAAAGTGCCTCAGAATGCATCTGAGTTTTTACAAAATGGCTGCTTTGTAGGTCATAGCACGGACAATGAGGATTTTGGCTGGACTGAAGAGAAGGTTGAGAAGACAGAAGAGGATTTTTTAGACTGAGGGTTACGCTGTTTGAACAATCAGAGGAGGAGATATACACCAAGTACAGGCTAAGTAGTGAAGTAATCTTAGATCTAATTGCTGAATTAAAGCCCCAGCTTGAGAGACATAACATGCATTTGTAAAGCGAACATTCACCCAAGGGTATCTTGGCACTGAATTACAGATGTTTATTGTTACCCAACTGAATGGTACTCATTTTATCGACCTCAAAAGCATGAAAGGCTAAGTGGACCCTCTGGTATTTGAACCTGTGACCCTGAGGTCGAACACAGGCCCCTACAGTGGCTCTATTGGTCCACTAACGCCCCAGAAACATCTTACGTAATAAGGCCATCCCCACCCATGTGTAGGTGATATGCAGTTTGCATCTATTAGCTTCTGGGAGCTCTCAAGGTGTGATAGCAGCAGCTTGTGGTGTATCCCAGAGTTCACTGTCGTAATCTTTCAGTGCATTCCTTGATTCTATGTTAATGTGAATCATACTCACATCTATTTGCCTAGAAATTACCATGAACTGCATACAACCAAGCTTCAATTTACAGGATATCTTATTTCCCAAATGTCATTGGATGTGTAGTTGGTATACATTTGTCAATCTGCTCACCCGCCACCATAGTGTATTTATTTTGCAACAGGAAAACTACTCATTCTATGAATATACAAGTTCTCTGTGATGCAAAACGTGATCACAGGCGTAGTAGCACGCTTTACTGTGAGCACCCATGATTCACTCATTTTCCGGCATAGTGACATCCATTCAAGTGGAGAGTTTGATGACGCATACGTTTTGGGTAATACGCCTATATTATTTTTTTTGTCATTAAAAAACATCTTTTTTTAATGTGATGTGTAACAATACACATTGCTTTTTCAAGTGATGGTGCATATGGCATATGTCCATGCATAATGACTCTATATATAAATCCATCACCGCGCAGTGAGCGTCACTACAATGTGGCACATAGGAAAACCCACAAGTGTGATTGAGCACAAATGTGGAATCCTGAAAAGTAGGTTCAGATACCTGCAGAAGAGTGGTGGTGCCCTACAGTACTGTCCTGACAGCTGTTGCAAGATTGTTGCAACATGTGCAGTTCTTCACAATGTAGCAACATCCAGAGGTTTAACTGTTACTGTATCTGACTCTGAAACTGATGAGGATGAAGAACAGCTACCACCTTGTCTGCAACTTGATGAGATGGAAGCAGCAGGGTGTTGAAAGCTCTGTGCCAACATTACTGAGGATTGTTTTTCTGGCTGAGTGAAATCTTGACTGACGAATGCTAAATAAATCTCAAGCCATTTTGTGCAGGTAGCAAAAAATCTAACTTTGATCCTACTTTTTTCGGGGACTATACGCATAGAAAATGACATTACTTCTTGTCACCAGCAGTATAGAAACATAGTTTGACGTGTGGGTTATGACAAACAGGACAATCAACATAAACCCAAGAATATCAGACTATGAATTCTGTTTTGTACGACCAGAAGTGCTGGCACAAAGATTTTCACCTTCAGCAGTGAGACACCTAGGGGCATTTGTACAAGCCCCTATCGCCAACACAACGTCACTTTTACCGACGTTGTGGTGGCAATAGGGTCTGCGCGTTATGTACCAGGCAGCGTTAAGCCACTTAATGTGGCTTAACGCTGCCTTGTACATAAGGCCCCCTTTCACTCTATGGTTAGCGTGAAAGGGGTGGGCAGTGGGTGTTGCGGTGGGCGTTCCACTGCAACACCCATTGATTTTGAGCTGCCCCCAATGTACAAGGGGGACGTACATGGGAGGCAGCTCCAAAATTAAGACCAGGGAAAACTTGGTCATAAGTTGGCGAAACGAGTAGAAATGCATTATTTCTCCTCGTTTTTGCTTTTTCCCTGTGTCTTGCCTTGTGCAGCACACACGGAAAAAGCGAAATGCCATGGTTTGTTCCCTTCCTGCACATAAACAAACCTTTAAAAAATTAAATGTTTTCACTTTCATGTATGCTGCATTAAGCAGCACACATGAAAGTGACAGAATGGCATTTTAGGATTGTTTATGTGCAGGAAGGGACACCTTCCCACACATAAACAATCCTCCCCTGCACGCAGACAGCAGGCACCCTTGCTCTATGGTGCATGGGTGCCTACATTGTTGCCAAGTTGCTAAACTTAGTGCCATCACAGTGGGAAACGCAAGGCTGCACCGCATTCTTGTAAATATGGTGCAGCCTTGCGTTTCTGAAGTGGCGGAGAGGGGCATTAAGCCAGGAAGGCTAATGCTTCTCTCCACCACTTCATTGTAGATATGGCCCCTAGTTTCATACACACCCATTGTGTCACTGACAGACTTACTACTCACACCAGAGTGGTCCTCACTCTCATTATAAACTACCTGACAGGCACCTATCTGAGTCCTTTCTAAGGTCGCAACAGCATTTTTGATCTGTACTAGTCCACGGGCCACATCCCTGCTGCATTGTCACATTTCAACCTGGAGGTTATCAGTACCTCTTGATAACATAGATGTTGCATGTCCAAGTTTGTTTATGGCTCTTATTAAGCCATCCATTCGGGCAGACTGCTGACGTTCCCTACATCTGTGTTGTACGTGTCTGCATTGATATCTAGACATAGGGTCTTCACAGCTTTTGTCTGATTACAATCTTAGCACATGTGCTGTTGATTATCAGCTAGGGTTGCTGCAATATTCTCCAATCCTCTTGCCATGCTATTCTCAATATTAGTATGTTTGTTATTAATCTGCGTTATTTCCCTCTGATGTAGGAGCTGAACTTTCTACATTGATGCCTCCAATCTACCAACGACTGTAACATTTTGTGCGAAGTCGCCACTTTCAAGGTTTGCAGGGGATGGATTAGTGGACACACAGTGAGTGTGACGTTTACATCATGTTCAGCTTCTTTGGGGGTAGATGGCAAGCCCTCAGGGAGATTGAGAGCAGATTCTCAGCCAATCTCCCAACAGCAATCCTCTAGTATGTTCACTGGTTAACTGCTTCCTGGTTGTGATGTCATTAAAGTGGGGCATATGTGGCATCACTATTTGCTTGCCAATTCGCTTTTTAAAGGTAACCACTATTTGCAATTCCCTAAATAGTGATCCGAATAAATAACGACTCACTGATACGACCCCAACCAATTTCTTACATTCTATATTGCACTTACCTATTTGCGAGCCACACAAACTCACAGATAGGTAATCGCTATTCTACTATTTTACACATATGCCCCCCAAATTATTCAGATCCGACCATAGTCTCAAACTCCCACCTTGATAGGCCATCTTTCTTTAGACTCTGGCTTGCCACACCACTTGCAAATCCAGCATCACTTTACTGACCTGAATCATATCATTTTTCCTCGTCTGCCCGTCGTCTTCTAGAGTAGCGGCTCCATATGCTCATCCATGAAAAACCCACCTTCACCCTAAGTTGCCTTAGAGTGACCTGCAAGAACCATTTCCTGCAACTCCAGGATTTTTCCTGTCACCTCAGTCCTCCATCAACCAATCTCAACAGAAAAGCAGTTCATATTGATCACCTCAAGAACTATAACATAGGCATTGTATTGTATTGTATTTCGTCATAATCCACCGTCCTCCTCAGACACTTGGTTTTAATGACCAATTACAGGACAATATATCTATGGGATGTAGGTTATCATTGCCTTTCCTTGACATGACCTATTTGTGAATAGCACTAGAAAGACTTGAACATTAGCCACCATTCATAACTTTTTACAACTCACAGTATTGTTTTCAACCCCAGTGTAAGATTGAGGGCTCTGTGGACGTGTTTGCGTTATTGCACATAATTGTATGTCAATTTAGCAAAAGTGCACCATGAAGCAATTATAGAATGAAAATATATTCATGCCAAGGCACAGACTACTTCTATTTTAGTGCACTGTGTGCCACTTGTGCCCTGAGGCTTAGTCTTCTTACAATAGTCTGAATATGAAAAAACAGTCATGTAACAATAGTGACGTTAGGGACACTTGCCCACAAACTAAGCTCTTCATGTTTTCAAAGAAGTGCATATTGTTAATTTATTTGTAAGGTGTTAAACTTGGCATCATTTGGCGTGTTTCCCCAGAGTTTTTGCTTTCTGCCCTCCCAGTTTTGACTTTTGCCGCACCGTGATCTTGGTGTCATCGACGACCCCTGCTGACGCCGCCACTGAGCCACTGCTCGCACCGCAACCTGTGGGCACCGCACTCCGCACCGCCTCGCTTCACGACGATGCCTTGGCATCGCAGAGGGCACTGCCGCAATGCCACACCACGACCCTGGTCTCAGCGACGACACCTGCTGATGTCGCCAACGAACCACTGCTCGCACCGTGACCTGTGGGTACCGCACTCCGCACAGCCTCGCTTCACGACGACGCCTTGGTATCCCCGACGATGCCGCTCCACGCCAAAATCGATGCCACTGCTGGCACCGTGGTTCCAGGGCATCGCTCGTAAAGTTACACGACGCACTGCCCTCATCCCGCACCGCAGCCTTGGCCTACCGGCGCCATCGACTTCAGTTCGTCAGCCGACAACAGCACTTCAGCAACGACGACGCCGCTGCTTGCACTGTGACCTGCTAGCACCGTGACGAGCACCACCTTCATCTCGCACCGCGACCCTGGTCTCACCGACGATGCCATCTGACACCGCCACCAAGCCGCTGCTCGCACCGCGACCTGAGGGCACCGCACCGCTGCACTTCGAACCGCAGCACCCGACACCTGCCGACGCCAGTACCCCTGAGCCCAACTGAGAGGAGATCGACCTGCAACGCGTGTGACATCGAGGACCCCGACGACTCCAGCACCGACCTCTGGAATGGACGCCTGCGGACTCCGTGTTTTCGGAAACTCGACGAAGAGGTCACCGGCGCTCTGCATTTCTAAAAGGTACTGTTTACGGGTCTTCCCGACACCGTAGCTGGCCCGCAATGCCGCAGTCAGCCAGAACTGTTTGGATTTGTTTGCTCACGACGCTGTGATAGCCCCGGACCGAGCTGTTGACATCAAGGAACTGTTTTTAAAGCTTATTTTGACAACTGTAGATTTTTAGGTACTGAATTGTAGATTTTGTATCGTTTTTGGTCTTGTCTTAAAGTATATAAAAATATTGGCTATTTTTCTAAACTGGTGTGGTGTCCTTTTGTAGTGCTTACACTGTATTACTGTGGGTTATGTGCAAATGCTTTACACACTGCCTCTACGATAAGCCTGACTGCTCATGCCAAGCTACCAAGGGGGTGAGCAGGGGTTAGTTTAGGAGTGTAACTCCCTTATCCTTACTAGGAAGAAGAGTCCCTATTTGGACAAAGGTGCAAGCCCTTGCCATCTAGAGACCCCCATTTCTAACATTAGTGGCAGCGGTGGGATAGGACTTGTGTTTGCACTTGACTTGGTGTGCACTACTACCATATTGCAGACCATTACGTGCCACATACCAGTTCTTTTTCTTTTTGGCCTATTTTTGATCTCGCCAGTTTGAACTTGCTACTTCATCATGCCGTAATCAAGAGTATCATCTGTTGCATCCCTGGAAATTGCCTTTGAGGAGGATAGGTTGGAAGCCTACAATGTTAGGGAATTTAAATCAATTTGCAAGAACCTAAAAGTCCTGGTCAGAGGCCTCACTAGGAAGGACGACCTACAAAAGGCGCTGAGGGTCTGGGTTGCAGCCAGAGATGCAAGTGGGCAATCTGATGAGCTCAGTGGAGAGGCAGAGGAGCCTATTCCTAGAGTGGATGTGCTTTTGGCAGGGGGGAACACTCAAGGCCAGGCAGCAATAGCCTGTCCCCAGAGGAGCTGGAGGACAGGCGGGAAGCAAGGAAGTTCGAGTTGGAAAAACTCAGGATCGAAAGTGAGAGGGAAGACATAAGAATAGCCATGGAGGAAAGAAAGATGCTCTTAGACCATGAGCGAGGTCTTAAGGAGTTTGAGCTAAGAAGTAGGCCCGGCTCAGTTGGTGGCAGCAGTTCGTCAAGACAGGCAGACAGAATTGTAGACATCCCGAAGAATGTAGGCAAGGAATTCAAGAAGGGGGATGACATACAAAGGTGGTTTCAAGGGTACGAGGCAGCAATCCACATGAATGGGACCCCGGAGGAGAATTGGGGAGCAGGATTGTGGCCTCTCTTCCCAGAAGAATCAAGGGATACTTTAATAGCTTTGGGTAAGGGGTATCACCTCACCTATCCAGACATGAAGGACGCCCTTCTCACTAAGGATGGTCTTACCCCTGAAAAGTACAGGGATCAGTTCAGGTCCAGTAAGAAGTCTGATGTCAACACTTGGTTGGAATGTGTGGATGTGTTTTACCGGTCACTGGATGGCTGGGTGAAGGGCAGTAATGTGACTGATTTTCAGGGCTCTACAATTTGATCGCATGGAAGCACTTGTCTAGTCTATGTTTTGCAGATCTGCGGCAGCACCTAGTTGATAGTAAGCTGCCTGACCCTAGGAAGCTTGCTATGGAGGCAGACCGCTGGGTGAGTACCAGGGTCCACAAGAAAGCATTTGGGGGGAGACTCAGCCAAAGGTGGGCAGGTTCCCCACCAGAAAAGTGGGGGGGACAAGGTTAAAACACAGGAGTTCTTTAAAGGGCCCCAAACTAACACCCAGGGTAAAGGTTCACATCCCCCAGGAGATAAGAAACAAGGGGTCTCATCAGGAAAGCCTGCTGAGACCGGCCCGCAAGTGTTTTGCATGTGACCAGGTGGGGCACATGTAGGGGGACCCCAGGTGCTCAAAGGGGGCTCAGCCACCCACCGGTGGGCAGTCAAAAATGTTGGCTAGTGTAGCGCTTGGAGAGGAGGAGGAGTACCCAAAGGAGAGTGGGGACCCCGCAGAAATGACCCTCGTCTCACTAGGGGACAGTGAGATGGTCCCAGGAAACCAGGTGCCCCCTAACACAAAGTAATACAGCACCTGGGTGACCATCAATGGGAAGAGGGTAGAGGCTCTCAGAGATACTGGAGCCAGTGTAACCTCAGTACCATGTCACCTGGTCTCTGAGAAGCCTGGTCTCTGAGAAGCAGGTACTCCCAGGGGCATTCCACCAAGTAATTGCAGTAGACAATTCAGAGCAGAGGGCATTGGCGCAACGCCGCACCGTGATGTTGGTCTCAACGACGTAGCCTGCTGACGCCGCCACCGAGCCGCTGCTCGCACCGCGATCTGAGGGTATCGCACGCCGCACTGCTGCACTTTGCACCACAGCAACCGACGCCTGCCGACGCGAGCGCCCCTGATCCCAACAGAGAGGAGATCGACCTGTAAAGTGTGTGAAATTGAGGGCCCCGATGACTCCTGCACCGACCTCCGTAATCGAGGCCAAGTTTTTGGAAACTCAATGAAGAGGTCGCCGGCGCCCTGCATTTCTAAAAGGTACTGTTTGCGGGTCTTCCCGACACCGTAGCTGGCCCGCGATGCCGCGTCAGCCAGAACTGTTTGGATTTGTTTGCTCACGACGTCGTGATAGCCCCGGATGGAGCTATCGACATCAAGGAACTGTTTTTAAAGCTTATTTTAAGGTTATTAATTGCTGAACTTCTTTTGACCATGATTACGTTCCTGTAGAGTTCAGTTAAATTTGGGTGAAGAAGTGATCGATGGAGTCTAATCTGGTTTAAGAGGCGATCCCATGTTGAATATTCATCAGCCACTACACTATGCTATTTGGTGTTACATTAAAGGCCATCCTAAACAGTTGCAGTGAAGGCATTTCCTGAACTGTGTTTAGTTAGATTTTGCCCTTAGGACTCCCAAGGACCTACCTCCATGTGTTAGATGCATGAAATGTTGGTTCATCAGGTGTGGGGTTGCCAAGCACAGGTTTCTAGCTAGTGTGTGATGGAATGCCAGTTTACTCAGATACCACAGCCCTGTTGAATGCATACATGTGTTTGCTATATGTTGGACAATGTTACACACATCACAGTCCTTGATGCATGTTAACATGGTCATTGCTTCTACACAGAATGGAATGGACTGCAGGATAGAAGTGCCATGTCCTAAGAACCTTGCCATCTGTTTGAAAATTCTTTTGGGTGTCAGTTCTAATACTCATGCAACCATAAAGGCTTGCCATCATTTTGGCCTAGATCATGCCCAGGTGGTTGAGGTGTGGTAGTGCCCCATTTAAACCTGAAGATGATCGGGTGCAGAATGAGCGATAGAGAAGTGCTTTTCTAATTGCAGCATTTGCTTTGTTTCAGAGATTGGCAGTCAAATATCAGACAACGTTTTCTGATAAACTGCCCCGAATTATTTTAACATGGAGATCATTTTTTAAATTACCCTTTTTCTGACTCCCTGTGAGCGAATTTTTTGACTAAAGTTCAGAAATACTGCCACTGGGGAAGGTCTCTCCTACGGACATATGCATTTAAAACAAGTTTTCTTTATATATCAATTGTTACAGGTACTTTCAAACATCTCACAAGTAAACATGAGGTAAATTGACTCACATTGTCCCCAATTTTGAACTGGGTGGAACAGAATTTCCGTCTAAATTACTGCTCTACTTTAATATAGGTGGCCCAATGACCCCACACTGGAAAAATATGACTAATAAAATCACTTTCGGAATGCACAGCAGTGCCTCGGTTCTTTGGTGTCACCTTACTCTCTACAAAACTAACAAACATGGAAGGTGCTGGAAGGAATGCTTGACATAAACTCAACCACTGGCGATCCCACTATGGCACTCTAGACAGAGACCTACCATGTGCAAATCAATCTTGTCCCTACTCCACTAGGAACAATCCAGACCAAATTCCCTGGCTGGGGTCCATCTGATGGAAACACAAGCAACCCCAACCAGCGTTGGTACTAATTTGGTCTCATCTATGAGGTTGAGCTTGAGCTTGAGCCCTGGGGCACAGTGAGTACATGATCCACATCTGGAGACACTTTTCATACCCTGGGCATCCACAGCAGCAAACAACAAGGTTGTGAAATCAATACTTGAATTAATGTCTGCCTCTGGTGATTGCTCACCAATCCATCTTTTTCACCCAGTGTGCCACTATAGACCGAGACCGCCCATATTCAAAATATGCCAATCAGTATTGTCTCTGCTCCGGTAGGAACAGTCCAGCTCAAACTGTAAAGTAAAGGTTCCCTTCATATGGGAACTCAAGCAACCCTAGACCATGAGGACGGGGATGTGACCCTGAGTGAGAAACATTGATCCAGATTAATTCAAGTGTTCCACCCACCACTTTTTGTTTTCCTCCGTGCAACCCTATACCAATGCACGGGGAGCATGCAATGCTTTCCTCTGCTAGGCAACATCCTTCCTTTCCTTTTCCCACCCTCCTAATCCACTGCCAGCCTAGAAAAGGCTGCCTCAGAGCAGGTGATAAATATCTCTATTAAAACCTACAGCATTGGTAGTTCTATGGATGATTCTGTATGACAAATCTAGGTTCACTAGTTATTCACTCTTCTAATGGGAGAAATTGTAATAGGCATATATATATATGTGTGTGTGCAGATACTAGACAGTAACAGAAATTCCAGCCACCCAGAATTGTCACACATATATCCACCTAATTTGCAATTAGGGACTTTAAGTTAGGACCACGTTTCCATAGGAAATCCGCAACATTCTATTTGGAATAACTTTGGCGCCGGTCGACGAATCCTCGCGCAATTTTCAAAATAGGTGGGGCGCTCCGCTCCGCTCCTACCCTGAAAGTCTCGGGGGGATTCGTCAAGCGGGGGCTGAGAAAAAAGGGGGGTCCCAAAACGCGTTTTTCCCATGCATTTTTCCATAGGACCTTTAGACACAGCTACAGCCAGAACGGCTGAACAGAGTTACTTGAAATTTGGCAGAGAGGTAGTCCTCAGGTCAAGGAAGTGCCTTTTGTAGGTCTGGTGTAAATCTGTTCAGTAGTTCCTGAGAAAATAGCATTTAAATCAATATATATATCTGAGCCAGCTTACGGTGCGCTTACCGTGCGCTTACGGTAAGCTTACCGTACGCGTACGGTGACGTGCGCGAGCGCGATTCTGATTGGCTGTTAGATCTTAGTAAACATTCGAATCGGTCGAAACCAGGAAGTGTCGGCCGCCATTTTCTCTCTCGCACTCTGAGGGGAGTGGAGGAAAAACAAAGTCCGAAAACAGTAAAAGCGGCTTGATAGACAGCTCCCAACCACCCAGTCATTGTCATGGTGTCCCCAAAGAACCCAAAAGGCAAAAAATGTAAATTTTTATTTTTTCGAAAAATCGCCGATTACGCTTACCGTACGCGTACGGTAAAATTTTTTTTAAAAAAAACCAATATCCACGTTTTCCACACCCCGTATGCAAATGGTGCCCGAAGGGCACCTTTTGTGCATGGCATATTGCATCATTAAAGACAAGCAATAGTTAATCATTAACAACGATGTGCCTAATACGGCCTCCGTGTGCCCATTTAGCGTAACGTGGGCACGCGGTGCGCGTAGCGCACCGCGTGCCCACCGTGCGTGCACGGCACTAACTGCGTAAAGTGGGTGCGCGGTGCGCGAAGCGCACCGCGTGCTCACTGTGCGCGCACCGTGCGCGAAGCGCACCGTGCGCGCACGGAACGAACTGCGTAAAGTGGGCGCGCACGCCACGAACGGCGTAAAGTAACTTAGCATTTTAAAAAACGTACAAATTCACTGAAAAAACCATAGGTTTCACACACGTTATAGTTAGGAATTAGCATTTAAAAAACCTTGCAAATTCACTGAAAAAACCATAGGTTTCACACAAGTTATAGTTAGCGGACATTTTACTGATAAAAAACCATTTCTTTGTTTTAATAATATCCCATTTCAAATAAAATTAATCCAATCGCCTACCACAAACATTTGTCCAGGGAAAGGAAGGGATAAAAGATAAGAGACGTATGGCTCACTCTCATATAAGACTGTTAAATTAAACTGATATGGTTTGTTTTCTGTAGAATCTTTGGAAAGCAATCACAATATAATGCCGAAGAGACAGAAAAAGCTCTATCGCTGAGATCTATTCTCAGGCCCCACTCAGTCCAAGCTTGGTTAAGGAAATCCTTTCTCAGGAAAGTATCAGACATCAGGAGAAAACCAAAGCCTCCCGGGATATGGACAAAATTCATGGAAGTGTGGAAACAATGATGAAAGAGTCTACAGACAAACAGCAAAAGCAAACAGAAAATATTTTGACATGAGCTTCTACGGGCACATAGAATAGACATCCTGAACCACATATGAATAGAGCTTCCGTAATACTCCCCATTTGCCGCCAGCCCCCACTTGGAACAGAATCTTAAACCAGGATTAAAATCCATGCCTAATACTGACCACACAGATATATCTTGTACTCTATCAGGAAAGGATGATGAAAATAACAAAGTAGTATTGCCATGTAATTACATAATGTCAGAGAAATCTGGACACTGCCTTGTAATGATTACCAGAACCTAGACTGCCTCTGATATTGACTTTCCTGGGACCACAGTACAGGACATGAGGTTGGTGAAAGTGGTATACTAATGTGAACAATGCCAACAGTCATGGAGAAAGATGGCCAGAAATTACTCCATCAAACAAGGGTAGTCATCATAGACAACTCTCTGAGGTTCTCCTCAAGAAAAAAGAAGCAAGAGAAGCTACTGAAGCCTCAAGATATGCCCTTCATGCAAATCTCTTGGATGTTCCCCAAAACCAATATACATCGCTGAAGGTATGTACTATGGACATGTTGATCCACAGGACAAAGTAATCAACCCAAAACAAAACAAAAAGACTTCAAATGCACAGGAGGTAACAGACCATGTGAATGCATGGGAATAATCCACTCTGGTGGAGAGGAAGGAAAACTATTTTAAGAGAGACAGCACACCATTACACTATGCAACATATGCACTCCAATTGAGCTCCCGTTGTCATGTATTATATCAGTACACAGATTCCATCCTCCACACCAGTAATTTCAAAGAATCAAGTGTGGAACCTATCCCTTCTGTAGTGTGTAAATATTCAATAGGAATTAAAAAGAGGCAAGAGATGGATAAATACCAGGCATTGAGACAATTATTAGCTTCTGATACAAGTTACTGAATAGCTATTGAAAGTTAAACTAAAAAAAGTTATTGAAATAAAAAGAGCACACATTACTCACAATGTCATTTCAGAGCACTTATATTGTAAGGTGGATGGACTCAGACATGATTGAATCCTTAACTGAAGTATCCAGCAGAACAGATGAATGAAAAAATTGAAATCCATAGCCAGTCCAAATGGAAAGTGTCTGATATGAGGGATGATTCACAATTTTGAAGAGAAAGTGTGAAGATCTTGAGAACTGGTAAAGAAGAACCAATATTCTAATCATCAGGTTTCAGGAAGAATCCAAGGGAACCCAGACTTGAGCCCAGCTTACCAAACGATTATCACATGGATTACAGAACTGTTGATCAAAAATGAATCAGGGCTGGAGCAGACATTATAGCCACTCGTGTATCCAAAAAGCAATGCCCCACTAAAGCCTTTCTTAGATTATTTTCAAGACTTTGCAAGAAAATATATGATATTACTCAAGGCCAGGAAAAAAGAGGAATCTATAGGCCTTCCATTTGTCTTTTTCAATCTTTCTGGACTGGAAGTGTAGTGCCATTCACAGGCTTAGAGAGATTAAGTGCAGCAGCGGTCCGTGGAGGGAGTTCCGTGGGGCGGAAAGGCGGGGCGGGGGGTACTAAACATCGGAACATGGATAATTGGAGGTAAGTAAACAATAAAGGGGCACATTGCATCAACAATGCCATTTGCGATTCCTTATTAGCGAAAAATAAGGAATCGCTAATAAGGAATAGCAAAAGGCTATGCATGTAGGAATCGCTATTCAAATAGCGATTCCTTAACTTTCCTTAATTGCTACTAGCAAATTGCGAGTAGCAATTAAGGAATGCCATCCCAATCATTCCTATGGGCCTCCAGGCCCATAGGAATGAATTGGAGATTGCTTGAGCAAATAGCGAGTACCAGTAGGTTCTCGCAAATTGCTCATGCAATTTCAAGGGTGCAAGGGTGTCAAAATGACACCCTATTGCACCCCTGAAATTGATATGTGCACATATGTTGCACACACAGATGCTCTAAGGGCATGTGTGTGCGCAACATGAAACTTTGAAAAATGCACAAAAGTGCATTTTTCAAACTTTTAGCAAATTACCATGCAGTTCATCTTCATGGTAATTTGCTCCCCCTATTAGCGAATTCGCTAGTTTTTTAACTTTCATGCATTGCATTTAAGGAATCCCAAATTGGGATTCCTTAAATGCTATCGCTATTTAAGGAATCGCTATTTAAGGATTCCTTAAATAGCGATTTTTGCTTTTGGGTTGATGCATTGGGATTGGGTATTTTTAACTCAATACCGGGAGCTATTAGCGAATCGGTATTTTACCGACTGGATTTTGGCTTGATGCATGAGGCTGCTAATAAATAAAACGAATTTTGTAGCGCGCGCTGCACCGCATTTTGTGATGCAGGGCGTGCTACGAAATTCATTTTATTTATTTAATTGTTTACTTACCTCCAATTATCCATGTTCCGGGGTTTAGTACCCCCAACCCTGCCCCTCCCCCGCCCCGCCTTACCGCCCCACGGAACTCCCTCCACAGACTGCTGCTGATTAAGTGTCTATAAGCTGAATACAAAATGTTACGGTTACCAGCATCCATCATCGCTTTGGCAGACTTGAAAACTCTTTGAGAATATTGGTTCCACATATTCCACAAGGTGGAGTAGGCCTACAAATGTCTTCCTCGAGCTAAAAAGCCAACATAGCTCATCCTAAAATTGGTAGTAGTACTCTAGAAAATGTGTACCTTTGCTAAAAGGGGAAGGGAAAGGGAAAAGAGAAAGAAAAGAAGGCCGAGGAAGGAGGGGAAAATGAGGAGAAAAAGAGATAGGGGAAAAATGGAGGCGAAAGGAAAAATGGAAGAAAGGAAAAAAAGGAAGGGAAAAAAAGGGAAAATAATGGGGAAAACATTTTTATATTTATAAAGGCATCTGGCATTAGCACTAAAAGATTCCCAGATACATGCTAATGGGGCAACAGGGTCAGGTGAAGGGTGGGAAGAACACAAAGTCACATTAATGATTCATATTTAGAACACAGGAGAATACCCCAATACTTCTGTAGAGGCAAATGTGTATTTTAAAGGATCCCTTGCTTTGTAGGTCATATCTCACCACACTCATGAATACTGACTATAAATTGTTTAGGACAATTTGAGAGTGAGGGTGGGGAGGATGGGAAGGATGAGAGGAGTAAGAGCTGTTGCCAGGCCCACGGAAGTCAGGAAGGTTGACTGATGCTGTCAGTGACGTAACGAAACTTGAGGGGGCCCCCATGTACCTACATGGAGGGGGCCCCCTCTTCGGAATTAATCAGGAGCTCTCAGGTCATAGTACTGTGGTGAGTGGGCCCCCTGCAACTCTGAACCCCGCCCTGCACCGCGGAAAGGTGTGGGCCTGTGTTACGCCACTGGATGCTGTGAGAACTGGAAAAACCAGAACAATCTGAAATAAGCAAAAGACATAAAAACAAATACTGGAGGCTCTGTGACTCTCAAGAATGTCTGGTCAGGACAGCTTTGGGGCGAGTGAGTCTTGGTAAAAGTTGAACATGCAAATACAATTATTTACTCATGAATACCTTGAGTATAGCACTGATCAGTTCACCTCCTTTTATGAGCAAATGTTCCAGGGAGATTTAATCCTCCACTGGGGAACAATTGAAGAACCCACACATCAACCATCCAGACATGCACAAATACGCAGAGACTATTTGCACTGTGTATCTGTGCAACCTGTCGAATTCCTTGCCTTCTATGTCCCAGTCCAGTTTAACATTCCCCAAACATGCGATGCAGCTATTTTTTATTCTATAACACTGTGGGGTTGGTGCCATGCAGCCTCCCAAAGTTGGGACATAAATATGAGGACAGATTTAGGAGAGGCAGAAGGATGCATGCTGCACAGGGACATGGTACAGTCTGTGGACATTTCTGCATACCTGTTTTTCGAGTGTTAGCATACTAAAGGCTGTCCTATTGGCTTTGCCTATGCTTGCTATTGCTTCTGTTGCACGAACTCTTATGAAATGGCCTTTTAATTAGCACCTCGATCAGCTTAGTTACTTTATATTTGCAATGCTCATTTCACAAATCCTTTCAAGGAAGCCTGTAGCATTTTTTTGCATTAATTATTGGTAGCATCATTGACAATCCAGCAGTTAATTAACGTGAAAACGATTCCAGACATTCTTACGCTGCACATTGCTGGCACCCCTGCTGCAAGCATTAATCCTGCACTGCCACAGAATGGCAGAGCCCTCCTCATAAGCAGTTGTGACAAATAACATATCATGAGCTGAATGTAAGATGACACATGGGCAATGAATATACATCTGCACCTATTTTTATATGGCGCACATATTATAATGAAACGCGTTAATCATTGTGCTAAATACATGAACACATTTGATTGCCACACAAGCTGAAGCACGCCAGGCAGTGAGTGCGATGGTCGAAGAACATGTTAAATCCACTCACGTGCACGCTCAGCATTAACTAGATTCCAAACAGGGAGTGACGTTTGAATTATCTCCCTGGTTACGGTTGAATTTTTTTCCACGCTTTAAATGTCGCTCGCGACAGACCCCGGATCTGATGGTGCGCCTATTCAGGCTTGATGCAAATGGCGTCCGTTCTAAACAGCGCTCAAGCCCTGAGGAATGAACTGTTATTGAACACGCAGGGCCAGGTTTACGCCATTTGCGTGTGCGGATTGTGCTTATACTGGAAAATGATTGGACTTATAAAGTCAAAATGTACTTTTTAAATTCACAAGTTGTGAATTTGCACTTGTAATGTGATTTTCTCAGGTGTATTATTATTGGGCCGGGACGAAATAAAAATTTGAGTAAATTTGGGAATTTTTTGTTATGTTTGTTATGCAAAATTCCCGAAAATACGCCTTTACGTCTGGTGGCGTAATACGCTGGCATTCGCAGCAAAATTATATCACTGGAACAACGTGAACAACCAGAGAGCAGGCTGCTGTTGATCATAACACTAGAGGTTTTCGTGCAATTTTTTTATTTTAGGGGAAATGTAGTGTTACATTAAAGCACTAAATGCCAGGGGCCTCATTTACAAGGTTTTGACGCATGGCAGGGCACTGTCACTTTGCTGCAGTCTAGGGGTGGGCGGAATTTTCGAAATTGCCTTCCGCAAAATATAACGAAGCGGCAAAAAATCTCTGCGAACACGCTAAATTCCGCGTGCTCGCGGAGGTTTTGGGCTGATTTAATGCGTTACTGAATTTGAGCTTCAACTCGGGCACCTGCTTTATTTATATCTGTAAGTGCTTCCTGTTGAGGTTTAATTTTTGTGACGGGAGCATCGTGCCAGAATGTATCCTGCCCTGCATATTTACCCAAGAAGATGCCACCGTTTTGTGCAATACCTCTACTCAACTGGAGTACTTTCTACTGGCTAATCAGTAAGTGCTACCTCGTTGGGTAAGTGCTTTCCCTACACTACAGCTGTGTACAGGACCAGAAGAGTTGTCTACAGTGACCATGTGTGTCTGTAACGTTGCCACCGTGCCGACGGGCGCCAGGATTTTATTTATTTTATTTATTTTTAAGGTTTTATATAGCGCTGGCTAGACCCGGAGGTATCAGAGCACTTTACAAGAGTATCAGACAATAATAGCAGGTTACATCTTTACAAAGGTTAAACGGTTATTAGAGCATGGCAATATAGTGACAAGTAAGGTTGAGACAAACAAAAAGGAACATATAGGTCAGGGAAAAAGCAGGCAAAGGGAGAGATTCAAGGGGGGGGCGGGTAAGAGCATGGGAAGTAGACAGAGAATGGAGGAGGGAAAGAGGATGGGAGGGTGAGAGACACAGCATGGCAAGAGGAGGGGGAGGGTGACGGGGACACAAACCGGAAGACGGGTCAAAGCTGCGCCCAAAGTCCAGTAAACTGTGATCCCAGGGGGAGTGGTATCATTACCCCATCCCTGTTGCGAGAGGCTCCCTAAGCGCAGTGGACTCTCTCAGAGGGGTCTCTGAGACTCCAAGGCCTTCTTACTGGGTCCTTCCCCAAAAAGGGGAGAGGGAGTACTTTGGCCAGGGGTGCCATACCATACCTCAATTGTGAGTGGCGCCCTTGGCGCTGTGGACTCTCTCAGCGGGTACGCTGAGACTCCAGCATATATATCTTGGATCTTTCCCCAACAAGGGGAGAAGGAATGCTTAGTCAAAGGGCACAAAAGGATAGTGAGCTAGGCAGTGTAGCGGGCAAGGGGAAAGAATCCGGTGAGAGGGGAAAGGAGCAAAGGAAGTAGACAAAGAATGAAAGAATGCTGAATGGGAACAGATAGCTAGGAGACAAGGAAAAAGCAGGGTAACAGAAATACGATGGGGGTGTGGGTGGGCGAGACAGGGAGAAAAACTGTGCCCAAAGTCCGACTGGGTAGGTGACAGTCAGGGGATGAACCAAGGTCGATCTCCTCAATAGCTGAACAGAGCAGCTCTATTGGGCGTCGTACATAGAGCTCGGACTCCGCTGTCAGCATGGAGATCAGGAGTATGCTCAGAGATTGTCATTGTGCGTAGATTAGGTGGTGGACGCTTCCATCCCTAGATGGTGGGCTGGTCTGGAGAGACGCAGGAGAGTTTGCCCAAAGACCGGCTGGGTAGGTGATGGTCAAGGAGGGAATCCATAGCCCATCTCCCCTTTAGCTAGCGAGGTAGCTCCACCGGGCATCAGTCAAAATGGCTAGGTCTCAGCTGTCGAGGGAAAGATTTCAGGGAAACTGTCCTGGAGGGTGAGCAGGAACAAGGTTGGGTGAGGGCTGATCAGGATCTGGACGATGATCCATGATTTTGGACCAGGAGAGAAAGAGCATCGAGGAGGGTCTCACTGGGGCGGCCATCTTGAGGTCAGGCAAGGGGAATGAGAGCTTGAGGATCAGATTCAGACAGTCCCATTAATCTCTATAGCCCAGAAGGAAAAGTGGGTGTAAGCAAGCCAGTTTATCAGTTCTGCAATTTTCTTTAGGGCTCTGTATTTCCGCAGTGTGAACAGTCGGACGCCTCTTGTTATTATCTGTAATCGATGTCTTACTCGGTCACCATTTTAAAGTCAGGCACCGTTCATCCGAAAATCCTCTTAAAGTCCCATTTGGATGTAAAACGCCAAAATATATTGCAAGTTGCAGGCTTTACTATTTTAGCGCTTAACTAGCATAGTGGTAGGAGGACACCAAACGTTTAAATCTGTAAAGCAAAGCTCCGTATTAAACATTTCACAGCAAAGGCCCCACACGATCCCAGTGTTATATTAAATGGGGTGTCCTTTCCCGCCTGTCTCTCACTGCACGTTGATAGTTCTGTGCTGCTATGCCGCTATACCCCGTATTTAGTGGACCCCAGTCGGCTTACCGTGGTACCGGGGGGGAAATGGGGAAGTGGGGGAAAGGGCGGGAAGACGTTGCACACCGCTGGTGTGTGGGCCGGGGCCAAACGGGCGGGGCTTCCATGCAGTTCACATGCCTCTTGTTTATAATAATATAAAGGGCCAGAGACCGATCAGAGCAGCAGATGAGGAGACAGAACCTCCTGGTGTCAGGAACTACACGGGGATTGCGCTCGAGAAACTCATGGGTGCACAGAGCTCCATCAAGGATTACAGCAAATTGTTGATGGTAGATATGGGGAAAAAGCACAACTGCCTAGCCTCGACCGTGCTCACAAATGTTTTGTGCTGATTAATGTGATACTGAATTTGAGCTTCAACTCGGGCACCTGCTTTATTTATATCTGTAAGTGCTTCCTGTTGAGGTTTAGTGACAGGAGCATCGTGCTAGAATGAATCCTGCCCTGCATATTTCCGTTCAGCCGCGGATCGCGGAAGTTTAAACATTTTCGCGTTCCGCGCGGAACGTGAAAATGCCGAAATCTCGCAAGTTCCGCGAGCTCGAACGGAATTTATTGCCCACCCTTAAAGGAAAGGGCAGTAAAGTGTTGTATTAATGATATACAGCGCATTCCTGTCCTTTCCTACTACGCTGCCGCTGTTTTGGCTGCCTTGCACCAACGCAGGCACCCATGTACCATGATATGATATGGTATGATATAGACATTTAATATAGTGCACGAATCACTCCCGAAGGAGTATCTTGGTACTGCACTGCTGGTACAAGGGTATCTGTATTGTAGGAATCATGATTTTTGTGCAAGAAGGGACATCTTCCTACACAAAAACAATAAATGGAGTTTGTACGCCTCCTTCTACGTGTGCTGCAATGCAGCACACATGGAAAGAGGAGAAAATGAGGAGAAATAAAAACATTTCTCCTCGTTACACCTGCTCTGGGGAGGTTTTGGCGGGAGACATCCATTGCAACGCATGCGTTAGGTCGCATGCATTTACGTCGCAAGCGTTACAACGCAAGCGACGTTAGGACGCAGACCATTACGCCGCGCACCATTACACCACATGCGCATTCACCACGCATACACTTTTAGATCGTATGTGGTGTAATGGACGCGAGGCGGGCGGCACGGACAAGCAACGGGGAAGAGGCGGAGGAGCACCGGGTCGACGCGAGGAGAAAAAGGTAAGGGGGCTTAAAGTTTAGGGTTTAGGGCAGTGTGTGGAGATTAGGGTTTAGGGCAGTGTCTGGACATTAGGGTTTAGAGCAGTGTTTAGGGTTTAGGGCAGTGGCTGGGGCTTGTGATGACAGTGTAGTGTTTAGGGTTGAGGGCAGTGTCTGGAGATTAGTGTTTAGGGTTTAGGGCAGTGGCTGGGGATTGTGCTGACAGTGTCGTGTTTAGGGTTTAGGGCAGTGTGTTTAGCGTAGTGTATTAGGGGTTAGGCATTAGGGTTTAGGGAAGTGTAGGGTACTTTTTTAGGCTTTAGGCGAGTGTGTGTTATGTTGGGGGGTATTTGGGGAAAAATCGCGATGCTAAACCATGCGGGGTGTTTGTGTGCGTTGTAAATGTGTTTTGCATGTCTTTGAATGCGTACGCTAAGTAATGGTTTGCATGGTGAAAGACTGCGTTGTACGTGTCATGCGATGTGAAGACCCCGATGTAATGGGATGCGATGTAAACGTTTGCGATGTCACATCATACATCCGGTTTTGGCGCTGCCCTAGGTTTATGTGATTTATTAAATCTGGGGCAGCATCAAAATTCATGGGTGTTGCGTTGGAACACCCACCACAACACCCATGGAACGCCTTCTTGACACAGAGTAAGGCAACGTAGCTCCTTGCTTTGCCGTGCTTTACTCCATATGAGGCCATGCAAAGCCATGCAGGGTGGCATTGCGTCGACTCATAGATATGGCTGAGAGGCCTGCGCCACCGGAGCGTAAACAAAATTTAAGCCTCTTGTATATGAAGCTCCAAATTTGTATTTCGGGCAATTGAACATAATTTTCCTGAAATTTCACGCAAGTACACTAAAGCAAATTATGTAAATGTCTCATAACCCTAATTATTATCTCAGTAGTGTGTAATGAAACATATGTGAACAATCTCCCAGGTTCAGCAAATAGGCATTTAAAGGAGGGAATGCCCTGGAAAGTTTGAGAACAGACTGAGCTGCGGATTTGCCATGAAAGTTTGGACACTCACCATGTGTTTATTGTCTCTTGTTTTCCATCGTGCAACAACGTACGAGATTTACTCCTGTTAGTTCCAACCGCCATGGAGATGTAAAAGGATTGACTGTGATTGTTAAGGAAAGTATTTAGCATTCCTCAGTGAAAAGTGAACATTCCTCGGTCAAAATTTGCATATCAACAGCTTCTCATTGAGGTTTACTACAGGCGGGAAAGCCCTTGATAAAAGGCTGCAGGATGCTGCTTGGTGGGTCACAGGAATGTTTCCTATAGAATGCACACTGTTGTATTTTTAGATTTTATTTTTTCTACATAACATTTATAGCGCTCGGTATTTGTTAAAGAAACACGACAAAGGCAACTGATATTTCACAACTGAACATTGCACGATAACGTGCTTGTCTGTGGGTGAGTGGGTGTGAGGGGGTCTTAGCACTTCCAGTGACTGGAAAGAGCTGCAGCTGTGAGCATTCTTTTGTTGACTGTGAGAGGGATTGGAATTCTTGCTGTGTGCAATAGCTAGCTTGAATTTGTAATGAGGAATAAAGTCTTCAAAGAGGGTGACCGGTGCATTGTTGATGTGCAACTGTGGTTCACAAAGCCTGGGACACCATCAAAGCAGCCACAACCACACAGGCAGAGGTCAAGTGTGTTATTGTCTCATTGTTGGCTCGAAATATAGTCACTAGCACTTTACTTCTTGAACATGATGTTATTTTTTCTATCCTTTTAACTATGAAACATTCCATTTAAAATGAAGGCCACAAGCACATTGCTGCATTTTCCATTAATAACAGCATTACTCGTCCACATGTTTTTTGCTGTGTATAAGGTGACTAGGGTAAGGGTGAATCTCATGGCAACTGTAGCCAATTACTGCCCACATTACTCAGTTTCTTATTTACTCGTACCAGTACTTACTCTAGAAGTGAATGTGCCCATTCACCACCTGTTTTCGACTGCTTCCCAAGCTGTTTTCCCTTTCTGTCCCAAGGATAGAGGCCACCCAAAAAAACACCACTCCTCCCAAAACACTTCCTGTCCCCTACCAAGCCCCTGATGAGAGGCTGATGAAGGTCCTGGTGAGACGGAGGGTTGTAATACTGGGATGAGTAACGAAGAATTGGAGTAAAGAAGATTACTAGTAATTAACCTGGGCATTACCCCTTCTTCTCCTTCCTCATACTATTACTCTCTCCTGGAGGCCTACCAAGGCAAAAAATAGAGACCACAGCATACTGAATAGGGAAGGAAAGAATGTTAACTTTCACTTTTCGAACATTTCTCTGTTGCTGTCATGAAACAAAAAATAGTCTCTTTAGCACAACAAACACATATGACATTAAGGAAGGTACATTAAGCCGACATGGATCCTAAAACAACCTGTGACCAAAAAAACACCTCAGAACCCTAAGAAGCATGCAACCTATAATGTAAAATAGATGTAGATGGGAATGACCAGGTAGCAGCTCTACAGATGTCTTTAATGTATTTAATGGATAGTCCTTCCCAAGAAGAAGCCATTCCCCTGGTGAAGTTAGCTTTTATTGTATCAGGAATTCCCCTACCACAGACTTAATAGGCTGAGGAAATTACCATCTTTCTCCACCTTGCCAACATGAACGAATGAGGTCTTTCTCCTTTTTCGACTGGACCATAGTTCAGAAAAAGATTATTCGTATATCCTGTAATCTGTTTGGGTAAATCCTTACTATCCTCACTACATCCAAAGGTAAATCGTGGAATATGGACTGTTGTTTTCTAGCTGAAGAGCAGGGAAAAAAATCCCCTTATCCATATAGAAGTCAGAATGGACCTTTCCAAAGAATTCTGGATCTAGAGAAAGCACAATGCGATCCAAAAACACATTCAAGTAGGGATGTTGACACACAATATTACCAAAATCAGCTAACTGCCTCGCCGTGGTGATGGCTACAAGAAAGAAGACTTTGAGAAAGAGAAACTTCTTAGTCTCCAGTGGATCACACTGAGCTCCTTGTAGAAAGAACAAAACTATAGTGAAATTGAAACCTGGGAAGGCATTACAAACCTTAGGTCTTAAGAGATCAAAACCTCTAAAAAGCTTTGATAAGAGAGGTTCTACAGAGGACAGGTTGTTCCATGGCAATCTAAATGCCCTGGCTGCAGATCAGTGTAATCTAAGTGTCACTACAGATAATCCTTTATCAAAGCCCTCTGGAAGGACCTGGAGACTATTAGGAGCAGCTGATGTGACTGGGGAAAAAGTTCTATCTCTTCACCGTGCATCAAAAGATGCTCATTGTTTATCATACGTCTTATTGGTGCATCTCTTTTGAGAGGCCTGTAGAGAATTAGAGACAGAAATAGAAATTCCTTGATTCATCAAGTCCAACCTACATATCAACAGTTTTAATCTAGCCACATTGCCTAGCGGTAGAAGCAGGGAAGGCACGGGACAATTGAAAGACCCAGTCCACCTGTTGAAGTCATAAGAGGGTAAACCATGGTCTGCTTGTCCAAAATAGAAGTACCAAGAGTATTTCAATTGGTTCTCTCTGGAATCTTACCAGGATCCTTGGAATCAGAGGGGTTTGAGGGGGAAGCATAGAGAAGTCAATTGACCAAGGACTGGTTAAGGCATCTATACCTGCTACCTGCTGATAGTGGTACAAGCAGAAGAATAGGGTAAGCTCGTAGTTCGGACCTGTTCCAAATAAATACATTAGAGGAACACGCCACTTCCTGCGTAGCTTCTAGAATATCACAGGGTTGAGAACAAAATCCTAGGTGCATGGAAAAATCCTGCTGAGAAAGTAAGCTTGGGAGTTCAGAGCACCCTTGTTGTTCATGATTCTGAGGTCTAGAAGATTGTGTTCAGCCTAGACACATATTTGCTCTGCTATCTGATTCAGAGAGTTGGAACCAATGCCAAACTAATGGATTAAATAGGACATAGTTGCTGTGTTGCTGGTGCATACTACCAAGACTTTCCCCCTTAATAGGAGAGCAAAGAACTGAATCGCTCACTAAACTGTTATTAGCTACTTTTGTTGGAAGATCACACCATCTGCATAGCCCCACAGAGGTCCTGCACTGCCAGATTGTCTAGACCTGCCGCCAGCCAGACTGCTGGCATCCATGTCTAGAACAATTGGATTGGGCTAGGCAAAGAAGGTTACTATGTCCAGACATGTAGGGGTGACAGAAATTAGGTCACTGTAATTCTACAGGAGAGGAAGCAGTCAGTCAGGATATAGGACACCATCTGGCCAAAATGAAGTTACACCTATGGGAAGACACTTAAGGTTTCTACCTGAAAAGAAAGGTAACGGGTATCCTATTTTCGAAGATAACTGATTTTACACACAAAATGTAACCAATCATTACCATAGTCTCCTGAAATCAAATCCATTCTCTCGCCGTTGTCTCCTACTTCATCATCAACATCTGTCCCTGAACTTGTTCTACCCGAACTCTGGGAGTGATACAAGTCCCTGGACTGTATGGAAGATGACTCCTATAAATTCCAACCTCAGGAAGCCAAATTCGTGCAGCTTTGGAATGGTTAAGGCTGTGTCTTCCACTGACTGGCTCTGGAAAAGGGGACAGAATCAGTAGGTCATCCAAATAAGGGTTTACCATGACCCCTTGAACATGTAGTAGACCCAAACCGGATCTTGGACTTTGGTAAAAACGATAGAGGGGGTTTTCATTCCAAATGGTAATACTCCGAATTGACAGTGACATTTCTAGACTTCAAACCTGAGGAATCTCTGATGATGGAGGGATATCAGGATGTGGAAATGGGTATTTTGATGATTGATTGTCATTAAAAAAAATCCCCTGTAGATATCATAGGGATGACGAGTTGGAGTGTGTTCATCCTAAAAAGTTTAGAAGAGATGAACTGGTTCAGGAATCTCAAGTCTATGATCATCCTGAAGTTGCCTGACACCTTCTGGAGAAGGAATACCCTGAACTAGCACCCACAACCACTCTCTTGAGAAGGGACTGGAAATATTGCTTTCTTTCCCCTCAGAAAAGTCATGTAATTCCTCTGTCTTTATTATGTCCTCCAGCCATGGAGTCTGAAAAAAGCCTCTGGAAAGTCTGGAAGCATATCTATGTAGTATCCTTCAGAAACGACCTGCTGGGACCATCTAATTAACGCCCGCAAGTAATGGCGGAAAAGTTGAAGGAGACCTTTCACTTGGCCAATGGGGCTCCAGTCATAATCAACTATTTTGCTTCATGTTGCCTTTACCTTCTGTCTGTCGAGACAAAGAGTCAGACTGAACTCCTTTAGGCTGAAAACCTTGCCTGATTTAAAAAGGTCTGTCCTTCTTGTCTTATAGTAATCGGATCTCTTCTTGCCTCCCTCCTAGAACTTCTGCTTGTGACGGAAAGGCTGAGTGTGTTTCTGACTCTTAAAATATTTTCGTTGTACCTCTTCTAGTTCCTCACCAAACACTTTGCTACCTGAGAAGGGCAGTTTCTATTGAGACCTGGCAGTTTCTCAGGAGTAGGTGCCTCCTAGCCAACTTAGAACCTGTTGAAGCCATAGCAGAGGCTCTTAAATGATCAAACGTGACGTCAGACAGGAAACATGCTTGGATCTCCATCTGACCTAACAACTAAGAAAAAGTCCTCACCCCGTTGAATGCAAGCAGATAGAGAAAATCCTTTCCTAATGATTGTAAGTCATAAACAGTATAGCTCTCTGATCTTATTGTTAAACTGAGTCCAGTGTGCACTAATTTTCAGAGCACCTACAACCAGTAACTGTGACATCTCAGTCTCCTCTTCTGAAAGAGGGTACAATCTTCGCATAAATCCAGAAACCAAAACTCTATTAGGGTTCCTCCATTCTCACTTAAGAAGATTCTGAATAGCAAGATTCACAGGTACATTAGGGAAAGAGGGTCTCTTGAACCACTCCCCACTTGTGGCAGGTTGTTCCTCCTCAGTAAGGTAGGTGGAGGTTAGAAGAGAGATGTGAAGTTACAGGTTTAAGATCCTCTTTGGATATACTTCCTGCTAGGGATGGAGGGGATCCCATAGAATCCTGCTTCCACCTCATCATAATCTTGAGGAACCAAAGAGGAGTAGGATGACAGAGAAGAGATTGTAAATAGGACCTGTCAGAGGAAGGAGGAGAACACTTAAAAGGTAAATTCCTCCTACCATGGCATTTGTATGCCTCCAAAAAGGAGTTCGCCATGTCTTGCAGATCTTTTTCTGAAACTGATGGAGAAAGGGGATTTCTGCTTTGACTCCATGTAAATATTTCTCAGTGGAGGTAAAATGAGAAGTGTGGTGAGACTTCTTTGAATGCTTCCACATGGTCAACAGCGAGTAGCCTTCAAGAGTCCTACACTCAGTGTCAAAAAGGTCGAAAAGGAATGGTGCACCTTATAAAATTGCACTTCGATGAACGAAATGAAGAAAGACAGTACTTCAAAAAGATTTGTCTTTCAACCCTGGTTTGAAAATAGTCAAACTGTGAGGGCTAAGAAATTCAAGGCACAGGAAGGAAACCACTCCACCCTTAGAAATAGGGATAGTCAAGCAGGGAGAAGTCTTTCAGGTAAAGTAATGGCTGCAAGCTCGCAACAGACCCTCGTCCTAACAAAAGTCATTGTGGTGCCGTACCCAGCCATGACAGGACAAGAGAAAGAACGCAGCGCTGCCCCCTCTGCCTTGCCAAGTAGGCTGTAAACTGATAGAATGTGTGCCTCTGCACCCCAGCTGAATAGGTAAATCAATGCAGCACCTGAGCAACTGCCCATCTTAAACAAAGACAAGGTGCCTTTAAAAGTGTGCTAAATCACCTCTCCAAATTGCAGTGCCAAAAGCATACCGTCACACAGGCAAAGAACGCCATGCTAGTTTGAACTAAATATAAATTACAAGACGTGACACTAGATGCAGCCACTTTCCCGAACCTACAGAGGTAAATATTCAGAAAGTAAAAGAATGCGGCTGCACATAACAGACCGTGACACCATTGACCTAAAGTGACTCAGACGCGGACAGGGGACAATTGAAAAAAATTTTTTAACGAGGTTTTGCCTTTCAATTCAAAAGTGTAGTGGGGCCCCAGCACCGTAATTAAGGTAGAGTTTGCAACCGTCCGAAAGCCCTCGATTGAGTAGAGCACAAAAAAAGAATAGGAAGTATTTGAGAGGAATGGTGTTTTATGGGTAGTATCTGTAGTGTCTTGTGAATTAGAAATGATGGAACCCTTTTTGCTTCAGATTGACTCTGTAGAACTGTGAGGTAAGTGTTAGAGCGGAATGCACTGAAGACTAGTTTAGAAGTTTGAGTTTGCGGTTACAGGCAGAAGAATAAAGACGTCTATTACTAAGCTCTGTGTTTCTCAGCATGGCCAGTTACTGTTCTAGATACATACACAACTTTGCCACTGTAAGTGCTCTGTTGAGAGACTTGACGAGAAATAATTTTTCATTCCATTGGTCTCATGAATGTGAGAAAAGTTTCAAGAAAATTGAGCAACCCCATGAGAATGCTACTGAAATGGCAAATTTCAGTCAAAAGCTTCATACAGAGGTTGTTGTTAATGCTAACCTAGCCAGATTAGTCTCTATCCTTGCACAGCACAGCACAGCACGAAGCTCGAAGGCACAAAGCGAGCTCTCTGAGACAGAGTTTTGTTTCCTTACCATGATGACATGGTTAAATAGGAATTAAAGGCCTGTCATTTATGCAGTTGCCTTTCTACAAAATCTACTTACCACACTTTGAACATGTCAGAACCCCCGAAGCATGCATGGAAGAGAATAACCATTGACCTTTTCAGTCCACTTGACAATGGACATCATCTATTGGTGATTATGGATGAATACTCACGATTTCCACTAATTGAAGATCTTTCATCTGCAACTCAAGAACAGGTCATTGAATGACTAGATGGCATCTTTGCGACATGGGGTGTTCCAGCCATAGTGAAGTCTGACAATGGCCCGCCTTTTAAAGGTTTTGAGATTTCTTGGAGCTTTTGAAAATAAAGCATCAAAACACCACACCTCTGTGGCCACAAGCCAACGGACTTATTGAGCATTTAATAAGTATGCTAAAGAGAGCAGAGCATCATGCCGCTCTTGATAAACTCAAATTGAAAACTGTATTAAATTCTACCTTGAGAGCTTATCCCTACTTGACCTCAGGTGAACGTCCTGCGTCTCTAATGTTCAGGAGAGCAATGAATACCAAGTTACCTCAATGGACCAATCAGAGAAAGAAAGATGAGATGACAACTCATTTGAAGGACTTATAAATAAACACAAGATAAAAGTGTATACTGACAAAAGATGATATGCAAAAAACATTGTCTTTAAGAGAGGAGATCCAGTGCTTGTACAACAAATGCAGAACAGAAAATCTGATACTCCTTTTGATGCAGAACCTTTCCAAGTGGTGTCTACTAAGGGGCGCATGGTGACTGCCCAGTGCCCTGGGAAGTCTATTTCACAAGACTCTTCTCATTTCAGGCACTTGCCAAATCCTTCATCAGTTCCAATACTTGAAAGAGAGACTGGCTCTGAAACACCAGCAACTGCTCTTGCTTCTACACTGTTGACACAGATCCTGGACATCAGTGATGACACCTCCCAGTTTCCCAGAACAAGATCAGGTCCAAGCACCAAGAAGATTGATTGAAGATATTTGAATCAATATGTCTATCTATATAAAGATTTTTTATGTTTTTATTTTTTTTATTTAACAGAGAGAGAGAGATGTATTGTCTTGTAAGTATATGAAATGATGGAATCAGTTTGGCTCCAGATAGTGTCCGTAGAACTGTGACCTAAGTGTTAGAGCATAATGCACTGAAAGCTGGTTTAGAATGTTTAGTTTGCAATTACACACAGAAGAATAAAGACATGTATTACTAAGCTTCCAGTATGGCGTAGTCCTTTGTGGGTACCCAGGCTGGGGAGGATGCTTCAATCTATATCCTTAGGAAAGAAAAAGGAAACTAGCTTGGAAAGCAGTGGAAAGCAGGTAGGGAACAGGCACCTTCACTCCTAGAGTATGTAATGGGGAGAGGAAGAAGAGGAGATAAAAGAAGACATTTTCAATGAAGCAGGATCTTAAGTTCTATTTATAACCATAGTGTTTATATTATTCAGCACCTTGTTTGAGCTATGAACTCTTGGCATACATTTATTTAAAGAGATAGTCTGATCCATCCCACTTACTTCCCCTTGACCCATTATTACATTTAAACTTTCTTCTTTGGAAGGGAATCAACCTTTTGAAAGCCTAGTGTATAGTGTAGCTTGTTTGCCAAGGGACCTCCTCCCGGTCTAGCCAACATCTAAGGTTTAGAGAGGTAGAACAAATCATAAATTCAGCAATAAATGGTTGAAAACTAACTTTTGATTTTGAAGAACTCATACTGCATTACCACATATTGCCTTGTCACTGCCACCTACCTGAATTGTATTGTCTGCATTCTCTTCCAACCCTCTACTTTGCCATCGGCTCTTTGCTCACTCATGCCAGCAACTCTTACTCCCAGCTGTTTCTTCTTCTTCTCCTACCCTATTTCAATGTCCCTACCTCGCTAGCCATGTTGCTTTTTGTAGCACTCACAAAGTTAGTTCCAATGTGCAAATTATGCTTTTCGACAAACAAGATAACTTAGGCCCCTATATACAAAGCTATTTAGCATTTCTTAATGGATCAAATAACTATTTCAGGGCATTAAGAAATGCCAAATAGCCTTACCTTATGTACAGAAGGTAGAAACGCAGTCGCGAAATGTGAGTTCTAATCAGTAGAAATCTCATTTTGTGATTCCCAAAATAGGAAATCGCAAATTGGGATTTCCTATTTGCGATTTCATAATCGCATGTACATAACATTTCCTAAATGCGAAATAGACATTTAGGACATGCTAGTACCATCAAATCCAATCTGATGGGATCCCGGTGCATTTTTAGAAAAGGCACCAAATATGAATTTTTTGCAGTGCCATAGAGCGTGCCGTTGGCCCGATGCATTGAAACATTTTACACAAGCACCATTTTTTCCCTTGGATTTAAGGAGATGCCTTAGGCCAATAGGTACGAATGGTTTTGCATTTCCAAATTTGCGATTTCCTAATAGCAATTGCGACTCCATAGGAATCACTATTAGAAAACCGCAAATTTCGTACATTGCAATTTGCATTTTCTAAATAGTGATTTCTTAGGATTTGCTATTGATGAAATGCAAAATGGAAATTTCGAACATATGGGCATAAGTGCCTCGTCACAGGGTCAGGATATTACGCATCTATCACATGCATCTTTCATTTGTTTAACTTAGAACTATATATATTATAACAATCTATTGATTAACATGGCACTTGGAAGTAGGCCCCTAATGTTTTATGGCTCATCACAAAAGGTCTAGTCTATACCTCATGTACATATATATGACAGTGGTGTTCTTCTATTGTTATGCTATGTTATTTTAATTATTTAAGCGTGTTCATCATCCCACAAGGGATATCTTGGCGTGGAATACAAGGTAACAGGCGGAGGGTACTACTTTTGGAATGGTATGATGTATAATTTCTTCTATTTTCTCTTCCTATCCTCTCCTTCCCATAATTTTGGTTAAAAATTGGAAACAGCTTTCTTTTCTGCTGCATTGTTACTATTCGCAACAATTTGTTATTCATATGTAATGATTGTCTTTTACTCTTTGCATTCTTTGTTGCTAATAAAACTTATTAAACATAAGAAAGTAGGACCATGGTATTTTCAGCGCTCTCTGGAAAGGGTGGCAAGGATGCCCAAGGTGAAATACATGGCTGAAGATTATGGATCTGAGATGCCAATCTTGGGACGTAATAGAAAAGAAGGAGCGACCGGAAAGACATCTGAGGAAAGAAAAGCCTGCAATCACGAATAATCATGCTTGAGCAAACATGATGTTGCACATGAAAAAGTACTGTATATGACCATTAATAAAAGATTGCTCATTCACAATCAACTATCAGTAATAAACAGGACCACTTCCTGCACGTGAAAGAGGAAATTAAGCTCTGGTTATTTAACCCCACTCTCTCACCGCAGTAAAATTTCACAGTTGCACCCTTGCAATTTGTCCAGGATGGTATTGTTGGTTCCTCATCTTAACTTTAAATGCGAATCAGGAATCCAGAAGTCTCTCTCTAGCTGTGTCCCTGCCATTCCTTTTCTGCTCTTAGTTTTCCTAATGAGGGTTCCTTATCTAAGTCATTTTATTCTGGTCTCCTTATTCATTCATGTGAAGCCATTCTGCTTTTTCAGTGCCTGCTGCCATTGTCTGCAAATGTTACCCCAGAAGATGTTGCCTTTATCTGTGTTTGCTGCTTCAGTACTAGCAGCAACTAGTTCTTCACAAGCAGCTCCATTACCTGCCAGCATTACCTTCATCAGTCACTTTAGTGTCAGCTGCCAATATTATTCATCAGCAGCGCTGGTACCAGCTACCATTATTCTTATGTTACCCCTGTACCAGCAGTCATACTTCCTCACCTTCTACTTTAGACACGAAGCTCCCAAATCTAGAAGCTCCACTCTGTACTACGAAGGAGATTATAGAGGCACTGGGCAAGCTACTCCCAGCTAAAGCACCGGGGCTGGACAATATCCCTGGCGACCTATTTCGCTCCGAACCCACAGTCTGGGCACCTTATCTGTGGTCACTATTTAATGCCGTTGTACAAGGCATGGCGCTGCCCTCCACATGGGTTGGGGCAGAAATTATCCCCATTTATAAAAAGGGCTCACCACTTAACCCAGCAAACTATCGCCCCATAAGCCTTCTGGATGTTACACAAAAAATCTTTGCTCGTATACTCCTGGGGCGTTTACAATCTTGGATAGAAGAGAACAACATATTAACACCCTTACAAGCAGGGTTTAGGGACAAGATCTCCACCATTGACCAGATCTTTAGATTACAACTAATCCACTGGAAAACTGTGGTTTTAGAGGGTGGCAGCCTCTATCTCACATTCGTGGACCTTAAATCCACTTTTGACTTGGTGCAACGAGACCAGCTGTGGGGTATACTTTTCAATCTGGGAGTACCAGAATATCTTTGCCACCAGCTGAAACATCTGCACCAAGACAATTATGCGCGAATTAGATATGGCAAAAATTGTGAACTTTCTGCCCCATCCCCTATAGAGAAAGGGGTGCGACAGGGATGTGCTCTGGCCCCGGCACTCTTCTCCCTCTTTTTAAACGGTCTAATTGAAACTCTATTAGATGGGAAAGACATTGACGCACCCAGGTTGGCAAACCGCAAAATTCCAGCTCTTATGTTTGTGGACGATCCGCTTTTACTCTCCAAATCTCCCGGGGGCATGCAGAGGGTGCTCGAGGTATTCAGCTCTTTCTGCAAAAATCGGGGACAAGAGATTAATTTCCAAAAAACCAAGTACATGGTTTTTAATGCTATCACCACAAATTGCCCATATCCCCGATTGGATGGAAGGGCCCCAGAGAGGGTGTCTATTTTTGACTATCTAGGGATCACGCTTACTGAAAAAATGGAATGAGGGACACAAATAAAGAAAGCTAGTCTAAAATTGACCCACGCCACGGGGTGCATCTTAAAAGTTTACAAGACTTGCACGCACAAGGAGATAGGACCCGTAGCAGAAATTTACAAAACACAGGCCAGGGGGGCATCACTGTATGGGGCAGAATTATGGGGCCATTGCCCATCCACTCCCTTATCAATGCCAGAGAACCTATTCCTAAGGCAATTGCTGGGTCTCCCTATAAGCACCCCATTAACACAGCTCAGGATGGATTTGGGGATTGGCCCCATAGCAGATGTAGTCACCTCTAGAGCCCTCTAATACTGGCGTCGGCTATGGAGTACACCTGAACTAGCTGTATATACAGAGGAGCTGAAGGATGTTATGAGCATCCAAGGTGCAGGGAAACTCCCTTGGCTAGCTTATATCAGGAACTCATGCCAGGCTTTAGGGAGGGCAAATATGTGGACAACACCAGAAGAGACCTGTCCCACAATCTGCAGAAAGGCACTTCTTGACTCCCATAGAGAATACAAATTGGCTTTACTATGGCAGGAGACTATGCCGGGGTGCTTAACCTCAAGGTTTCTGGATATTAAGCAGCAATATAGGTTAGAACCGGTTCTCGACCACTTCCAACTGCTTATAGCAAAGAAACCTTTCCTCCAATTTAGACATGGGGTGCTCCCGCTTTGAGTATTTTCTAATCAATGGCATGGAGCCCAAAAACTTGATCGTCCAGGGTGCAACCGAGTTGAAGAAACTGAAATGCACGTTCTGTTTTTTGCACCACCTATGGAAAGCCAAGGTCTCGGTGGCTGTTACAACTGTGCAGAAATATGGGTATCAGACACCACATAGAGGTGTACAGGCTTTCTAAGCATAAAACCGATACACTTATTGTGTTTACCATCTCTCAGTTCCTATACTCGATGTGGTGCATTTGTAGAGCTATTTTAAAGAAACCCCTCTTAGGAAACGCCTAGCTCCACAGCAACTTTTTACACACGCCATCCTATGCTATGTTTGCACACATGTATTGTATTATTATCCCTACTGTAATTACCCTCCCTCTAGGCTTTTTAATTGTAAAATTTTATTTGTTTTAACTTGGACCTTTTTAACACTGCCACATATATCTATCAGACAAAGTCAAAAGCTTTTAACAACCGACAAGCGTCTTATTTATTAATGAATTAGTTACTTGTTAAAACGAGAGACACTCTATCCCCCATTGCACTCAATGTAGCAACTATAAACCCTGTTGTATATTGTACCGTACACAACATCAGTACTATGAGTTGCTATGAGGGAGTGAACTCAAGAATGTACTAAAAATTCTGCACAATTTTGAAATGTTTTAATTTTAAACACAGAATTAATGTACATACCGTTTATGATGAAATATTGTATTGATTTTTTTAACTTAATTGTATTGTATTGTCTTTCCTATGTGCTTTTATGGCCTGTATGATCGAAATAAAGCTTTTTTGACTGACTGACCTTCTACTTGATTATCTACAGCTACTGTATATATTGCCGACTACTAAAACCTCTAGAGCATATCTTGGAAATCTTGTGACTGCTTATTCCTCAGGGTCTTTATATAAGGGATAAAGTACCCCCTACCGTACATCAGAAGGTGTAGTGGAGACGGGGTTTTATGTGCACACATTGCTATGTTAGCCTAAGCGCTTTAAATGTAAAACGCCATCTTGCCACTTTGCTTCTTTTGGACACGACACTACAGGTAGCTGTTATTACAAGTAAAACAGCTTGCTTGCTTTTTCTTTACATGAGAACGGTCTGTTGTTCACATCCCTAGACGTGCACCACGACCTTAGTCTGAACACTGTGTGCAGAAGCCGTCAAGGTCACATAACAATGTATGCTGTTGAATTCAGGTTGATCGGCCCACGCTCTAGACACAACACGTACACAGCTGCAAATATCTGAAACTCGGGTGCCTTTAATATTGCATTTGCATGCATGATTCAGGCACTTGGAGAAAACCTTTCCAGACACAGAGAGCAGAGCTGATCCTGTGATGTGATTCTCCTAAGCTGATCTTTGAGGTATGGGGTTCACCATTCAAACCTAGAGACCTTCTATTAGTTTAGTGGTCCACAAAGTATTATAGGACTTGTTTTCCACTATCATTTTTAATATGATTTCTCCCTTCATTTTCTAGGGTGTTGTAACAATGCTGATGGTTTTATTTTTAATCATTTGCCTGCTTATATTAGCCAAAGTACTGCACCTTAGAGCATGTAGTTAAAAATAAACATTTTAAACTTTTCCGTGTCTCCGATTTCTCTTGTTGTGGACTGATATGAGAATAAGAACGAAAAGGTGTTTCTGATTCCCGCCATTCTTGAGAGTACTCTAAGTCGCTTGTTCTGGGTTGTCTAATCATTGGTAGCTTTGAGATGATACGGAGAACGAATGAGACACTGATGCTAGTCTGATAGGGGTTCTGGGTACTGAGGTGAGTTTTTTGGTACACCACAATTCACTGAGGTCCTGGTGTCCTGTGCATAGTTCTGTGCATGAGCAGAATCCCCGCAACTTGGCGCACCTAACGTTTTGGTCTTATGATTGAGACGCCTTAGTAGTGCTTATATTTGTCCACAAGACCCTCACTCTTGTTTCTGGTTGACGGGAGTGACAGTTTGAACCTACCTAAATAGTCAATATATAGGTTCTCTCAAGCTTGAGAATTAAAAAGGTTTCATTTTAAATTCTACCCTTTTTTGTGCTACAGTTTAATATAGATTGTTTTCCCACTCTGCGTCCTTATGGCTGAAGTCGCTATTGCAGCGCATAGTCGCGCACCTCTCCGGCGACATTTGACGCAGTTCGGGGTGCCTGACGACGGGGTGTCTATTATCTTTGTAGTGAGTGCCGATGCATCGTTTCCCTATGAGCTGTTTTACTCTTGGGTTACTTTGCCAGAAGTGAATGCGGATGATAAGACGTTTCACACATACACTCCTACGGCGGTCCCAGCTAATTACACGCCATATAGGACACAGGAAATTCCTATTTCTGCTTGGCAGCATCGTATTTGGTTCAATGGCGCCCTCCCCCACACCATTACACCGGTTCGTTTGGGTCCCTTGTCCATTCCAGGGGCCACTTGGCCAGTCTTGGCCGGGTTTACACCACATCCACGTTATTTGCAAGCCCCGCTGGATGACTTACGTCAACGCCATACCGCCTTGATTACGGTACAAAGGGCTTTAGTGCAATACGTCTCTCGCAATGTCCAGGTGGGGGCACCTGGGGTTGCGGCGCAACCAGCTGGCCCGGCTGGGATCACAATCAGTCCCGTCATGGTTAATTCGGCAATGGGCAAGCACCCCTAGAATAAGGACCATATGCCTTATTGGCTTGCAGAGAAATTTGACCAGCTGGAAGCAGTTTTTCGGAATTCTACTCCTGTGGAAAAACACAGGATCCTTACCATTAGTTTGCAGAACGACTTGGTCCCAGAGGTAAATGATTGTCAGAACTGGGGTAAAGTGTTTGCAGCAGTCTACTCGAAGTGCTTCGGCACACCGTCTATGACTGTACTGCCCTCCGTGATCAAGCGTGTCCAAGATCAACATGGTCCGGAGGCGGCGGTCGAGTTAGGAATGAGGCTTGTAGGTGTGTTCGACGTAGTTGCTGATCTCATCCTTGCTAACGTCAAGGGAGATGCGGTTAACTTTCAAGTGTCGAATGATCTGTGCCTCGTCGCCGACGTCGATAAACCCTGACAGTTACCGAAATTTATTGCGGAGGCTTATAAGACCATTGGCCGCAATAGTTTAGGGCTTAAGCCTTTTGCTAAAACAATAGCGCAACCGCAAACTCAGATGGTTACGCCTCCTAAAGACCACCGTCCAGCTTTTCATGAACAAAATTGGAAAACTAAGAAACAGGGGAAGCAGCAACAAGAACAGGGGTCTCGGCCCGCGTCACCAGTACAAGTGACTACTGAACGCACATATGAATTGTGCGATCGTATTAGAATTAGGTCTCCTGATAGATTTCAGGTTCCTGAACAACGTTCTCCTCGTTCTTCACAGGAAACACCGGTCTCACAGTCCGGTGGAGGAGAACGTGGCAAAGGTCGGGGTGCCCAACAAGGACGTGAGCAGCCCCGCCTGGCTGACGGTAAAGGCAAGCAGGAAGAGTTTGCACTTCAGCGACCCCCGTTTCAGAAAAAGAAGGTTGCTGCACTAACAGCGAGGTATGCCACAGATAGTGAGAACACAGCTTCGGAACCTGACATGGGCACTAACGCTGCTAGACAGTGCGGCGGAAGTTACAATAGTGCGGCAAGCACTGCGTCCATATCTGAAGGCGACAGCAACTGATACATTCATTACTGTAGAAACTGCTGACACTAGAGTGGCTCCCCCTGACAGACTATATAACATAGTCCTTTTAATAGAAGGTGACATACAATGTACCATAAAAAGGCTTTTTTGGGAAAATCTGACCTCTACATATGACATTCTGTTAGCTGAGGCGGACTGGCCTCAAGCTTTCGTTTTGGCTGCTCCCAGAGGGGAGGGGGTAATCCTCCCGTCTTTCGCGCACATTGTACCGAAGGAGCAAGCTCAGAACTTTGCAGAAGAGTTGGCCCAGGTGCTTGCTCTGGCGTTGTACCGTACTCAGGTTGGGTGGGATAAATTGTCGCCGAGCCATTAAATTCCATTACGGTCTATGCCCCAGGCACAACCCCAATATCCCATGCGCCGTGAAGCTAGATCTCACGTCGCATAAATCCTTGAACAATTGGAATATCAAGGTGTAATAGAAACATGTGTGTCACCCATGAATAATCCTCTTTTCGCTGTAACCAAACCTGATGGGTCGTACACCCTAGTTTTGGATTATCGGCATTTGAACACTCATTGTCGGACCTGCGCGGTACAAAACACCCACAGTTCTGCCCTCGTTGATAGTTTCGTGAGCAAAGGTTTAAGACCACACTTGACATCTCCAATGGCTTTTATAGCCATAACCTGTCTTCTATTAGTAGTCAATGGACAGCCTTTACATCCGGCGGCAAACAGAAACATTAAAAAAAATTAGCCATGGGTTACAAAAACAGTCCAGGTGTCTTTGCCGCACGTGTAGTCTCTCTGTTAGAGAGCATTGACCCTGATGCGTACACATATGTTGATGATATCTATCTCACAGACGACTAATTATGGCCGCATCTGTGTCGCGTTGACTGCATCATTGTTATGTTTGCGGACTTTGGTTGCAAATTCAACTTTGCAAAATCACACATTGCAGAGTATACAGTGTTGTTTTTGGGCTCTGAACTCAACAACGAAGGTCGAGGTTTAGCACCTCACTTCCTGGAAAAATGTGCATGTTTGCGCGTTCCCACAACTCTGAAAAAACTACAATATTTGCTGTTTTTTAAAAATTTCGGGCGTACTTACATTCCCGATTATGCCCAGCGTATCAAGCCGCTATATGCCTTGGTACAACCAACTTTTTCCAAATCGAGCTGGCTGTCAGAACATTCAGCAATCCTGCAATCTTTGCAGGCTGATCTTCTTGCTTCTAGATACTTACTGACGCGTGATAACCACACAAACCTGGTAATAAGAATTGTGCCTGGCGCAGTGGGTTTCACGTATTTAACAATCAAGGGAGACACAGTCCCTATTGCTTACAAGTCACACTTGTACACATCGGCTGAAATGCGTTTTTCCACTGTCGAGAAAGTTTTGACTGCTGTGCAGATGGCGATTCTGAAAGAGAGAGCGCTGTCGCAGGGGAAGCGCAAGTTGGTTGTCACAACGTATCCTGCCCTAGAGGCAGTAACGAAAGCCAGTGTACCAAATTCTCACGCTTTGCATCGCGATGGATACAAAGGGCCACTTCTTTGACATCTCCGGATGTCACTTACATCTTTGATGCCTCATTGCAGACTCAGGAGTATTTACAGTATGAATTTGTTAATCCAGCTCCTCTTTCCTTGCGCCCGCTTGAGGATTACCATTGTATCATTTACACTGACGGTTCGGCGCAAACCGGCGACGGAATATAAGCATGATTATTCGGCGGCCTGCGCAATAGTGGCTGGTACTTTTGTGAATGGTGAATTCAAGTCTGATGTCGTGCACACTTAGACATTGGATGATTGTACCGCCCAGTTGGCAGAGCTTCATGCTCTGGTGCTTGCACTGGAGTTTGCTGATCCTCGTGTGACTACTCATATAGTGAGTGACTCTTTTTACTGTGTTCAGTCTTAGAACGACAATTTATTCTTTTCGTCTCAAAATGAGTATCGTGATTCCAAAGGTAGCACAATCAAGCATAAAATGCTTTGGGTTCTAGTCGCAGAACTTAAACAACGTCTGCCGCTCGTGAATGTAATTCATACCCTTGGGCACCAACGCGTAGGTGTTCACACTGTTGGCAGCAGTTTAGCTGATGAAGCAGCGAAAACAGCAGTGGCAACATATCTAGTGGCAGAAATTACAAGATCCAAAAGTAAGATTGATGATGACATCTTGGCAGCAATTGCTGCGACAGAGAAGGGTGATAATTACCCTCGGGGTTTCCCTTCTAAATATTCTTATCATTTAAGTCCTGATAAAGTTCCCTATGTGAGAATTAACGGCGTTGGTGACAAATTGATTCCCAACGCGGACTGCAGAGTTTCCTTGATAACGGCCGCTCACGAAGGTATGGCTTCTGCCCATACTGGCGTTTCTGCGACTGTTACTATCTTGCAACAACGTTACTGGTGGCGCGGATTGTATAAACAGACTCGCGCTTATGTCCTTAATTGTGACATTTCCCAGCAGATTAAACCTTCTACTGCTGTGCGTCCGCCACAAACACAGTTGTACATATCTAATAAACCACTTGGGTGTGTTTATTTAGATCACTGCGGTCCTTTCTCCTCTGATACTGCGTATAAGTACATCTTAGTTGCAGTGGATTCGTGCACACGTTTTCTATGGGTATGGCCACAACCGAGTGCTGATGCTTGAACTGTCATCAGGGATTTGCGTGTCTTTGTGGGAATTTTTGCGTGTGGTACCCTCCATTCAGACAAGGGTGCAGCGTTCGCCTCTAAGGCATACAAGGATGCCATGAGATCTTTGGCTCCAAGTCAAATTTTCGTCTCCATACCGGCCTGAGGGCAACAGTGTTGTGGAGCGAATGAACCGTGACTTAAACCAATCTCTGACAGCTAGGGTTTTAGGTACTGGCAGGAACTGGTTGGCCCATTTGTATAGCGTTCAACGTGCACTTAATAATCTCCCTAGAAGGTCTCTGGGTGGGCGGACCCCATGCGAAATGCTCTTTGGCATAAAGATGTTTGTCCCGGACCTTGATAGTCTAGACATGGCGGCTTCGGCCTCACCCTTTGACGTTGATGATCATTCTGCTATATTACAGAATCTACAAGAGACCAGAGACAGTCTTGCAAAGGAGCACTTGCCCTCCGCAACTGATGCTGCGCTTCAGATTCCGGTAGTCGGCTGGCTACCTCGAGTTGGTGACCTGGTCAGTGAGAAGGTGGAGAACAAGAAAGGAGTTCGGTCCCTCTTATTGTGCTCCAGTTCCAGTGCTTGGCGTGAAGGGTGGAAGAACAGTCATTTTACCTCCACTTCCTGGTCGCAAGGATAACAGGTACATCTCCATTGACAATGTCAAACTACAACGAGTGGCCGATTCTTCTTAGTATGACTCCAGCGGTCTCTTGTCCAGCAATGCTGAGAAATTCTGTTTTGGCTCCGGCAAATACCAACAGGCCTGACGTTGCCATCGAGATGCATACAGTTACTAATCCTTTATTGACTACACCGGATGGTGGTCCAGTTGAGGATACTGAGTATACTTATCCCACAGATGTGTCGTTGCCTGGTTTACAATCAAGTGCAGTTGACCAGTCACATTTTTCATTTGACACTAACTCTACAACATCGAATGCCCCATCGAAAATTTCTATTTTTGCTGTTTGGTTTAAAAGGCGTTTTTTAATTCCCCCTTGGACTTACATTTGGCTGGTGCTCATATCTATTTTTTTGTATATGTCGATTGGATTTGTGGTTATATTTCTTCGTCTAGTAAATGGACACTATCTCACCGAAAGATCTGCAATTAGATTAATTGATGGAACTTTGGCACCCCACTCCTCGTCACACATCATGAAGAGAGACCAGACTTTTGTTAATATTACTGCCTGGCCTATGTTAGATGGGATTATATGGGATGCTGTGAAATTTCAAATTCATGGTCCCACAGAGGTGATTAATGTCCCCAATGTACTTCGTGTTTCTATGGAGGATGTTGTGAAACAAAACATACGCTCTGATGATTGGGATGTCCAAGCCGTAGAGGCTATTTTTTCTGATTTGAAATATTATGCTGCTTTTGATGCTGAAGATTTGTATTTAGACACAGCAAATTATGGAGCGTTGTTTTGCTACCAACACTATGGCAATAATTTCCTGCATAAAGCAAATACGTTTAGAAATTTCGTCAATTATACACAATGGGAACATTGTCCAGCATCAATTGAAGGCAGCTCCAAAACTCTGGTGAAAAAATGTACATATTTTACTGATTTCGGTGTATCTGAACCTGAAGCCTTTTATTTTAAAATGACTGCTGAGTCAGCATCCAAGGTTAGATTGACCCACACTAAATTAGTGTATTCTAAGTCCTTTATGGATGAATTGGCTATAGGGGGCTATGAGCTGTTGAAAGATACCATTGATCTTAAATCTGTTTGGGGTTCTAAGGCTTGGCAGGTACAAGGTACAGAAGCTCTGCATCGTGCATGCCTTAACCCAAACCACATGTTGTTTTTGAATTCTACCATTTTTCAAACCACCTGCTTTGGATTGGCTACTTCTAAAAAAATTAATTCCCCTACTATTCCTGATCTGGGCGCTTATCCAAAATGGGATAATCACACAGAATTGTCCCTTGATGAATTACAGTCATTCATTACTAATACATCCTTCAACATTTCCAACTTAGATCCTGAAGGATGGTTAATATGGCAGAAAAGTTCAGATTCCTGTCAACATCGTTTTCTGGGTCTGTACCCCGGCTATACACAGGTTAGGGTGGATCCCCGATTTGAAACTTCCCATTCTGTTACTACCTATTCTGTAGGAAAGTTATGTCAAGCCTGGCTGCAACATTCCACCTTGGCATCTGTTAAACTTAATTTATCCAAATTGAATGACAAGGTAGATTTGAATGATTTTGTTAAGGTCCCTGTGGGTGGCAGGTCCAAAAGATGGGTGTATGCTGTTTACAACGAAGTTTGGAAATTATCTCAAATTGAAGCTGCTTCTAGATTAAGAGCTATTGATCAAGCCAATTTAGAAAAGGTGCTAGCTGTCATCGATAATAGCATTAACACCCTTTCTTCCAGAATTTACACGTTAGATAATATTGTTTCATCTGTTGTGGATATTGTACAGGATGATATGTCTGTTTTATACCATGGTCAAAATCAATTGCGTTCTATAATGTAGTTTGCATGGACTTTACAAACATTGAAGGCTGGGAAAGTTCCCTGGGACTACATGAACACATCATCTTTATTCCTGCCGTTTAATCTGACTGATAAACAACAGTTCATTTCCATGAAGGATGCAACATACCCATTATTGCATATTGAAATGTTGGAACCTTTGCCATTCTCTGTGAACTCAGCTGTGTGGCTTATCCATGGATTGATCACTTTACCATTTCCATTGTTTTTTAAGTTCAGTTCATGTATGAAACACTCTGCCTTAGGCAGGTACGAACCATTGGGTACAGCTTTCCTGCATGCAGTTTGGTCACTCCCATTTACATACAGATGCCTGAGAGAGGGTAAAGAGGTTTATTTAAAAGGAGAGGAATGCACTTCCACACCGGATCACTCTGTAGTCTGTCGGAACATCCAATTGCATGGCGCATGCAACGTTCACACATCAAATTTAGCTTGCATTCTGAAGGGAAATCCTGTGCCAGCGATTACACCCACATTCACGTTATTAGCTAACGGTAGTTATTTGCTTTTAAATAAAGATGTGGGATGCTAGTGGGGATTCCGTACATTGTAACTGTCTCACAATGAGTAGTCTGTTGTAAGAATTACCTTTTCCACCCTCGCAGGGGAGACTGGATATATCCATCTGGCCTTCCATACCAACCTTGAAAGCAGGGTTCAACAAGATGAGCAGAATAAGTGCTCTTTTGTCTCAAAAAGAAGTTGCGCTGACTTCCTCCAGTGAAACATTTGTCATTCACGTAGCAAATACCCGCACCGAGGTGCATGTGCTCATAATTACTTATCTCCCCATTCATTTCGGTGCTCTGATTCATACTAAATTCAATGCCTCGTCAACAACTGTCTTGGTGCATTTTTTCAAAGTTGTGGGCTCCGACCTTGTGACCTCCTTCCAAACAATAGTTGGTGTGATACCGGCATTTTTTCATTCTATTTTTTCCAGCGTCTTCGGCGGGGCTTCCGTTGATTCTCGCCTTGACTGCTGGTGTGCTCCTGTTGGTTTGCTTGCTCCAAAATGGCTGCACGATATGTACCACACGACAGCCTGCCCCTGCTGATTCAACTGCACAACCGGATGCTTGATTACTATGGAATATTACCACTGGCCACTTTGAGCGTAGCCTATGGATTATCCTTCTGTTTCTCATACTTTACTTGCGTGCAACCTGTTTTCCATTGCCTAGATTGTCCAATCGAATGGGCTCTGGATTTGTGCCTGTCGAACACGGCGTCTCCTGCCCCGGATTATGATCGACTAATGAGTCCCTTAGTGGCTCATGTGTTGGACTGTTCTGGTATTGGGATTATGGCCTGTGGAGCGGCGCACGGAGTCCCAGGGAATTGGGATATATATGCAGCAGCATATGACTTCTTGGCGAGAAGTTATCTTGAAGAACATGCAAGTTGTCCTCTGATGGTGCTAGAGGCTCCAGTTATCGAAGAACATGTATGTTCATTTACTTTACTTGATTGGATGGCTGACTCTTTTACTGAACATTATAATTACTTCCTCTTGGAGGCAGTTGCAACTTATTGTGCCTACACGTTGATGGATTAAATTGGCAGTTATCCATCTTCCGCACGTCCTAATCCAGATTTTTTTCTTTTTCTTTTTTTACTCCACATTGGGCTGTATACCGCCCCTGTGAGATGTTTTAATTTTTTTCCTTCCCCAACACATTTTTCAAACTTTCTCTAACAATTATATGGATTTGCAAAGTGTGAACTTGGTTCTGTCTCACTCGTCACTACATTGCTTCCCTATTCTGTTTGTGGCCCGATCAAGGGAGGGTGTAGTAGAGACGGGGTTTTATGTGCACACATTGCTATGTTAGCATAAGCGCTTTAAATGTAAAACGCCATCTTGACACTTTGCTGCTTTTGCACACAACACTACAGGTAGCTGTTATTACAAGTAAAACTGCTTGCTTGCTTTTTCTTCACATGAGAACGGTCTGTTGTTCACATCCCTAGACGTGCTCCGCGACCTTAGTCTGAACACTGGGTGCAGAAGCCGTCAAGGTCAAATAACAATGTATGCTGTTGAATTCAGGTTGATCGGCCCACGCTCTAGACACAACACGCACACAGCTGCAAATATCTGAAACTCGGTGCCTTTAATATTGCATTTGCATACATGATTCAGGCACTTGGAGAAAACCTTTCCAGACACAGAGAGCAGAGCTGATCCTGTGATGTGATTCACCTAAGCTGATCTTTGAGGTATGGGGTTCCCCATTCAAACCTAGAGACCTTCTATTAGTTTATAAAACTAGTTTACTAGCCAAGAGAGGGTGGTTCACAAAGTATTATAGGACTTGTTTTCCACTATCATTTTTAATATGATTTCTCCCTTCATTTTCTATGGTATTGTAACAATGCTGATGGTTTTATTTTTAATCATTTGCCTGCTTATATTAGCCAAAGTACTGCACCTTAGAGCACGTAGATAAAAATAAACATTTTAAACTTTTCCGTCTCTCTGATTACTCTTGTTGTGGACTGATATGAGAATAAGAACGAAAAGGTGTTTCTGATTCCCACCATATTGGTAGCTTCGAGATGATACGGAGAACGAATGAGACACTGATGCTAGTCGGATAGGGGTTCTGGGTACTGAGGGGAGTTTTTTGGTACACCACAATTCACTGAGGTCCTGGTTTCCTGTGCATAGTTCTGTGCATGAGCAGAATGCCCGCAACAAAGGATATTGCAAATTACTGAGTTCTATAACCATATAGAGAAATTAGGCCAAAGGCTGAGTTCTTTTATGAGGTTATGAAACTCCGCAGTGACTTGCAATATCCTTATCATTTATGCCAGGGGGTACTTTATCCCATATAATACATGGTTAACCCATCATCTTCCCCACAAACCACTTAAAACGTAGGTGCATAGCTATTTCAAATGAAAAAGAGAGCATGTTTGCAAACAAGAAGAATACATATAAAATGTTTTGTGCAAAATTAAACATATCAAAAACCTGTTAGATATTTTTTGCAAAGAGAGATTAGAAACCGTTCAATACAAGTTAGTTAAACCAATCTGCAGCAGCTCAGTATGTGTAGACACATGCAGAAAGGTTCTAGCCTTTCTCTATCTAAGGAGTGGTCTAAATAAAGATTTTCTCTCTGCTTGTCAATATCAGCTAGAAAAATAGAGCAGAGGAATGAAAAGCAATTCCGTTTTCATTGCTTTATACAGCTGCTTCAGTAAAGCTCCATGACCTGACCTGCCTTTCACCTTGGCTGCTGGCTCTGGCAGAAGGCAATGTGATGTCAAAACATGACTGTAATAATTTATAATAGTTGAGTTCTGATGTCTTTTCTTTATAATCAGTGACTGCGTGCTTCATAATTTGTCGATTATAAAGAAATTAGAGACTGATTTTATACAGGGATTTCAGAATCTCATGTATTAAAATGTCCTATTACACACACAAACACAGTCAAAAATATACACACACACACACACGTGCAAATATATGCATCAGTACCACATTGTGCTCCACATGATACAGATCGAGTCACTCCAGAGTTGTTGTTATTATATTTTTATTCCATCATGCTCACAATCAAATGACCTGACGTGCTTTGATACAACACATTCTTGCTCACATGATATCTTCATACATGTTTATAGAAAACAAGCACTCTCAATTCAATTCTGATAATTATCATAGAGCCAGAGTATTCTTATATTTATTTTTGTAGACACTCTTCTTTGGCGATGAGCAATTAAAAATATTCAGACTGTAGTAGTCATATTTAATTTTTCTAGAGTAATGATGAGTATAAAAAAGAAACCCTACTATGAAGAAGATATCGAATGATTTTGATTCTATTTTTTGTAGAATAAACTTTGCGCATACGTCTTATAAACTTCTGCTGATCTATACCACCCTACAGTGAAAAAAGGAAAAAAGAACAATAGTCATATATAAAATCTTTTAAAAATATTCATTTCATGATCATATCACTAGTTTAACGGAAAAGCAATTACTATCTCAATAAAAAATCTCAAAGAAGCACCGACAGTTCTTCGTCACAATTTATGCCTGATGGGAAAAGACAGTTAACATCAATATCTTGACTCAATCATTCATAGTGTTAAAATTCTATCTCCTCATCTTGTATTCATTGTAGGGTGACCAGATTTTCAAAACAAAAAACCAGGACAGCATTTGACATAGAAATAGGACTAAATGCTGGCACTGGTCAGCGCAGTGTCAACATTTAGTCCTATCTCTCTGCCAATGGCTTATATATATATATATATATATATATATATTCACTGAAAAACCAAAGGTTACAGGGTCCTTATTTTTAGGGTCAGATTTCACTCGTACAAAACCAGTGAAATTCAGCTGTTATATTTAGCTGGGTATACTATATCTTGTGCCCCCGCAATGCACTGCCTATGACCTCACATATTACATCAGTCATGACATTGTCAGTGACATCAGTGAAGACATCTGAAATGACATCACTGATGACATCATCCACATCATCTCCCACACATCCATTCACAGACCCATTCACAGAGCCATACCAGTACCTACACACCCATTAATTGATGTGTAGATCTACACACAGATCTTCTAGCTCACCCAGATAGCCACTCATACACCCACTCACTCACTAATACAACCATTGACATATCCAGTCATACACCCATACATACACTCACAAACTGAGTGAGTCAGCTATAGAACTACTCGTACACCTAGACACTCACCCATACAGTCAATCACACAGCCACTTACTCACCTGAACAATTACACACACACCTATTTACTTACTCATAGAAATAGTAACACATACTCACCTATACAGTCACTGAGAGAAGCATGCAGTCATCCATATAGCTACTCTCACATTCACTCACTCACACATACAGTCAGTCATATATCCTGTCACTCACCTATACTGCCTTTCACATTCCAGTTTACTCACTCATACTGACACATGCACTCAATCAGCAACACAGCCATACACACACTCACTTCCAGCCTCTCACACATGTACTCAGTACCCCATACAGCTATGACTTACCTACTCTCTAATCCTTACAGGCAGTCACACACCTCCTCACCCACACACACAGACACCCAGATAACCATAGAGGTAGTCAGACAACCAATCAATCACACATATATTGCCATTCACGTACCTACTAACACACTCAGACCCCACTTAGACATCAACTGACAGACTGATACAGACCTTCACAAAACCCATCACTCACCCATGCATTTACTGAGATACTTCATCACTCACTTATACAGTCAGTCACGCACCCACTGGGTCATCCATACAGACACTCCTTCTCCCACTGATTCACCAATACTCCTTGGTATATATATTTAACACTCACAAACTTTTTAAAAATACTCACAGTCACTCGATGATGTCATCACTGATGTCATCAGTGATGTCATTTGAGATGTCATCAGTGATGTCACTGACCATGTCATGAGTGAAGTAATATGTGAGGTCAGAAGCCAGGCATTGCTGGGACGCAAGTTATAGTTAACTCAGCTAACTATAACGGCTTAATATCTCTGGTTTTGTACGAGTGAAATCTGACCCTAACTATAACGTTCCTATAACCTTTGTTTTTTTTCAGTGAATTTCTAAGGTTTTTTAAATGCTAAATCCTAACTATAACATCCCTGTAACCTTTGTTTTTTTCAGTGAATTTCTAAGTTTGTTTAAATGCTAATTCCTAACTATAACATTCCTGTAACCTTTGGTTTTTTTCAGTGAATTTCTACGGTTTTGTAACTAGTAGTCATGTTTGCAGAGTGGTGGAGAAAGGGTGCTGGGCCTCCGATCAGATTTCAGGACTTACAGGCAGTACCAGGAGGGCTTCTTGGCCCCCATGGTCCCTCAGGAGTAAAATGGACTTCATGGCATAACCAGTAGTGCACCCTGAGCCACGTTTGCAAAGTGGTGGAAAAAGGGAGCATGGCTTCCGAAGACCTCTTACTAATCCCACTATGTGGGACGTCATTGGTGGCTCACTACCCCTCCTGTTACCTCCTTGTACATCCCACAGAGTGGAGTGGCTGATACCTGATAGGAGGCCATGCCCCCTTTCTCCACCACTGTGGAAACATGCACCCCGGAGCACGATTAGTACGGGGGTTGCGTTCCCCTTTGCTACTGAGGGTCCTTGGGGGCCAACTTCCTCTCCGGTTACCTCAAACACGTCCCACACAGTGGGTTTGCTGAGAGGTTTCAATGGCTACGCCCCCTTTCTCTACCACTCTGCAAAAGCCCCTCCTGGAGCTCTTCTAGTTGGTGGTTGAAGTCTGATTGGCTCTTGAGGGTATTAGGGGGTCAACTAGCCCTCCTGTTACCTCCAGTGAGACCCACACAGCTAGATTGCTGAGAGATGTTTGGAGGCCCTGCCCCCTTTTTCCACCACTCTGCAAACACACCTGAAATGACATCACTGATGACATCATCCAGTGATTGAGAGTGTTTTCTAAAAGTTACTGAGGGTTAAACATATATACTAAGGTAACTCACTGTGGAAGTGCCTGTATGGGTAAGAGAGTGGCCTGGTAAGTGATGTATAAAAGAGTGACTGGGTATCCCCTGCATACAAGAGATAGTGGGTGTGTGAGTTTTTGTATAGGTAAGCGAGTGGGTGTGTCAATGCATGTATGAGTAAGTGAGTGGCTATGTGAGTATCTGTATAGGTGACTGAATGGGTGTTTGAGCAGATATGGGCGAGAGGCAGGGTACATGAGTGGTTGTCTCAGTGCATTAATGGGTATTTAAGTCGGTGAGTTGGTGGGTGAATGAGTGGCTGTATGTGTGAGCAACTGGGTGTTTCAGTAGTTGTATGGGTAAGTGAGTGTGCGAGAGTTTGTATGGGAAAGTATGTGATTCTCTCAGTCACTGTATAGTTGAGTGAGGATATATATTAGTATATATATAAGTAACTGAGTGGCTGCGTGAGTAATTGTATGGGTGAGTTAGTGGCTGAGTGAGTGACTGTATGGATGAGTGAGTAGGTGTGTGAGTTGGTGTATCGTTAACTCACTTACTGTGTCAGTAGCTGTATGGGTGAATGAGTGAGTGTGCAAGTGTGTCTATGTCTCCATAACTGAATCTGTGACTGGCTGTATTGGTAAGTGAGTAGGTGTATGAGTGGCTGTATATGTGAGTTAGTGATTCCGTTAGTGGCTCTATGGGTGAGTTGTTGTGTTACTGGCTGTATGGATGAGTGACAAGTTGATTAAGTGTTTGTATGTGTTCTGTGAATGAGTTTGTTATTGATTTTGTGGGAGTGGGTGTATGACATGTTTTATGGGTATGTCAGTATTTCTCTGGATGATGTAATCAGTGATGTCATTTAAGATGTCATCAGTGATGTCATCAGTGCTGTCATTTGAGATGTCATCACTGATATCAACAGTAATGTAACTGACCATGTCATGAGTGATGTAATATGTGAGGTCATAAGCAGTTCATTGCAGGGGTGTGAGTTTTACTTAGCTCAGGTAACTATAACTGCTGGATTCCGCTGGTTTTGTATGAGTGTAATGTCAGCCTAACTGTAACCTTTGGCTTTTTCAGTGAATTTCTAAGGTTTTTTAAGTTCTATTTCCTAACTATAACGTCCATGTAACCTTTATTTTTTTGCAGTGAATTTCTAACATTTATAAATTCTATTTCATAACTATAATGTCCCTGTATTTTTTTTCAATACTTAGATATTGAACATTACATCTGCATGGTGCACCACGTATTGTTGTATTTGTCATCAATTTATTTAAAAAGTACATTAATCATCTTATTACAAGATATTTTGATTTTCAGGGTGATGTTGCGATCGACAAGGACACACCGCGAATACCGTGTGTTTTTGACAAAGTGTAAAACACATATAGACATATTTGACATAAAGTTTCAGTCTAGCTGTTTAGTAAGATATTAATTTAACTTTCCCTATTGTATTAATTTGTTGAAAAAACGACATCAAAAATGCATTTTCCTTGTTCACAGCGACAACGGAGGTGGTGATGACATCAGTGGTCACAAATACAAATGACAAAGTGTAAAACATATATATAGACATATTTTACATAAAGTTTGTATCTAGGGGCCTCATATATGAAAAGTGTTGTATCACTGCAGGAAAACAACAATGCAACACTTTTCATAGCACCCTCTATGCGACACCATGGATGCGCCGTATTTACTGTACGGCGCTCCATGGCACAAGGATTTACAGATATGTCAGTATTCCTGATGTATCTATAGGTGCAAAATTGGCGCATTGCTGGAGTGTGTCTGAAAACGGATGTAGCTCCAGCAATGTCTCTTTTCACATGGGGAAAGCCCCATGTGAAAAACCCTGCGTCACTCGGATGAAGCAAGGACTTGTAGAAAAGAGACTTGCTCAGAAGCAATCCGCTCCTTTAACTCACTAATAAGTTATTAAAATTGTTTTGTGGAAAACTAATACGCACCACATAAATACGCGGGCTAGTGAAGCTTGCTTATGTGTATACTAATATGAATAAAATGAACGAAGGACTAAAACCACTTTAAATGGGGAAATCTGTACTGCGCATGCGTCAACTGCATCTACGCGATATGACGAGTTAACGATTGGAGGACAATTCTTGCGCATGAGCAGAAGGCACTAAAATAGAGTCTTGAAGACTCGCGTGCATGGCACCTGCTTATCTGAAGCGAAAACGAGCTATTTTACTAATACTAATGCGGGGAAAGTATTAATAAGTAAAGGGGAATAGAGTAGAGATGGGTAGTAAACAGTGCGATCATTTAATTGTGAAAGTCACATTTCTCTTTTTGACTTTATTACTAGTGCGCATTTGGGCCTCTCATGTATAACTGAAGTAAGCTGAGTAAGAGAAGGACTGCGCATGTCTATTTGAAAGGAGTCATGAAGTTCAATTACAGAACACTTGTACGGGAGCCAATCTGAGTGCCGTAGCCTGGGAATGAATGGTGCAAAGTTCAGCAAAGAGATGTTCCATTCATCGTAGTGTCATTAATGTTGCAAAATGGATACATGTAGTGGCTAGGAATAACATTTTGAATAAAAATTAAGGGGATGGGTTTGCAAACAATGGTTTAATGGAATTAAATGACATGCAAGCATGGTATGATGATCTTCCCCCTTGCCTGACCAATTAGATTTCGTATTTTTACGATATTGAAACTTTAGTGGGTGGAACATGAAGAACGAAAGGTATAATTGAGATAGCTTTAGTTAGTTAGTTAGTCGAGATGCTGTGAGCTTGGAGCGGAAGATGCTCATGCAGGGAGAGATGCTATAAGAAGCCGAATGCAGAACCTTCTATCCTAATTTATTTGGGCTGGATAAGAAGATCGCTAAAGAACCTCAACGAGGAAGAGAGTCTCACAGAGGGGTGCCGCCCAGTCGTCGGTATTCTAGAGAGGTCATCTATTCTGTCCTGATTCCTGTCCTGAAGTCTTTGTCTCCTGACCTTTCCCGGGGGACCCTTACCAGCCCTTTTGCCAGGGGGTTGGTCTTTACACCATTCTTGGTAACTATTATTTTGTGTTATTTGTAGATGTTCTTTTCTCTCTATCCTCTCTTTCCTTAAGACATCGTTCATTGAGTAAGTCCATGTTATATTTGTTTGATGATTGTGAGAAAGTGGCTCTGTATATACTGTTCCCTAATAGGTACAGGGTGTACAGAGTCCACAGTCCCCCAGAGGCTGATAGAGGTCAAAGTTAGGTATGACCTTACTCTCAAAAGTGGTAGCTTGGTCGAGCAGTAAGGCAGTACCAGAGGACAGTGTAAAGCATTTATTGTACACACTCAGTCAGCAAATGGTTTCACACACTCAATAACTGAACTCTAGGCCAATGGTTTATATATATAAAATATATGCTTGTTTTATTTTTAGAACCACAAAGGGGGTAAAAATATACTTTCTCAGAATGAGAGGTTGAATATAAATACTTTTGTCTTAAGCAATAAATTTGTGTAAACAGTCACAGTTGGTTGCAATAAACAATCCTATTTCCTAAACATAACAATGCATTGAGCTCAATGGTAAATTCAGGTTATTTGTAATAAATTACTTTTCAGATTACTTTTGGAATTCCAGGTCTGGCTCCTAGAACCAGCCTGGGGTCAGTATTCAGAATCAAGTGATGAAAGTCGACTTAATAACTGTAATGATTTTTAAATAATATTTAGCTATTTCAAAAGTTAGCACTTAGAAAATATTTCAAAGAAAACATTCAATGGATCTCTATGGCAAGAAATTCAAATTGCAGGTAGAGTACTTTATCGTTACTTTAGTAATCCAGGACTGGGTACCTAGACCCAGGACTGGGGTCCTTATCAAAAGCAGGTAAGTAATTTCGTTTGCAGAAATGGTACGATTTTAAAAGAATATTTCAAATTTGCAAAAATAGACACAGAAGAAATTTCACAGAAAAGCAGACAATGATTTCCTATGGGAGAAAAATGAGTTAGAGGTAAGTATAGTTGTGAACACTTTTCAGGGTCAGGGCTGGGCACCAAGATCCAGCACTGGGAGCTCACCTAGGAGCAGGTGAGTAAATTCGTTTTTGTCACTTGGCTGATTTTTGGTGAATTTTTGCAGTTTTGAAAAGTTCACACTTAGAAGATTTTTGAAGAAAAAGCCAGTCAATGTTACCCTATGAGGAAAATTAAGTTAGCGGTTTAAGGGTAAGTACTCGACTGGCAGAGTTGAAATTCCGGGCATGGACTCAGGGGTCCCCCAGTGTCAGGTAGGTACAGTTGGTTCACCCTCAGCGGTTTCAGGACGGCCGGGTGCAGAGAGAGTTAGGCCCAATGTTATCCTATGAGGGATAGGGGGGCCTTGGTTGGGGGCTGCTGTCTGGCAAGCCACGCGGCTGTGGGAGCTGGGCTCCTGGTCACTTACTCAGGGCAAGTGGGGAAGTAGGTTAGTGTAGAGAGGGCACTGCCAGGGCCACTCGGGCGGCTGGGTGCAGGGTGCTTTTGAGCCTTCGGGCGCTCAATGGAAATCAATGGGAATGTTCCGGTTTGGAAAAAGGCTGCAGGCTCGGGGACGAGGAGGTTTCAGGTGCCACCACCACTTCGAGAGGTAAGTTGGGTAGTTGTAGGTTAGGTGGGTACCCCGGGATTGGGCACAGGGGGCCGCAGGGCGCCGGGTGCAGGGGTGCCTTTTGACGTCGGGAATCTTACCCTCTGGTTGATCGCGGCTGGGGTGGCACTTGGTTCTGAGGCTGCAGGCTTCTTCCGGGATGTCGAGGGGGGTCCTTGGGTGCCGGACTCTGGGTCACAGTCGCCGTGGGGTCGTCCTCTGGGTCTTTGTCCACTCCGCCACTGGCCAGGCTTGGCTGGTGCAGAGTGTGTTGGGTCCGCGGTCCCGGGCTGGTGCCAGGGATAGCAAATAGGTTTCTTGAGTAGAGCCTCTACTCGTGGGAGTCCCAGGGGCTTAGAGCTAAAGGGTAGCCAGGTCCTCCGGGGTTGGTGAGGTTGCTGGCCACGAGGGATGCCGCGCTGGTGCAGGTTCGAGAGTCGACAGGCCGGTAGGGCTGGGGCCAAAGCAGTTGGTGTCTTCTTCTCTTTTTAGCAGCTGCAGGGCAGGTCCTTGTTCTTCTTGCTCTTCTTGTAGTTTTCTATCTGGAATCTAAGGAAGGAAGGTTCAGGGTGCCCCTAAATACTAGATTTAGGGGCGTTACAGGTAGGTGAAGGCCAGGGACCAATGGGTCCTTGTCCTGGGGTGGGTACACCCCCTATCCTGCCTCTCTCCTGTGGGAGGGGGGCAGTAGCCTAATCCTGATAGGGTAGGGCCTCCCATCTTCAAGATGGCGAGAGCCCGGAGATGTGCTTCACCTCGCCTCCCCCACCTGAGGGGTGGGGTGGGCAGACTGGCACATCCCCTGTCCTTGTATGGGGTTTCCGGCCAAGCTTCCCGCCAGAGTGGGGGGTTGCAGTGGCCTGGGGAAACTCCAAATGGCGGCATGCCTTTGAAGCTTCCCTTTGCTCATCCTGGGGGAGGAGATTTCTCACCTCACCCAGGATGTGCATTGTTGCAGGCCCGGGAGAGCAGGGGCTCTCCCACCCAGGGGTCCAGCAACGTGTCTGCTGTGTGGCAGCCTGGGCAGCCTCAGAGCAGACGTGGATTGTAAGTTAGCTGTAAGGGGGCATCTCTAAGATGCCCTCTGGGGTGCTTAGTACATTAAATCCCACACTGGCATCAGTGTGGGTTCAATGTGCTGAGAAGTTTGATACCAAACTTCCCAGGCTTCAGTGTTGCCAATATGGTGCTGTGGAGCTCGTGTTTGACAAGCTCTCAGCACCATGTACTCTTAAATGACAGCACTGCACTTACAGTGCCCAGGAATGGACCTGGGTACTGTAGGGGCACAGGGCTCCTGCTCCTGTGCCCACGGCGTAATGCACCCAGCTAGAGGGGTGGCTGACATATGCCTTGGCAGTGTAGGAAATGGGCATGGTACACAGTGATGTGTGCCATGTCGACTCTTTGTTTTGTCCTGCACCCAGACACTCAGCCTGCAAGGGCAGTGTGTGTGTAAGGGTACAGGGCCTCTGAGGGTGGCACAATGAGTGCTGCAGCCCTTAGAGGCCTTCCCTGATCACAAGGCCCTGGGTACCTAGGGTACCATTTACTAGGGGCTGACATGTGGCTAGGGTTTGCCAATTTGGAGTTTGTGTGGTTTAAGGAAGGAACATAGGCCCTGGGCACCTGATTGGCAGGAACCCAGGGTACACTCAATCAAAGTACATTCAGCAATTTAGCAAAAAGTGGGGGCATACCATGCAAGAAAGATGGCACTTTCTCACAATGATTTAATTGAATTTTCTCTCCTAAGAATGATGGTGATTGTACTGTGTATTTGAGATGGTTCACATGAGTTTGAAATGTAGATAAAGATTTAAAATTTTCCTGAGTCTGTGGTTATTTACTATAAATGAAAAGAGAGAGTTAGTGTAAATTTTCACCATCAACTAGTTCAACTAATGGTCCATCGACCAGTGGAAAGAACTTTTTGATCAGTGAAAGGTTAGTTAAGAGTAAGAAATAACTAATCTTGAATTGTGGAAAATCATAAACTTTGACTCCAGCGGTTTACTAAATTGTGTGTGTTTATGGGCCCAGGTGAGTATATGGTATTGGGGTATCTGTTGTTGGTACGCCACTGGGTCAGTTTTCTGGTAGCAGAGTTATGGTTATTATTGACTAGTTTGGTGATGAGTATTGATTATTGATTTATGTTTAAGAAAAGAGTTAGCGTTTTTGTTTTATGTTGTCCAGAATTCCCGGGAAATGAAGAGCGGGTGGTGACAGAAGCCTTACTGCAGTGAGGTTACTCGTCTGTTGGAATAATACTGAGAAGCTACGTAGGGCTGGCAGTATTAAACTAGAGACTATTTCGTATAAAAGTTGAGAGTGAGTGAAAGCAGAAGGTTCGCTGGTGAAACTTTGGTCTTATTTCCTAGTAAGGGTAACACTGAAGGAGTAACAGGTTCTCTCGACCTTGAATGAAGAGTAAACAAAGGCTTTTACTTGCAGTAGAAGATGAGACATTCTGAGACTCCAGAATAAGTCAAAAATCTATCCTTTGTTTAGTGGAACAGGCAGAGAAGCAAATGTTTTTATGTCGTTACTAACGGATTTTATTTCAAGAAAAGTAAAAGAAATACGTTTTCGTATTACCTTGTGAAGGGAGGGTCAGTCGCCGGAGTTGTACCTACGTCACAGAGAGCCGCGCTGGGATTGGTTGAAACAGCGGGCGTGAGACAGAAGCAGATAGTAAAGGAGGAATCAGTAGTAAGAAGTAATACTGACGTCACAAAAGGCAGCGCTGGCATCGGTCAGACCACGAGCGTGAGCCTGAGTCTGATTGGTTGATTGATAGAAGCCATGCTAGGATTGGTTGACGAAAACTTGTATGTTGAATTCTGATTTGACTGCTAGTGTGAGTCGCACTGATAGCAGAGTTCAAGGGTTTGAGGAATATTCTTTCATATATCGTTCATCTAGAATGTATGGAGAAAAGAGAACATTTTGTCAATAAAGAAAATTAAGAATTTCTTTAAGAAACATGAGCCTGTGTTGACTAGAGAGGGAATTCCTATCCCGCCACCGAAAACACCTGATTCCTTTATGATGATGGAAAGAGAATATCATACTTGTGTATGGTTGGAGAATTGGATAGAATATACAAAAGGTGATGGAGTTTTAGCTTTTCCTGAACATGGTATGTTTAATGGGAGAATTCTTCAGAATTTGAGAATGAGGATGAATGATTTGGAACCAAGACCTAGGTTAACTCACTATGAGGCTTTGGAAGAATGGGAGACTGAGTCATATGACCGAGAGAAATGCAGAGGTAGAAAGGGGTATAGAGGATTTTTCCCCAGATATTTGCATGAGTCACGCGAAGGTCAGATGAAGCAATGAAGAAGAGCTATGGTATCAGAAGGTTTATATCCAGTGTTAATGGCTGAGGAACAGTCGGGAAGCAAGTGTAAGGAGAAAACAAAACAAATAAATGCGACAGGATATGGTGAATCAGATGACGAATTGTTGGAGGAGATTTTAACTAAAAATCCTCTACCCTATCAAGAAGGACCCAGTAGAGTCACCCCAAGTGCACAGGTAATGGGAACACCCTTAACCCGTCAAATTTTACATGATACATCGGTATATAGGGTGCTTCAAGATAAAGAAAGAGAAGCATTAAATAGAAATAGAGAGGAGCTAATACTGAAAATAAGTCAATTGAATTTAAACCCTGAAGCATTGACAGTACCAGTGACTTTAGGTCCTGTTATCCCATTATATGGAGATAAAATGAGTTGCCCAAAACCCCAAGCTATAACAACTCCGTTGAGTAATCCTAGAAAAGAGATAGTAATATCTGATGATCAGGCCAGTGAGTGCGAAGCAGTCATTTCATTAGTGGACCTTCCAATAAGAGAACCTGTAATTGAAACCCCAAAAAGAGCCACACCTGGAAGTTCGAAAGAAAAAGGTCTGTGGTTCCTTTAGGAACCAGAAGCTCAAAAGTGATCACTCCAGAAGATTTAGAAAGGTGGGCACAGAGAATAGAAAAGCGAAGCTCAAGTCTAAAGATCTTAGATTTTACAGATTGAAAGTGAAATTGGATGAGATGATAGCTGAAAATGTGGGAATAGAAAGGTTGAACCATTATAATGAAGAAGATTGTTTTTTTTATATGTAGGAGTATAACCAGAAATGCAAAATTGTTTCATGAGAGATTGACAGAGCTTGCTTCAGAGACTGGAGTAGATATAGGGAGATCAAAATTATTACAGAAACCGTATCGAGTGGAGTTTACTGACAAGGATTTGGAGAATATGAATGTGTCTGGTAAGAACCTACAGGTAAAAGAGTTAATGAATATTTTGCAGAAGTGGGGAGACAATGAAAAGTGGAGAACTAGGTGGACAAGGAAAAAAGAGGAAGCACAAGCAAAGGAAGCGTCATCTGCATTCTTATTAAAAGAATCTGAAAAGGCAGAAAGATTGTGTCCTATGAGAGAGGTTCCTGGTGGTGGATATGTTCATGTTCTGTGGAGTAAACAGGATATTTTGTCATTTACAAATGAGTTCCTAGATTAAGAGAGAAACCCGTTGAATGGTATAAACAGGTTGAGAGGTTTGTGAAGGTTTCAAAGGTTCTGTTTAAGGATCTGGGTGGGTTGTTTGATATTTTGGTACCTGCTGACTTATAGACAGAGAGTATAATCACAGTTGATTGGCCAAGTAAGGAGTATGCTCGAGATTCCAAAACAGGAGCACCCTCAGAGGAGGTGACAAAGAAATATCACCAAGTAATTACTTTTCTGAAAGGAAAAATCCCTCCTAAAGAAACAGATTGGGTAAAAATACATAGAACAATTCAAGAGCCAAATGAGTCTGTGCATGCATATTATGAGCGGTTATTGCAGGTGTTTAAGCAGTACAGTGGTTTTGAGAACATTGGTGATAAGGATATGGGACATTTTGTTTATCGGATAGTGTATGGTCTGAAACCGGAGATTAGTCAGATGATTCAACAGCACATGTTGTGCTGGCAGAGCAAGACGATTGACGAGATTTTGAAATATGCCAAATATTGCGGAGATGACATTGAGGCAAGGCATAGAAAGCTAAAAGAGAAAATGATATGGTCACAAGTGGAATTGGCAGAACAGCAGGAAAATAAGTTGAACACCCAGACTGATAGTCAGGTGAAAGAGCAGAATCAGAATGATCATGCGGCGAATGGTGGTAAATTAAGAGGACGAATGAATAGAGAGGAAGCGAAGAAGAAGTTTCTTTGTCATGCGTGCGGAAAGCTTTGACATTGGAAGAACGAGTGTAAGAGTATTCAGAATAATAATGGGACAAACCAAAATTTAAATCCACAGATGCATAATGAGGTGATTATGAATCAGCCGCAGCAGGTAGTTACTTCACAGTATCAGGTATCACCAGCTCCTTTGCCCAATTTTGTGAATCCTCAAAGACAGTGCGAACGCCAGAATTCACGCAGAAAGTGATAAGAAAAATCCTGCGGTTACACAATATGTTTTACAGAACAATGCTGATGAGATGGACTATGCACAATGACGGTGCCTGAGGGGGGGGAGGAAGAGGAGTGCGTACTTTGCGCATCCTTGCCAGTAGATCAGTCAGGTCCATTTATTGATGGGAAAGTGGAAGGTAGTGATATCACTTTTCTATTGGATACTGGTACTACCTAGTCTACTGTGAGAACAACAGACATCCCAAACCTACCCCTCTTGGTAGAATCTATCCAAGTTGTAGGAGCGTCGAATCAACAGATTAGAACCCCGATCACAAAACCAATGGAAGTACATATTGGAAATTTTAAAGATATGCATCAGTTTGTAGTTTGTGATTCCAGTCCAGTAAATCTGCTAGGGAGGGATCTATTGTGCAAAATGAATTGCACGATCTACTGCACACCAAATGGTGTTGCTTTCCAAACCCCTGATGAAGATGTTGTATATAAGATGATGCTTGCTAAGCAAGGTACTGAAGTAGTTGAGATGTGTTCATTAATGACCGAAAATGAATTACTAGAAGAGTTAAGAACCGCAGTACATCCAGAAGTTTGGATTTTTACGGGAAAGATATTTGGCTGATGTCAAATGTAGATCTATTAGAGGTGACAGTGAAAGAAGGTGCAGTTTATCCAAACACACAACAATACAAAATGAGTCCAGAAGTGAAAGCAGGAGTTGCTTCAAAAATTGACCGACTGATTAAACAAGGCATTTTAAAAGAAATAATGAGTAGTCCTTGTAATTCGCCAATAATGGGACTTAAAAAGCCTAGCGGAAAATACAGGATAGTGCAGGATCTGAGAAAGATCAACAAAATTGTAGTGCCTTGTTGCCCCGTAGTGCCAAATCCAGCAGTGATTCTTTATCAGATACCCTGGAATGCAAGCTGGTTTACAGTAATTGATTTGTGCCAAGCCTTTTTCTCTATTCCTTTGCACCCAGATAGCCAATATTTGTTCACCTTTAAGTTCGAAGACCGTGCCTTGGCATGGTGCCGAGTTCCTCAAGGGTATACAGAGAGCTCCTCGATTTTTAATCAAATCCTGTTGTCGTGTTTTGCCCCGAAAGGAAGTCCTCTACCTCCTACGTTCTTTACTAAGATGAGGCCGTGACACTAGGTTTTAGTATAAGGGATTTCTTTTTATTTGTGTCAAACAGAATCTCAGGTGACCAGGGAACAAAACCAAACAAATTAAGGTCTTTCTCTTCTATGAATCAGGCTCCTGGGTTTTCACTGGGGTTTCCTCCTTTCTACGCCGGGGTCCGTCTGGCGAATGTCTGGCGAATGTCTCTGGGTGAAGGGGAAGGGTAAGGAGAACAAAAGAAACAAAACAAACGCTTTAAGTCAGCTGTTCCTTTAAATATGAGGATGGGGAAAAAGGGATTGTGCACCACCACCACTAGTGTCCCTAAAGTGCAGTGCCTATGTGAGGGGGGAATTCAACGTGTCGTCCTTGGTGTGGCCCGTAGATCCTCCCACCAACCCCTGAAAGAGAATGGGCATGTGGTTGTCACTTGCCTGGCACCACAACCCTCCAGGGCCGTGGTGTAGGGAGAACCCGCCTCTGTGTCCCTTCTAGGAGAGCCAGTCCTGTTGGCATTACTTGCGTCCTCGCCTCTTACTCCCGCCGATCGGTCTGGGTGAAAGTCGTCTTCTGCGATGTCCCTAGTGGTTCCCTCGGTTCTGCTGGTCTCGTGGGCGCCTTCCTCGTCTCCCTCCTTCCTTTCACCTTCCAGACACTTGTCTCCCCTCCATTCCTCCGTCTCTGCCTTTTGTCCCTCCTCCAGGTTCCTGCTTCTGGCGCTTTGGGGCAAAGAGTCTAGACCGCTACCACTACTTCCTGTCAGTGGTATGTCGGCGACCGTGTTGGAGTTCTCGGACTTTCCGAGTGCTGGTGAGAACTCGGTGTCCTCACCACAAGTGTCTATAGAAATTGCTCATGCCCAGAAATTCAGTCCTGGTACAGTACATTGATGACCTACTAGTGGCATCAAAATCACGAGAAGATTGTGTTACTGACACAATTGCATTACTGAACCATTTGGCCGATGGAGGACACAAGGTGTCTCCAGAAAAATTGCAGTTTTGTCAACAAGAAGTTAGATATTTAGGCCACAAGATAGAAAGAGGAGTTAGAATAGTGACCCCAGAAAGAATAAAAATAATCAAGCAAATGCAACTACCTCAGCCACAAAGGGAGGTGAGAATGTTTCAAGGAGTAATTGGGGACTGTAGGCAGTGGATTATTGGGTTTTCCCTGCTGGCAAAACCATTGTTTCAGTTAACTTGGAAAAGAGCAAAGGACCCAATTGTTTGGAATGATGAGCGCGTGGAAGCATTTTTGAAATTGCGAAATTGTCTGTGTGAGGCCCCTGCCTTGGGCATGCCTGATTATACAAAAAAAATTAGCACTGTTCTGTTGTGAGTGAGAAAGTTGTGCACTTTCAGTTTTGACTCAAAGGCATGGATTAAGCCAACGTCCAGTGGCATATTTTACTGCTACTTTGTATCCTGTGGCTTCAGCTTTACCTGGCTGCATAAAAGCAGTAGCTGTGAACTGTATGAGTCTGGAGCAAAGTGAATCGATTGTGATGGGACATCCAGTCAAAGTTTACGTCCCGCATTCAGTTGAGATTCTTTTAACAAGAACTCGAACACAGCACCTTACCCCTAGTCGAATGACTAAGTATGAAAGAGTGATTTTGAGAGCAGAAAACGTGACAGTAATAAGATGTCTGATGATGAATCCTGCCACTTTATTGCCAGACCCATGTTGTGAAGAAGTGAAAGAGGAAGTGGATCATGATTGTTTGGATGTGACTGAGATGGGAACCAAACCCCATCCCAATCTAAAAGAAGAGCCCCTGAAAAAGCCAGATCATGAACTATTTGTAGATGGCTCATGCATGAGAACAGAGGAAGGAGGACTCACTGCAGCATACGCTATATGTAAAGTATCGGAGGTCATTGAAGCATCCTGTTTACCGGGAGTCAAGTCTGCACAAGTAGCTGAATTGGTGGCCTTAACTAAGGCATGCAAAATTGGTAACAATTGGAGAATAACCACATTTACAGATAGTCAATATGGTTTTGGGATTGTGCACGACTTCGGCCAGCTCTAGATGCAGAGGGGATTTCTGACTTCTTCAGGATCTCCTATTAGAAATGGTAAAAATGTATAGGAATTATTAGAATCAATAGAATTGCCAAAGGAAATAGCAGTGGTCAAGTGTTCTGCTCACCAGTCAGGAAATGACTATGTGGCGGCAGGTAACAGATATGCTGACCAAATTGCTCAATATTGTGCAAGAAATAACATGGCACTCAACAGAAAAATTGAAACAAGTGAAATCAGCAGCCACCTTATGTTTTTCTCAGCTCGAAAGACATGGGATGAGGTTAGACAGTTGCAGGATGAAGTTGAGGCAAATAAAAAGGAAATCTGGATAAAATCAGGTTGTGAAAGAAGGACAGAAGATGATGTATGGGTATACACTGATGGCAGACCAGGTATGCCAGACTGCTTCTCCCAAATGGAAAGATTGTATCATGGAGACACACATGTTGGTAGGGATGCAATGATCAGACTATTCAGACAGAATTGGTACAATCCAAAGTTTAGGGTAGTCGCAGAGAGCATTTGCCAAAGATGTTTAATCTGTCAGCAGTAAAATCCAGGCAGGAAGACAGTAGTCAGTTGGGGAAAAATTGGAAAGGCAGAAGGACCATTCACAAGATTGCAGCTTGACTTCATAGAGTTGCCTCCGAGCAACGGAATGAAGTACGTCCTTGTCAAAGTGTGCTTGTTTTCACTGTTGTGGCCTGGAATCCTCAGGATTGCACGTTGCATATAATGGTCCACCTCTCGACACCACCACGGTCTGATTTTGGTAACACAGACTCCATGGAGTGGTCAAGCGGGGGAAGGGTAGGAAGGGGACAGCAGGGATGGAGACCTGAAATGACAACCAGATAATTATTAGAACACAGTAGGTTTATGTGTAATCTTCTAGTCCCCCCCGGGCTCCTTTCTAAAGAAGGCCTAGCTTAATCGTGCCTCCTACCTGTAAAAGAAAGAAATAACTCTTCGGCTAATTCTGGCAATGCCACACACCTGGTCGAAATGCTGTTTTGGTTTCTGCAGAGAGAATATCAGCGTAAGTACTTACTACATAAGCCTCTCACAAGAGTGCAACTACCTGGTAGACTACCTACCTATTGGAACCTTTCCTTTTGTTGGAAACAGGGGAAGGAAGAGCTGAAGTCCTGCTCACTCGCTATCCCTCTGCTAGCGAATACGTATATAAAAGAGCCAGCATGAATCATACAACCAGTTGTTCACATTTCATAGACCTTAACAGCACATCATGCAGTCAGCCTCTCCTCTGAGTCTGGAGAAGAACTGATCAATCCAGGGAACATCACTTAGTAAGTCTTAAACAAATAAAACTTGGTATCACAATGTCTTGCTTGTATTTGTAATGAGGGGTACAACCAATGTATATATCAAGCTCTCTGTTTCTGGAATCACTCCTGTGCTTCTTCCATGCACAACATAATTATCTCATATACACAAAAAACAATAGGTACGTAGGCCATCCGGCCTCTCAAAGGGACAATTATTCTCTTTCCCTGCAAGAGCTAGAATTACTCACCAACAGGGAAAGCCAAACGGGGTATCTCTGTATCACGAAGGCTTAACGGTCGTCTTCCCAGCAAGAGCAGCCGAGCGCTCGCCAACAGGGAAGAAGACACTTCTATTATGAATTCATGAGCTTATCCTCAGTGCATGCGCAGAGGCAAGCGAAGGTATTGCGGTATGAAAACCCAGTTCTCCTTTCCTGGTTCTCTAGGGATTGTTTAGCGGGGTCCATGGAACCTATGGGCACTTCACCACGCACCACAAATTTGTTCTGAACACACGGAGCGTCTTTAGCACCCACAGTTAACCCCCACTGCCACCATTAGCAGCGGAGCGAAAGCACTGTTTAACCACCAAGCTCGTAGAAACTAAGTCGGTGCAAGAGCACCCTTACCAGCCTTGGCATTCAGTGACTCCCTCCGGAAGAGTAAGCGGCAGCCTCTCGCCGCCATAGTATTCCTTAAGACGCGCTGTCTCGCGTGCGTGCTAACGTTCATAGACGTCGCCGCGCCGAGGCTCCAGGGACTTGTAGTTCCTGGTGTTCTTCGCGCAGACGCGCTAGGAGGCAGTGTTCTTCCTGCGTCCAACCCCGTGGGCTGTGACATTCACAATGGGTGGAGGCATATTCCACTAGGAGAAATGACAGTCTCACAGTTGCTAAATTACTGTTGAGGGAATTGATTCCTCGTTTAGGTTCCCCAATCATTTTGGAATCAGATAGAGGACCTCATTTTAATAATGAATTAATTTGATTAATCTGTGAAGCATTCAATATTGAACAAAAACTGCACTGTGCATACCGCCCAGAGGCTTCTGGAGTGGTTGAGCAACTAAATGGCACAATCAAGTCAAGGTTAGGAAAAGTGTGTGCATCAACATAACTAAAATGGCCAGATGCATTGCCTCTTGTGTTGCTGGGACTCTGAAGTATTCCTGACAGAAAAACAGGATTAATTCCCCATGAAATACTATGGGAAGGGCAATGAGACAAGCATTTATTCCTGGACATAAATTGATTAGTATAACTGATGATCTGGTATTGGACTATTGCAAAGGTTTGGCTGACCCAGTGCGTTCTGTCTATCACCAGGTTGGAGAAGATGCAATTTGCCAGGCAGCCAACACAGGCGCATGATTTGAATCCTGGAGACTGGGTGGTAGTGATGAAAGTCGTGCCTAGCATCCAGGAGGGATAAACCACGTCAAGTCATACTGGTCACTACCACAGCAGTGAAGTGTGCAGGTTTACCCAATTGGATTCACTCTAGCCATACCAAAAGAATTCCAGGCCCTACTGAAGAAGAAAAACAAATGAGTGAACCAATTGAAACAGCTGAAGGTTGTGAAGTCGAAGAATCTAGAGTGATAGATTCTGAAGTAATAGACAAGGCACAACCGAGCACAAGTCAGGAGGGTTGGACACCAGTGATTGACATACCTGAAATTGTTATTCAGACAAGAAGAAGAACCAACAGGAAAGTAGTAAGGATCAGATAGGTGTAAAAGAACGCGCTCAGGAAGAAGTGAATAAAGCTACTCGAGACTCTGAGCAGGACCAGACAGGGAAAGAAGAACATACTCAGGCAAAGACAAACAGAACCATTCAAAGACCTGAGCAGGGACAGACAGGAGAAGAAGAACACATTCAGGCAGCAGAAGAACAAATTGCAGTAAGATCTGAACAGGACCAGTTAGAAGAAGAAGAACAAGTTCGGGCAGAAGAAGAAGATCAAATTGAAATAAGATCTGAACAGGACCAGTTAAAAGCAGAAGAACAGGTTCTGGCGGACGAAATAACAAATATAAGACCTGAACAGGAACAGTTAGAAAGTGATTCAGAACAAGAACAGATTGTGCCTAGACATACTGTAAATAAAAGAGCCTTAGAAAAAGACAAAGAGGGTGAACGTGCAGTTCAAGTTAAAAGGGTCAGAAACGGTGATAACTGGCCGGGTGGATTGAAAAGACTGAGATACTATCTGAGAAAAACAAACGAAAGACCAGAGCAGGTGAATGAGGTTACAAGTCAAACTCAGTCTAAACAGTCAACTGTGAGAAACACACGAAGAAGCCCAAGACTGAGAATTTTGAAAAATAAATACAAGGCTCCTGAGTGGACCTATGTAATATTAGAAGAGTTCGAGAATTTAGCTTCAAGTGAGGAATCAGAAGAAGTAGATGCTGTACAGATTGATGAAAGAAAAGTGAGACCACCTTAAGAAGAAGAGTGAATTCCCAAGTGAAGAAAGAAAAAGGAGAACATATCTTCTCAGATTAAAATGGCGAGAAATGAAGTCACTGAGCAACCAAAATGAAGTTTAGGACGAAGATGTTGTAGAGCCTGCATGTGTAGTATACTATTAGTGATTTCAGTATGCTTATTTCTAACAGTAGCAGTACCTTTATTAATGATAACAAATAAGTAAAATGATACACTTACTAATGAGAAGACATCTACAATAAAAGGAGATAGAGTAGAATTAGAAGCAGCAGATGAGACAGATTTTCATCACACAGTATTGGATAATGACACGTCTTTAAATGTTTTCACAAAATTGTTATGTAGATACAATGGAGATTAGTGATTGTTATGTCTGTATGAAATTACCAGTGTCAGTATCAGAGGGAGTCACATATCACCATATACCGTTAACATATGGTATATCATGTGGTGTCTTAGCAAGTCTGTTTTATGCAACGGGAAAACTTCAGTATTATTATTCAAACTTAGATGTAGTATTTTCAGAGCTTCCTATTCGGCAGAATATGAATCCAGTACTTAGAAGTCAAGATGCACCGTTCATGGGTGAATTTTTCTTAACAATGAAATCAATAGATATAGACAAGGCACACAAGAATAATTTAACATGTATCTTACGTGAAAAAGAGAAGGTGTTTTTAAATTTAATTGAGAGAAGGAGACAGGATTTCCAAAAGAAAGCTGCTGAAAAGAAAACCCATGTACCACCATGGGCTGAGAAAGAGGGAATTTATACATCTGGCAAAGCTCATGCTGCGATGTCCCTGGACTTTGTGAAGAAAGGGAAACCCCGCCTCTATAGATTAAAGACAGATTATAATAACATATTTATTCATTCCAGTGACTGTGAACATAACTTCCTAATTTTGGGAGGTTGGGGACTAAAAGGGGGAACTGATCCAGTATTCCCTGGGGTTTACTACGTGTGTGGGAATACTGCTTATTATAAGTTGCCTGCACGGTGGTATGGAAGCTGCTACTTTGGGATAGTATTTCCATAAATGTATCATGTGAAAATATTATCACTGGGAGTAATGAAAACACTAATGGCCTAACACGGAGAAGGAGCGCTAGTTTTTTAGAAATAGTAGGTGATATATTTGATGCATTGATACCTTCAGTGGGAGTCATTCTGAATTCACATAGAATTTGTCAATTGTCAACAGCAGTTGATCGTCTCTCGACTGATACTGCTGTGGGTTACTTGATGATACATACAGAACTGGTTGCAATTAGGTATATGGTTTTACAAAATGGACTTGCGCTTGATATTTTATTAGCAATAGAGGGCGGAGTCTGTGGAATGCTGAAAGTTCAACTTTGTTGCACTTACATTCCTGATAAAAGTAAGGAAATTAGAGGTTATATAAAGAATATTACAAAACTTCATGAAAATTTGAAATCACTGGAGGTTGACAGTGTATGGGAAAAACTAACAAAGAGTATTCCTTCAATAGGGGCTTGGTTTTATGATTTAGGGAAAAGTATTTTAGGTCAAATAATGCTTCCAGTAGTTAGTATAATGATGATAGTTTTAGCAAAAATGATTTGGTGTAAATGTTGCAGAAACAAAGGAAAGGGAAGAAAATATGAAGTGAATGGGAAAGGAAAGAAAAGAAAGAGGGAATGCGAGGAGATCCAAATGGAGGAAATGAAAGGGAGGATATACAAAAAGATGAGAGACTTAGAGAACAAAGATGAAAATGAGAAAGAAAAGGAGGAGAATGAGAAATGCTGAAAGTTGGCATCTGAGAAGGGATGGGTAATTTTGTGATGGCTCAAAATGCCATCAGAGAGGGGACTGATGGAGCAAGGACTCGTAGAAAAGAGACTTGCTCGGAAGCAATCCGCTCCTTTAACTCACTAATAAGTTATTAAAGTCCTTTTGTGTAAAACTAATACGCACCACATAAATACGTGGGTTAGTGAAGCTTGCTTATGTGTTTACTAATATGAATAACATGAACGAAGGACTAAAACCGCTTTAAATGGAGAACTCTGTACTGCGCATACATCAACTGCATCTACGCAATATGACGAGTTAACGCTTGGAGGGAAATTCTTGCGCATGAGCAGAAGGCACTAAGATGGAGTCTTGAATACTCGCATGCATTGCACCTGCTTAGCTGAAGCGAAAACAAGCTATTTTACTAATACTAATGCGGGGAAAGTATTAACAAGTAAAGGGGAATAGAGAAGAGATGGGTGGTAAACAGTGCGATCATTTATTTGTGAAAGTAACATTTGTCTTTTTGACTTTATTACTAGTGCACATTTGGGCTTCTCATGTATAACTGAAGTAAGCTGAGTCAGAGAAGGAATGTGCATGTCTATTTGAAAGGAGCCATGAAGGTCAATGAGAGAACACTTGTACGGGAGCCAATCTGAGTGCCGTAGCCTGGGAACGGATGGTGCAAAGTTCAGCAAAGAGATGTTCCATTCATCGTAGTGTCATTAATGTTGCAAAATGGATACATGTAGTGGATGGGAAAATATTTTTGAATAAAAATTAAAGGGATGGGTTTGCGAACAATGGTTTAATGGAATTAAATGACATGTAAGCATGGTGTGTTGATCTTCCCCCTTGCCTGGCCAATTAGATTTCGTATTTTTACGATATTGAAACTTTTGTGGGTGGAACATGAAGAGCGAAAGGTATAATTGAGATAGCTTTAGTTAGTTAGTTAGTCCAGATGCTGTGAGCTTGGAGCGGGAGATGCTGATGCGGGGAGAGATGCTATGAGATGCTGATGAAGAAGCCGAATGCAGAACCTTCTATCCTAATTTAATTGGGTTAGATAAGAAGATCGCGGAAGAATCTCGAGGAGGAAGAGAGTGTCAGAGAGGGATGCGGCGCAGTCGTCGGTATTCTAGAGAGGTCATCTATCCTGTCCTGATTCCTGTCCTGAAGTTTTTGTCTCCTGACCTTTACCGGGGGACCCTTACCAGGGGGAACAACCTTTACAACGCAACTTTTACAACGCACTACACTTACAACGCAATTTCTACAACGCAACATCCACTACAACGCATTCCATTACATCGCATGACACTACAACGCATTTTTAAAAACTACCTTTACAACGCATTCCATTACATCGCATACTACCTTTACAACGCATACCATTACAACGCATAATGTTACACTACACTATCCAACACTTACCCTACTGTTGCACCCCCTTGAGTTAGAATAGTAATTTGTACCCCTATACTATCCAACACTTACCCTACTGTTGCACCCCCTGGAGTAAGAATAGTAATTTTTACCCCTATACTATCCAACACTTACCCTACTGTTGCACCCCCTGGAGTTAGAATAGTAATTTTTACCCCTATACTATCCAACACTTACCCTACTATTGCACCCCCTGGAGTTAGAATAGTAATTTTTACCCCTATACTATCCAACACTTACCCTACTGTTGCACCCCCTGGAGTTAGAATAGTAATTTTTACCCCTATACTATCCAACACTTACCCTACTGTTGCACCCCCTGGAGTAAGAATAGTAATTTTTACCTCTATACTATCCAACACTTACCCTACTGTTGCACCCCCTGGAGTAAGAATAGTAATTTTTACCCCTATACTATCCAACACTTACCTTACTGTTGCACCCCCTGGAGTTAGAATACTAATTTTTACCCCTATACTATCCAACACTTACCCTACTGTTGAACCCCCTGGAGTAAGAATAGTAATTTTTACCCCTATACTATCCAACACTCACCCTACTGTTGCACCCCCTGGAGTAAGAATAGTAATTTTTACCCCTATACTATCCAATACTTACCCTACTGTTGCACCCCCTGGAGTAAGAATAGTAATTTTTACCCCTATACTATCCAATACTTACCTTAAATGCAATGTAATATTATGCGTTGTAAAAGTATGCGTTGTAACGTCATACATCCCCTTACCAGCCCTTTGGCCAGGGTGTTGGTCTTCGCACCATTCTTGGTAACTATAATTTCGTGTTATTTGTAGATGTTCTTTTCTCTCTATTCTCTCTTTCCTTAAGACATCGTTCATTGAGTAAGTCTGTGTTATATTTGTTTGAAGATTTAATTGAATTTTCTCTAAGAATGATGGTAATTGTACTATGTATTTGAGATGGTTCACATGAGTTTGAAATTTAGATAAAGATTTTAAATTTTCCCGAGTCTGTGGTTATTTGCCATAAATGAAAAGAGAGAGTTATTGTAAATCTTCACCATGAACTCGTTCAACTAATGGTCCATCGACCAGAGGAAAGAACTTTTTTGATCAGTGAAAGGTTAGTTAAGAGTAAGAAATAACTAATCTTGAATTGTGGAAAATGATAAACTTTGACTCCAGCGGTTTACTCAATTGTGTGTGTTTATGGGCCCAGGTGAGTATATGGTATTGGAGTATCTGTTGTTTGTACGCCGCTGGATCAGTTTGCTGGTAGCAGAGTTATGGTTATTATTGACTAGTTTGTTGATGAGTATTGATTATTGATTGTTGATTTATGTTTAATAAAAGAGTTAGCGTTTTTGTTTTATGTTGTCCAGAATTCCCGGGAAATGAATAGCGGGTGGTGACAGAAGCCATACTGCAGTGAGGTTAATCGTCTGTAGGAATAATACTTAGAAGCTACGTAGGGCTGGCAGTATTAAACTAGGGACTATTTTGTATAAAAGTTGAGAGTGAGTGAAAGCAAAAGGTTCGCTGGTGATACTTTGGTCTTATTACCTAGTAAGGGTAACACTGAAGGAGGAACAGGTTCTCTCAAGCTTGAATGAAGGGTAAACAGAGGTTTTTACTTGCAGTAGAAGAGGAGCAATTCTGAGACTCCAGAATAAGTCGAAAATCTATCTGTTGTTTAGTGGAACAGGCAGAGTAGCTTGAAGCAGGCGTAAGAATTTGACGTAGTGACGTCCTAGAAGTGTCGCAGTAAAATCTCATAGATTTCTCTGCGTCACTTCCACATGGCTTTGCAGCGATGGAACACCCACCCTGCATATATTATAACTGATGCAGGTATAATGTAGCACAGGGGTTTACAAAGTGCCGCATCTGCCTAGATGCATCACTTTGTAAATATGGCGCAGTGTGGTGCATTTTTTACACCTTCATGAAGTATGATTGCTATAGTTGCGAAAGTTCTTTTTAATTGGAAATTTGTCCAGCTACAAAGTTTGTAATTTCACTTTCCAATTTAGTACCATCATCTCTGCATCGTTGTAGCATAACTATGACATATTTTTCATACCTTTGTAGTAACAAAGTAGACCTAAGTTCTAAACTGCAGTTTGGACATATCTTGATGGGCATTTTTGGTTACATTTTCAAAGGCCACAGCTTTACAATCTGATAACATCAAGTAGAGAAATTGTTCCAAATTGATTTCAGTGCTAGAGGTGAATTCACAATGTTCACAGTTATGGTTCCATTTATAATTTAAACCAAATAATTTATTGATATTCACATCCTCTTCCTCTAATAGTCCTAGCATTACCATTAAATTCTTGAGCATCCTGCTGAATATTTTGAAAAAACGCTATTAATACAGTACACTACTCTACCTTTTAGACCTTTCTGCAGCTCAGTTGGTGGTAACTTGCCTGCCTTTTGCTCCATTTGGACTATAGCCTGAAATGGATGTATACTTTGGATAAGAATTGACTCAAACATTTAAGCCTTGAAGTGGTTCTTGAATGGGAACCGTTACTAACTTGTTATGCACCCTCTAGCTGGGATTTTATTATCTTCTAATTTATTGTAACAGTACCTACATTTAAATTGCTGTGTGGACACGTCAAAGCATTCCTATACAAATAAGTACACAGCAAACTTTTGCCATTCATCATTATTTTCTTTTTCACTTTTTGAATACTACTCAACAGTCCATGTCTGAATCTTGTAGTGAGTGTGTTGCTAACACATACAAACAAACGGTGGTTTTTAAGAGCAAACCGTGTTTAATTTTGTAATCTCTTCTTCAAAACTATCAACTATAATACCTGTGTCCTGTTCTGCAACTTCTTCTGTTATCAACTCTTCATTTTCTGTAGAGGCCTGTTCTGGACAAAAGAAACAAAACTGCACATCATAACAAACCTTTTCTACCTCTGCCACACCGTACTATGCAAAAATGCTCTATTCATTTCTTCTAAACATAAAGCAGGAGTTTTCACATAGTACAGCATTCTAACTAAAGTTCGCATTTTTGAGAGGTGTTCAGCTTACACCCTGAAATGATGAAAGGTGCTTTGGCACACTTTCTTTGTTAAACAAGCTAGTGAGTGTCGCTCAAATTTTGTATGCTTTCTAACCTTGCAAGGATCCAATCTTTGTAAAGTACTTATTTTGTGTTTTAAACTTCACCTTGGAAAGATATGTAGAACTTTTCTTAGTATATCAATGGATTGCTGTTTAATACTATAAAACATTGCTACAATTCAATTTGTATATACATGTATGGATAGTGCATACATGATTATTTAAGTGTATGGATAGCAGCTGGCAGATTGGATGGGTGCATGAGTAGTGTTTCAGTGATTGGATTAGTACATGGCTACTGCCCATGTGTTTTTGGTTGTGTGAACAGTTACTGCCGGGTGATTAGATAAGAACATCTGTAGTGCCTGGATAATTGAATGAGTGAATCAGTAGTACCTGGCTGATTAGATGAGTGCATGATTAGTGTCTGAGTGATTGCAGGAGTCCATTGTTAAAGCTTGAGTAATTGGATGAAAGCAAGTGTACTGCTGGGTTGATTGTATTATTGCAAGGTAATTGCCTCAGTAATTGAATGAGTGCATAGGTACTGGATGGATGATAGGTTCACTGCAGTAGTATTGCCTGTGTAATTGGAAGAGTGCATAAGTTGTGCTTCTGTCTTTGGATGAGTGGATGGGTTGTAAGTGGGTGTTTGAACAAGTGCATGGGTTGTGCCTGGGTGTTTGAATGAGTGGATAGGTACAGCCTTGGTGATTGTATAAACAAATGGTTAGTTCCTGGGTGATTGGATGAATGCATGGGTAGTGCCTGCATAGTTCAATGACTACATAATTATTGTCTGCGTGATTGAAAGAGTGCATGTGTTGTGCCTGAGTGATTGAATAAGTGTGGATAGTGTGTGAGTGATTCGATGACAGCCTGAGTAGTGGCTGGGTGACTGGATGAGCACCTGAGTAGTGCCTGTCTGGCTTTGAAAGTACATCCATTGCTGCAAGATGAATACCAGTTGTGACTTTATCTGTGACTCATTGTTTAAGTCCTTCTGTCAGTATCAAACTACCTGTTTTAGTGTATCTATACTATTCTACTGAGCTATATGTGAGTGAAGCACACTTGATATATAATTGGATACATGGCTCTCTAGGAGGATACATTGCTTTGTTACTCAGCGTTCACATGCATCAATACGTTTCTAAAACTGAAAATAACAATTCTCACTTTTTCAAAGCACAAACCCTTTTCTTAATGGCATACATACATCATTTCTCAAATATTTCTTGTGTCTATAAAACATATATTCATCATTTCTTAAACAAAAGTTACACACCAAGTGAAGCTAGCACAAGAACTCTCAGCAGACATTCTACACTATTAACCCTCCTCAATTTTAAACACAGCATGTTTAAAGAAATACACCACCCTCACCAAATCCATGAGATTTTCAACAGCTCTAAAGGACATAGATCACCATGTAAACATATATGTGATTTCATAATAGATATACACCTTCAGGCCATCTTTCCATAAATATTTGGTTCTCTACATCTTTAAGTAAACTCAATAGTCTCATCGTACATATAACTATCTGCAACCAGAAAAACCATATCTCACCATCTAACCATATGCAACTGGTCATATAATTTAAAAACCATGTTGACATACACTTCCTAACACATACCTAACAAGTATTACTACTTTATAATTCATATACAGGCGCAGCACATTTTCTTATCTTTTATTCATGACTACACTACTCCTGTTTAATAATGTGATTAAAAGTACAACAATTCCCAGAATGCAAATAACAGAGACCTACTCTCTCCCCCAGCAGCTCCGCTGGTGTGCTGCAGCTGCTTACCCCGGTCACCTTGTTGCTGGTAGGTGTTCGAGGCCCTCCTTCACCCGCAGGCTACTGCCTGCGCCTCATCCCTGGTGGTCCAGTGGCAGAGCCTTGCTCTTCTGCTGGTCTGCTGTTGTCTGTCCTGCGTTTGTGCCCATTTTTCTGTCTTTTGTTTAATTGTGCCTGTAAATTGTCATTTCTGTCTTTTCTGTATACTGTTGTATTTTGCCTTTTTTTAACAGTTTGTGCTGTCTCTTCGTACCTGTGCTGCTGTTGTTCCTGTTTTCGCTGCCCTTTCCCGCAGCTGCTGCCCCCATCCCCCTGACAGTTCCCGCCTCCCAGCTGTGCTTCACTCCCCTTTTCCTATTTAATGGGGGCCGCTGTGTGGCTACGCAGCATACTCGCGCAGCGGGCGTGCCACAGGCACACCAAAGGCAAGCCCGTCTGCTACTGTCTGCGACCAGCGCCATGTACCCTGGATCTCCGACCACCCACCGCTACGACTCAGCTGCCCTCCTCGCACTCAACCCCGGAAGGAACAACAACTGCTAGCTCTCCATGCCGAACGCCACCCATGGCCAGTTCTCCTGCTGTCACTACCGCCAGCCCTTCACCACCCTCCGCACCCCCATGGCCACCACCCCCACATCAGACGCCATCACCACTGAAGCCCTGAGGTGCATCCTCCTCAACCTGTGCTCCCTGCACAGACAGGCTGTAGAGATCTGGGACCTCCTCGACACCCTCTTGCCAGACGTCGCTTTCTTCACAGAAACTTGGATCAACTCAACCTCTGCCCCTGACATCACCACAGCCATCCCTGACAGATACAAGATCTAGAGGAAGGATCGCCCCCACCACCCAGGAGGAGGACTTGCCATTGCACACAAGACTTCCCTCTGACTTATGACCTCTAGCTCGAGCGACAGCCTGCCCATCACCGAACACCTCCATTTCCAGATCCAGACAAGCCCCAGAACAATCCTAAGAGGCACCCTCACCTACAGACCTCCCGGTCCTCGAACTGCACTCACCACCACCACCATCGCCAACCTCATTGGGCCCCCTGCCATTGCCTCCATGGACTACATGCTCATCAGAGACCTCAACTTCCACCTGGACATCAGCGACCCCAACTCCACCACTCTCCTGGACAACCTCGCCAACCTCGGACTGAAACAACTCGTCACCACCCCCACCCACAAGGCAGGACACATCCTCGACCCCATCTTCGCAGGAGGTAACAACATCTACTTCAGCCACACCACACAACCCCATGGACGGACCACCACTGCGTACACTTCCACGTCAACAAACCCACGCTGCCCAAACCTGCACCCCGCCCTCAAGAAGAAACTGGAGCAAGGTCACTGGGAGCAGCTCAACTCCATCCTCAACTACTATGCCCCCACCACCTCGACCACTGCCAGCCTCCCAGCCAAAGAACTCCACAGATGGATCAACAACTGCACAGACGAGCTCGCACCACTACATAACCCTGAATGACAGCGCCCCAGAAAGGCCACTTGGTTCACTGCTGACCTCCAAGAATCCAGACACACCTGCAGACGTCTCGAGAAGAACGATAGAAACAGCAAATCCTCTGAAGACCGCACCACGAATGCCATGACAGAATACCACCAACGCATCAGATCCACAAAAAGGACCTTCATCCAGAACAAAATCCTCGCCAACTCCAGCAACTCCAAGGAAATCTTCAGCGTCATCCAGGAATTCACCAAACCCTCCAGCAAAACCATGGACATCACCCCCTCCCTGGACCTCTGCAACAAGCTTGGCTCCTACTTCCATCTGAAAATCAAGGGGGTCTACGACAACTTCAATGACCAGACACCTGGCTCCGAAACCACTCCATCTCCACCTGGACCCTAGTCACCACCGAAGACACTGCATCGACCATGAAAGGCATCCACTCAGGAGCCCTTACAGACCCCTACCCATGCACATCTTCCACAGAGCAGCCGCCATCACTCCAAAACTACCACACACCATCAATGCCACCTTCGAGACCGGCATCTTTCCCGACGACTGGGAATGCGCAGAAGTGAGACCCCTACTCAAGAAGCCTTCAGCAGATCCAACGGAGATCAAAAACTACCGACCCATCTCCCTCCTCCCCTTCATGGCCAAAGTCATAGAGAAAACTGTCAACGTCCAACTAACAAAATGAATCCTCAACCCCTTCCAAACCAGATTCCACAGCAACCACAGCACCAAGACCACTCAACTCGCCACCACAGACGACATCTGCACCCTCCTTGCCCAAGGACACATTGCGGCCCTGATCTTACTCGACCTCTCTGCAGCCTTCCACACCATCTCCCACCGCACACTCACCACCAGACTCCATGAGTCTGGCATACAGGGAGCCGCCCTTGACTGGCTCCGCTCCTTCCTCACCGACAGAACCCAAAGAATCAGACTGCCACCCTTCCTCTCCAAACCCACAGAAATCAACTGCGGAGTACCCCAAGGATCATCGCTCAGCCCCATGCTTTTCAACATCTATCCCCTCGCTGCCATCGTCAGACAGGACAGACTCAGCATAGTATCATACTCCGATGAAACCCAGCTCATCCTCTCCCTCACCAAGGACCCCATCACTACCAGATTCAACTTCCAGAAAGGAATGAAGGACGTTGCATCCTGGATGAGCAGCAGCTGCCTGAAGCTCAACTCGGAGAAGACAGAGGTCCTCGTCCTCGGACCCTCCCCCTCTGCATGGGACAACACCTGGTGGCCCACCGCCCCCCCGGCAGCCCCCCACGCCCATGGACCACACCCAAAACCTCTGCATCAAACTCGACTCCTCCCTCCTTATGACCCGACAGGACAACGCCGTCGGCTAGAGGATGTGGTCCGTCGGCTAGACTGCCGACTTTGGTGCTGGAAACCAGGGTTCGAGCCTCGGAGTCGTGTCCACATCCTGTGATTCTGTGCAAATCACTTAATCTCCCCGTGCCTGAATGTGTAATGTACATACGGTGCTCGTGTAAAGCGCTCCAATACCTTCGGGTCGCGTTTGCGCTATATAGATATGCAAAAAAAAGAAAAGACGCTGTCGCCTCCACCTGCTTCAACTCCCACCGCATCCTCCGAAAGACCTTCAAATGGAACCCCTCGAATCAAGGAAGACCGTCACCCACACACTCATAACCAGCAGACTGGACTATGGAAATGCTCTCTATGCCAGGATCAACAAGTCTTTGCTCAACGAACACCACACCATACAGAACACCACAGCCAGACTCGTCCTCTGCATCCCTCACCATGAACACATCACCCAACACCTGCGTAACCTCCACTGGCTCCCCATTGAGAAGAGAGTAACTTTCAAGATATTCACCACGCCTACAAATCCCTCCACAACACGTGGCCCCAATATCTTAACAATAGAATCTCCTTCCACGTACCCGAGGAACCTCTGATCCTCTGACCTCACCCTCGCCAAACCCCCACGCATCTGCAGAGCAAGAACTGGTGGAAGAACCGCAGCCAAGACCTGGAACGAGCGCCTGATCGACATCAGACGTGCTTCCACCCTACACCTTCAGGAAGACCCTCAAGAGCTGGCTCTTCAACTGAGCAGAGCTGCTCCTCCCCCCCCCCCAGCACCTTGAGACCCTCACTGGTGAGTAGAGCGCTTAAAAATTCCCTGATTGATTGATTGATTGATTGATTGATTGATACCTATTCTGCACATAATGCTTAGACACTTAAAACATTCTTAGTTTTAAATACATTCCTCAGTGTAACTTTCAACAATACTATAATGTTGTTTTTCTATAAAGTACATAATGGAATAAAGGGCCACTGACTCATGTTCCTCTTAGGTCCCAAAACATTTGGAAAAAACATATTAAACACATACCCTCTGCCAGTTACAGTACGTCTGATTTTTTTATGTCACTTTGATACACTTTTTTTTATCAAACTATCGCATATATCTTCATTTCTAATGTAATTTTTTTTAATAATTACAAAGTTATGAATTGAGTTTGTAGATGTTATTGTTGTTTTATCTCTTTTTGGATAGTTGTGACATGGGTAGGATTTGTAAAAACTAAGCACAAGAATGGTACACCACTCTCATACAAAGCAACTATAAAATGGCTATCGCTTCAACTTTCCACTCTATGATCATGGGAACGGCAGCAAATGAAATCATGTCTTTATTTTTTGACTATTCTGTCTCCACTTGTGAATGGTTAGCATCTGTTAACCCTTTTCCTCTCTTTCAAAAAGAGATTCCTGTTTATGTGTGTTCTGGATGTTGTTGCGATCATCGCGGAGTAATCGCGAAAAAAAACGGGAGTCCAAAGCCACATTTAGCTTCATTTTTTTTTCATTTAAATACCGCGCAATAGTTTATTGCATAGTCCTGAGAAGGAAATTAAAGTTTAACATTATTTAAATTGTGTCATACCTCCTCAACTAAAAAAAAATATTGTGTCTCTTTAACACCCTTCCCTCCAGTACACGCTTAGCTCAGTGTGTCTAGCATCCCAGTGGAACCAGTAGGTCACAAGTTACCAGCACATTCTAGCAGGACCATGCTACTTCCAAATCAGATACAGCAGATGTGGTTTACTCCACAGAATCAAAAGCATATCCATGTATGTATTACATTTCTTTTTTTAAACAAAAGACAATAATAGGACTTTCTACTAATGCATCCAACACACTACCTAATTTTATTCACTTACTTGCTGACAGCATCCAATCAAATATATCTCTTTTTTTAAAGAAAGCACCTCCATTTTAACTGCTTTTCATTTGGAAAACGACCTCATTCAGCTTCATTCTTCTACTGACTGCTTTTGCACCTTCACTTCAAAATGCTTAGAGTGTGGCTTGTTGGCCACAGCTATGTCTATTGGGCTAAAGAGACTGCAAAAAACAGAGGTATTGACAGAGACATGTGTTCGCCAAATGTGGAGAATACTTGGTTTGGCCGGAGAGGGTGAAAGTTTCATCAGTTGCTGGCTTTGGATAAAACTATTGTGGATTGCCGAGCTCCTCACCTCCTGATTGTGCACTGTAATGGAAATGACCTAGGCACACTAACTGGTGTATGGTCTGGAATTCCTAATGTAGGATACCTTTGCAGAACTGATGTCACTTTTCCCTCACACTGTCTTTATGTACTCCAATATATGCCAAAGACAGAAATGGAAGTGGTCAAATCAATTTTGTCCACAGATTGGCAATGTCAGGAAACATGTTAATGAAACTGTTTGTTGCTTGGGCTATATCTATAACAGAAAATCTACATTTTGACGTGCGCGGAATTTATAGAAATGATGGCGTGCACTTTACAGACAAATGCAACAGGGTGTTTCTAAGTAACCTGAAACTCTGCATTCGGTCTTATGTGTAGCTGTCATATACACACAACCAACACAACAGCTCTTGTCAAGGCCATCCTAGTACCCGAAATATTGTAATTTTTTTTGTTCTAAAGATCCTTTTTTAGTTGTTGGGAATCTTTGCAGTGATGTCGCAATGGTTACGAATAAGTTGCGAAATCACAAAACAAAAGCAGACATTCAACGGCCACCAGCACATTCAAAAATAATAACTAAATACAATCCATTCTCAACATTGCATTACACATAATTACTACATACATGCTTCTTTAAAAAAAAATGTTTAAACTCCTGTTTTTGTACTAAATATCTTTAAAAACCATCTCTAAAAACTATTTTCCATTTTCACAGTTATTCACGGCGTCGTGACGATCGTGCCTTTTTCATAAAGTATAAACCACATATATACACACATTGCATTATTTTACATGCTATGTTTTTTTTTTACTGTATTGTCTAAAGTCACGTTTTTCTAGTGAGTTTCTATAAAAGCCATCTCTAAAACCAATTTTCCGTTTTTGTGGTGACGTCGGGAGTTGCGATGATGTCGGTAGCCACGACGATTGTGCCTTTTTTACAGACTGAAAAACAAATATATGCATACATTTTATAATATTTTTGGCACTAGGGATTTATTACTGTACAGTCCAAACTCATATTCTTCTGGTGAGTTTCTTTAAAAACCATCTCTAAAACCTATTTTCCAGTTTTGCGGAGACACCAGGACTCGTGATGACGTCGGTGCCTGCGATCACCGCGAATACATTGCGAAAACGAAAAGCAAAGGCAGGAATTTAATACTCACCACCACATAAAGAAATGATACCTATATAATTCATTCTAATCATCACACTAGATAAATCACTAACTAAATAACTCTACAAAAACATTTATCAGTCTCTCAATAGCTCTATAGCAGTGTATTTTAATGATTCACTGGTTTATGTGAGTGGGTGCATAAGTCTCCCAAGAGGGTCTGTGATGGGATGCATGAGTCCTTCAGTAGGTCTATAAGTGGGTGCATAAGTCTCTGAGGGGATATATGAATGGGTGCATAAGTCTTTGATGGAGTTTGTGAGTGGGTGTATAAGTCTGACTGGGTATGTTAGTGGGTGTGTGAGTGTCTGAGTCAGTATGTAAATGGGAGTATGAACATTTGAGTGGGTATGTGAATGGGTACATGAGTCTGTGTCTGGATCTATGAGCGGGTGCATAAGTGTCTGAGTGGGTCTGTCTATCAGTGGGTGTGTGAGTGGAAGCATAAGTGTCTGAGTGGGTCTGTGACTGGGTGTATGTGTCTCTGAGTGGGTCTGTGAGTGGGAAGATTAGTCTCTAAGTGCATCTGTGAGTGGGTGCATGAGCCTTTGAATGGTTATGTGAGTACACACATTGGTCTCTGAGCGAGTCTGTGAGGGGGTGCATTAGTGCCTGAGTGGGTACGTGAGTGGGTGTATGAGTGTCTGAGTGGATATGTGAGTAAGTACATGAGTCTATGACTGTAATCAGCGAGGGTATGTACATAGATATACTTACTTTTTGTTTTATATTCCCACCAATATTTGTGGTGTTACCGCAATAGTAACGATGTGCCAGCAACGGTACACAGGGAGCCACGCTGACAGTCATATCGTCGTCATGAATATCGTGCATGATTAATAAAAAGCAATTTTGGACACATAACTTGTGGCGCTAACACCCCCATTTCTCAAACATGGGGTCTGGGTACATCCACCCTGGCCCCTTATGTTAGCTTTCACAGAAATGTTCAGCCCCAGGAACCGTTCCCGATCAATAAAGTGACAGCCGCAACTTTCTGTTCAGGTAGCGTCCAGCCAATTACAGCATTCTTGTTGGCACATGCATTCACGATTGGCTGCAAAATCATCGCGAAATATCCGCGGCAATAGATATCACTATAAATTTCAACTTACATTTCTCAAAAACTACTGAATGGATCTGCACCAAATAATAAACAGTACAATCTGCATAATAACATTTACCTTTCTGCCAAATTTGGTGAAATTCCGCCCAGCGGTTCGGGCTGTAGGTTTGACAATGTGTTCCTATGGGAATTAACATTACAAATTCACCCTTATTTGGCACCTCTATTTCTCAGTCCCCACTGCATGGATCACCCCCAAACTCTCCATGACACACAGAACCTACATTGACACTTTTTGGGGGTAAATTTCATGAAGATTGGTCAAACTACGCCAAAGTTATAGTCAAGTCAAAAAATGCTTTTCCTATGGAAACATGGTCCTAACTATAACTACCTACTGGCCAGCAGCAGTTTCTTGTCCAGGGCATCGGGGCTCTGCCCCCTTTACTATCGCCCCATCACTATCTCTAAAATAAAACCAAAGTCGTCGTTTATTTGTTTTTTTGGGTCTCCACACTGCATTCATTTCCACACAGTATTATTTTTTCTTCCTCGGGCCAGGAGCCGGGACTGCTTCACACTGCCAATTTGCCACTCAGCATGAATCAATGATGCAGAGTGAAACTTCTGGCCTGGGCGGACCCAAAGTCTTCACTATTTGCTGGGCTGACGATTTCACAGCCCTGAGGCCAGTGAGGTCATCAGCGTGGCAAACACATAGCCCTGAGGGCCAGTCTCCACCCCCTGAGGACGTCGGGGTAAAATTATCGATGGGCATTTTCAGATTGAAGCCCTCTAGTGCTGGGGCTTCATGTCACTCGGAAAATGGAGACCATGGTCACCCCACACTTTCCCAACTCATCACAGGTGGGTGGTCCCAACCTGCGACAAGTTGGTAAAGGTTGGATTAGAGACTGCAGGCAGGCAGGAAGTTGAGAACTCGAGTCTGCGCAATTTTTCATCAACATTTTTGAAGACACACTGCGCAGACTCGAGGTGTCTGCTACCCACGCTGCATTTTGTATGGGACATGATTACTGCTAGGGCATCACACTTGTATAACACAACAAAGCACGACTGACTGTCTGGCTGCTGGAAGCAGACTCATGGCGGCATGGAGCTACGGTGGTGCAGATGCACACTACAATTGTGTGTGACTCAGGATGGTGTCACTTGATTGAAGACTTCAGATGCTGTCCTGCAGCCAGCAACCCAGTGGACCACGAGGTGAGAGTTTATATTTTACAGCTGCGTCTGCCCCTGAAAACTTTAGATCAGTGTGCTTTAGTTTTTACCTCTTTGTGCATTTCTCTGCCGTTTTTATATAGCAACTGTGAGAACTCACCTGGTAGGCAGTACTAATGGTCTTTGTACAGCTTGCATTCAAGAGCCCATTTGAATATGCATTCATTAACCATAATGACTTTTGCAATACTGGCATTCAAGCCCATATTTTAAAATACTTTCATAAGCACACAATAATGTTTTTTGTAGAACTGGTTTTCTGAATGCACATATTTGAAGGTGCTTTCATATGCTCATGATTATGCTTTTCTTTTCTGAAGCGTTTGGGTGAGATGAAAATGTGCTTAAGCTTGCACAGTTTAAGTAAAGAAGCTCTGTTTATCCACTTTTTCTTGTTTCACCTTACAATTCAGCTAGTAATTGAGTGTCTATTAGTCTTTCTTTGTGTTAAAGCTTTGGTGTTTACCTCTTTGTGCATTTCTCTATAGTTTTTATACAGCAACTGCAGAACTCGACCTGAAGGCAGCCCTAATTGTTTTTGTACAAGTGCCATTCTGAACACACATATTTGATTGAATGTGCTTTTATACGTGAAAATGATGGAAAAGAGCTTTGGTGAGATAAAATGTTTGCCTAAGATCACACAATTTAAGTTGTGGAAAACCTGATTTATCCATGTTTTCTAGTTTTACTTTGTGTGAATCAGCCACTAATGAGCAGATTCTATGGGACAGGTGGTCCCCTTTTTTTTTGTTTTTTTATTTTTATTTTTTATTTTTTTTTATTTTTTGTCCTCATCTCACCTATAAACTGCTAGCAGGACATAACCGGTCAGTTTTAATAATGGGGCGCCCTCCGACCGCCTGCAATTGTTTAGGTTATCCAACCAATCCCCTTTTGTCGTCCGGGATTTAGGTGTTAATCATAGGACCATGGTATTTATCGACCCTTAGCAACTGCAGAATGGAATCAACAGAGTCTCAGTTCCTGGCCCAGACAAACAAAGGGTGCCCAGAGTGAAGGAAGGCTAGGGCTGGAACTCATAACATCTAACCGGGCCATAGCCAGTGCTGATTTTAACCAGTCTTCTACTTTCGGGGGGAGGGGGTCTTTCCACCTGAAACATATCTCCCTTCGGGCCAGCAAAATCAAACATAATAACAGCCCTCTGAGTGGTTGAGCCAAACCGGCAGTGGACACCTGGTCGTTGGCAAAAAAGATCAGAGAGCCGTTCAACACGATATCTATTCCGAAGGTCATACATAAGTATCTGCACACCCCTTCCCAGTATTTTCCTAATTCAGTGCATTCAAAAAAGATGTGTACATCGTTGGCTTTAGGGAGCGAGCACCTGGGGCATCTCGGCTCCGGGTCTGGGACAAATTTCGAGATCTTCGCCGGAGTATAGTAAATTCGATTAGTAACAAAAAAGTGATTTCTCTTCAAACTGGCAGATTTTGTGTATTTATAAAGCAGGGTCATGGAGGGTTCCAGGAGGCTCCCAATATCCGGTTCAAAAGGAGAGTCATTCCAGGCTGAAACCTGATGAGGAATACCAACGTCATCTGCGTTGATCAGGAGCCTGTACCAGATAGAGATTTCCTTCTTAAGATGTTGAATGTTCTTGAGAGCATCTTCCACCTCACCATTTCCCCTTAGATTCTCCTTCTCCATTTCAAACCATGATTTTAGTTGAATAAACTTGAACCTCGAGAACCCCGAGCCTATTCTTGCTTTCAATACCTCCCAAGGATGTATGCCATTTTCATCCCCCAACTCAGACCAAGTCGCGACCCCGGCTCTTTTAATTGGGAGTGCCATACTATCCTGGAGGCAGGGGGGGGGTCCCCGGAGAGTCCCAGATCGGTGCCTGATCGGAGTAGTAACCTATCCCACATCTGGAGCGGATGAAATACCAGACCTCCAAGGCATTTTTGATCACCTTCAACCTTACTCGTTTGAAGAATTTTGGGGAGCCAAACTTGTAAAGAAACCCTGCTTTATTCCCCCCGCCTTCAGTGCTGACCGACTCCCCCAGCAACTTCCCCAGGCACATGCAGTTGGTTCCCCTAAAAGCATCCTGATAGCCTTAAATTGAAAGGCAACCAGATAGCAGCGGATATCTGGAAGGGCCAATCCCCCTTTAGCTAGGCGGCGCCTCAATTTTTTCCAAGATAGCCTAACGCCCTTCTCACCCCAGATGAAACTCCCGATTTTACTTTGCGCCTTTGAGATAAAGTGTTTAGGGAAACCTAGAGGAACCGCGTTGAACAAGTACGTTAATTTCGGGAGGATAGTCATTTTAACTAAATTCACCTTCCCGAAGATGGTCAAGGGGAGGTTCCTCCACCTTGCAAACAGCTGGTCAATTTCTTTTACTATTTTCCCTATATTAATAGATGGAATTTTCCCCAGATCTTTCACTATAACTATACCAAGATATGGTGGTCCCCTTGTTTATGCTGAATGCATTTTTAGCTATGAATGTCATGGGACCTAATGCCACCAAAATACATTGAACGTGGCATTGTATGGGCAGTAGAAGACAGCCGTAACTGTGGTGCCGTGGAAAATGCATAATTTTATCAGATTTTTTAAAATAAGATTTGCACAGAAAATAGTGACTGGTCTCCCAAAAAATGCCATGCCACACCCCCGTAACATGCCCCCCTACATGCTCCAACCCCCAAAGGACAAACCCTGACTCACCACTCTCAAACTTCACAAGCCACCACTGCTACTGCCAATTACCAGTAGGTGATATAAATATACAAATATGTACGCACTGCTGCTTGGGGGATAAAGTCTACTCTACCTCATCGCCCCACCAGCAGTGCGCCGATAGGTGTGTTGGCAAAGTGGTGAAAAAAGGGGCGTGGCCTCCGACCATGTCTCAGCAATCCAGTTGTGAGGGGCTTACTGGAGGTAACAGGTGGGCTGGTTGGCCCCTAAGGACCCTCAGACACGAAGGGGACTATATCCCCCAAACAAGAGCGTGTCAGTAGAGTAGTGGCAAAAGGGGACGGGGGCTTTGGCGAGTTGCCAGCTTCCATTTTATTTTTATTCTAGGGAGAGGGGACCCCATCTCCCGGGGCCTGACTCATTTTTTTTTAATAAAACAGGAGGGGGCTGTGTGGCCCCCCTCCAGAGGCCAATTTCAGCCCCAGGGACACCATACCATGGGGCCTCGCCTTTTTAAAAAATTTCCAGAGGCCTGTCCTCTTTATTTATTTTTTGGAGGAGACCCATGCGGCCCCCTTCCTGAGGCCGATATTGTCCCGGGACCCCATTCCCTGGGACATGGCCACATCCTTTCTTTTTTTTTAAAATAAAAATGGGTAGTGGTACGTGCGCTGCCATTTTCGGCCCCGGGGACTCCATCCCCGGGGCGTGGCCATGTCCTTGGGGACCACGGGGGAAGCCTCAAGGCCTCCACTGTCCCTGCCGGGAGCCAGAATTGCAGTAGAGCAGAGGGAGCTGCTAACATGCAGCTCCCTCTGCCCAGAAGCAATTCTGCTTCGCTTCATGGAAGCAAGAGCATTTTTCTTGCTCTTGTTCCATGAAGAAAATCAGAGTTTGCTATGGCTTGGCGGGAGAAAGCCATAGCAAACTGCAATGTCCCGGGGGTGGGCACCCCGGGACATTGCTGGAGCCGGCCCTGGGGGGTGGTGGTCCCCAGGGCCATGGAGGGATCCTGGAGGGGGGTCACACGGCCTCCCTATTCCATCCACATTGTATCCCCGGGGAGGTGGTGGTCCCCGGGGCTGCAGGGGGGGGTGTGGCCCCCCGCATTGCAAAAAATGAGTCCCAGGGAGTTGGCAGTACCCGGGGCTGCATGGGGGGGCTTGAGCCCTCCCCACGGATTCTATTTTTCATATTGCCCCAAGAAGGTGGCAGCCCCACAACATTGTCTTTGATTGCCCCCAGGTCCTGGCCCACTCGGGGGCTTGAAGGAAAGTAAGTGCAGGAGTCGAAGCTTCGTTTTTTTTAAAGTTTCAGTCAAATTCGCAGATCCAGCATGAATCCTGCCGAATTTCTTTTTTTAGAATTCTTTTTATGCCCTGTGGGTCCCTGTGGGACCTCTGAGCAGGCCTAAGGGGTCAGGGTATTTCCACCCTGACCACTTTTCTTGATTTTTAACATTTTCTTACCTTTTTTTCTTCTGACTGTTTAACCGAGTCACAAGATGGCTGCCAACACTTCCTGGTTTGAAGTGGTGGCACCCAATTGGATGTCAGGCAAGAGAACGGGAGGGTTTGCGGATCCTCAGCGCCCATATTTGGATATCTGAGAAATCTTTACATTTCTCAGGAACTACTTTATGGATTTACACCATTTAACCAAAAAAGTGCACTCTGCAGCAGGAGCTACCTTTCGGACAAATTTGGAGTAATTCAGTTCCGCAGTTTGGGCATTTTGGGACTCCGCTTTTTCTCTGCCCCTGCTTGACGAATCACTCCAAAACTTTCAACACAGCAGCTGAAGAAACGGGCCACTAGTATTGAAACTTTCGCAAAGATTCGTGAAACGGCACCAAAGTTATTGGCAAATCAAAAAAACGCTTTTCCTATGGAAACTACGTCTAGATAGATAGACAGACAGACAGACAGACAGACAGACAGACAGACAGACAGACAGATAGATAGACAGACAGATAGATAGACAGATAGATAGATAGATAGATAGATAGATAGATAGATAGATAGATAGATAGATAGATAGATAGATAGATAGATAGATAGATAGATAGATAGATAGATAGATAGATAGATAGATAGATAGATAGATAGATAGATAGATAGATAGATAGATAGATAGATAGATAGATAGATAGATAGATAGATAGATGTCAGCCATATGGAACACACCACAGCATGGCAGAGTAAGTTTTTCATTTTCATGCTACAGAGGCGTATGTGTGTGTAAACACACATACTCCCCTGTGGCATGAAAATTAAAGACTCCCTCGGCTAAGCTGGGGTGTGCTGCAAGGGGTGATTTGTGATTCTTCCCTCGGGTGCTCTGCAGGGGTTGATTCACCCCCATTAAACCCTGCTGTGCTGCCTGAATTAAGTCAGGCAGCATAGTAGGAGACTCTTTCAAACACTCTTTCCCTGGTGTCATGAGAGGGCCACTGTGAATTAGAGCCTTCACAGCACAGTGGTATGTGAGCATGTGCACCGGAACCTCTCTCAAAACCGGGACATTTATTTGTTTTTGTAAAAAGTGTTGGGACACCGGGACAGTCATTGAAAAAAAACAGGACTGTCCGTGCAAATCCGGTACATCTGGTCACCCTAATTCTTTGGCACACAGTCAATTGCAAAGTATCTCATCTGTGTCCAATCGCTTGCATGTTCAAAGGGGGCAGGAGTAGAGGGGCCTGAATCCCTCACCCCTTCACTTTTGTGTAAAATATAACACCTACGCAACTCCCATGGAATGCCATGAAAAGGCAGAGTAACGCAACACAGCGATTTCCACTTGTGTTGCGTTACTCCAGATTTTTGGAGCCACTCAAAGCCAGGCAAAGTTGCTTCAAAAATCTGGCTTAGATGTTTGCGTCATGCATGTACCACATTGCGTGGTGGACACGTAACGCAACCCTCTCATAAATATGCCCTTACTTTTCTATGATCCCTATAGTGTGCCACGCAACCGGTATTTTGGTGCAAGATTAAGCAAACAGTGAAATATAATCAGGAACTAAATAGCTGAAATGGATTACCTTAAATATTTTTTTACATGAAGTGTTCAAAAATCGATCAGTCTAATTTGCCGATACAGTTAAAAACATGAATGTAGGGCCCGATGACCCGTTTCAATGTCCGCTTTTAATTACTAACGGGTTTGAGACCCGGAGGGACCCTGCCCACTTAGATACCTGGGCCAGATATATTCTCATTGTTAAAATGTTTCTGTGAAACAAACGGACTTACTTACAAGCCCCTTGCACCACTTTTGCATCACTTTTCCCATGTAAAAAATGACGCAAAAGTGGCGCAAGAGGCTTGTAAATAAGCCCCAAAGTCGCCACTCCAGTTAAAGCCTGTAAACAAATTGGTGCGCAGCATCGTGCCCCAGAGAACTTAGGGGCATATTATCAAGCACGGCGGTAAAATTATCGCCGCTTTAGCGGCAGAAAACTGCCGCTAAAAGCGGCGATAATGGGCTTGATAATATGCTGCAGAGAATTCCAATAGAAGCCCATGTTGACACCAGAACATGGGCTTCTATGGGAATTCTCAAGGGCATATTATCAAGCCCATTATCGCTGCTTAACTGCCGCTAAATCGGCGATAATTTTAACGCCGTTTCTTGATAATATGCCCCTTAGATAAAAACAGAAAGCAATGCATGCACCTGCCCTCCGTTTCACTGTACCCTGTTTAAAAAAAACCTAACAATTGAATGATTGTTGTCTTGTAGTAATACCACCACCCGCAATGACCTGCGAACATACACATGTGCACTTGATGGGGCTCTGACATCTTTATTGCATTCATCAATGCGCGTCATAGTCCATTCCGACTAACGTGGGGATTCGGACGTACGAACGAAAGAGCCGTGAGGCACGCGCTGGATGTGAGTCACGCTCTGACGGCAGCAGCAGCGCGTGGATGCTTGAAATGCTCCGCTCAAGAATGCTCTGCAGTAGCAATCAAATAGATAACTAACCAGAACAACCAGATATTGCAATCCAGTCCGTGGCCAGTACATAACGCAACAAGAAAAAGCGCCTGTTTGTGCATCACATCCTCACCTTTCTTCCTTGTCAGAGCCCTTAGTCGTGGAGTATTATATATGTTCCCGAGAGGCATCTTGGCGCCAAAAGTAAACTCATACCATAACTTCTTTGTCCGTGGTGCTACTGCTTTTTCTAGGCGCTTTAAATAACATATTAATACGTTGACTTATGTTTGAGCTTGGAATGTACAACTCAAAAGATAAAATGCTGAATCCGGTTTGCTAGGATTCGAACTGCTAACTTTCAGAATACATCCTTTTGTCTATGGTAAGCCTTCAGCACATTGAACCACCCTGCAGGACCTTTGTACAGATATTTCGAAAGAGTTTTGTTTTTTACTCAGAAGAAATGAAAAGCGGTTTTAAGGAAACCTTCGAAATTCCTTTAAGTGTAAGAGAAAATATACTTTTGATGCAAAACTAAAAAATACATCATTTTTTGTGTCACGAGGAGCGATGCAACCAGAACTCCCCCAAAAGCACTGATCATGTCTGCACTGATGGTGTCATAGAAAACTTCACAAGTGGCATCACTGATGATGCTGGGGGGCTGGGGCACTCTGTGAAGGATCTGTTCAAAAGCAAAGCCCTCACTGTATGGAGGTGGAGAGGGTGGTTTATGAAAGGCTGGGATGCCCTAAGAAAATTGGGAACTGGAGGGCGTGTCACAGCCCGAGGGCTGGCTTTGAAGATGCCTCAGGAGAGCGGCCCTGGCTGTAGCATCTGACGGTCACAGTAAAGGGGCTGGGTGGTCGACACCAGGACTAGGCCTGGAACAAAGGGTGGCGGGCGGGTGGGGTCGTGCGGGAGGGGTAGAAACACAATAATTAAAAAAACTTACCTTGTGCCGCCGGCAGCCTCCAACATCGCGTATTGTTATGCCGCCTCTCCTCTTCCTGTCTGGTCCAAGCAGCCCCTGTGACAGACTCCGTGTCCAATCCCTGCGCTGCAGTGCAGCGCGGGGATCGGTCTGAGTGGGCAGTAAAGATGCCACGCTCAGACCAGGGACTCTGCTCAATGCAGCTGGGCTGGAGAAAACCTAAGTGCGCATGTGTGTTTTGGTCGGCCTGAGACGGCCAAACACACATGAGCACTTATGGAGTGGAGTGCACTAGCACTCCCCCGCCCCCCTCCCACGTCTTGGCTTGGCCCCGCCAAACACCGCTGGTTAAGACCCGGCAAATGTAAAATAAAACGATGCAAGAACATTGTTTTATTTTACATTTGCTGGCTCCAGCCAGGCAGGAGGGCAACACTCCTCCGCCATTGAGGAGGAGCCGCCACTGCACCTGCTATGATGGTCAGTGCTGGGCCGGCGGTGACTGGTTCGCTCTGGATACTGAAACACGGCTGTGGGTGAGCCGTGAGATGTATGTTTCTTTCTTGTGATGTTTCGCAAAACAATGAAATATATTAAATTATTAAAAAAAAACGAAGCCCTGCACACAGAATGTACTGCTCACAGGCAAAGGAGGCGCACAGTGAGATGTGAAGCAAGGGCTGTCGCGCACTTGGGCAGAGTGTATGACCTGCACCCAGTGAGCTTTGGAGCTCAACTGTGAAAACATGTTTAACCCCTCCTTGCACTCAACTCTTTAATGCAATGCACAGATGTCAAGGTATATAAAATGGATTTGCAATGAAGTATCTGAAGTGCATGGGCGAAGTGTGGGTTGAATTCCATGCGGATTTGTCCAAAGGCACCAAAGTTAGTAGCGAATTAAAAATCGAATTCCTATAGAATGATAGTCTCAACCATAGCAGAGCAACTGTCGCCAAATCTCCTTTAGGATATGTATGTACATATATATTTTCTATAGTATTCTCCTCATTACCCCAAAGGGCCCTCCTCCAACTCTCGGCAGTACGATGAGGGTCACACCACTTTCCTTCCATCTATTTTTTGGGGACAGGCTACTCAGCCCCACAACATGTCAATGTCTCCTAAAAGTAACACAGTAAAATAAATCACAGAGAATCTGACTGGGCGTCTGACAGCTGTTTCATTACCTCTGATGATTGCAGCCCCTGTCCTCCGAGGACGCTGTGACCAAGTGATGTGGTGCCGCGCATGTTCAAGAGTGGCGGGAACACACTCCAAGAGCCCCTTTCTACTGCATGCAATGGCATGCAGTTGTTGTGTCTGGCTCGTGCAAACCCTGGTGCATGTCCAGGGCCAGTGGGACAGACTGGCAAGCGCGTGCTCCTGTAAATTGCGTTGATGTCGATGATTATGTCATCATTAAACACTGACCAATTGTGAAGAAGCTGAAGCAGTCTTACACGCTAAGAGGCAAAGGTGGCTGCTGTGAGGCTAAGGCACAAAAAAGCAGGCCAAACTGGACTTTTTGCTAAGTGTTGCAGTTAGCGCTCTAGTGTCCGACGCTAGAGCGCGCAATTAAAGGAGGTTATGCATACGCCACGACGGTGGCATACGCCGTTGTATAAATAAAGGGGGCGCGCCTTGCGGGGCATTCGCGCCGAGACATCATATCTGTGTGGTCTCCATTATTGGCGTGCCGCCATAGTACTTGCGCCGCTAGGCCCGCGCGCACCTGCAATACTGGCGATGAGGGCGGCCAGACCCGCCGTGTGCACAACCACCCGTGCCGCCTCCTAACAGCCCACTCGCGGCAGTCCCGCGACCGCGCACCCGTCCCTCCTCCGGACCTCCTCCAGTCCGCTCCGTTACTCACGGGAGCCCGGGGACAGCGCGGTGGATGTAATCGGCGTGCTGCAATGATCTGAGACACGGTGAGCAAGTGTGCACCGAAATCACTGCCTGAACTCAGCGGATGAACATCTCCGCTTGCCAGGTCTCGCCCCTGCCTCAAGTCGGCCTCCACGGAACAGGCCCTCTGTGCCCTCTCCTGCAAAGGTCTCTGCCTCCACCCGCGTGTGCCACCACGTGGCCCTCTGTGCCCTCTCCTGCAAAAGTCTCACGCTGCTGGCCATCCCAGCCACCCAGCACCACAGCACCCTCACAGCGCCATGGGAGACGACGCCCGTCCGGCGCCAGCTACCCCATCTCACCCGCCGACCGGCGTCCTACCGCCTTTCAGCGAGACAGCTGACCCCGCCACAGCCACCCCACACTGGCAGGCGTGGATCGGCCGGCTCAACAATTACTTTATTGGCTCCAGGGAGACTGATGGTGCGGTGAAGCGGTCTCTCCTGCTTCACTACGCGGGGGAAGAGGTGTACCTGCTGTTCAAGCACCTCCCTAATACAGGGAATGCGGATGACTACGACGCGGCCGTCGCGGCCCTCAACACGCATTTTGACCCCCAGATGAATCCTGACTTTGACCACTTTAAGCTACGACAAGTTAAGCAGAGAGAAGGGGTGTCAGTAGATGCTTTTCATGCACGACTGAGGGCACTGGCGGACACACATCTTGTCGGAGACCGGGCGAAAGAAGAGATCAGAGCGCAGCTAATCTACGGCATCCGGAGCAAGAAACTGCGGAGCCTTATCCTTCACCAACTTTACATTCCAATGGCTGACATCCTGGTGCTCGCACGATCCCATGACCTGTCCGACGCACGAGCAGAAGAGATGGACCAAGCACTAACAAGGGGCACAGGGTCAGGAGTGGCCATCAAGTCAGAACGGGCGGACTCAGTGCAGGCAAAGGAGAAGGTACACCGACCGGCAGCCAGGAGATCGCCTCAGGCCCAGTGTGGATACTGCGGGTACGATGAGCACCCAGGCAAGACCTGCCCAGCGAAAGGGAAGACGTGTACCCACTGCGGCACCCCGAACCACTTTGCCTCCATATGCAGGAAGCGCACCACACGGAAAGACCAAAAGGGAAGGAGGCCCACAAGAAACATGGTGAGACAGTTGTCCCAGCTGTCCCTGTCCTCCCACACCGACGCTGGACACAGACAAACGCAAGCCCTGCAAGAAGACGACTCCGAATCCGATGATGAAGGGGAGACATATCTCGTCTCGTTCACCAGAGCCCTCAAAAGCACGAGAAGACCACAACCTCGATGTGATGTCATGGTCGCAGGGTCAAGAGTGAACGCCGTGATCGATACCGGCGCATCAATCACCGTCATGGGAGTGCACCAGTATAACCGCCTCCGGCCAAAACCAGAGCTCAAGGCCTTGAAGGCCCGAATCTACGCCTATGGGAGTGATGTGCCCCTACCCCTCTTAGGGAAAATGACAGTACCAGTGGGAACAGAGAACGCGGAAATAACAATTGACATACACATCATCAACCAAGAAGTGGACACGCTCCTGAGCGGGCACGCCACCGAGGACCTAGGACTGCTAGCATTTCTCCGGAAGGTGCAAGACACCCAAACAGCCAACTTGCTGGACCAATTCCCAGAGCTGTTCACCGGACTAGGGAACATCAGGCGCCCGCCAGTCAAGCTCCACATTGATCACTCAGTCGCACTCACAGCACTGAAACACCGACAAATTCCCTTCCACTTGCGCCCACTGGTGGAAGAGGAGCTTAAGAAACTCGAAGAACAAGGGGTTATAGAATCAGTCACCGGACCCACCCCCTGGGTGTCCCCAATGGTGATCGCGGAAAAGCCCCGTCAACCAGGCAAAATCCGGGTGTGCATTGACATGAGGCTGCCCAACAAAGCCATCAAGAGAGAAAGACACATTACGCCCACCATGGATGACATCATTGCCGACCTCAACGGGGCTCGCTGGTTTTCCAAGTTGGACCTAAACGCCGGCTACCACAAGCTAACGCTAGCAAAGGAAAGTAGATACATCACCACTTTCAGCACACACCTTGGGCTGCAAAGATATCGGCGACTCAATTTTGGAATATCGTCCGCGGCGGAGATTTTCCAAAACACTATCCGGGACATCCTACAAGGCCTACCCGGAGTCATGAATGTAAGTGACGACATACTAATCCACTCAACAACAGTGGACGAGCACTATCGCCGAGTCCGGGCCACGCTGGCACGACTCAAGGAGTATGGAGTCACACTCCACAAGGACAAGTGTCAGCTGTTCCAGCAGCAATCGAGTTCTTCGGCTACACCTTCACCAACCACGGCATGCAGGTAGACCCAAGAAAGTCCCAGTCCATCAAGGACGCCCCCGCGCCAGCCTCGGCCTCAGAGGTACGCAGTTTCCTGGGAATGGCCACGTACTGCGGGCGTTTCATCCCGAACCTGGCAACGATTGCCGAGCCGCTCAGACACCTCACGAAGAACGACATCCCGTGGCAGTGGGGACCTCGCGAAGACAACGCATTCCAAGCCATCAAAACCGCGCTCCTCGACCAGGCCACCCTGGTCTACTTTGACCCAGCAAGAAAGACCGAGCTGCTAGTCGACGCCAGCCCGGTGGGACTAGGAGCGGTTCTCACCCAAGAACAAGAACCGGGGCGATGGGCTACACTGGCGTACGCGAGCAAGGCGCTCACAGCAACCGAACAAAGATACTCCCAAATTGAGCGGGAGGCGCTGGCCATAAAGTGGGGCTGTCGACACTTTCACCTATACGTCTGTGGACACCCGTTCACTGTCGTGACGGACCACCAGCCGCTAGTGCCCCTCTTCAAAGGGACAGCACCACACCCCCCGCCACGAATAGAGCGATGGGCCATCGGGCTGCAACAATATCACATGGACATAACGTATCGACCGGGCGCCAAGAATCCGGCCGATTTTCTGTCCAGACACCCAGACAGATGTGAGTCCACCCCGACTGGGAGAGAGGAGGAAGACGACGCCGAAGCACACCTCGACCTGGTAGCTGCCCTGACCTGCCCCCAAGTGCTGACACTCCATGAGATCCTACGGGCAGCAGAGCACGACACCGTAATGACCAAGACCCGAGAGGCCCTCCAAAAGTGGTCCTGGACCAGTTTCATACAGTCCGCCAACACCTGGACGGATGACGAGAGAAAAGACCTACAACAGATCTGGCGGATACGGAACAAACTCAGTGCAACCAGGGAAGGAATCATCCTGAGAGGAGCCAGAATCGTCATTCCAACCGCGCTACGCCGCCAAGCCACCCTCCTTGCCCACAATGGGCATCAGGGAACGGAGAAAATGAAAGCCCGGATGAGGAAAAAGGTATGGTTCCCGGGGATGGACACCTCAGTGGAAGACGTCGTGAAGAGCTGCCCCGCGTGTCAGATAACTAGCGGACCAGAACTTCCAGCCCCCATCGTAACTGAAGAACCAGGGAAGCACCCATGGGACAGAATCAGCGTAGACTTCGGAAGCCTCCCAGACAGGAGAGTGACACTGGTAGTCCTTGACAGCTTCTCCAAATATCCCCTGGTAGAGGCGCTACCTTCCACGGCATTCACGTTTGTAGGACCAGCCTTAGAGAAAATGTTCAACATGTTCGGGCGCCCCTCGGAACTGAAAAGTGACAATGGGCCACCGTTCCAGGGCCACGAATTCAAAGAGTTCCTTGAGCTCCAGGGCATACGTCACAGGCGAATCACCCCTCAATGGCCCCAAGCTAACGGCGAGGTCGAACGCTTTATGCGAACACTAAATAAAGTCCTACGGATAGCGGTCGCTGAGCAGCAAGACCCTGAGCGAGAGATTCAACGGTTCCTAGGGGAATATCGGAGCACACCCCACTGCTCCACCAAACAGGCCCCCTGGGCCCTCATGCTAAAAGGGACTTGCCGCGATGGTCTGCCCACAGCCCCAGGATGGGCCCCTCCACCATTTGAGGAGGAACAAGCGCTGCAACGAAGGAAGCGCCGAAACCAGCAAGTGAGCCAGTCAAGGGGCAGTCGGGAACGCGCCCTAAGACCAGGAGACAATGTCCTCATAAGGAACCGAAGACCAGAAGGGAAGTTCAAATCACGGTATGAGCCCGGGAGCTGGACAGTGGAGCGCAGACACGGAACAATGGTAACAGCAAGGAGAGGGGGCGAATCGGCCACACGCAACATCTCGTGGTTCAAACGGATTCCTGAGGCCACAGAACATCGGCACGGTACCGCAGGAGACGAGGAAGAAGACACCGAGATCCCCGAAATGGAACCCCAGTCACCCCCGAGCAGGCACGAGTCGACAACAGGGCCGGAACACCCTGACCCCGCAGCCGGCGGGGCTGAACCTGACTGCCCGTCAAACCCCAACACCCGAGCAACAGCCAGGTATGGACTGAGGGGGAATCCCCCGCTGAGCAGCCGCCTCAAAGACTTCGCATGCCAAGTAAGTGAGTGACTATGTTGTCCAAATCCGGGTTTCGTCATCCAAGTTGGAGAGGGATGTTGCAGTTAGCGCTCTAGCATCCGACGCTAGAGCGCGCAATCAAAGGACGTTATGCGTACGCCGTTGTATAAATAAAGGGGGCGCACCTTGCGGGGCATTCGCGCCGAGACATCATATCTGTGTGGTCTCCATTATTGGCGCGCCGCCATAGTACTTGCGCCGCTAGGCCTGCGCGCACCTGCAACACTAAGCAACAAAAAACACATGTTGTCATTTGTTTCCTCTGTGGGATTATTTCAAATGTACCTATGAATCAAGCCGGGCTAGGTGTGCTGGATTGGTCATTCTTCCTCATTTCACATTCCCTCCCCAGAGTGGCATCCGGTCACTGACCTACCATAATCAGATTTTGAAATGCAATCTTCACAATTTCCGTGAGTAGATGTACACCTATGTGTAAACGTGCATATCTCCACACTCTGCTGAAGCATCCTACAACAGGTTTTACGAGACTAAAGTTACTTCGAATAATTTTTCATATGTATGTGGAGAGCTCCGGTATCGCTGCGGATACCTCTCTGTGGGAACTTATAAAGAAAAATATTAAAGTTTAATATTCCTAAAAAATGTATTAAAATATTTTTATTGAAAATATTTATGTAAAACAATTGAAAATATTTATTATAAACCCACAACTTTTAAAATAAAATGTTACAACACATTAACTAATTAAATAAGTTGTGTATTAAATATTAATTAAAATATTTACATTTGATTTAAGGAATAATTTTCATGGGAAAATTCGACCCAGTGTAACATTTGTTAATATTTATTACATATAAAAGTTTGCTAAACATTATGAGTAGAATTAATGTAATTTTAGTTTATTTTAGTTACTAAAGTGAAATTAAGTTTAATATTAGAATTTAGAGTAAATATTTAATATTTATATATATTTAAAATTAAACAAGGAGGCATGGCCCAATGTGATGGCGGAGTTTTAGTTCCCGAGCTCCTCTGCCCAGTTGCTTTTTGCTAGGGCCCCAGCCCTAGCAGCGGATCCTGACCCCCACCTAACCACTCTGCTAAAGGGGGTCCACTACTGGCCCTCGATGGGGGGGTTGCTGCGGCCTACTAGGCAATGACACTGCCACATGGTGCCTCAGCCCCTGGGATAGGGTGAGATGCTTGGAAAGCCCGTGGGGAGTGCACACCGCACACTGCCACAGCACACAGGAGAGGACAGCACTAACTGGCGCAGGTCACAAGGGGCACCAGGGCCTGGCCCACTATCCCATGCCCTCCACACCCTCCGGTGGCCGCACCCAGCCCCTGAAGAGCGAGCCGGAGGAAGTGATGCGGGGGGGGGGGGTGGCCGCCTGTGGGAAATATCGGAAGACTAACGCTGGCTCCTCCATGACTGGGGGATGTCTCAGGCATGTGACTCGCTGTGCCCCCAGGTGAGGGATCAACCTGTGGTGACTTGTCCTAGAAGATCGGGTAAGAGTGGGCAGGAGACTGTGAGAAGCACCCAGTTCCCCATATACCTTAGAGCTGCGCTGACCGGTGTGGGCCCTGAGAGGAGCAGGGATCCATGCCGCGCAGACCGGCACCCGCCTCCAGTGACCGCAAACAGACTGGGAACAACATTCCGAGAAGAGTGCAGTGAGGTGGGACTGTCGCAAGCTCCCTCACAGAACCGAAAGAGAGCACCATACCGCAAAACCACCTCCAAGACTGCTGCACATTGTTTTCAACACCACTGTGAGGGTGAGGAGGATGATTCCCTGACTGAGGGCACCTTGGGCAGACTTCCACAGTGGGCGACTTGAGGGTCCCACAGACTTGCACCCATGCAGTGACCTCGGAGCTCACCTTCATTCCTTGGAGAGGTGGGGGTGGTAGTTGGGGAGTGCTAACTGTTTCACTGCGAACACCTTCACCCATCACCTGTGACCTCCGGTGGGGCCCTGCATTTTTGGCGTGCTACCACTGCCGGCGCCCCCATGTTGCTCCTCTAGATTGCGAACCCTTGGGTGGTTTCCCTATGGGTTCCCTCCACCCTCACCTTGCCCACCCCAGTGGGGTGCCATGTGCCCAGACCTCTTTGTGTACCCCTACTCGATGGCTCATCAGATGCACCAAAACCCTACTACGAGAGGAACCTGGCCACCCGGACAACCCTGCACCACATCTGCCGCCACTTGGACCATGGCTGGAGGCAGGGGCACAAGGGATCCCATCATTTAAACGTTACTCTAACCACCACCTCAGCACCCCTTGGGGAAGGATGCACCTCCACAGTCCAGAATGAGTGGGCCTGGAAGCTTGCCAGGAGGCCGCTGCGACAGTTCACCAGGGACCTGCTCCTGCAGCTCTTGCAGAAGCTCCAAATGACCTCAAGAGAGTCAAGACCAAACTCCAGCAGGATATCCGCAACCCCAGAGGGATGTCGATGACATTGGAGAAAGTGTGGCCCAGAACAAAGCCTTCATCAATAAACTCGAGGACAAGACTCTCCACCAACACATTTTCTAGCTGGAAAATCAGTACTCCCTCCTGCAGGAGATAACGCAAGAATCTGGACAACAGATCACACCATAATAACATTCACATCAGGGGAGTACCAAATACTGTTACAAGCGTGGAACTCTCCAAATACCTCTCTGACCTCTTCGATGCTATTCTTGAGTGGTCCAGAGGTGACATTATATTAATGAACAGAGTCCCCAGGGTGGTCCCTCTCCACAAAGCAGGCAAACGCACACCAGATGTCCTCACCCATCCTCAAGGAACTGTTAATGTCTAAGACTCGACAATGGGGTCCCATCCCATTCAATGGCCCTGAAGTCCTCCTCTTTTAGGATCTCTCAATGGCCGCACTGGCCAGACGCAGGCGTGGCCAGCACAGGTAAGAGTGGTGGGGTGGGGTGGGGCGGGGCGGTGAAGTCGGCAGACGATGGGATACATAAAATAAAATTAAAAAATAAATACAACCACTTGCCTTGCGCTCGCCACGTCAGCGATACATCGAGAACAACGTAAGGGTTTTTTAATTTTAATTTTATTTTACCTATCCCGTCGTCTGTTGATTTCCCCCCACCCCGCCTCACCAGTCTTACCTGCGCCAGCCGCACCTGGCAAGACGGCACGCCTTCAAACCAGATATGGACTTCCGCATCGCTCATAACATCAAGTACCACGGGGCCCATCTGTTTCGCATCCTCTTCATCTGGAATGGCCAGTACAGTTTGGGTCTCCTGGGAATCAGGCATGACCTTAGACATCAGCCTCTGGATGCCAAACAGTCTCCAGAAAAGCCGGGTGGTTTTCACCTTGCCCAAATGAAATAGAATCCAGTAAATCCCTACTTCTGGAGCATCTTTGCCACTCCACTAATGACACCTCGCAGGCCAGTGATTAAGCATGTGCTCCCTTGTAATTAATTGCTTTGCTCCCTTTTTCGCTTCCAATCCTGCTTGCTGCTATGCACACCTCACTACAGCTTTCTTATTCCTTCCACTGTGGTGCCAAGCGGGCAGACTGGGAGGTGGATATTGGTCTATATAACCAGTGAAGCCCCACTTTAAAGTCCAGTCACAGACAATGGCACAATCCAACAAACTCATTGGTGCTAGGATCTCTACAACTTGTTGTTTTGATGCTCTATTTGTTGTTTCTAGGTATCCTTGAAGTTACTTGTTGTGGGTTTGGGCAGGAAGGGGGTAGGGTTACACTGGCACTCACCATTGCTCCATTCACCTATCAGGTCCACAATGGGGATCCCACAACATGTCACCTTTACTTCCTCCCATTATCAATAACCGCACTAACTTACAAGTAGTCACATACAATGTAAGTGGTCTTGGTAACCCCTCTAAAAGGCCTGCTATCCTGGGAGAACTTCAGGCAACAGAAGCTTCCATTTGCTCCAAGAGACCCACCTTCTGTGGTCTGACACTCACAGACTGTTCCTTCAAGTTCCCAGTTCAATACCATGTCTTATCCAAAGTTAAAAAGGTGGTAGTAGCCTTACTCATCACCCAACACTTCACTGAGCACAACTACAAATCAGTCAAAGAGGGTAGGTGGGTGGCGGTTAATGATACCTGGAATGGCCAGCCCATTTGAACTGCCTCTTTGCACGCTCCCAACTCCGGGAAAGAGGCCTTCCTACGTACCTCGATACAGACCATAAACGCCTTAGCATGCAGCCCCCTGATAATAGGCGGCGACTATAACTTGGTCACAGCATTGCCACGAGGGGGTCCAGTCCTGTCCTCGGAGGGTTGGGCTTTGCCGACAGACATAGGCCTCCTGGATGCATATCGCACACGTCACCCCTTAACAATCGACTTCTTGCACCACTCATAAGCACAGCACAGATACAGGCTTGACCTAGTGCTACTGGACATGAGGCTTGAGGGCAATCTCCTTGAGGCAGACTATCTCCCCCTGATTCTCACCAACCACAGCCCCGTGGTGGTGTCGCTCCGCTGGAGCCATTTTCCACCCTGGTGCTCAGTAGTCTCCTGGCAACTGAACAACTACCTCCCCTGCAACCCAGTTCTGGTGAACAAGATCTGTTGCACCCTCACAGAATACCTAGCAATAAACAATACTGGGGGCGTGAACATGTGGGTGATTTGGGACACAATGAAGGTGGTTGTCGTGGGGGGGGGCTTTCATCCTGAAAGCCACACACCTCAAACGCATGCAGAACCTTACTAGGACCAATCTAAATACTGACCTGGAAAACCTTGAACAACAACATAAACGCACCCCCTTCGAACAACCTCTGGAGGAAGGTTCTCATGGAACATGGTCAACTTCACATCCTAGAGTTGGATAAAACCATATAACTTCTCACTGGACTAGGGGCCTGGTTTCACGAGGGGGTAACAAGCCAGGTGCCCTACTAGCCCACAAGCTGTGGGCCTTCCTAACTAAATGACTCCGGGAGAGATTAGAGATGATGACGGTACCATACACACCACTCCGACCTTTTCGCTCCTTGATAAAATTACTGTACACTGCTTCCCCAGCAGCCCTGGAGTCGTGTCACACTTATCGTGAGTCTGTCACTCTTCCCTGCCTCTCGGCACGGGCAACTAAAGACTTGGATTACCTATCATCCCCCCAGAAGACTGGAAGCCATAAGCGAACTCAAGCTTCCAAAGGCCCCAGGTCCTGATGCCTTCACTGCACTCTTCTGTAAACGGTTCGCTTCACAGCTCCTCCCCCTCTAACAGACCCTCTTTAACCAGCTTAGGATGGACACAGTAGCATCCCCAGCATGTCGCAGGCCTCCATCATTTTAATTCCCAAATTAGGCAAGGACCAGACCAATTGCTCCTCATACCTTTCCATTTTCCTGCCTAATCTCAAGCTCCTCACTAAGGTATTGCCAAACCGGCTAGATAAGTTCTCAGTCGCACCACTGGCGACCAGGCCAAGCAGGTTCTGGACCTCATCAACATCACCCCGAAAAAGGTCAGGGACGAAGTCCTTCTCTTCCTAGATGCAGAGAAAGCATTTGACAAGGTAGACTGGAACAAGATGTTCGATGCCTTACAAATATATGGCATGTGCCCCCTCTTTCGGGGCTGGATCACGGAGCTTTACTCCTCCTCTACGGTCAAAATCAGAGCTAACTGCCAGGACTCAGAGCCCTTGCCTATATCCCAGGGCACTGTACAGAGTTGATCCCTATCCAGTTTCCTTTTTGATCTCTTCCTGGAGCCCCTCCTGCCAAAGTCAGGGACAATTCAAAGATACACACAGTTAATGTAGATGCCTTCACAGATGACCTACTCCTCAACCTCACTGACCCCAGCTGTCGTCCCTGGCACTAGTTTCCATTCTCAAGGTGGCGGGCCGCACGGTTAATATGACCTAGTCCTAGGGCTTGGTTCTGTGGATGGGAGAACACTTGTGAGCTCCCTGAACGCGACCACTCCATTCTGTTGGTCCAACGCCTCTGTTCGATGCCTATGCATTACATTTTTACTTAACTTACAGGTGTGCGTGCAACTTAACTTCAACCACCTTATTTGTGAGGCTAAAATCTCTCTGGCTGCATGGAGAAACCACTCCCTCTTCTGAGTGGTACGCATCTCTGCACATAAAATAGTGTTGCTACCAAATATCCTCTACCTATTCCAGTTCATGCCACTACATATTCCAAAGGACGCCATCTCATGCTTGCAGGCAATTTGTATGCAATACATCTGGGCGAGAGGATGATCCAGACTGGCTGCAAAGACTTGTATGAGATACGCCGGGATGGTGGACAGGGGACATCCTGAATCTTGCCCTATACTACCAAGCCTCACAACAGTGGTATGGGGAGGTCCTGTGGGTCTCCAAAAGCACGAGAGGCAGACTACTGTAGTTTCCCTGGTCACACAGATTACACTTGCCATGTGGGACTCGATCGCACTTTAGAAGGGTCTTATGTTCCTCCCCTCTCATGCTTCTGCCTTCGGGAATTTTACACAGCAGAGGCTCTGGGGTCCTTCAAAGACTCTAAGGGCTACTACAGCATCCTGGAGTCTGAGGGTTTTCGATAACTGCAAATCCACTACTGGATCATACATCCCACTATTAGGGCAGGTGCCATCAGGGCCCTAACACCCTTTGAAAAATGTCCTCCAACATCTCACTATAAGCAAACACCTGGTCTCACAGATTTATAATATCCTCGACACTCCACTCACCACGCACAAAGCACCTTTCCAAGCACAATGGGAAAAAGACCTGAATATCACTTTTGAATTTATACTCACACCATCAACTTTTCTCGCCACGCCCAAGACAAGGAGATCCTATACAAAACTGCTTTATCGTCTGCACCTATAATCTGCCAGACTCCACACCATCGCCCCGCGCGATACCTTCTGGCAGGGGTGTGGCGAGAGGGGCTGCCTCCTATATATCATGTGGACTCGCTCCCTCCTGAGGGACTTCTTGGACAAAGTCTTTCTCGCCTCTCTCAGATACATGTTACCGCCGCAACAAAATCCCAGAATTGGCTCTCTTGGGCAGCTCCTCAGAGGTCTTCTACCCCCTTGGCTCAGCTTCAGGTAAACACATCTTCCACTTGCTGTTAGCAGCCAAACACATTATCCTTTCCCTCTGGGGCAAAACTGTAACCCAGACTTATGAACAGTGGCTCCACAAACTTTGGTGTCTCCTTGGACATGAGAAATTAGCTTATGAACTGACTTATAAATCCAACCTCTTCCTTAAGCTATGGAACCCAGGGCTCTCCTATCTCAACAAGGCATACAGAGGCCTAACATGCGCACAAAAGTTGTCCGCCCAAGGACTGGCCAATATCACTGTTGTCCCACGCTTCGGCTCTCATGCGCCTTCGGAGGACTGATGGTACATATCTCCTCTTTACATTCACAAGTGACACAGTATTTTGACAGGCTTTGGGAGGCAAAGTTTATGAGAGGCTGCATCCATCGAACAGTTTTGAAAGTTCTCCTTTTCTGCAGAAAATGCAACAAAAAATTATTGAAACAAAAATTAAACAAAACAGAACATATATATTTTACACGTTAAAATAATTACATTTATTCAACATCATTTCCTATGGTGTGTTATTTTTTGCCCCTGCATCTATTATTTTCTATGGAAGGGTGTTTCAGTACCTCTGGATCACCAGACCTAAATTAAAAGGTCTTGGTCAGACCGAAAAAATGCCCAATTAGACAACTACGCATCATTTGAAACTTCAAATACAAGTGACCGCCTTTAGATTTTAGAGATAACTGATTAGACTCAAGTTTCTGTAGGAAATTCTAAATATTCAGGAAAATCTACAACCTGTAAATAGTCCTTATGTTGGAGGAAATTTAGCCAGTGGAATTTACTTCATATTTAGAATTTCCTCCAGAAATTGAAGGATTTTCAGTTTAATTGAAACTCAAAATAATGCCCCTAATCTCTAAAAACAGTATTGTATATTCATGTGCAAGCACATGTCCTCTCTAAAGTAGACTATGGGTTTCCCCTACTTACAAGATTGCCAAAACCAAACATTTCCCAAACTAGGCACAATCCTGAATTCAGAAGAGAGGAAGAGAGGCTAATATCCAATTTGAATAGGACAGAATATATCTCCAGTGCTTAAATAATTATAATGGCTGCCGTTGGGACATAGAAGCACCGCCAGACCTCTGGATGTTGCCATCTTAGTCCGTTTTTAGAAAAAGGGAGTAAAACATTTCATACAAAACAGTCTCTTTGACATGCAGAATCAAAGTAAAGGGCTGGTGGGTTATTTATAGTTTAGCCAATAGGGCACCCCATCACAAACATGGGGAGTACCATGTCTGCAAACTGACGGTCCGCCTGCTTTATTTAGTCGCATGGATTGCTATGTGTTAGCCGGTAGTGCCACCCCCAGCTCTGCAGAGGAAGCCTCAGTGCCCTCTTAACACATGTGCACGCTGGGCAGTTGCCCGGGGGCCCCTCGAGCATAGGGGTCCCATGCAGACTAGAATTTAACACTCATTTTCTGTTAGTGGTTGTGTAGGCAGGGCCCATTGCACTGCATTGCCCGGGGGCCTATAATGCTGTTAAGATGGCCCTGGGAAGCCTTGCACCAATCCATCCATAAATGGACAGGGAAGTCACTCCAGAGACCATGCAAAGTGATCCTTTCCATAGGAAAGTGGAAGGAGTAAATCTCTTTCCCCATTCATTGCCTGATGATGCATGCCCCAGAGGGGAAGTCGGTATTTATTGCACCCTATACAATCTGACACCCAGGGATATGGAATTTAGGGGGATGCGATAAATTGCATCTATTGCAGTAACAGAGAAAAATAAGCACATTTTGGCTGTACCAAAATATTCAAATACAGGTTATTCTGTTATGATTTCAGGGATGACTCATAATAAATTGTGATTACATAGCACTGAATACACTTGGATATTTTACCACTGATTGACAGGTTTGAGTATGTTCCATGGAATTTCTGACAAATATGTTATGTCAGCTGACTGCAAGTGTAATGTATAAATCGGATGTTAAACACAGATAGCTATAATAGGTATTTGGGAGGTGGGCATTACCAGCACAGTCATGTTTTTGAAGCTGTCAAAGGTTTCTTCACTATTGAAGCAGGCTGAAGCTTACAATAATGAATCATGTGTCTTTTTGTTGGGCATGCAAATATGACCATAAACCTCAAAACTAATATATGGTTTAGTGTGAACGTCTCCTTACCATTAAATAAGTCAACATTTGCGCTGAAACGTCCCTTAGCTGAAATCTCCAGGTGGTTTACCTTTGCCTATTTAGCCAAGGAAACCAGTCCACATCAGGCCAAATGCTGACTTTCTTCCTAATATTGTTCTGAGGGAAAGCTATCTCAAGCAGGAGCTTTGCGCGGAGGTTGTCCTAGGGCCAGCTTTAGCCCTGGTAGCGCCCAGTGTGACAATCATTTTTGGCGCTTCCACACCCCATGACCGCCTCCTGGGATTCTCTCACTACCACTGGGCAAAAGGGCCCCTCATCTCTCCTATCATAAGTTATTGCTAAATGTAGCGTCCCCTCCTGAGGTCAGCGCCCCGTGCGGTCGCACCGGTCACACTTCCCTAAAGCTGGCCCGGGGTTGTCCGAACAATCTGCGATGCGTGTGCTTCACGCGGAGAGTGCTTCCATACAAAATGCTTGACTATGTAGAAGTTTCTTAGAGGGGAGGATGGAACAGAGAGTCTACAGAAGATGCTGTGTTGTTCGATCAGCTCCACCATTCCACATGGCTCTTTCATTGAGAGCTTAAGTGATCTTTGGAGTTTACACTGGTGCAGGTTTCTAATGATTGCAGTATCCCAGGCAAGTGATTCTTCTTAACCTAAAATCAGATTATAATGTAATGTTTTTATGCACTATTGTAGGCATATAACATTTGGTAAGGAGTTGTTATGTGCTTTGACAGGTCGGGCAGGCTTTAGTCAATTAAGCCAAAATATTGTGACTCACCTCTTGCTGCCACAAAGACAATATTAAAGCCTCTACTCACACTCAACCGAGATGTGTCTTTGTAGTCAAAACAATCAAGTTTGAAAACAGTTTTCCTAGCAGCAACAATGTTGCAACCACCTACTACTCCTCTCAGATCCCTGACCTGTGCTTCAAGTGACTGGTTTCAGAAATCAATGGAGCTTGGAGAATTGTCTTCTACAGTCAACCAACATGTATTTATTTATTTATTTGTTTGTGGAAGGGATAAACATTGCGACAATGAATACTGTACATAGCAAAAAAACAGTGCATGAGTTCATACACTTGGTGGCAAGCAGGTAGAATTTTATAGGTCAGATTCATGGTGAGTTGTGAGTTTGGATGATAAACAGACCAGACACACAAGTACTACTAAACATAATAAGACACATAGACACATTAAATATATGCAAAATAAGATATTGGCCTTGGGGAATACTAGGGAGAAATAGGAGTACAGCGGTAAATGAACGGAGATGTCTTCATTTCACTTTCCATCTATATAGTAGGCAAGGCTTTACAGCTGTTTTGAAGTGGTAGTAGAGAAGATAGAGAACTTTTTGTTGGGATCTACTCCAAAGGCAAGATCCAAGTATCTGGATTGATCGGAATCACAGAGGTTTGGGGAGAAGGGAGGTTTAGGTTAACCAGGTGAAGGTTCTGTGAGGGTGCATATATCTTTAGCATTTGCGAGAGATAGGTGTGATATACATTATTTGAGGCTCAGAATACCGGCACTGTAAATGATGAAGGTGAAGTTAAGACTAGATGAACATTTTCTGGATGGGGTTTGCTTGAGGATTTTACATTTTTGGATTTTGTTGCATAATTTTATATTTCTAGGGGTTTTACACATTGTGGAAGCATTAGCCAACCACGTGGGTGAAAATGTAGTCTCTGTTTCCTTTCAAATTCTAGAAGTGCTTGTTCTTGTCAATTTCAGTGAATATACTGATCACTTTTGGGTACAAGCAAGAATGAAGACCTACATATGCTTTATAAGGACTCGCCATAGCCTCTTCATGCCAGCTGGCACATTTCTGCACAAATGTGGATTTTAGATTAGCGTGGTCTTTTCGACTTTAAGGCAACATATGTGTATTCTTCATCAAATGGACCAAACTATCTTGGTGCAGTGGAGACAAATCAATTATCCCAATTACGGGCCACCCACTATCAAATAGAATTGCCCCCCTCATTTCCAGGTGGACTCTTGGGGGTACTGCACGGATTTTGACATTGGTAGTGCCCCACTGCAGTGGAATTACTCCTAGCCTATTAACGCTGGAGCTGTCACTGCAGTAAAGTCCATGGTGTCCTGTGGTTTCTGCGCTGGAATATGGTTTTTTTTCAGATGTAGCTCTGGACTGAATCTTAATTAATCGTACATGTTGTGTTCAACAGCTCCAATCAATTGTTCAACTTTAAAAGCATCTGTGTCGAAGAGGAATCTTTGAATTGGGAAATACTCCAACTCTACACATTTGTTATGGCTGTACACGGCCCCAGATGCGTGGTATGACACGGATGCTTTTAAAATTGAACAATTGATTGGAGCTGTTGTACACAACATGTACGATTAATCAAGATTTTGACCAGACCAATGAGGAACATTACACTGCAGAAGATGCCTGTAACTTGCGAGAACTAGCCAGTCCTACTACGCCCTGAAGAAGCCTGAATTGTGGGCGAAACGCCTTGGCTGTGCAGAAATGTTCATGTTCTTTGACAAAGAATGAATAAAAGAAGCACAAGATAAAAAACGAACAAAGACCTCTCGCATTGTATTTATGTTATTAATCACAACACTGTTTATTATTAGAAAATCTCTCGTTATATGCTTCTCTTCTTTTGTATATATGTTGACTAATGAAAGGTCAATGATGGTGGCTGACCTTTAGAGGTGGGCATTTATCAGAGATTAAGTGGTTGACCTGGTGATTTATTACATTCAACACATGTAGTGGTGTGGCAAAGAGTGTCCCTTGCTGCCATTGCCTGTATAGTCTTCGATTACAGGAAGTATTCGCTTCCTCGTCAGATTCCTTAATAAGAGATGATATACCTTTAGACAGGTCCCAAAAGCCATTATCTTCTTCCCATAAGAGCTGTTCCTCTTCCAAAGCTCATAATACAGTGAGCCACACAAAGTTACTTCTGTTTTTATATCTAGTTCTTCTATGTCCCAACCTCCATCTCAGAGATTAATGTATGGCATGGGCGAAGGAAAGAAATTTGGTATAAAAGAGATCATCAGAAAGTAATCTAGGCATTATCTCCTCACCACAAACTTTAAGTTTCCCGACATATGCTGAAAAATTAAAGAAATAATAGACCAACCTCAGTAGCAATGCAACACCAATGACATAAAGCAGCACATAGTGTTATTTTTAACTTAACCTAACACTGAAGCCAACACGATATGCCTCCTCAAACTGCTATGAAAATCATTAGAGGCCTCTTAAAATGAACCATAAATTTAGACAGAAATCTAGGTATCAACCTCACACATAGCCACTAAGGGTATGCTACTGCTGCCCACAAAGTTGAATGCTCTACGTTGAGCGAATCCGAAACATGGAGAAAACGCCTATGAATGCGCTTAAACAGTAGGAACTCTAAAGGGTGGAAATGACTTATTTACGTAAAAGAGATGGCATGGTTTAAATATCAGAACCTTAAATAACACCTAAAGATAGACCTCAGAGCACACCAAGGACCCAATATCACTCAGGTACCTTGTACGGTAACTGCCACTAAGAATCCAAACCTATACATCATAGCCTGAGAGGAATCTCTTCCAGGGCTTAAAAGGGAAATTCATGCAAAGCTTCAATTCTGGTGGTAATCCCTATGAAGGAAACAAAACTTTCTTGTGGTGGTCAGTAGAAAAAAAACTTATAAGTGCCTGAGTGAGTCTGACTGATTGATGGACTGAAAACCAACCAATCATCCATGTATATATGCAGTATTGATAAACCTTGTGTTTAAAGATCCCAAGCAAGGGTGTGATTGTATCTTTGGGAAGAGTTGTGAAGCTATCTTCAGTCTGAAGGGAAGAATGACACCCTGGAAATGCTGATCCGATACAGTAAACCAGGGTTACCTCTGGTGATGATGTCAGACTGGTACATGATTCAGGTTCTGTAAATTAATAGATACCATGAACTCCCCAGCTCAGGCCAAACACAGTGGTGAACTCAGCTAGGAACCTAGGTTTTCAATTCAACAATGAATTGTCTTGCAAGGCTCAAGTAAATAAGGTCACCTCTGCGTGCTTTGGTAAGCTTCGCATTATTCGTAAAATTCTCCCTTTTCTGCCTATGGACACATGCAGGACCGTCATTCATGCTCTTATAACATCACACTTGGACTATGCAAACAGTCTGTATTTGGGAGCACTGGCCTATTTGATTAAACGTCTTCAAATTGTACAGAATGCAGCGACAAGGCTGATATGTAATATCCCCTGTCGTCACTCAATCTCCCCTCATCTGGAGAAGCTACACTGGTTGCCTGTGACCAGCCGCATACAGTTCAAATCTCTGGTCCTGACATTTAGAGCAATAAAAGGGCAAGGGCCTGCATATCTCAGAGCCAGACTCAGGCTTGTCCAGTCCAATCGATCACTTAGATCAAATCATCTATGCCTCCTTCGCCCTCCCCGTTTTCGTCGCTCCAGAACGGGGGGCAGAGCTTTTGCAGTTATTACTGCTAAATCTTGGAATAGCCTGCCACTAGCTTTTTGTATGATTGAATCCGAATGCCTGTTTCGGTGCAATTTAAAAACCTGGCTGTTCTCCAACCCTTAGCCATGCTTAAATACTCATTACTGCTATCTGTCCGTAGCGCCGGGACACCCCCGTTGGGGGTAGCTGCGTGCTTTATAAGCTATATTTATCTAAATATAAGATAAATAAATAAATAAATATGGTACAGAGTTTCCCTCAGTGTATTTCTGGAATCCATTAGTTTAGTCTCCTCAAGTCATAAACAAACCAGAACCCACACAAGTTATTGAGTAGAATGGTGACTGAAGCAAATAAAAATGGGCTCTTTAATTTTAGCCCTTACAATGTGCTCTGCAGCTGCCCTGTGCCTTCTCTGGGAATTTCAGAGCACGTTGATGTGTTCCCATGGCATAAGACTGACAACTCACTTGTACTACAAAATAACCCTTCAACCTCCCTCTCGTAAGTCTGACGTAATCACAGGCAGGTCTTAAGCTACCTTTGATTTTGGACCAATCCTCATTCACAGGCTGGCAAAGACCCACCCACAGAATGCCTTTGAGCCCCTCTTGGGGGAAGAAGTTTGGGGCTATGGGCCTAGCCTGAAACTGACAGATAACACAGCATTAAGGAATGTGACAAGGAAGAAAGGTGAACTGGTAAATAATCCTGCTGTTAGTAAACTGTATGAGTGAATTTCAGTCATCTCTTCAGCTCATAGTATGCAAACCTCTTCAGCCAGGAAGTTAGGTTTGCTGCTATAATTTATTCATAGGTAATGTAGAAAGCCCAAATCCTGGTTGCCATCATAGAAAGAGAAGCAAATTGGTCGGCACGGTTGAGATGCATCTCCGTGTTTCCTAGTGTCACAGAATGGGCATCTCAAGTGGAGCAGCAGCACTGACCCAAACACCATTAAAGTCTCTGAGACACTGCACGTGGTGGCGGCCTGGGTCCCGGAAGCACTCCTGTCCAGCTTCGGCCGGCGCAGGTAAGCGCTGTGGTGCAGGGTGGGACGGGGGGAGTCGATAGTCGACGGAATAGGTAAAATTAAATAAATAAATAAATCTATTCCATCGTCTGTCAACTATTCCAACCCCGCCCTGGCCCGCCCCGCTCCACCGCCCCGACCCACTCCACTGCCCCACCACGCTTAGCTGCACAGGCACTGCTCCTGTCCCTTTAAGAATATCTGTTCCAGCCCACCTTCAGCTTTCAATACAAACAAGAATGACCTGCACATTTGACTACAACACTCATAAGGGCTGTGTGAGATGTATACAATAGAATATAATGTAATTGAAGAGAAGATAGGCAGGAATCATGCGAAAAATCTAAATACATTTTGAATGTCATCAGGAAATAATAAAAAAGCAGGGTGTTTGGAAGGCAGTGTTTGAAAGCCGGTACAGGTTTAAAAAACAACCCACAGAGTAGCTTCTTTCCTCTAGATCAGCTGTTTCAAAGCTGCCTCTTGCAGTTCTAAAAAACTCTTTTCGCAAAGGGGAGCTAGCCATGCATCATGGATTATCAATACGTGCTGCTATGTACCGACAGAGGCTGCTCTCCTTGTACACAAGAACCGAATCAATGGACACCATTACACACATAGGAAAAGGACTTTAAACAGATTTCTGTAGTCAATACTATCCTCAGGCTGTCAGTCAGACAGTCTCTTATAGTCACTTGAAGATTCTGGCACTGCACGGCGATTCAACTAAAAGGATATATATATAGGAAATCAGAAAAGGAAAACAATGAGCTGATTTATTCATTTATTTATTTGTAGAGTCTTATATAGCTCTGGCTCGACCCGTATCAGAGCGCTTTACATGAGGATCAGCGAGTTACAAGTTACAAAATTACATCAGTTACACAGTGCTACACAGTAAACATGAGTAACAAGAGAATAGCAAACAAAGACATAGGAAAACAGTGTTACACGGTAACATGAATTACTAGAGCATGGCATAACAGAGACAAACACGGCCTGTGGGGCTTAGAAGGTAAGGGGGGGGAAGTAAAAAGGGGTAAGGAATGCAGATCTGGTCAGGAAGACCAGCAAGTGGGAAAGTACTTCAGGGGGACAAAACAGTCAAAGTGAAAGATAAGCAAACCGGTTGGGTACCAGCAATCTCAACATCCAAGGACTCAGAGACTGTAATAGATGAGAGGAGAGTAGGAGACCTAAGGGGGGGGTCTACTAGAGGTAAAAGGTCAGTCAGGCGAACAGGGAGCAGTTCAGCGGCAAAGAGAAATGGTCTAAAGCGGCCAAGATGGAGGACCCAGGTCATGGGCACCGATAGCATTATCCCAACATGGCGGGATCTGATACATAGTGAATGATGCTTACACTAAAGTTAAGTTATACAGCGGTATAAAATTTTGTTGAAGAGCAACTTTATAGTACATGAAATCTGGTCATGTAGGTGGTTTTAGCAATAGTAGGGGGAATGGCTTTGGGCATACTAAAGGTAGCGAGGAGGTAGCAACAAGTATGAATGGGCCGTGCACAAGAACTGCGTAGATATGGGCATACACTAGTTGGTTGGTGAAAGAAATGTCAGAGTGTGCAAGAGATGAAGGGAGAGAGGAGAGAGAGAGAGAAGGGGAATAAGAGAGGAGGGGGTAGGGGAGAAGGAGGTATGGTCCCCTGGTGTGTAATGGGTACCAGTGTGGTTTGGTGAAAGTAGGTCTGCAATGCATAAGACATGTGTTTGTGGTTTTAGCCCTGGTGTATGAGAGCTATGAGGGGGTCCACTTTTTGGAGATGCAAGTCGCGTGAGTCCCAAAGACCCCGTGAGCCAAAGGTGATGTGCGCTTTCTTATACAGGATGTTGTCGGCGCTTCTGGTGGCACATGAAATGTTCCACCATCTCTTGTAGGGAATTTCTGTAGTGGATTTCCAATCCAGCAGAATTGTGTTAGTGCCTAGGGCTAGCATGAGGTCGAGTAAAAGTGAATCTTGAGGGGATAAGTTAATGATAGGGTGATGTGCCGCTAGGCCAAGAGTTGAGGTCAGAAGGGTTGCAGAGAATTGATGTTAAAATGTCTTAGATGGTTTGTTGTACCTTGGGCCATTCTGCCATGGGCACATATGGGTACAGATCATCAGGAGGCTTAAAGGACTTTATGATTCCTTCAGCCTCACTAGGAAGAGTCCATAGGTAATCCATTTCCGTTTCGCTAACAGGCAGAGGGCAGGCAGCCACCAAGGCAGCGAACCCCAAGCTACACATATTGCTCAGAAGGTTTTTTTACCCAGACCATTATTTAGAGGGACACTGTCAGTGGTGCTGGAACAGTTTTCAGAGTGGGTGCGCTGGTGTCAATGTCATATTACTGAAGTCATTCAGGTTGTAAAAAAATCGAAGCATTGCACAAAAAACAGTTTAGCCAATGAGCCACACCCATTCAGCAGGAGAGTGGTAAAGATGAGTTAGGTGGCCAGTGGTGTATTTTGGAGCACTGGTGAGGTAGTGCAGAACATTTTCTGTTGAAATGGCCACTGAACTTGCATAGATATGCAGTTATACTGGTAAAACTATGCAGCACACAAACGATAATGTGCAGAAATTTTGATTCAGTGAATATTTATCATTTTTGCATCAACCAAGTAAAGGGTCTTGAACTGTTTTGATCCTATTAAAATCTTTGTTTCCATCACACTTCAGAATTACAAAAAATGTGCTTCATGTTGCTTTCATAACTGTTGATATCTTTTCAAATATGTGTATAGTTCGTTTATAGGTATTTAAATGTTGTTGTGTGTTAGGAAAGAACTGACATCCTATAGTCTTTCCATTCACTTCCTGTAACCCAGCATGATTGTCACCCAGGTCACTTTTAGGGAATTCTTTCTCTTTGCAGTCAGAGAAATAAAAGTAAATGCCAGTTTCCAAATAAGGAGCAGTGTGCCAGAAGAGATTGCCTGAAATGATAAACACAACGGCCCTCATTTATGGGATTTTGTTGTAGGGCAGCGCATCAAGGCACCTTGTTGTGCTGCCCTACACCAATGTGAAAGGGTAGCAATGCACTGTATTTATACAATATGGTGAATTCCCTTCCTTTCTCCCTGCGCTGGTGCCGTTTTGGCAGCCTAACGACAATGTAGGCACCCTTGAACCATGATGCAAGGGTTCCTCCGTTTCAGGTAGATTTTTTTTGTGCAGGAAGGGACACCTTCCTGCACATAAACAATCCTAAGACACATTTTCCACTTTCTCTGTGTGCTACAGAATGCAGCACACCTAGAAAGAGGAACAAACAGGGACAAATAAAGAAATGACTCCTCGTTACACCTCACCTGTGGAGGTGTACGGAGTTTGTGCTTCCCCAGGTTTACATGATTTTGTAAATCTGGGGCAGCATCAAAATTCATGCATGTTGCGTGAGAAAAACACTGCAACCCCCATGGAACACCTCCTGGGCGCAGAGTAAGGCGATGCAGCCTTTTGCTCTGCATTGCCTTACTCAAAATGTATGAGGCCACTCAGAGTCACACAGAGTGCCTTTGCTTGGCTTCATAAATCAGATTGCGAGCCCTGCGTCGCATGTACCACTTTACATGGTGCAAAAGTAACGCAGGGCTCTCATATGCGCCAAAATGTAAAGGCATCTTCTTTGCTCATTCCCTTTCTGAACTCTAGCATGGTTATTTTTTGGGGAGTGCTGTAGCACCCCCATAATCCCTACTTCCAGCCTTATGGGCACTGCTGTTTAGACTGCTGCTCTGTGTTTGACCTTGATTTCTGGGTTTCCACCTGCTGCACGGACTCAGACTGCATTCTTTTGCATCATTCTTATTTGTGCAAGCCTGCCTATACTTTCACCTCTGACCCCTCAACCTAAGGGCGTGGTTGGGACTCAGGCGGCTGCATCAGCAAACATTGTGCAGACTTTTAACCTGTTGAACATTGCTCAGTCAACTCATGATATCACCTCCTTCTTCGGGTACCCCCAAGACACACCAACATGAAAAGATGTTCGGGTTGCAGGGCACTCCAGGTTAGGACTGAGTTATTTGGCCGCTTTGTTACAGTGCAAATGGTTATTTCTTGCTAACTCACTCTACGGTTTATTTCCTAGGGAATAAAGGAGTATTGCATACTATTTCAAGGATTTTAGCGGGTGTATGGCATTATGCAGTGGTTAATTTGTAAAACATAAGTGCCGGGGCTCTCGTCAGGAGGCAGCTGGCACCTGCCCATTTCTCCTGTTAGCACCACCTAAAGCAGAACCAGCTACTAACCATGAAAGTAGGGAGAGGATGTGGCACAATGGCCAGAGCTGCTAACTTCAGTACTGGGTTCGAGAATCTGCATAGGCTCAACATCCTGTAATTCTGGACAAATCACTTAATCTCCCAGTGCCTACCATAGAATGTGTCCTTATCTGGTGCTCATAAAAAGCGCTGGTGTTGATGATTAAGTGCAGATGCTGAGCACCAGAACCAGCGGCTCAAATTAAGCACTGCCATTAGGATATCAAGTGATAGTGTCAGGTAAGCTCCAATATACTCCTGTTTCTCCCTTTGCATATGGCGTGCTTAGCCACCATTGTCCTCTTGCTCCACATAGGCTCTGAGCCAGGAGTCACACTAACTGCAACGTGTATGTGTGAACATATACCCACACACTGTGAGAAGGATGACTAGCACCCCACCTACTGACAAACCTTCTGAGGGTGTCAGGATCCACTACTTCATTGACTAATGGCAACCTACCACAAAAAGGAGACAGAGATTGCAATAAGTGAAGAAATGACTGTTCTCTTTGAAAACTGAAGCATCAAATGAGGAGTGGATGTGGCCTAATGGCTACAGCGCTCGACCTGGAAGTAGTGGGCCTAACAAAATCAATGTGTCTGTCTGTAACGCAACTGGTACTCATGTAAAGCGCTCTGATACCTTTGGGTCAAGTTTGCACTATGTAAAACTCAAATAAAAAAAGTGCAATGTAGGTGATACATGATGACAAACGATTCGGCTCTGATTACGGGTTAGGTAATATCCAGAAATTCCAGGTGGCCAGAATAACTTTTTCCAACCAGTATCTCCGCACATGATTTTTCACATTAAGAGCTAAACACCTCAGAATGGAGAATAACTGTGCATATACAGAATTACTTTGCAGTGTTCCGCACTGTATTCCTTTTACTGAGGGGGATAACACACACAGGTAATAAATATGTTTCAGTGTTTCTGCTTTTGTCAGGGTGCATGATGGGAGGCACAGAAAGTAGGGGAGGGAAAGGAAAGATTAGCAAGGCTGGACTGGCCGCAGCGTGCACCGGGCTGGTGCCAGTTTTGGGCACCTGGGGGGCCGATTTTGTTACAGGGGCGTTTTTGCAGCATAGCGGCAATATCGTCCGCAGTAACGAAATCGGCCAAAATTGGCCCTGGCAAACTACTCGGCCGCACCCCCAACCCCCCGGGGGTCAGACGAGCACTTTGCCAGGGCCGGTTTTGGTTCCCAGACCGGCCCTGAAAATCAGTTCTGGCAGAAGAACTTTGAATGCTCCCTCCTCACTAGATAAAAATGTCCGGTTGGAACAGGGAATGGGCAATAGCAGACAAAGCCTCGTTCGATTTTACTGGCTAGATTTACATACTAGTAAATTCTGGCCCGGTGTTCCCGAACCCAAGGAAAGCCGGTGTGGGAACACTGGGCCAGCCATGATCAGGCAGAGTGGAACATCATAAGGGAATACCACTCCAGGTGAGTCTATCAAGGCCTCTCATGTTGAAGCCAGGGGAGGCAGCATATGGTTTCATGCTGAAATGGAGGTCAGTAGACTCTGAGGGCTTGATTACAAGTATAGGTGCTATTTATTGCACCTGGTAAATAAGAGGGTTAATTATTTACCAGGTGCAATACACAGCACCTATTATGGGTTTCTGGGGAATAACATGCACATTTGAGTGTTTAATGGACCAAAAGCCACATGGTACAATAAATACACTATGCATTTCCCCTGCTAAATTTCAGCAGGTTTGACTTGCCAAACTTTAATGAATGTTGAGGTATTTAATGCATCCGATAATTATCAAAGGTGTTAAATACCTTCAAACTCGTAATTCCGTCCCACGGGTAAACAGAGTTTAAACATGGGCTGGCATTTAACGAGCAGCTTGTAATCAGGGCCTAAGACTGATCAGGCGACCTTCGAGGCTGAATGGACGTACACCAAGGCACAAAATGCTTGGCTACAGAAGTGCTATGGGCATGATTTTGAAGTTCTTTATGATGCCGGATGGGCGTGGTGACGATTGGCAAGGACGTTAGACATGGTTAGACTATAGGAGAATTAAATGTTAGACTAGATTTCCCCACATCTCATATACCCTATTGTTGATACCCACTTCAACTGGGAAGGAGAGGGTATGATTATCATCCAGGATGTATCCCGAGATGGTGAATTTCCTGTTTTAAGGAAAATACATTGCATATCTGGGGGAGATTTATTAAGATTTTGCATTGTGTTTGCATCACAAAAGTGATGCAAATCGGCACAAAATCTTTTTTTTCCAATTTACTTTCCAGTGCTAAACTTATTTAGCACTGGAAATAACGGAAAAATAATGCGAATCAGCGCATAGTGCAACCGCTCACAGTAAACCCAATTTAATAAGTAAAGTAGATTGGGTTTAGCTGAGAAAACCTTGCCTTTTTCAAGTAGGCGCAAGGAAGGAGAAATGCTTTTATTTCTTGTTCCTTTTCCGACTTTGCATGTGTGCTGCACTGTATAGCACATATACAAAGAGGGAAAAGGTTTGAAGGGAGTCTCACCATAGTATTTTGTACTGCAAGGGAACACTTCCAGTACAAACCCTATGCTAGACTCACGCAGACACCCTTGCACCATGGCACAAAGGTGTCTCTGTGGCGCAGAGCAGCTGATTTCAGCGCTAGTGAGAGGGAAAGAGAGAGCCTTATTTGAGTAAATAGGACGCTCTCCTGCTCTCTCCTTTTCATGTAGCGCAGCACAGCATTTGCAGCTGCCGTAGTGCACTACATGAAAAAATAAGTAAATTTCACCCCTAGTGTTTGTTTGCTTGCTGCATGAATACATTTTATTGAACTAGAAAGTTAAATCTCAGCTTAAAAACACAAGTTATTGTTGTCTGATGAGCAACATCCTTGAATACGACGCTGTTAAGACATTGAATCTCTGTGATCTACGAACATACACATATATGTTTCTGTTTCCGTCCTGCTGAATCACAAAATACTAACCCCGTGAGGAGCTTGCGTAGCTTGCGTAGCGGGACTACACGGAGATCCGCAGAGTTGGGAACAAACTCCGTAGAACTCCGCTCCATCACCCTCCTCCACCCCCCTATATGCGCAGTTTTTGCAAGATGATCGACCCAAGTAGGTGAGAGACGGCGAGGAAGAGGAGGAGGGCAGCCCGGGGATGCCGCAGTACAGGTAAGTGTTTATTTTGTTGTTTTTATTAATGTATGATTCATTTTTAATAGGGGGGTGCAGGCGGGGGGCTTGCCATCTCCGCTCCGCTGCGGAGTCAGAGGTTTGCCCTATAATCCACGTTCTCCACGGAACGCGGAGTAGGCAAATCTCCGCACACTCCACGGGCGGAGCGGAGTTCTCCGCCCGCCCCTACAAAATACGTCTGCACCAACCCCTCTCACAATGCGGGATTTGGACCTACACATGAAACTTCCCAGAAAGCGACACTCCACAATTCACATATTGTTTAGGAAGATAAGAGCAATTTAATGATGTTTGTACCCCACGCTCGAAAATCATGTTTCACTAACACTATTTTTCAAATCTTCCTTAAAATGTTTTAGCAGCTATTATATTTCCTACAGCAACAAAGAATGTTGCAGAAAGTACTTTTCAACCTCAAATCCTATTTTCTCATTAACACTATGAAAACTTTTTTACATTTTTATCACCCCTTTTCCCCTCTGGCTTGTTACTTTTCTCATGTTTGATGTCGACCCCGTGGGAAGGAAGGGGGTCCTTTCACAGACCATGTCTTTCTTGAAAAATGTGAACTCCCAGCAGCAATCCAAGTTCCTAACCATCCACCACATTACGCACCCAGGTCATCGTGAGATCTTGACACCGATATCGATCCGATGACGTCGCAGTCTATGGTCTCCTACTCTGGCACTCTACATCAGAGGTTGAGATGGGGGTGAAGGCACTTATCAAGCTTTTTTTATTTCTTTTTTTATTTTGCAAGGCTAGTACCCACCGATTTAGTAAATACAAGACAAGTTTTCTTTTAGGATTAACCCTTAGCGAGCTCCTGGCCGGAGCTTAAAGGCAGGTAGAGGTGTCCTCCTCTGATGTGAGCTTAGAGGAGTGACCGGATGGCTAAAGAGTAAACAAGAAAACCTCAGCAGATGCCTGAATTGATTTCACGTGATATTAACTTTATGCGCCTTATGTATAAAGGGTAGTAGAGCAAGAGTAAAAATCTCCTTGATAAAATTGTAACATTCCTTAATTATGTTTCTGTGCATGGCAGGGATCATTGAATGTTTAGGAAGGCTTTAAACTGCTTACACGAGTATCTAACACATTCCCTGCTTTACAGTGACAGACAGGAAGAAAAATATATATGTACGGTTATAAATTAATGTACAATATTTTATGGTATTATACATATTCAGTATGCTTAGCACATTCTTTACTTCAGCTTTGGATAAAAATAGTTCTGTTCTCATTAAAGTGAAGGATATGAAAAAATTGTGATCTCACTTCCTGTGAGGAAGTGGCTTGTGGCACATTGCCTATGCTAATTAGCCCTTGCCTATTTTTGTAGGCCTTGTGCCTGCTTTTAGCTTTCAAGGGAGGTGTGGTGTCTGGCATGGGTTGGCGAAAGCTACGCAAGGCTAAAAAAAAAAAAAGCATTTGCAATGCAATTGGTCTCGCTTTTGTGAAAGTTAGAGCTATAATTGCTTTGTAAATGACAATGGGGCATATTAGCAAGGATCAGATCGCCGCTTTATCGGCACTTTTTGCCGATAAAGCGGTGATTTTTTTATCGCCCAATTACCAAGCTGTCGCTAACAGCAGTTAGCGACAGCTTCCAGGCGATAGCTACCGGTTTGGGGCCCGCTTTGTATGTCAGCGATATTTATCGCTAATGACATGCAAAGTGGGTGTACCCAAACTGGTAGCGACTGAAAGCAGTCGCTAACACAGCTATCGCCTATTAGCAATACCCGCTGCGCGATAAAAAAAAGCGCGCTAACCGCGATTAGTGCCAGGATTTTACACCTGGTAAAAACCTGACTTTGCCATAATAGTCAATGGGAGGTGGATTCTACGGCTAAGTCCCCACCTGCCTATTAGCGAGATTTTCCTTAGCGATAGGATTTTTAACGCTGGAAATCTCACGTTAAAGATGGGATTCGCTGCTATCCCTGGATTTTAATCGCTGTGGAGATAAACGTTGGTAATACTGCGTTATCTCCGCGATAGAATCCAGCGATAGGAGGCGATAAAAAAATCACGCTAAACGCGGTTTGCGGTAATTATCGCAAGTTGCTGCTAACATGTCCCAATGTTTTTTTTTTGGTTTTTTTTGCAGCGGAGTGATTTTTTTTTTTTAAATAAGTGCACGCTATACCAAAAAAAAGAAACATTCTGAAAAACGTGGTCTCATAGGTTTCTAACTTATGGTGGCACTCGGGGTGGAGGGAGGCAGTTAAAAGCTGCAAGTTGCAACCGATTTAACTCTGCTTTAGTAGAATACATTTCTGGAATGAAAGAAGGTAAGCATTGGGATTGGGGCAGGTTACCTAATGTAGATGGGTTTCCCTTAATTTTAAACGGTTGGCATGCTAATTTGAAGCAGCACAGAGAGGAGCACTGACATATATATAAAAAAAACACTGAACATGTGTAACGAACAAGCAACGCCATTCCCTGTGGCACCACCAGCATGGCGGACGCCAACATCAATGATAAGCTCATCTGGAGTAATACCCATTTTTAGTAGATGCCAATGTAGAGCACAAAATTACACCAAAGTTGCCCACCTCACCTAAGAAAAAAAAAGCACTTCATCTCCCCGTGTGCACAAAATAAATATGACCTTGTGTAATGCAATTGGAGTTAATGTAAAGCGCTCTTATAACGACTTTCCTCTTTACAAGTGTACATTAAAACCAGGGATTGAAGAGCTATACAATTACAACACACTGGGTCATGCAGTCTGATTCAGAAACACATGCTACAAAACAAGGATGATTTTGTGAAGTAGGCACCACACACTTTAATCTGATAATTTATGCCTAAAACAGGCCACAGAACTCCATAACATTCACAAGAGAAACATATCTTTGGCGGATAACTATACTACAGTTGGGTCTACGATTCGGGGTGACAAGTATTCAAATGTGTCAACTCCCTTCTTGCAGAGAAACAGCTGCAATTAGTGTGTACATTTTCTCTTGGGTCCAGTGGTCATTGGCTGCACCGCTCCATTTGCAAATTAAGGGTAAAAAGGGTGGTGGCATGGCATTAGCAACAACTTTTAGAACTGTGGTTTCGGGTGCAGGTGTACACAATTACCGTGACCCTGCAATTACCGGCTATGAACCTACGGATCTGCCAGAGAGCACAACACAACCACTCTATCCACAAACAAACGCACAAGAGGCACCTTAGCAACATTGTCCAATGACACCATAGTAATATTTAGATAATTCACCGAGTAAAAGATGTTCTGCTCCAATTACAGTGACATCACATTGAATTCTGAAGGGACAATTAACAGATCTACCTCGAACCCAGTATTTGATGTGGTACATTGGACATTAAGCATCAAACACAAACTGATGGTATGCAGGTCTAGCATGCCTTGGCCAGTGCACATTGATATAGTATCCAAGCCCGGCTTGCATGCAAAAAATAAAATACTAATCAGAACAGGTAACACATAATTATGTATGAACATTGATGCTTTTTGGACAGGATGCTACCAGTCTCTCACACTGTGTTGCAGGGATTCTGCTTATACACAGAACTATGCGTAGAACCCCAGGACCTCAGTGAATTGTGGTGTACCAGAAACTCACCTCAGAACCCAGAACCCAGTATCCGGCTAGCATAAGTGTCCCATTCGTTATCCGAGGTTTAGCTCGGCGGTCCCAATGAAAAGACAACCCAGAACAAGCGACTCAGTGTACTCTCAGGAATGGTGGGAATCGGAAATACCTGTTCGTATATTATTCTCACATCAGTCCACAACAAGAATAAACAAAGACACGGTGAAAATAAAAAAAGTTCATTTTATAGACCACGTGTCCTAAGATGCAGTACTTTGGCTAATACAAGCAGACAAATGATTATAATTAAAACCATCAGCATCGTTACAATACCATAGAATATAAAGGGAGTGATCATGTTATAAATGACAGTGGATACTACCACCTTCCCTTTACTAAGAAGCTAATATTATTATTATGCTAATAAAAGGTCTCTTAGGCTTGAATAGGGGACCCCATACCTCAAAGATCAGCTTAGTGAAATCACATCACAGGAGCATCAGAAGTCTTCTCGCAGGAAGGCTCGTCTTCGGTCTGAATATTAAACATGATGTCTGCAATATTAAAAGCACCAACTTTCAGGTATTCGCAGCTGCCTGTATGTTATGGCTAAATAGTGAGTCGATCAACCTAGAGTGGAAAACATGCATTGTCTAACGACCCAGACTGTTCTTGTTACACCATGTACAGACCAAGGTCGCTGCGCAGAGCTCGGGATGGTAACAACAGATTGCTCTCGTGTGAGGCAAAGCACGAGCCAGCAGTTTGTTTAAACAATAACATGTAGATGCAGTGTTGTGCGCAAAAGCAGCAAGATGGCTTTCTAACATCTAACGTGGTTATGCTAACTTAACAATGTATGTACGTATTAAGGGATTCCTTACTACATGCCCCCTTGATCGAAGCACTAACCAGTAGGGAAGAAATGAGAGAACGCAGAGTTCAAATTCGACAGAGCAGAACAAGGTGTACTCAAATTGAAACCAAGTATCGGTATCAAAAAGGGAAAGAAAAAAAAAAGAAAAATGCTGCTTTAGCTAGCAGTCTAAAGTCACAGGTAATGTTTAAGGCATGGTAGAAAAAATATAGTGGATGACAGTTCACTCAATCCATGAACGTGTATGCAGCATACGTAGCAACAGCTTCCAACAGAAAATCGTTGGCACGGCCACTAAAAGTTTCAGCCATCCAGTTAATCAAAGAAAAGGAACATACATGTTCTTCAATAAGCGGAGCCTCTAGCACCATCAGAGGGCAACCGACGTGTTCTTCCAGATAACTCATATCCAAGAAGTCATAGGCAGCCCTTGCGATGTCCCAATTACCCAGGATTCCATGCGCCGCACCACAGGCCATAATCCGAACACCAGAACAGGCAAACTCGTGAGACACTAAGGGACTCATCAGTCGATCATAATCCGGGACCAGAGACACCGTGTTGGTTAAGCACAAATCCAGAGGCCATTCAAAGGGACAATCTAGGCAGTGAAAGACAGGTTGCACGCAGGTAAAGTAGGAATACCGGAAGGATAATCCATACGCCAGGCTCAAAGTCGCCAATGGCAGCGTACCATAATATTCAAGCATCCTGTCACGAAGAAGATGCAGACGGGGCAGGTTGTTGTGAGGCACAGAAAGTGCAGCCATTTCGTAGTATGAAAAGCAAAAGTAGCACACCTGCCACCAGCGCCAGAATCAGCGGGACACCGCCAAAGACGCTCGAAAAAATAGAATGAAAAAATGCCGGAATCACACCAAAAATAGTTTGGAAGGAGGTCACGAGGCCTGAGCCTACAAGTTTAAAAAAATGAGCCAGGCCAGTTGTTGACGAGGCATTGAAGATTGTTTGGATCAAAGTTCCAAAATGCAGGGGGAGGTCAGTATTCAAAAGCGCCTGTACCTCAGTGCGCGTATTTGCCACGTGAAGGACAAATGTTTCTCGGGAGGAAGTCAATGGCACCTCCTTTTGGGACAATAGAGCTCTTATTCTGCTCATCTTGTTGAACTCTGCTTTCAAGGTCGGAATCGAAGGCCAGATGGAAACATCCAGCCGCCCATGCGGGGGTGGAAATAGAACATTATTGCAGCAGACTACTCTCTGCGATACAGTTCCTATATATGGGATTCCCACTAACATCCCGCAGCAAGCCTCATTATTCAAAATTAAATAACTACCGTTTGCAAGCAGCGTGAAAGAAGGTGTAATCACTGGCACTGGGATTCCTTTGAGGACGCAGGCCAAATTTGGGGCGTGTACATTGCATGCACCGTGTAACTGAATGTGCCTACATACTACAGAATGATCAGGTGTCGAGGTGCACTCCTCACCTTTCAGGTAAACCTCTTTACCATCTCTTGTACATCTATACGTAAAAGGGAGAGACCAAACCTCATGTAGGAACGCGGTACCCAACTGTTCATATCTACCCAGAGCATAGTGTTTCATGCATGACGTAAACTTAAAAAGCGCGAAAGGGAGCGTGATCAACCCATGTACTAACCACACGGCTGTATTCAATTCCGCCACAGAGAAAGGTAACGGCTCCAATTTTTCAATGTGTAACAATGAATATGTAGCATCTTTCATGGACATGAACTGCTGCTTTACAGTAAGGTTAAAGGGAAGGAATAATGATGTCGTATTCATATAGTCCCAGGGGACCTTTCCCGCCTTTAACGTTTGTAATGTCCATGCAAACTGCACAACAGAACGCAACTGGTTTTGACCATGATACAATACAGACATATCATCCTGTACAATATCAACAATTGAAGAAACAATATTGTCTAATGTATAAATTCTGGAAGAAAGAGTGTTAATGCTGTTATCTATAACGGCCAAGACCTTTTCCATATTTGCTTGATCAATAGCCCTCAATCTTGAAGCCGCTTCAATTTGCGACAATTTCCATACTTCGTTGTAAATAGCATATGCCCACCTCTTAGATCTGCCACCCACAGGACCTTTAACAAAATCATTCAAATCTATTTTGTCATGTAATTTTGATAAATGAACTTTGACAGATGCCAAGGTGGAATGTCGCAGCCAGGATTGACATAATTTCCCTACAGAGTAGGTTGTTACTGTATGAGAGGACTCAAACCGAGGGTCTGCGCGTTGCTGCGTATACCCCGGTTTCAGACCTAGAAAACGTCGTTGACAGGCATCTGAACTGCTTTGCCAAATTAACCATCCTTCTCGACTAAATTTCGAAATATTGAAAGATGTATTAGAGACTAATGACTGCAAAGCATGAAGGGACAGATCCGTTTGGTTATCCCAATTTGGGTAAGCGCCCAGATCTGGAACAGAGGGGAAATTTAGTTTTTTAAAAGTGGCCAATCCGAAACAGGTGGTCTGGAAGATGGTTGAATTTAAAAACAACATATGATTTGGTATAAGACAGGCACGATGTAAATCTTCAGTTCCCTGAACCTGCCACGGTTTGGAACCCCAAACCGATTTAAGATCAATAGTAGCCTTCCACAGATCATAACCTTTGATTGACAACTCATCCATGAAGGACTTAGAATATAGTAATTTGGTGTGTGTAAGTCTAACCTTCGAGGCAGACTCAGCCATCACTTTAAAATAAAAGGATGCTAGGCTGGAAACACTTAAATCAGTAAAATAAGTATATTTATCAACCAATGTAGGTGAACTGCCTAAAGATGGTGTAGGACAGTGTTCCCATTGGGTAAAATTTACAAAATTTCGAAACGTATTTGCTTTATGCAGGAAGTGATTGCCATAATGTTGAAAAGAATACTGTTCTGCATAGTTAGCCGCATTTTCATATAAATCTTCTGCATCAAAAGCGGCATAATATTTCAAATCAGAAAACAGTGCTTCAATGGCATGAACATCCCAATCATCAGAACGAATGTTCTGCTTAACCACATCACCCATAGAAACACGAAATACATTAGGTACATTGATGACCTCAGTAGGACCATGAATTTGGAATTTAACCAAATTCATGGTCCTAGCCAAGTTGCAGGGATTTAACAGCATCCCACGCAATTCCATCCAAAACGGGCCAGGCAGTAATATTCACAAAAGTCTGGTCCCTTTTCATGATGTGGGATGAGGAGTGGGGGGCCAAAGTTCCATTGATAAGTCTAATTGTAGATCTCTCTTTGAGATAGTGGCCATTCACCAGACGGAAAAATACTATTACAAATCCAATGGACATAAACAAAAAAATACTTATAAGCACCAGCCAAATGTATGTCCAAGGGGGAATCAAAAAATGTCCATTGAACCACGTAACAAAAATAGCAATGTTCGAAGGGGAAGTGGAAGGCAATGAGTTAGTGTCAAAGGAGAAACGTGACTGGTTAACCGCCGTAGATTGTAAAACAGGCGATTGACCATTTGTAGGATAAGCATACTCAGTCTCTTCGGGCAGACCACCAGCCGGCGGTATTAACAAGGGATCAGTAACTGACTGCATCTCGATGGCAACATCAGACAAGGTGGTAGAAGCAGGAACCAACACTGAATTTCTTTGCATCGTCTGGCATGAAACTGCTGGAGTCATACTAAGAAGTATCGGCCACTCGCTGAAGCTTGACATTGTCAATAGAGATGTACCTGTTATCCTTGCGACCAGGAAGTGGAGGTAACATGACTGTTCTTGTACCCTGCACTCCGAGCACTGGAACCGGTGCACGATAAGAGGGGCGAACTCCTTCTTGTTCTCCACCTTCTCACGGACCAGGTCTCCAACTCGGGGTAGCCAGCCGACTACCGGAATCTGAAGCTCAGCATCAGACGTGGAGGGCAAGTGTTCCTTCGATAGAGTGTCTCTGGCTTCTTGTAGGGTCTGAAAAACAGCACAGTGATCATCTACGTCAAAGGGTGCGGCCGACGCCGCCATGTCTAGACCATCAAGGTCTGGGACAAACATTCTGATTCCGAAGAGCATCATGTATGGGGTCCGCCCACCCAGAGACCTTCTAGGGAGATTATTAAGTGCACGTTGGACGTTATACAAATGGGCTAGCCAATTCAGGCCTGTGCCTAAAACTCGTGCTGTCAAAGATTGCTTTAAGTCACGGTTCATTCGCTCCACCACAATATTACCCTCAGGTCGGTAGGGGGACGAAAATTTGACTTGGACCCCCAAACTTCTCATAGCCTCCTTGTAAGCCTTAGAGGCGAACGCAGGGCCCTGATCAGAATGGAAGGTACCACACGCAAAAGTTCCCACAAAGACACGCAAATCCCTGATGACAGTCCGTGAATCAGCACTCCTTTGTGGCCATACCCAAAGAAAACGTGTGCACGAATCCACTGCAACCAAGATATACTTGTACGCAGTATCAGAAGAAAAAGGACCGCAGTGATCTAGATAAACACAACCAAATGGTTTATTAGATATGTACAACTGTGTTCGTGGTGGGCGCGCAACAGTGGAAGGTTTAATCTGTTGGCAAATGTCACAATCAAGAACATAACCGCGCGTTTGTTTGTATAAACCGAACCACCAGTAACGTTGTTGTAACAGAGATACAGTAGCGGACACGCCGGCGTGGGCAGATGCCAACCCCTCGTGCGCTGCTAGTATCAGAGATGGTCTGCAGTCCGCGTTGGGAATAATTCTGTCACCAACGTCGTTAATCCTCACTAACGGGACGTTATCAGGACTTAAGTGATAAAAATAACGAGAAGGAAAACCCTTCGGGTAATCACTTCCCTTCTCTGTAGCAGCAATAGCTGCCAAGATGTCATCATCAATCTTACTTTTAGATCTTGTAACTGCTGCCACTAAGTATGTAGCCACTGCTGTTTTTGCTGCCTCGTCAGCCAAGCTGTTACCGACAGCATGGACACCAAGGCGTTGGTGACCAAGAGTGTGAATAACATTCACGAGAGGGAGACGTTCTTTAAAGTCTGCCACTCGAACCCAAAGCAATTTATGCTTAATTGTGCTACCTTTGGTATCGCGATATTCGTTTTGAGACCAGAAGTGTAAATTGTCATTGTAGGACTGGACACAATAAAAGGAGTCACTTACTATAAGAGTAGTGACTCGGGGATCAGCAAACTCCAGTGCAAGCACCAGAGCCCGGAGCTCCGCCAGTTGCGCGGTACAATCACCCAACGACTGCGTATGCACGGCATCAGATTGGAATTCACCATTTACGAATGTACCCACGACAATTGCGCAAGCCGCAGAATAGGCATGCTTCGATCCAATCGCCGGCTGCGCCGAGCCGTCAGTGTATATGACACAATGGTATTCTTCGAGCGGGCGCAAAGACAGAGGAGTCAGATGAACGAATTCATACTGTAAGTACTCCTGAGTCTGTAAAGAGGCGTCAAAGATATAAGTGAAATCTGGTGATGTCAGAGTCGTGGCCCATTGTATCCACCGTGGATGCAAAGCTTTAGAATTTGGTACACTTGCTTTTGTCACTGCCTCTAGGGCAGGATACGGTGTTACAACCAGTATGTGTTTTCCTTGTGACAGTGCGCGTTCTTTAAGGATCGCCATCTGTACTGCCGTCAGAACTTTCTCAACAGTGGAAAAACGCAACTCAGCAGAGGTGTACAAGTGTGATTTATACGCAATGGGGACTGTATCGCCCTCATTGAACGTCAAGTACGTGAAACCCACTGCGCCTGGTACTATTCTTATTACCAGGTTAGTGTGGTTATCACGCGTCAGTAAGTATTGTGAAGCAAGAAGATCAGCCTGTAAAGACTGTAGAATAGCAGAATGTTCTAGCTGCCAGCTAGACTTCGAAAAAGAAGGTTGTACCAAGGCGTAAAGCGGCTTGATACGCTGGGCATAATCAGGAATATACGTACGTCCGAAATTCAGAAAGCCCAGCAAAGATTGTAATTTTTTCAGTGTTGTAGGAGCTCGCAGGCATGCGCACTTCTCCAGAAAGTGAGGAGCCAATCCCTTACCTTCATTGTTGAGCTCGTAGCCCAAAAACAACACTGTATATTCCGCGATGTGAGACTTCGCAAAATTAAATTTGTAGCCATATTCCGCAAAACTCGTAATGATATTGTCGACCCGAGACAGATGTGGCATCAGCTCATCATCCGTGAGGTAGATATCGTCAACATAGGAGTATGCGTCGGGGTCCATTCTTTCTAAGAGAGAGACCACGCGAGCGGCAAAGACGCCAGGGCTGTTTTTATAGCCCATGGCTAATCTTGTGAACTGTTTTTGTTTGCCGCCTGAAGTAAACGCCGTCCACTGGCTACTCAGTGTGGACAGGTTATGGCTAAAAAAGCCATTGGAGATGTCAAGTGTCGTTTTAAATCTCTTACGCACGAGACTATCGACAAGAGCCGAACTGTGAGTATTTTGTACCGCGCAGGTCTGGCAATGCGAATTTAAGTGCCGGTAATCCAAAACTAAACGGTACGACCCGTCAGGCTTCGTCACTGTGAATAAAGGGTTATTCATAGGGGACACACAAGTTTCAATAACACCCTGATATTCCAATTGGTCAAGGATTGCAGCGACGTGCGGTCTAGCTTCACGACGCATAGGATATTGGGGCTGTGGCTGGGGCATAGACCGCAATGGAATCTCATGGCAGGGGGACAACCGGTCCCATCCCACCTGAGTACGATACAATGCCGGCGCTAGCGCCAGTGCCCACTCCTCAGCGTACACTTCAGCCCGGTCCTTAGGCACTGTGTGCGCAAAGGACGGGAGGATTACCTCCTCCCCTCTAGGAGCTTATAAAATGAAAGCTGGGGGCCAATCTGCCTCGGCTAGGAGGATATCATAGGTGGTAGTCAGATTATCCCAAAAAATCCCTTTTATTGTACGTTGTATGTCACCCTCAATTAGTAAGACTATTTCATAGAGTCTGTCAGGGGGAGCCACTCTGGTGTCAGCTGTCTCAACCGTAACCAATGTATCAGTTGCTGTCGCCGCCAGAAATGGACGCAGAGCTTGACGGACTATGGTAATTTCCGCTGCGCTGTCCAGTAGCGTCAGCGCCCATGTCCGGTTCCGAAGCCGTGTCCGCACTATCTGAGGCATACCTTGCCGTCAGAGCAGCCACTTTCTTCTTCTGAAACGGGGGTCTTTGTCTTGCGAATTCTTCTTGCTTGCCTTTACCTTCAGTCTGTCGGGGTTGGTCACGTGTTTGTGGAGCACCCCGACCTTTGCCACCGCCTCCGCCACCTGACTGTGAAGCCGATGTTTCCTGTGAAGAACGAGGAGAACGTTGTTCAGAAACCTGAAATCTATCAGGAGACTTAATAGTAGCACGATCACGCAGATCATAAGTGCGCTCACTACCTGACTGAACGGGAGAGGCAGGCCGAGACCCCTGTTTCTGCTGCTGCTTTCCCTGTTGTTTTGACCGCCAACTCTGTTTCGGAAAGTTTGGACGGTCATCCTTACCAGAGGTTTCTGCCTTACCCTGCTGCTTAATTTCGGGAGTTTTTACAACAGGTTTAACTCCTAAAGAGCTACGACCCACATCTTCTTATGCCGTCGAGATTATTTTCGCGAACTCCCGCGGCTTATCCTCTTCAGCAACTTTCTTCAGTTCATTACGAACTTGGAATTGCATAGCATCACCCCTAAGGTTACACATTACCATGGTAGCCACCAGGTCAAACTGTCCGAGGAGCCGCATGCCTAATTCTAGCGCAGACTCCGCACCGTGGTTATCTTGAACACATTTAATAACGGAGGGCAGTACCGACATAGACGGAGTGCCAAAGCACTGCGAGTACGTCGCTGCAAAGACCTTGCCCCAGTTTACACAATCATCAATGTCGGGGACCAAGTCTTTAGGCAAACTAATGGTAAGGATCCTGTGTTTCTCCACAGGAGATGTATTCGGGTAAACCGCTTCTATTTGGTCAAATTTTTCAGCAAGCCAAAAAGGGAAATCATCCCAATTTGGGGGGCGCTTGCCCATAACAGAATTAACCATAACAGGACTAATGACCACTGTGTGGTGGTCAGTAGGCTGCCCCGCAACAGCAGGTGCCCCCACCTGCACATTGCGTGACACGTACTGCACCAAAGCCCTATGTACTGTAATAAGGGCAGTGTGCAGTACACGCAAATCAGCCACCGGCACCGTTAGGTAACGGGGATGAGGCGTATATCCGGCTAGTACTGGCCAAGTGGCCCCTGCAATTGACAAAGGGCCCATTCTCGGCGGTATAACCGCATGGGGGAGGGCGCCATTAAACCAAATAAGATGCTGCCAAGCAGATATTGGTATTTCTTGTGTCCTATACGGTGTATAGTTCGCTGGCACGGCAGTGGCAGTGTAAGTATGAAAAGAGTTATCGTCCTCACTCACCGCCGGAAGCGTCACCCAAGAGTAAAACAACTCATAAGGATGAGCCGCATCGGCTCCTACCACAAAGATTACGTTCATACCAGTGTCCGGCACCCCATACTGCGTCAAATGACGTTTCAGAGGTGCCCGACTGTGCGCCGCTATATCGACCGCCATAAGGACAAGCTACACTCGAAGTAATCAGTAGCACAAGGGTTCAATAACCTTTTTAATGATCAAGCTTGAAGAAACCTATATCAACAGAAATAGGTAGGTTTAAATCCGTCAGACTTGTTATCCGGAAACAAGAATGAGGGTGCTGTGGACTAATATAAGCACTACTAAGGCGTTTCAACTCATAGACCAAACGTTAGGTGCGCCATGTTGCAGGGATTCTGCTTATACACAGAACTATGCGTAGAACCCCAGGACCTCAGTGAATTGTGGTGTACCAGAAACTCACCTCAGAACCCAGAACCCAGTATCCGGCTAGCATAAGTGTCCCATTCGTTATCCGAGGTTTAGCTCGGCGGTCCCAATGAAAAGATATATTATTCTCACATCAGTCCACAACAAGAATAAACAAAGACACGGTGAAAAGAAAAAAAGTTTATTTTATAGACCACGTGTCCTAAGATGCAGTACTTTGGCTAATACAAGCAGACAAATGATTATAATTAAAACCATCAGTATCGTTACAATACCATAGAATATAAAGGGAGTGATCATGTTATAAATGACAGTGGATACTACCACCTTCCCTTTACTAAGAAGCTAATATTATTATTATGCTAATAAAAGGTCTCTTAGGCTTGAATAGGGGACCCCGTACCTCAAAGATCAGCTTAGTGAAATCACATCACAGGAGCATCAGAAGTCTTCTCGCAGGAAGGCTCGTCTTCGGTCTGAATATTAAACATGATGTCTGCAATATTAAAAGCACCAACTTTCAGGTATTCGCAGCTGCCTGTATGTTATGGCTAAATAGTGAGTCGATCAACCTAGAGTGGAAAACATGCATTGTCTAACGACCCAGACTGTTCTTGTTACACCATGTACAGACCAAGGTCGCTGCGCAGAGCTCGGGATGGTAACAACAGATTGCTCTCGTGTGAGGCAAAGCACGAGCCAGCAGTTTGTTTAAACAATAACATGTAGATGCAGTGTCGTGCGCAAAAGCAGCAAGATGGCTTTCTAACATCTAACGTGGTTATGCTAACTTAACAATGTATGTACGTATTAAGGGATTCCTTACTACAACTGCATGGGTTAAACCTATGCTTGAAACAAGCTGTTAGAAAGTTACACCGACACAAATATGGTTTAAAATCCTTTGTGTCACTGATGTGGCACAGATGTCACTGCCTAATATTAGCAGCATGGACATGATACTCAACAACCCGTATTGATAAGAATATGAAGGACGCTGGATCCCTGTGAAGTATTAGATACACTGAAGGGAGGGTCACAGTGTCATATGGGCAACAATGTGTGTGTTCTCATTGACATACCAGTACATACTCGCGAGGGGTAATCACTAGGCCACGTTTATAACCAGGGAAATATGAAAGCGCCACACTTTATGCTGAGGGCACATGTAATTACATATCAGCCCGATAAGCTGCATAAGGCACACTTCAAGCATGGCCTCCATTGTGTTTACCTGGGAAGGATGAAACACAGGGATGACCTCCCAGAGACTTCTCCCTGCAAACATAACACTGGCACATAAGCAACGCGTGCCAACGTTTTCCACATAAACACATCCGCACATTAACACACACCAAAAGGACTGCTCTTCTTAGAAATAGCAGCACAGAGGGATTCTGTGAGGGTTGGGAGGGGGGAGCAAATGGAAGAGGGGTGATGGGTGATGGGGTTGTGAGTCCTCGATGCGCACTTACAGTCCCACAGAAGTGGCTACGAAGCCAACAGCTGGGATTGCAGGGCCGGACTGGCCATAGCGGGCACCGGGCAATCCCCCGGTGCGCCACACGGTTGGGGGCCGGTTTTGGGGCCCTGGGGGCCGTTTTTGTGATAGGGCCATTTTTGCAGCATAGCTGCAAAATCGGCCCTGTAACAAAATCGTCCGAAAACCGGCCCTGGTAAAGAGCTCGGCGGCACTCCCAACCCCCTGGGGGGGCCGGCTGAGCACTTTGTCAGGGCCGGTTTTGGTTCCCAGTCCGGCCCTGAGCACAACATAAAAGCGACCTGGCAGACTGAGGTCGCTTTTGTTGAGGGTGGCACGGCGAGGGTGGTGTGACAGGGTAGGGAGACCTTTGCTGGGTCAGAGGGGAGAACGGGTTAGGGTATGTTGCACGGGGTAAAGCAGGAGACTCCAGTGCAATGCTAAGTATGTCTCCTCAAGATGGGCAGAAAGGATTGTGGGCTCCTGAAGAAACAATCAATTTTAGGCCATCACAGATTGAATTCTCTAAAAATAAAACATAAATGCTAAATTCAAAACCGGAGAAGGCAAAAATGATAAAGACTACATGCATCCCAATGCTCAACAAACCAAGCTTACCAGGGAACACAGTTCCGGTACCAGCAAATAGTCAATCCACGTAGGTTCACAAAGCGAAGCCAGGGCTTTAAGTGGGATGAAAAAACTGGGGGGTCTCTCAAAGTGGCGTGGCCAAAGTAATTAAGGGCGTGGCTTAAAAACACCTAAGCTAAAAATCTGTGCTTAGCACAGTATGCCGCCTGACTTGTATTTTGCTGTTTCTATCATTGCATCCAGATATATGATACAAGTAACATCATACCTATAACAAGTCAGGACTATTGGCTTTGTCAATGGTTGTTAGTTGCATACGATAAATAGGCAGCAACTGTGGCTTGTATATAATATTGAAAAAGCTTCCACTTAAAGCCCTGGTGACAGACACTCTGACAATGTTGTTGCTCCTGAGTTTCAAAAAGAGAAGGGAAATCCAGAGAGAAAATGACTCTCTTTAAAGGATTTCCCTTCCCCTATAACGCTCACCTGGCATGACTTCATGCCGTAACTTCTCCACTAGTGAGAAGTGTGAGCACGCGCACATCCATGTGCCTCTTGTCACTGAAGTGGGGGAAAAAAACAGACCACCTGTGCCAGGGCACAAAACAAAGCCTGAGAGAGACCCGTTTCAAGCCCCCCTTTAAAAAACTGCTGGTGCTCAGACCCGGTGAGACCAGGCCCAGCTCCAGGAATTTGTTTTTGGGTGGGCCAAGGATGCATTTGGGTGGGCCACTGCGGGCCCAATTTGTTGCTTCTTGTGGTAGCCTACAAGGCCTAGATTACATCATATCTACTTGCAAACATGATACAATGGATCGATTCTGTGTGTATGCAGAGCATGTGGAGATTTATTTGAAAGTAAGAGTAATGTCTAGACCTAAGTGCAAACTCTCAAATTCCAACAGGCCACGCTTCAACACAACCACTTCCAGGCCTGATTATCTACTTTTCTACCATCCCTCTCCTGTACACCTTATCTCACAGCTGGCCTTGGGCCCCAGACCCATATCAGCCACCATGAAGCTCCACTTGCCTTAATCCCATAAAAAACATCAGTAAAACCACCTTCAAACTTAAAACATTGGCTATAGCAGTAAATATAATTAGCACACACTTTAATATGTTTCACAGTTGCCCTAATGACCTGACTGCTAATTAAATAAAACCAGAAAGGCCATGACAGGAACAGTTTTACAGCTAGTGCTTAAGTCTTTTTTGGTGCCCCACCTATTAGCTCTTTCTCTGCAGATACCATTACTACCACCCTCCAACAGTGCCATTCATCTCTCCGTAGCCTCTCTCACATGCATTTCATTTGTTGAATAGCGTTACTCATATCAGTGTAGGGTTTCACAGTACTTTACACCACGCACACATTATACAGAGACAATAAATCAGACAAGTATTTAAATCAGTCTATAGGGAATGCCACATAAACCAATGAGGATTACAAGGTGTAGGAATCACATGTCATCCAAACTGGTGGGCAGTATATTTTAAGAGGGTTTCGACTGGAGAAGCACAAACTCAGGATTTAAAGCATACCACAGTTGTTGGGGGTTGGCTTTACTGATAAAAATGTATATTGCGGTGCTGAAGAACATGTAGATGTATTCAATGTGTTTAATATTAATCATTTGACTGCATTATTTGTATACCACAGTATGCAGTGATATGTACCAATTAACGGAAAATGTTAATAAAAATGTTTTTAAAATTAAAATGTATATCAGCCCAAACTCTTTTTATACAAGAATCTCTGTGACAAAGGCAGTAACCCACTGAGGTATCCACATAAAATACAGCCTATCTGCATTTCAAAACTACCAGCAGGCAAAAGATTGCTCTCCAGCAGGATCATTAATCACCAGTTACCTGGACATTTTTATTGTTGTCTTGCATCCATGGCCAAGATAATGATAAAAACTATTTAAATGAAGCATACACAAAGTGTGTGCCTTGCAGGGCCTATGCAGATTTAAAGAATAAAAACAAATAGTAACACATCCTCTTACCTACTCCATTAGTCAAACTTTGTGTGGCAGCCTGATCTAATATGCAGCTGCAGGGGTCAGGAAAGGTGAATAGGAATAAACAAATTTATTTTCTCCAGCGCTGAACAGAAAAGGAAATATCCACGCAGCAGGACGGTAGGCAAAAGTTACTCGGTGCCAAATAAAGAATTTGTCCCCTTCGCCATGCCCCTATTGTTCTTGCATGACACAGTCCACCTTTCTAAAAGGAGTTGGGTGATTGGGGATGGCTGTAAGTAAGAGCCCAGGCCAAATCACTCAACTCCCAGAACAGGAAGGAAAACAACGTTAGAAGAAACGTTTTAAATTAAAGATGCGATTTTGTATTGGCCTTCGCACCCTCACTGCAAGGGCCAAGGCTTACGTTTGGGTGGGCCAGGCTCATGTTTGGGTGAGCCTGGCCCTCCTGGCCCCCCTCTAGAACCAGGCCTGGGTGAGACGCGGCCCACTTAAAGCCCTGAGCGTAGTTAATTCTATGCCATCAACCATAGAAAAAAGTTCAATTTCTGTGAGGAAAAAAGAAAGCATCAATTGAGGCAACTTGCGGGAAAATTAACAGTTAGGCCGCTTTCACAAATACTAATCGGCTATTCTTCCGGTTTACTAGGGAACTAAAATCACCACAGAGACCCACAATACGCTGTTGTCGGGCCGCACAAAAAATTATTGAAAAGTCGATCGGCGTTTAAATCAGCACTACTCCCCACAGGAAACAGAAGACAGACTACCCTTCAGTGTCATCAACAATTAATATCCATTATGAAATTTCCTTAACAGTCACTTAATCTGAAGTCTAAAAATCTATTTATTTTAAAGGGACTATTTTGAATCTCCTTTTTTTGCAAAAAAGGAATTCAAAGCCCACGGCATGGCAAACAACGCATGCACAAGACATACATACTGCTACTCCATACAAAAGATCAAAGACCGCATCGTGGCAAACCACGCATACCTAGGACAAAAACACTATATTATATGAATTAAAACAACATTATAGCCAATCAAAAGGACCACAACGACGGTGCAACTTGCTGCCAAAGAGCAAAAAATTAAGTAGAGCTGTCATTCATATATTAGTACACAGAGGCGCAACTAGAGCCACATTTCCGGGGGGGTGGGGGGGGGGGGGGGGATAAGAAAACATTTCGGGGGGGGGGCTGAATCTTTAAGCAATAGGCAGAGTGGAGCAGCAGGGGCTCTTAGAAGGGGTGAGCAATAGGCAGAGTGGAGCAGCAGGGGCTCTTAGAAGGGATGAAACAACAGCAAAGGCCTCATTAACATGCAAATGGTCTTTTAAAGACCTGTGAAGTGCTCGGGTGCCGCTGTGTGGATGCCCGGGAAGCTGTCTCATCCCGGGCTGCCACACACGACGGTGGGGGCTGAAGCCCTTTGAGTCCAATGGGTGTTGCGCCCTGTTAGTACATCGTGCATAGTCTGGCCAGTGACTACATTGATACAAGTTTACTGAACACGGTATGCAAGAACGAGATAAAGCGCCTGACAGAGAAGATGCCCCAGCCCCCTGCCCCAGCACTCAGCCTGCCCTCGGGGACACCAGTGATTATCCGCCGGAGACAGTGTCCACTCTGCGGCCAAACATTGTCTCTGGTGTCCGGACATTTTGCGCTTTGTATGCCACACGAGTTTCAGTATGAAGGAGACATGCCCCTCATATGTCCAAACACTCCCACCTCCAGACGTCGGAAGGGTAGTGCATTTGTGCTTTGAGGGTGGTGGGAGGGTACATAGTGTGTGTGGTGTTTCGGGCCTCAGGCCCGCATGCTGTAAGAATGACCACACAAACACGGCGGGTACTGGAACCGGGCCAGGGTACGTGCGCCCGGCCCCTTTTATTAACATGGTCACCTGACTGGTGACGCCTGTGATGGGTGGGTGTATAGTGTGGGTTACAAGCAGGTGGAACACTAGAATGTGTCCAGATGGACACCACATCCCTCCCAAACTTTAATGAAAAAGAAACAAACAAAAGTCCAAACTATGAAGAAGACAAAACAACAATTAACAGCACCACTGAGTCTCTTCTGGTGATCTGCTGGGCGGCGTTGGAGTTCTGGAGCACACGGTCAGGAAGCTTTAATCCACTTCAGCGATATAGTTCAGACCGGCCTGGTCTCGCAGTTGTGGAGTCTATTTGCAAAGTTCAAATATCTCACAAAGTTCAAAGATTGGTGCATCCAAAGCGGTGGTGGAGTCCACTCTGGAGATCTTGCAAGCGCTCAGGTTCTGGTGGACGACAAACCTATAGCTGTTGGGAATGATCTTGGTGTATGAGGCCTTTGATGGTCTTTTCCGCTCCTGACAGCCGAGCAACTTCAGACTTGCCTCTCTTGCCTGGACTCCTCTCTCACTGGATCCTCCTGAAGGGCCTTCCTGCCGGGCTGCCATGGGGCCGTGTGGACTGTGTGAGCTTCGTGCAGGCCGCGCGAAGGCTTCGCTGAGGAACTGCCAACAGGATCACAGCCAAGTCGCTCGTATAGCCGCAGAGGGTGGTGTCCAAGTCTAGGTGTGCTCGCCATCAGGACTCAGGTCCAATGCCTTCCTCCGATGGTCTTTGGGTGACCAGTCTTCATCTGTGACATCCATGCTTACCGTGCCTGTCTTGGAGCTGCTGCCGACGCATCTCTCCTATTCGGATTCCCCTCTCACAGGAACTCCGTCGAGGCCATTGCCCCTGGATTGCTACGTGACCGCATGGGCTGTGCGGGCCCTTCGTAGGCCACGCTGAGGGGTCGCTGCAGAACTCCCAACAGAGCCACGGCCAAGCCTCGTGTAACCCAAGGTTGTATATTACAATGGTCGGGTAAGCTCTACTTCAGGTTGATGGGGGCACACAGAAGGTTCATGGGTGGCTAGCTTCGTTGAACTCTGGTTATGTGGAGTGTAGGGATCCACTCTGGTGGTGCGATGCTCCTTTGACGTCCATGGTGATGATGCACCTGGATGACGATGACAAACACAGTAATTTTCCTTCAGTTGGGCAACATGTGCGATCTCTTGCCTTGGGTGACCTCGTGGAGTGAGGAAGACTGGAGAGACTTCGTGGCCACTTGCAGTTGTCTTCCAGCTGGTGCCCTTGCTAGGCGTGGTGCTATCGATGCCAAGCAGCCGGTGACAGGTGAGAGGATGGCCGAACTGCGAAGCGTGGGGCCTGGACGCAGATCGCGCTTACTAGTGGCTTACGGTTGGTCCTCCCACGAAGCTGTCTCTAGTGACGTCTCTGCACCCTGATGGCTGGCTTGAGCTGATGAACACCTTCCCTAGTGCTGGCACGAGTCCTCTGTCCTGTCGCTCTTCTTCGTTCCTCCTTGCGCGCCTGTGGTGGTTGTCTGCCCTGTGGCTTTGTGCCACTGTGCTTTCTTCCTTCACGGAGTGTCGTCCTGTCACTCTCTTCTCCTTCGCTAAATGGCGTCCAGCCACGCACTTTTCCTCCTTCCGCCAGATTTTCACTTGAATGTGGCGTCCTGCCACATTTCTCATGTTTGCATCACATGGACATCTCGCTGGTCGCTTCCGGTTCTTGGGACGGTCTTCACTCTGCTGCTGACCTGTCGCAGGTCTGTCCTGTCAGTAGGACTTACTTCTTCCTCTTGAGGACCTCTCACGGGCATCATCCCCTCCTCAGGGATTTCTGCGATACTCCACTTGAGGTTGCGCCATCGTGGCACCTGATCCTGCATCCCTTCGGGCATGCTTGGCGGAGTTGGTCACTTCGAGTGATGTGCTCCATGCTGGCGGTGCGACGGTAGCGTCCGGCCACGTGTCGCCTGATGTCGGAACGAACGTTGTGGTGGCGGCTTGCCAAGTGGGGTGTGCGACTCTCTTCTTGCCTGTCTTGGGTCATTGGCGACTTCGTCTTGAGGCAGTGTGAGGGAGGACACTATGTGCTGTTTTTTGGCCCACTGTGGGGCTTCGCTGGTTTGGTGGAGATGTAGAGGTTCTCCCTGCTGCCTTCAGCATTGCTTCTCCTTTGTGAAGAGGTCTTTCTCTCCCGGGTGCCGGCCCGTGCTTTCAAACTTCTCGGTACATGAGTTGGTGCACCTTGCGCTCTCTGTTCTCCGTTCATGGGCGCCCTCTTCAGGTGCTTTGGTTGCTCTTTTTTTTTTTCTTGCAGTGGTGGCCGCTCACCACCAGGGGCATGCGGTGCACTCTTCTTACTTGTGGTGGCATCAGACAGCCACTGGGGGTGCACTGGTGGCACTGGGCATTTTGCTGTGTCGCTTTTGCGGACACGTGGCGGGCAATCAGGCCTGCTTTGCTACATTGTCTCTGGGAGGGCACTCTTGCCTGGTCCCTGCATACTTGGTGTGCTTCCCTCCTGTATTTGGTAGACTGTATCTTGGGCGTGTGCACGACACTCTTCTTGCCCTTCCTAGACTTTCTTCTGCTGCCAGGAAAAACTGCTGCTTTGAGCGCAGCAGGTATCTGGTTGGGATTGTTACAGCCTCTTGCATTCACCTATGCCGTCCGGTGCTGCTGGGTGTACAGTGCTGCTTGGCATGTGCTGCTAGTATTCCTCTTGCTCTATTCTGGTGCAGTTGTGCACCGTCGGTGTCCTCTGAGTCCGTGCTCTCTCAGTATTTTCTCTCATGGGGGGCACACAGCCCTCTGAGCGCCGTGGTGGGCTGACAATGTTTTGGTGTGCACTGGCACGCCTGGTTTGGAATGCTGCACCCTGGATGCAGGAAGATCTGCTGATGTCTGTCTCGGCCTGGTGGCCTCCTACTTGGGCCAGGACTCACCTCTCTCTCTCTCTCTCTCTCGCAGGACAACTGGTGTTCAGCTTCCTCAGGGCTGTTTAATTTCAAACTGCGTGTGCCATTTGGGTGTGGCACTGCCAGTGGCCAGCCTTGGCACTGCTGCTGGATGATTATTTGCACACATGTACGGTTGTGTCTTCTTGCTTCCCAGAGTGCGGTGCCTCTCATTGGCCACTAGGTGGCGCTGCCAGACTTCTGCTCACCGGCCGCGGCACTCTTTCCTGAGACTGCGGGCCACGTACTGCTGGGTTGGTGGTGCCCTATACTGTCCTTTCTGCTCAGTGGCTGTCGTGATGACTGATGTGCAGGACGGATGCAGAGCAGGCAACTTCCTCCGCGGCCTTCAGCGCGATGGGCAGCCCCTTCATTATCACGCTGGCGCTAATGGAAGCAGACGCGGCCTCCCCAGGAAGCAGGGTCACAGCGGGTAAGTGCCGTTTGCTGACTCCTTCATCTCTGCCGCAGGGAGGATGTCAGCATGCGGGGGCGGCCTGCGGAGCACTGCTGATCGGGTCGTGCTGGGAGGCTGTTGTAGCACTGGGGCATGAGCACAGTAGTACATTTCGGACGCGCCTGTGGTGCTTTTCAAATCCCGTGGGGTGCAAGGTTCTGGCGTTCTCACTGCACTTCTTCTTGGCCTTTGAGCGGTGAGGCGGGCAGCGCTTCGATGCACTACCGCAAGCTTCTCAGGCCAGAGCAGCTTGTCTGGTTCAGCAGGGGCTGCAGACTTGCGTGCACCCTCACTCTTCTTCTCAGCTGGCTGGGTCATGGTAGGTGCGAAAAACAGCCATGGGAAACTGCTTCTGCGTCGGCCTTGCTATGCGCCTGACTGCACCTCTTGGGGAAGGGTGCTGCTCTCTCCTTCCACTACAGGGCAGATGGCGGCAGGCAGCAGGGGTCATACCTCTTGCACCGCCTTGGCTAGTTTGATTTCCTCCTTCCCGGCCGGCATTTGGCAGCTGGCAGAGCGTCTGGGGAGTAGAGGGGAGGCACTACGGGTACTCCGTCTGCCTCAGTGTTGGCGCAGTTTCCATTCTGCCACGTGGACACTGTCGGAGCGGGGAGATGTCGACACTTCTGCCTGATTCATAGCTCTCGGCCGCCAGCAGCAGGTGCATGGGGTCAAGGTAGGGCCACTCTCGACTCCTCTCCCCTGGGCACTCGTTCCGTTATCAGTAGGTTGCAGTTCTCTCTCCTCACGTGGGCGATGCTGGTGCGGGGTGGAGTCTCACCTCCTGTGGTGCCGATCGCATCGCATGCAGTCAGTGTGGTGGGCTGCAGCCGGGTTAGTATGCAGTCAGATGCAGGACGAACTGGAGGGCGCGTGTCCTGGCGTGCCACAGCTCTGGTGCTGCGGTCGCTCAGCAGCAAGTGTAGAAGGTGCCTTCTGTTCAAGCTACACTTTCCCCCACAAAGGACTGGGACGTGGCTGCCTCCTCATGCGTGGGATAAGACCCACTTGTCACCATTGTGGTGTTTCGGGCCTCAGGCCCGCATGCTGTAAGAATGACTACACAGACACGGCGTGCTTGAGTACTGGAACCGGGCCAGGGCACATGCGCCCAGCCCCTTTTATTAACAGGGTCACCTGACCGGTGACGCCAGTGATGGGTGGGTGTATAGTGTGGGTTACAAGCAGGTGGAACACTAGAATGTGTCTAGACGGACACTATAGTGTGAAGGGGATGGGGGAATCAAAAATAAACAGCAGCGACAGGCAGGTGGTTGTGGGTGGGGATGGCATAGTGAGGAAGCCCCCTAAAAAACATACAGCTTGGGTGCTAGCCCGGTCAAGCAGCGATGGTGGTGGTGTGGAGATGTCACTGGAGTGATTAATGGAAATGATGGTGGTGCAAAACTAAAAGAGTGTGCAAACACAAAGGGGAAACCCTTTTGTGAAAGGATACCCGCAGTAGGCCAATACTTTAGGTGAGGAGCAAGGCACAAAAAGGTGGGACGAAGACGGCAAATACACCAATGAGAAGCAAGCTTTTGTGATTGATGGTCTCCCTAACCAATCAGCAGAGAGGGGTGGAATGAAATCCCACATACTGATTACAACATGTCTTCCAGACAGTGCATGTGCTGCCTAGGCTCAACCTAAAAACACCAGGGCTTCTGGGTTCAGAAGTCTGGTGCATGCCGTTGTTCCCAGACCTTTTCCATTAGGCATTAGGCACAGAGGTCAGGTTATCCCATGCGCCACACACTGCATGTGGCTTCGATATAGCTATATATATTACCTACGCTTCCGCAATAATTTTGTAAAAATGCTTTTGTACATAATGAGGTGAAAAGAAGAAGGAGATGTGTAAAGAGATGAAAAGATGGTAAACGGGGAAATGGACTGAGAAAATATGAAGTAAAAGAATGACAAAAGCGTACAACAGCAGAAAAAAGAAAATGGGAAAATAGATGAAAGGCATCAACAAAAATAGGTCAACCTACAGAATGAGGCTAGAAAATGGAATAAAGATGAAAAAACACAATGAAAATGCAGGACACACACCGGTTAAGAGATGACAGGAAATTAGGAATAGGGAACAAATGGAAAAGTTAGAAATATACAATAGAAGCAATAGGAAACGGATGAAAGGAGCGAAAATAGCAAAAATCAACCATAAACAAGATAAACGAAGAGAAAGTGGAAAATAATGAAAATTTAAAGAAAACACCTACTAACAGGCCCTTTGTGTTTTAGACATATGGGCAATGGCTACAATATTCGTGAGAACATTCAAATCACACTCAGAAAACGTGGCAGTTTAATGCACCTTGCTCCCAAGATAGTGAGATCGATCAGTGGGTTAATGCACCTCTTGCTGAGATCTGCGTGTAATCTGTGTGTGTGGCAGTTTAATGCACCTTGCTCCCAAGATAGTGAGATCGATCAGTGGGTTAATGCACCTCTTGCTGAGATCTGCGTGTAATCTGTGTGTCTCAGATTCCAGGTCTACATGGATGGCTCCCTCCCATCAACACACTGACAGTGTGGAACATTCTGTGACGTACAAGCCGTACAAATAAATATAACATAAAATAACATAACATGACATGATAGGTAACATAACATAACAGCCTCCCTTTAGAAAGGAAGTTCTTTTCTACAGCTTCTCTGTCAATGTGTTAATTCAGTATAAAGTGGTGTCTTGACAGTAGAGGTTCTCACTCGAATATTACAAGCAAGTCTTAGATTAAGGCCATTCAATCTTAGGTAGGCTTCACTAGGCTGAACCAATTGAGGTTGTCCATTAGTTTCGATTGATTTGTCAGTAAGAGACCCTTTCAAGATCATACATCAGGTGGTTTTAAGAAGAGAACACAGAGATTCTGGGGAAACCTCATTAATACCTGCCCTCATCATCCACCAAAATGCACATGCCTCTTGTGCCACCATCAAGGCTAGTAAATGTGCCCTCCCAAATTCCCTCATGATCTGTCATTCAGTCATTTTGTCCACCTATAAGTGTAAGGCCAACTCACTTGTAGAGCATCACTTTAAAACCAATACTCAAATATCATTCTCCCACTCTTGTCAACTCCCATAGATGATGCGGTCCCTCTAATATGTACCCCCACAATGTATATGTGTCGCGCTCATCACTTTAGCGGTGTTTAGACAAAATATCTGAAACAAAAATATCATGGGACAAAATATTGTGTCAAGAATATCAAGGACATAAATATGAAGCTAAGTTTCTATACATAAGCAAAGTTTTACTATACATAACTCCACATATGATGATGATATAGATGTATCTTCAGGGTACGTAGATGTGAAGTTAAGAATTGGAAATCGATACATACCTATTTGCACTTACCTTCTCGATATTTTGGTCCTCGATATTTTTTGACAATATTCTGCGATGTACACAGAAGTTATGCACGTTATGCACACCCTCTTTCTTACACTTGTGCGACAGCATGTTTTACATGCTCACATGCTATACTACACCATCATCTACTTCAAAACCTTATGGAGCCCATGTTAAGTCACTGAGTCGTATGAAAAACTGTGACAATAGCTATCATTTTGATTTTATTTGGAATTAATGCACTTTGACAGACTTCATTCTCTAAATAAAATATTTTTTAATTGAATTATAGAGCCCATGCAACACACCTTTAAACCTAAGTACAGTGTGGAAAATATAACACAGAGCATGAAGCACAGCAGAACACCAATGAACAATTTCGAATGGTTTCCCATTTGTCTGCATAACAGGGAAGATGTAATTATAATTATAAGCTCTGAGAGCGGTCACTTAATCACAAGGCCCTATGCCCTATAAAGGAAAGGTGCAGGGGTCTGATATTACAAGTGGTGGTAAACATTTATATTGTTGTAAAAGTATTTACAGTGTGGCATTTTTATTGCCGTGTTAGTTTAACTATGTGTGCTCACTGCATTTGTCTGTTAGTTATTATGGAACGAAACTTCTACACAGCAAATATTTTAACCACAATGTAGTTAGTGTTGTATTCTTGCTAAATGGACCAGTGTCAGTCTTATTTGTAATACACAAATGAAGGACATTGACTGTTCCCAAAGTTCTGTTGCAAAAACTGCATTGCTGATGCCCGTTTACCTATCATGGTTCCCCTCCACTCCCCTTTTGTGTTGTACTTCTGCAGGACTCCGCTTCTGGGACTATGCTCAGGATGGCAGTGCCACAACATAATGATCTCTGCAATTTGAACCTTCGACAGACATTGTGCAACACTTTTTCAGAAGTCTCGTAGAAAGACCCACACAGCCTTGATTACACATCAAGGCCCTCATTACAAGTTGTCTGGATCAGCATCCCCCGTGAGGGATAACACTTCTGGAAACTACAAGCTTTTTGGTGTCTCCAGGCATGGAATTATTGTGTCCTCAACTCTGTACCAGATAATTCAGGATCCAGGGACATAAGAACCAGAGACCTCTGGTAAGCGACATGGTTGTGGGCAGCTGCTATCCTCCCGCCATATCAAGCCCCCAAAACTCTCTGGGCCAAGAGTAATTGCAACAGTTACCACCTGCTCCAAGAAGGTGGCAAATGTGTGCAGATTTGTTTTTTCTCCTGGCTCTGGAAAAACATACAACATTTGACCCAGTGTTTCCAGGCACAAGTGTTATTATTCATTCTAAGGAAAATAACTCATAATCGCTGTCAAATGACGGGGAGATACCAGCTAGAATTTTTACAAACGGCCCAAATCTACTCATAGATTTGGCAAGGAACTCGAAATGAGTGTCCTAGATAGAATGAAGAAAGAGATGAGAGAGAGAGAGAGAGATTGTTGGACCAGGCCCTCTTTGCAGGGTTACCCCCAACATTTTTGCCTTCTTCCTCCTATTTTCCTAACCCTCTTTTTGTTGACTTTAGGACTCTGGCCACTTTGCCACCGCTAATCAGTGCAAATGTGCTCTCTCCTTTAAACGTGGTATGATTGGTTTGCACCTGTTTGGCATATTTAATTTACTTGTAAGGCCCTTGTACAGTGGTATCCCATATACCCAGGACCTGTAAACTAAATGTCACTAGTGGGCCTGCTGCACTGCTTGCGCCACTCACAGAAGTAGTCTATCAAACCAGTCTCAGGCCTGCCACTGCAGAGCCTGCATGTGTAGGTTACTGCCACATTGACTTGCCATTTATAATTACTTGCGAGGCCTTAAAAATCTCCCTTTACTTCATATACTGCCAAGTGTTTCTGGGTGTATGGTGTTTCACACTAACTAAAACCTTTCACTTACAAGCACAGTGATTCTTGATCTTGTTTGTAACGTGCATAATGTGGGAACCATGTTCCTTTATTTTTACTGATGTGCTTGTGGTGAGTATTAGTGATTTATATGTCTCCTAACCTACCTGTTGCATTTCATGTCCTGCTATTATAAGGTATGTTGTTTTGAGTCTTGCATGGTCAGGATGACGAGTATTATTTTAGGACTGGCATGGTATGCACAGTATTTATGATTCCTGTCGTTTTGGTGTATGTGTTATGTATAATATATACTATATTTGTACATAATCCTATGCGGACTCTCTTTTGTGGTGTGTTTGTTGTGGTGTGTTCATGATGTTACTGGTACGAGTGTGTTGCGCAAACGCTTTACACATTTCCTCTGATGATAAGCCTGCCGGTTCTTTGCCAAGCCACCAGGGTTTTTTTTGTATTTATCTTAATTTCCCTGACTAAAGTGGTGGGTTTTGCCTGGCTTAGGTGCACACCCTGGCCAACCAGAAACCCCATTTCTAACAGAGATCAACGGAAATGATGAGGAATAAAAAAGGGCAAAAGGCAGATGGTGTGAGGGTGAGGGTGAGAGAAAGAGATAGAGGCAGTTAGAGAAAGAACGAAAAACAAAAGGGAGAGTGAGTGAGACAAACATTCAATGGAAGAAGGAGCAAAAGGGAGAAAGAGAGAGATGAAAGAGAGCAAAGAAAGCGACAGGAGAGAGTGGGTGGGAGAATTAAAGCCTTAGATAGTGGAAAGAAAGATGCAGACAGAGAGATTCAGGAGTGAGTAAGAGAGCGAGAGACAGGAAGGAGAGAAGAAAGAGATTAGGAGAGGGAGGCTAGAGTGGAAGAAAGAAGCAGAGGGAGAGCTAAGAGAGAAAAAGTGTGATAGAGAAAGACTAAAAAAGGAAGAGAGAAAACTGCGGACAGAGTGGGAGAAAGAAAGCAGCAGATAGAAAAAAAAGACTGAAAGAGAGATAGAAAGGGAGAGAAAAGGCAGAAAGAGGAGGGAAAATGATGGAGAACCAGAGGGATAGGAAATGCTTGATACAGAGAGAGAAAGAAAGAAACATTTAGAGAAAGAAAGGTGGAAATAGAAGAGGCAATGAACAAGGCAGAGCAGGAGGGAAGAGACTTAACGAAAGACAGGGACAAAGAGAGATAAGAGAGAATGAGAGAAAGAGGCAAATATGTAGGAGAGAGGGAGAATATGAGAAAAAGAAACAGAAAAAGCGAGAGAGAGAGAAAAAGATAGAAATACAGATAAAGAGTGAAACGATAGTGAGGTAAATAAAGAGGAAGAGAGAGTACGAGGAAGAAAGAGAAAGGTACAAAAATGAGAAAGAAAGAATAAGGCAGAGAAGAGAGAGTGGAAACAAGAGACAAAGGGCACAGCAGAGAAAGAAGGACACAGAAAAAGACAGGATACATGGAAACAGAAAGTAATAGAGAATTGAGAGAGAATGAGAGAAAAAGAGAGATAGAAAGAAAGTGAGACTGAAAGAGTTAAAGATTGACAGTGAGGAGATCAAGAGACAGGAAAGAGAGTGAGTGAAAGAAAAACAGAGTGAGTGAGACCAAAAGAGACAAGGAGGGAAGAAGATAAAGGTGTGAGCCAGAGAGAAAGGAAGAGAAAAAGAGAGGATAGGAGATGAAGAGACTGAGAAAGACAATAAGAGACAGACAAGAGAGTGAGGAAGAAAGAGATCGAGAGAGATATTGGGAGAAAGAGACAGAGAGAGATAAAAGAGAGTCAGAGAATGGAGAGATATGGAAGAACGGAAGAGCTGGAGGTAGTGAGAGATAGGAAGATAAGAGAGAGTAAACGAAAAAGACAGAGAGAAAGAGATTGGGAGTGAAAGTGAAAGACAGGGACAAGAAAGAGAAAAAGAAAGCAAGAAATGAAGAGACTGAAAATTAGAAATAAGAGAGAGAAATAAAAAGACAGAGAGTGAGAAAGAAAAATGTGAGAGATAATGGGAGAAAGTAAGAGACAGGGGTGAGAGAGAAAGTGAGAGAGAAAAGACTGAGAGATACATAATAGAGTCACAGAATTAGAAAGAAAGGTATAGGAAAAAGAGAAAAAGAAACAGAGAGCAATAAAACAGGTGACCTCATTTACACCTTGTTTTTGCAGTGTATTTACCCCCTTTCCTGCACTGCCTATGCCTGATAGGCCAGTTCGACCCTGACTACTTTAAATTTTGCACAATGCCTCTGAGAATAGAACCCTATGTGACACAAAATTGCAGATCATTGCAAACACAGCAGGGCAATTTTCAAAAATCCTCAGGACACGGCAGAGCAAACTGCAAACATTGTTGATTTGCTTCTGTGAAGCAATCATGCAAAACCAGCTTCTGGTGTTGCCCTTACACGTTGTCACAGTTTTTGACTGATATTAGGATGTTTGTTGTCAAGCAGTAGTTTGCATGTCAAGTCTCCTTGGTGGCAACGTGTGGTGGACCAATTAAACACACTGGCACCATCATATTTTTCGGTCACAGAGGTGAAAATGAGGTACAAAGATTTATTTTTAAAGTGTGATGTCACAGGGCTGGAACGTCTTGAAGAATGAGTGGGTGTATAAGTGTCTGGATGGAGGATTTAGTAGGTGCGTGACTGACTCTATAAGTGAGTGATTAAATGTGTCTTACTGAATGCATGGGTTAGTGACTAAACTGTAAATGTCTGTATCTGTCTGTTGTTGTGCAAGGTGCTGCATGGGTTGGTCAGTAGCTACATGAGTGTCTACATAGGTTATTGATTGGTTGTCTAAGTATTTTTTTGGAAGATTGAGTGTGTGTGTGGGTGGGTGGGAGGTGTGTGACTGCATAGATGTGTGAGTGGTTGATTCACTGGGTGTATGGGTTCAAGAGTGCATGTGGTAACAGCTGTATGGGTGCATGAGTGTGTGTATGGGTGTGTTGGTGAGTGAATGGATGTCTCAGTGGTATATGTCCAAGTAACTACATATTTAAAAGGCAGTGTATGTGAGAGTTGAAGTATATAAATGACTCTACATGATAGTCAGTGATTGTGAGTCTGACTGTATGGATGAGTGTGTACTTGTATCACTGATTATATAAGAGAGTAAGTATGCGTTAGTATCTGTATGAATAAGTGAGGTGGTGTGTGTATAATTGTATAGGTGAGTAAATGGGACTGTGATTGATTCTTAGCATGACTGACTAGGTGTGTGAGTAACTGCATGGATGAGTGGCAGTGTGTGAGTGTCTGTATAGGTGTATGAGTGCATATGATAGTGTTGTATTGATGAGTGACTGCATGTATGAGTGATTGTATGGACGAATGAGTGGATGTGTGTGTAGACCTAGGAATCAGTGAGCGCGTATGTAGTAACTGGTATTGGTGTGTCAATGATTTAGCAAATGGTAGTCTGTATTTTACAGTATTTTACAGTGGGTGTGTCAAAGGTTATATTAGAGTGTGAGGAGGTGCATCAGATTTTCACGTGGATGATGTCATCAGTGATGTCATTTGAGTTGTCATCAGTAATGTCATCAGTGATGTCACTGACCATGTCATGAATGATGTAATATGTGACGTCATGAGCAGTGCATTGCGGGTGCGCGAATTATAGTTAGCTAAACTAACTATAACGGTGGAATTTCTATGGTTTTGTAAGAGTGAAATGTCCAGCTAACTATAACGTCCCTGAAACCTATGGTTTTTTCAGTGAATTTCTAAGGTTTTTTAAATGCTAATTTCGAACTATAACGACCCTCAGGATTGAAGGGGAATTAATCCCCCAACTTAAAACGTGCCACAGGGTGCGTTTGCACTGTGGTGCAGGGAGGGGGGCGGGGCCTGATGTGACATGGATACAAGTTCTGTGAGTATTAGATGGACCACTGTTATTTTATGGTGTCAGGATCTGATAGCGCGTTTTCCAGCTGGTCTCTTAACCCTTTGTGGTCTGGGCACCAACTACAGTGCTCAGAATGCCGTTGACTGAGTAAAGATGAAGCGGGGTCTGTAAATGAGATAGCTAGACAGGCAGGACGGTAGGTATGTAGATACACATACAGAGAAGACAGATAGATAGACAGATAGATAGACAGACAGCTAGACAGACAGACAGGTAGACAGATAGACAAACAGACAGACAGATAGACAAACAGACAGATAGGTATGTAGATGGACAGACAGAGAAGACAGATAGATAGACAGATAGACAGATAGACAGACAGACAGACAGACAGACAGACAGACAGACAGACAGACAGACAGACAGACAGGCAGACAGACAGACAGACAGACAGACAGACAGACAGACAGACAGACAGACAGACAGACAGACAGCCAGATAGATAGATAGATAGATAGATAGATAGATAGATAGATAGATAGATAGATAGATAGATAGATAGATAGATAGATAGATAGATAGATAGATAGATAGATAGATAGATAGATAGATAGATAGATAGATAGATAGATAGATAGATAGATAGATAGATAGATAGATAGACAGACAGACAGACAGACAGAGAGACAAGCAGAGAGACAGGTAGACAGACAGACAGATGTGTGGATGAGTGGATGGATGGTGGGTTGTGTGTGCTTTCTTTCAGGGACTCTCGTGAATTCAGAGTGTGCGCAGGCAGACACAAGCACACAGCCGAAGAGCCGCGCTTCCAGCTCCCTATTGCTGCCCGCACCTCTCCAGTTAAACGCTGCTCAAAGACACCAACACCTCTTGAAGCGTCCACGCCACTCCCGGCCCAGAATGAAGCACCCCTCCAGAGTTGGCTGACAGACACAGACAGACAGACAGGGGAGTATGGAGGAAGCCTGACCTTGCCTCCGCAGCCTCCTCTTGCGGAGCCCGAAGATGCGCACCTTGGAGAAGATGTCCACCAGGTTGCCATTGCACAGGCCGCAGTTCTTGCTGGGGCTGCTCCGCCTCTTGCTCGCCAATGGCCAGTCCAGGTGCTGCTCCCAGGCCTGCTGCTTCTGCTGGATCAGCCCGCTGGTGATGGCCGCTGTCATGGGCGTTGTCCACCCTTCAGGGGAGGGATGGAGGACGTGCTAGCCCCGCTGCTGAACCATGCTAATTCTGAAGCCACTGGTCAACGGTGACGGGCAACACAGGTCCTGTGCTTACCGCCGGATACCGCGCAGGAACTGCGGGTTACCACCAATGAGTAGGGCATCGCTTGGTAGGCAATCGCCACCAGAATACCTCTTCCTGACCACTTCACCACCAGAAGCTTCCAGAAGACCTCTCCTTCAATCTTTCAACCCCATTGGTCAGAAGAAGACCCCCACAGCTGTTCACCCCCACCGGCCATCAGAAGGCCTCTTTCTAAACCACTCACCGCTACCAGCCTCTCCCTAATCACCTCCCAACTACCTTTCTCCAAAACCACTTCGTCTACCAGAACCTCTGCCCAAAACCACCTCACAATTAACAGGTACCCGAACACCTCTCTAAACTCACCTCAACATCAACCAGCCACTACAACACCTCTGGCTAGCCACCCCACCCCGAGGAGCTACAGCAGACCTGCCCAAAGCACATCACAACTCCCCTGACACTGTGTGCTCATCACCCACCTACGCCTGCCACTCATGGAAAACCATCCGAGGGAAAACCCACTAACACACACTTACCACAGTTACCACACTCACTATGCCCTACAATTTCCACATAATACCGAAATTGTTTATGTTTATGGCGGTGCGCCAACAGGTATGCCCATATAAACTACCACTGAAACATGCACATGCCCCCAAGGACTGGTTCCTACTTAAGGAGACTTTATTTGAATTAATTTTCACGGAGCTACACACCCACTTAGGGAAGATGAATACTCGTTGCAGGACTACATGTCCCAAAATGCCTAAATGTAAATGCAGGAATGAGCGAGGCCCACTAGGGGGCTGGAAAGGAAATAAAAGGCTTAATTTAAAAAACGGAACGAGTATGTGTTGCCTGTGAATTCATGCCCCGAAGAAGAAGCGTAAGCTTTGAAACGCGCTGGCTGTGATTTTACCAGGATTGGGAGCAAGTGTGAAAGGAGAGATGCCGGAGGGCTGGCAAGCTGTCGTGTGCCCTCTAATTCCGCTTGTGGGCTTTTGTTGATACATTTCTTGCGTGGTTGCCTAAACACGCTGAGGAGCATCATCACGGCACGAACGAGCTGAGGCTGCGGGCTGGAAATGCATCGAGCCCATTCTAAGCAGCACAGTGAGCCACTGTAACATGCACATGCCCCCAAGGTCTGGTTCCTACTTAAGGAGACTTTATTTGAATTAATTTTCACGGAGCTACACACCCACTTAGGGAAGATGAATACTTGTTGCAGGACTACATGTCCCAAAATGCCTAAATGTAAATGCAGGAATGAGCGAGGCCCACTAGGGGGCTGGAAAGGAAATAAAAGGCTTAATTTAAAAAACGGAACGAGTATGTGTTGCCGGTGAATTCATGCCCCGAAGAAGAAGCGTAAGCTTTGAAACGCGTTGGCTGTGATTTTACCAGGATTGGGAGCAAGTGTAAAAGGAGAGATGCCGGAGGGCTGGCAAGCTGGCGTGTGCCCTCTAAATCTGCTTGTGGGCTTTTGTTGATACATTTCTTGCGTGGTGGCCTAAACACGCTGAGGAGCACCATCACGGCACGAACGAGGTGAGGCTGCGGGCCGGAACTGCATCAAGCCCATTCTAAGCAGCACAGTGAGCCACTGTAACATGCACATGCCTCCAAGGACTGGTTCCTACTTAAGGAGACTTTATTTGAATTAATTTTCACGGAGCTACACACCCACTTAGGGAAGATGAATACTCGTTGCAGGACTACATGTCCCAAAATGCCTAAATGTAAATGCAGGAATGAGCGAGGCCCACTAGGGGGCTGGAAAGGAAATAAAAGGCTTAATTTAAAAAACGGAACGAGTATGTGTTGCCTGTGAATTCATGCCCCGAAGAAGAAGCGTAAGCTTTGAAACGCGCTGGCTGTGATTTTACCAGGATTGGGAGCAAGTGTGAAAGGAGAGATGCCGGAGGGCTGGCAAGCTGTCGTGTGCCCTCTAAATCCGCTTGTGGGCTTTTGTTGATACATTTCTTGCGTGGTTGCCTAAACACGCTGAGGAGCATCATCACGGCACGAACGAGCTGAGGCTGCGGGCTGGAAATGCATCGAGCCCATTCTAAGCAGCACAGTGAGCCACTGTAACATGCACATGCCCCCAAGGTCTGGTTCCTACTTAAGGAGACTTTATTTGAATTAATTTTCACGGAGCTACACACCCACTTAGGGAAGATGAATACTCGTTGCAGGACTACATGTCCCAAAATGCCTAAATGTAAATGCAGGAATGAGCGATGCCCACTAGGGGGCTGGAAAGGAAATAAAAGGCTCAATTTAAAAAACGGAACGAGTACCTGTTGCCTGTGAATTCATGCCCCGAAGAAGAAGCGTAAGCTTTGAAACGCGTTGGCTGTGATTTTACCAGGATTGGAAGCAAGTGTGAAAGGAGAGATGCCGGAGGGCTGGCAAGCTGTCGTGTGCCCTCTAAATCCGCTTTTGGGCATTTGTTGATACATATATATATATATATATATATATATATATATATATATATATATATATATATATATATACACACATACACACCATATAGAGTAATATATTTAGAGTGTCGCTGGTGTTGAGGGAGCTCTATACAGGAGCGGATTCCCACCTAAACCTGAGAACTACCCAGAGTTCTCTGCTTCTTTTTTGCATAATTTATGCGTCACTCTGAGCCTGAAAGGGTATTCTTTTTATATATATATATATATATATATATATATTACCTACTGGCGGTCGCCAGTAGGTAGTTATAGTTAGGACCACGTTTCCATAGGAAATCCGCAACATTCTATTTTGAATAACTTTGGCGCCGGTTGACGAATCCTCGCGAATTTTTCAAAATAGGTGGGGTGCTACGCTCCGCTCCTACCCTGAAAGTCTCGGGGGGATTCGTCAAGCGGGGGCTGAGATAAAAGGGGGGTCCCAAAACGCGTTTTTCCCATGCATTTTTCCATAGGACCTTTAGACACAGCTACAGCCCGAACGGCTGAACAGAATTACTTGAAATTTGGCAGAGAGGTAGTCCTCAGGTCAAGGAAGTGCCTTTTGTAGGTTTGGTGTAAATCTGTTCAGTAGATTCTGAGAAAATAGCCTTTAAATCAATATATATATCTGAGCCAGCTTACGGTGCGCTTACGGTACGCTTACCGTACGCGTACGGTGGCGTGCGCGAGCGCGATTCTGATTGGCCCTTAGATCTTAGTAAACATTCGAATCGGTCGAAACCAGGAAGCGGCGGCCGCCATTTTCTCTCTCGCACTCTGAGGGGGGAGCTGATAAACAAATGCCAAAAACATATAAAGGGGCTGTTTAGACAGCGCCCATGCACATAACCATGTTAGTTGAGTCTTCAAAGATCCCCCAAGGCAAAAAACGGTAATTTTTTATTTTTCAAAAATTTCGCCGATTACGCTTACCGTACGCTTACCGTACGCGTACGGTAAAAAATTATTAAACAAAAAAAAACCCACTCTCTCCACCCCGTGTGCAAATGGTGGCCGAAGGCCACCATTTCTGCATGGCATATAAGAGCACAGCATTTCCCCAAAAAATTTCAACAGATTACCTATCACAAGGAAGTGCATAATATGTCCTCCATGTGCGCACGGTGCGCGAAGCGCATCGTGCGTACATGGCCCATCTAGCGTAACGTGGGCACCGCGTGCCCACCGTGCGTGCACGGCACTAACTGCGTAAAGTGGGCGCGCGGTGCACGAAGCGCACCGCGTGCTCACTGTGTGCGCACGGTGCGCGAAGCGCACCGTGCGCGCACGGAACGAACTGCGTTAAGTGGGCGCGCACGCCACGAATGGCGTAAAGTAACTTAGCATTTAAAAAAACGTACAAATTCACTGAAAAAACCATAGGTTTCACACACGTTATAGTTAGGAATTAGCATTTAAAAAACCTTGCAAATTCACTGAAAAAACCATAGGTTTCACACATGTTATAGTTAGCGGAAATTTTACTGATAAAAAACCAATGAAATTCCCCCGTTATAGTTAGTGCAGGAAACTATAACTCACGCGACCGCAATCTTCTGCTGATGACATATGTGTCTTTATGAAAAAAAAATATTTGTAATATATGTATAGCTAAAAATTTATGGAAGAAGACATGGGCAAATAAGTGTCTAAATACAGTATTAGCATCAGCAGAGGATTGCGGTCGCGTGAGTTCTAGTTTCCTGCACTAACTATAACGGGGGAATTTCATTGGTTTTTTATCAGTAAAATTCCCGCTAACTATAACATGTGTGAAACCTATGGTTTTTTCAGTGAATTTGCAAGGTTTTTTAAATGCTAATTCCTAACTATAACGTGTGTGAAACCTATGGTTTTTTCAGTGAATATATATATATATATATATATATAAATATATATATATATATATATATTTATTTATTTATTTATTTTGAGATTTATAGAGCGCCTGGTGACCCGAGGGCATCCCCGCGCTATAAGAATGTAAAATCCAGGACAGGCGGAAACCAGGAACTATTTGGGGAAGAGGAGGGTTTTGAGTTTTTTGCGGAAAAGTGCGTGGCTAGGTTCCAGGCGCAGCAGGCGAGGGAGAGCGTTCCAGTTAGAGGCGGCCTTAACCGAGAAGCGTCGGCCACCGGTGCGCGACTTCTTGAATCTTGGGACTGTGGCCAGATGTTCGTTGTCCGAGCGAAGGTTTCTGTGGGCTTTATAAGGTGTGATCATATCTTTGAGGGCGGCAGGTCCAGCCCCATTGATGAGTTTGTGCGTGATGCACATGGCCTTAAACTCTACTCGCTGGCGGACCGGAAGCCAGTGCAGAGATTTAAGGGCCGGTGTGGTCGGGGCTCTGGGAGGAAGGTTGAGAATGAGTCTCGCCGCGGCGTTTTGTGCACGCTGGAGTTTGGCCAGGGTGGATTCAGGAGCGCCGAGGTATGCGGCGTTGCCGTAGTCCAGACGTGCTAGAATGAGCCCTTGAACTAGAAGTTTCCTGGACAGGGGGGGCAGGAGGGGGAGGATCTTACGAATTGAACGGAGAAGGCCAAAGCAGGTCCCCGCGGTCTTGACTGCCTGGGTCTGCAAGGAGAGGTCCTGCTCCAACCAGAAGCCCAGTGTTTTAATTTCTGTCTTAGGCGTGGGGATGTCACCGAAGGAATCCGGCCAGACTGAAGGAGGGACGGAGGACCATTTGTTGCCCAGAAGCATGATTTCTGTTTTTGTCCGGTTCAACTTCAGCGAGGATTCGCACATCCAGGTGTGTATGTCTTGTAGGCAGTTAAGTAGGATTTTAGGGTTATTGTCCAGCTGGGAAAGAGAGACGACGAGTTGGGTGTCGTCGGCATAATTGACTATTTTTATCCCATAGGGGGTAACCACATCCTCTAACGGGGCCATGTACACATTAAACAAGGTGGGACTAAGCGAGGACCCCTGGGGCACACCACATGTGAGCGGAAGGGGGTCTGAGCGGGAGTTGCCGTCCCACACCTGAAATGAGCGACCCGAGAGGAAGGATTTGATCCAAGCATGTGCCGTTCCCACAATTCCTGACTTGGCCAGGCGATGGAGGAGGACACGGTGGTCCACCGTGTCGAATGCGGCACTGAGGTCCAGGAGGATCACTGCCACTGATCCTCCTGAATCCAGGATACACCTAGCCTCCTCGATGACGGAGAGGAGTGCGGTGTCTGTGCCGTGGCCCGGCCGGAATCCGGTTTGTGACTGGCGTAGAATTTTATTCGTTTCGAGGAATTGGAAGAGTTGCACGTTGACTAATTTCTCAGCCACCTTGCTGATGCAGGGGAGGAGCGAAATGGGTCTATAATTTGCCATATCGTCCGGGTTCAGATTGGGCTTTTTCAGCAAGGCCTTGACAACTGCGCTCTTCCAAGAGGAGGGCACAGTGCCTTGGGCAAGAGATGTGTTAATCAGATCCCTAATGGTAGGTGAAGTACTGGGAGAAACGGTTTTTAAGAATCTGACGGGTGCCGGGTCCAGGGGGGATCCACTTCTCATTTTGGCCAGCGTGGTGGTGACCTCATCGAGGGAGACTCCTCTAAAGGAGGACCGCCGTGGGCTGGTGGAGCAGGCGTCTGCATCAACCGGGATGGGGGGGCTGATTGGGGGAAGGGACTCCAAGATCCGCGTGATTTTGGAATCGAAGTATGAGGCTAAGTCCTTGCATCTGTCCGGTGGGGGAGGAGAGGCAGCGGGAGATGAGGGGATGTTGAGCAGTTCCTTAACTATCAGGAAGGATTCTTTGGCCGAATTGGTCGCATTTTTAATTCTGTTGTCGTAGAAGGTGGTCTTGGCTAGTTTAATGGCCGATTTGTAGCGTCTTACCGCTATGTTGTAGGTATCTTTATTACTATGTAGCCAGTCTTTCCTCCACAGTCTTTCCGCTCTTTTGCATTCCTTGCGGAGATGTTGTAGGTATCTTTATTACTATGTAGCCAGTCTTTCCTCCACAGTCTTTCCGCTCTTTTGCATTCCTTGCGGAGGTCTCGTATATATATATATATTCACTGAATATATTCACTGAATATACGCACCGTGCGCGCAAAGTAAGCACGCGGTGCGCTTCGCGCACCGTGCGCCCACATTACGCAGTTAGTGCCATGCACGCACGGTGGGCACGCGGTGCGCTACGCGCACCGCGGGCCCACGTTACGCTAGATGGGCCATGTACGCACGATGCGCTTCGCGCACCGTGCGCACATGGAGGACATATGATGCACTTTGTTTTGAAAGGTAATATTTTAATTTGTCGTAATTTTTATAAGCCATGCACAAATGGTGCCCTTCGGGCACCATTTGCACACGGGGTGGATGTGTGGATAATTTTTTCTTTTATTATTTTTGTTTAAAATATTCTAGTTTATCACACCTCTGATAAGCCATGCACAATTGGTGGCCTGCGGCCACCAATTGCACACAGGGTGAGGAGAGAGTGTGGATAGTTTTTTTTTTTTTTATAATTTTTTATCGTACGCGTACGGTAAGCGTAATCGGCGAAATTAGCGAAAAAATAAAAATTGCATTTTTGGCCTTGGGGGGTCTTTGGGGACTCCCTCAACATGGCTATGTGTGTGGGAGCTGTCTAAACAGCCCCTTTACATGTTTTTTGGCTTTATTTTACAACCTAACTCTCAGTGCGAGAGAGAAAATGGCGGCCGCCGCTTCCTGGTTTCGGCCGATTCGAATGTTTACTAAGATCTAAGAGCCAATCAGAATCGCGCACGCCACCGTACGCGTACGGTAAGCGTACCGTAAGCGCACCGTAAGCTGGCTCAGATATATATATTGATTTAAAGGCTATTTTCTCAGAATCTACTGAACAGATTTAAACCAAACCTACAAAAGGCACTTCCTTGACCTGAGGACTACCTCTCTGCCAAATTTCTAGTAATTCTGTTCAGCCGTTCGGGCTGTAGCCCTGTCTAAAGGTCCTATGGAAAAATGCATGGGAAAAACGCGTTTTGGGACCCCCCTTTTATCTCAGCCCCCGCTTGACGAATCCCCCCGAGACTTTCAGGGTAGGAGCGGAGCGTAGCGCCCCACCTATTTTGAAAAATTCGCGAGGATTCGTCGACCGGCGCCAAAGTTATTCAAAATAGAATGTTGAGGATTTCCTATGGAAACGTGGTCCTAACTATAACTACCTACTGGCGACCGCCAGTAGGTAATATATATATATATATATATATATATATATATATATATATATTTTACATATATTACCTACTGGTGGTTGCCTGTAGGTAGTTATAGTCAGGACCTAGTTTCCATAGGAAAAGCGTTTTTTGTTTTCTCAATATCTTTGGCGCCGGTTGATGAATCTTCGCGAAATTTTCAACAAAACGTACGCCATGGAATACATACTTAAAATATAATATAATAAAATAATTGTATGAGCAATTAAATACTAAAACTACCTAATACTTAAATACATTACAAAAATAAAAATACTTAAAAAAATATTATTATTAAAAAAGAAACAAAACAATCTGCTTTCAGAAGCACATATGAGAAAAAACAAGCTACAAACGATAGAATAAATGGAAGCATAACAAAATAAAACACAGTTTGTCAAGATAATAGAGCCTGAGACAGCTGACCAAACACACATGAGCACTTAGGGAGTGGAGTGCACATAGAACTCCTCCTCCCCTCTGCCATGCTTCTGTCCCGCCCCTTCCAAGAGCTCTAGCTAAGAGCCGGCAAATTCTAAATAAAATGATGCAAGAACATCATTTTATTTTACATTTGCTGGCTCTGAGGCAGGCAGTGAGATGATTGGTAGACCTTAGTCAAGGAGGTATACTTTGAAGAGGTACATTTTCAGTTCTTTATGGAAGCCCCAATGCTACGGTTTAAGTCTGAATTGGTCAGGGATATTGCTCCAACAGCTGCGGCCCTTGCAGGTAAGAGCAGTGGGGCCAGGTGGGGGTTTCGACAGACAACTAGGGAAAATTCAATAAATAATTAATTTTACTTCATTCGCTGTCGAAAAAACCCCTACCCGTCCCCACTGCACTTACCTACACTGGCCACGGCTGAGTTACAAAGTTTATAGGCAAGGTATGAGAAAAACGCTTTGATGTTTTGCTTTTTTGTTAGTTAGGGATTTTGAGAATCAACCTGTCTCTGTTTCTTGTAGTTTTTTGTCCACCCATGATTTTCAGTTACTCCTTCAAGCATCAGTTTCTTTTTCATGTATCAGTAGTTATTAAAACTATTTTAAACATTAACATGCAGCACCACGAATTCAAAAAATATCTTCCACTCAAAACAAGCTTTATTATTGAGAAGTCCTCCAGCTTTAGATAGGAAGAAGACACAAAATAAGGATCAGCATATAAATAGGGAATAAATGTTCTCTGTGTGGAAAAGATGCTTTGTAAATCTACATAACATCACCACAAAAATCCCACACTGTATTGTTTATCACTTTCTGAATTCTGATACATCATTAACTCAACCCACTCTAAATATGAGGCAAATGTAGTTGTCTGTATGCGGCCATATGAGCAGTGAAGATGTCCCTCCCTGCACATTAATAATCATTTTAAAAATGATGAGTTGCAACTTCTATGTGCGCTGCACAAAGCAGCACACATAGAAAATACAATCACAATTTTAAGACTGTTTATGTGCAGGAAAGGACACATTCCTGCACATAAACAATCATTCCCCCTCAACGCAGGCACCCTTGCACTATGGTGCAAGGGTTCCTGCATTGGCGCTAGGCAGTTAAATTTAGCGCCAGCGCGTGGGGGAAAAGTCAGGGCTGCACCGTATTGTTGTAAATACGGTGTATCCCTGCATTTTAGAAGTGGCAGAGCACAGCGTGAAGCCAAGAAGGCTAACGCTGCACTTTGTCACTTCTTTTTAACTATTCCCCACAGTATTTTTGATTCAATATTTTTGTTGTTCATCTTATGAAAGGCGCGGCAGCTGCTTCAAACAGCCGCTCTGCCTATCATTAATGTGCTGTTACCAGGGCAGCAGTGTGTTTGCGGCTGCCCTGGAGCCTGCACATTTCCTGAAATAGACACACCATTCCTGTTTTCACACAATTGACCTCCCTAAGCAAACAAGGACCATGTGCCCTTACATAATGCTGACCCACAAAAGTTCCCAGTTAGTTTTATTGTTATCATGGTTTGGCAGTGCTGTAGGGTTTACTAAGCCCCAAAACTAGCCGAAAATGGGATTTTCTATAATGAATTTACCACTCTCTTGGTCCTCCGAAGGACCTTGCTGGGTGCAGAGGGTGGTGGGATATAAATGGTCTCAACCGTCATCCAATGAGGACCAGGAATTGGACAACTGAATTACAAAGTTGATATCAAGCTAATGTAGATTACTCTCAAGACAATACTATAAAGATAAAGGATTATCATTGCAAGTCCAGATCTCCTGAGCCAAAATCATACATACCAAAAGTTCAGCTAAAGCTATACAGAATAATAGCATTAGAATTTGATGCTCTGATATTCCTCTAACAGGATCTCCCGTAGTCATTAGTAAACCCAAATTGGAAATGCACCTTCACTTATATAGGGATAAAATATGACAGCTGAGTCAAAGTAGTGAATTTAGTTTAGTTTATCAAATGATACAAAGATAAGTGCATCAACAGACTGCATAGGGTAATAAGCCAAATAAAGAAAGCTCAAAATAAGTAACAAAAGCTCAGGAGTTCAGGAAAGGGACAATTTTGTCAGTTCGAGTAGTATCCGAATGAAGAGACCACAAGCACATATAGCATATGTTTCAGTTTGTGAAAGAAGCAAGGTAAATCCCTATGAGGTTAGTGATCTAAGACAGCTGGATGGAGTGGTTTACAGTGTTAATGTTAGGCTGGACGTCGCAAGACAGCCAACCAAAATAACAGGCAAACTCTAAACTGGTGGAGTGAGCACCACTTCCCTGCTGTCTGTCAGCAGCAGTGCCCCCCCCCCCCCAACACACGGCTCAGCTGGGGAAAGGGAAAAATAAAATAGTAATTTTATTAGTATTTTATTTTTCACCTTTGTGGCGGTGGCAGCGGGGGGGGGGCTATGCTCCTACGCCCTAATGGAGGGGCCACCGCTGGCTGCTCCACCAACCAATCTGTGGCTTCAGTAGTGTACAAGGTGATGGGAAGCAGGGCAAGCCAGCAGGCAGGTGCTAGACTCGGCTTATGTTGAACACATTGCTGCAGCTGCTGACAGGCATCCGTCCTTGTATGGATGGATGATGTCAGAGAGGAGGGAGAGTGATGCCTTAAATGCAGCAGCATGAAAGGGTAGGAGTTGCAGTGGCATCAGTACTTGTAATAAATTATTACACAAGTGATTAGTGATGTATGTTTCTTATTAGAGGTGTGTGTTCTGAAGTCAAGATACACTTGCAATCAGAAAATCAGAAATTAATGGGCAGGTGTTTATTGTCAGGTAAAAGTCTCCCACTTATTATAATAGTAGTAACCATCTTATTGTAATCTTTTCTATAGTTGGAAGATGCATATTAGTTCCCTTCCTTCCCCCATTTGTCTGGCTTCTCCTTTTCTTTTGAGTCAATTAACTTGGTCGGTAAACATAACCCAGCATCTGCAGGTGTCGGAATGGATTCAGGGGTGTAAAGAAGCAGGTCAGGAACACAAACCGTGTAGGGCAGTTGGCAGTCTTAAGTCTGTGTTGAACTTTAGAAGATAGTTGTGGGGTGCTCGAGATACCCACAGTCGATCTCTGATGATGCAGCATCAGAGTTGCTGAGGGATGCGCACAGATGCATGGTGCAGGAGCCTTAGGGCATGTTCCCAAACCTCAGTAGATAGGATGTGGACCATGGGACCCTTGTCTCCTTTTCCTATCCCAAGGGCCTCCTTTCCCTCCTTGAGGCATGAAATGGATTGACGAGTCTTGCTCTGTCCATCCAAGCTCCACTGTCTGTCCATTCCTCCCAGAAGTAATTGTATTTATTTGCCTCCCCTGAAACTCAGAGGAGAGTCATAGAAATACCTACAAATATTCGCTGTTATAACTCCAGTCCTTGATTGCTGTGAGCATTATTGTGCTTCTGGCAAAAGGGGAGATAAAAATACAAGCATGCCATTGTGCATGGAAGGAATACATCAGCAAGGTCTCCAAGGGCTGTGGGGCATTGACATGCAGGGGCTTAAACAGATGGAACAGGTCTCTCTTAAAGCAGTGCTTAGTTATTAAAATATAAATATAAGTGCAGGGGCCCCGTCCCTGACGCTTCCAGGTAATTGAAAAACCAATGCTGCCTATTCTTTGTTCCACCCACTGCCTCTTTCTCCCACCGCCCTACATTTCCTATTGCTTTATCTCACTTTTTCAGGTTCTTTCTCATCCCTGATTTCTTGGTTTGTCACTGTTTTCCTATCTTTCTCTTCCTCCTTCTTCCGCCTTTTTAGGCCTTTCTCTCTTTTGCCGTGGGTGAAAGAAGGTGATGATAAAAAATCCTGGTGCTCAAAAAGGAGATCATTTGCCTATCAATTCAATTCAATTTAAAGGGGCATATTTATAAGAAACTCGTGGAGCAGGGTGTTACGCCAAAATTGGTAACGATGTGCCCGACAGTTTAAAATGCAGGGATGCGCAGTACTCACAAGAAGGCGGTGCACCCCTGCGTTAGCCCTAGCGCTGATGCTAAAGAAGCTGCCTAGCGCGAGCGCAGGCACCCAAGCGCCATTTTGCTAGGGAGCCTGCACTGCAGGGGCAATTGTTTATGTGCAGGAAGAGGCATCTTCCTGCACATAAACAATCTTTACAGGCGATTTGCTCTATCAGCACACATGGATAGAGCAAAATATGAGGAGAAATAAAACATTCCTCCACTTATTGCCTGCTTAAGACCAGGTATTCCCTGGCTGTATTTTTGGCACTGCCCTATACCTTGTAAATATGGGGCAGCATCAAAAAGCAATGGGTGTTGCGGCAGAACGCCCACTGCAACACCCATTGCACACCCCTTACCCGCTAAGTGCTGTGTGAATATGGGCATTATTTACGAGGCAGTGTTAAGACACGTTAAGTGGGTTAATAAGGCGAAGGAGTTAACACCGCCAGAACAACGAAAAAAGTGATGTTCTGGTGGCGTGAACACCTTGTAAATATGTACCAAAGAATCTTTATTCGACCAGATAAGGTCGTAAAAAGAGCATAAAACACAATAAAAAGACTGTAAAAACAATACTGAATAGTAAAATAATAAAATGTATATAAATAACATACTTTACGCTAGCAAACAAAGCAGCTTTCTTCATTCAAAGCTCCTGACAAATAGCAGCTACCAATACAAGTCCATTCTAATGACTTTTTACACTTGGCAACTTTTCCACAAGTTACTATAGTAAAATACAGACAAAAAGATGAACCATTATCAAATTTGATTAAAAATAACATTCCACCTCCTGCCTCTTTCTCCCACCACCCTACATGTCCTATTGCTGTATCTCACTTTTGCAGGTTCTTTTTCCTCCCTGATTTCTTCGTTTGTCACTGTTTTCCTATCTTTCTCTTCTTCCTCCTTTTTTTATGCCTTTCTCTCTTTTGCTGTGGTTGAAAGAAGTTGACGATAAACAATAAGTCACGGTGCTAAAGAAGGAGATCCTGTGCCCATCACTTGCATCCACCTCCATAAATTAAGCACTGGTCTGAAAGCAGTTCCCTGAACCCTGGTCTGCATTTTGCAACAACGCTGAGTCTCAAAGTTATTTGATCCCATATTTTACAACAAAGATTTTGCAGGTGATAGTTGCCAAACTCTGACAATCATTTACAGCTTCTCCATTGAGTGAAAATTGTTTCTTCAGAGAGAATGATCCCTTTGGAAAGGTCATGTGTGAAAGGTCATCTGTTAATTTTAGCCTCGGAATAATTTAAATGCGTGCATTTTTAAACATGATCATATTTGATACTATACAAAGTTATTTTATCACGTTTTTTAATAAAACGTACATTTTAAAAAATAGCTTTTTAAACAGATAATGTATTAGTGATTCAGCCCTAGAGGCAAAAGGCCCCTTGTGGCAGATTGGTGGTCAATTAAAATGACATAACATAACATGCCATAACTTAACCAGCTGGGTCGGTGCAGGTAAACGCAGTGTCGCGGTTGGGCGGGATGGGATTGATGTCGACAGACGACAGAATAGGATTTATTTATTGAATTCATTTTCCCTATTCTGTTGTCTGTCTACACCCCCCCCCCCCCACCTCCCGCCCGGCTCACCACGCTTACCTGCATGGACCGCCACTGAACATAGCATACCACGTTGGTCTTGGGGATGCCTGTGCATCAAAGGAACTTCAAAATTCAGGATTGGCTATTACCACAGTACGGCACCCTATAGAAAAGGTAAAGATCAGTATGAATGTCGAAGGGCATGGCAGACTTTTGATACTAGACTGTGAGCTTCCATTTGGTGTCACCTGGCTAGATCAATGTGACTGTTGGATCCTACTTATGACATTTCCGAGGGAGCAGAGAGCCTGCTCTGTCATTCAAGGCACGTTGAGATCCGAAGCTCGAAGAGGGTGTCCCTAGTGGACTAGCACGAGAGATGGTCACAAACAGGAAATGCTGGTCCTGTCATGGAGTGATTGGACAGATATCCGCATGCAGGGCTTTATTTGTGCATGTTATTGCGTGTCCAGGGCATTGGCACTTATTTTTGGGGACCAGGACTTATTTTTAGGTCTCGCCTTGCTATCGCGTAAGCGATTGCAAAGCGAGACTATAGAATACGGGTTTCAAAAGTGCTCCCAAAAAGCGGATTGCATGGCTAGCACGCGCACAATCACGCGCATCGTGCCACCATGCAATCCGCCTTTTGGGAGCACTTCAAAGGGTCCGCTCCCCCGCCCCCAAGCGCGCGTGCGTGCCACGCTCCGCCGGGCTTGTTTTTTTTTTTTAAACTTAAAGCACGAGGCGCGCGTGCGGCCAATGCTTGTTCTTGCAGAAGAGGACACGTCGTCCTTCCAGGTGAGTGGCGGACCGATGTATTTGTTCACAGTTTTGTAAAGCGCTGCGTGGACTGCAGCTTAATTGCGCTATCGTTGTTTTCTATCCCCCCACCCCTCTGTATTTGTTCACGGTTTTGTAAAGCGCTGCGTGGACTGCAGCCTCATTGCTCTGTCGTTGATTTCTAACCCTCCACCCCTCTTTGCAACAGTTATTCATAACGTCTTACCTGTGCAGCGTGTAGTTATCACAGTATAAAGCGCACTCATCGACCCTGCAGCTCAACAGTTTGAAGAGGGCCAACAACACGCCCGAGTGAACGTTGGAACTCTCCTCCCCCTCCACTAAAGGTGCAGGGCCTCCCCTCCCCCCGCACTTCCCAGTGCTGAGGCTCAGGTGTGCAGGCAACACTCGCGCAGTGCGCAGGAACCTGCTCTGCAGATGCCGCAAGCCGTGGACTTGTCCGTGGAATGACAGGGCTGTGGGCAACAAGTGGGGGTGGGGGGTTGGGCGGGTGTGGACCCCTGACTGCACAAAAGCCTGAGGGCGACGAGACTGGAAAGCGTAACCACCCGAGTCCTGGGCCCCTACCCCTTCAGGCAGTGGCGTAATAAAACTTGAGCCCCCCCCCTTTTTGAAAAGTGCATACAACGGGGCCCCCCACGCCCAGACCCTGTCAGGGGCTCTAAGGTTTGCTTGTGCACAGTGCCAGGGGGAGGAGAAGGAGGAGGGGGACTGGAGCACCCCTTCCTCCCCCCCCCCAGGATTGCAGGGGCTATTGTTACTCGAATACTTCTGGACCCCTTTTTAGCAGAAGGCCACCAAACATACGGGAGATTAAGGAGCCCCTCTCCACATTGTGCAGGAGAGTTGGACATCATTTTGTGTTACGCCATTACCCGAGTCAAGTGGCGTATCAAAGCCCCTAGGGACACTAATTAAAGCCCAGGAATCTGCCCCCTCCCCCCCTTCTCTTGTTTGGTAGTAAAAACCGTTATCAATGTTAGCAATTGGGGTCGAATGGGCCCCTCACATCCTTGCGCCTGGCGCCACTGCACCTTCCACACTATTCACAGATATGACCCGCCGGGAAGAAGGTTTTGTCTTTACATTGTCCCCATTAATTTCTGCCTCACCCGACCCTCTGTCCCTCTCCTCTTTGCCACTTTATCTTTACCTCACCCCATCGTACCTTTGCCTCGTCCCTTCCTACCTCTCACCACCGCACCGCCCTTCACATTTGACCAAAGTGTATGCTGCTGCCTCGCTTCACTTGTATGTAGATTCACTTCCTTCTACCTCAATCACATATCGCATAAGTGCCTCATACCTCTACCTCATTCTCCCTCTCATCTCTGCCTCATTTTTCTTCCTCTCATCTCAGCCTCAATCTCCACTGAATTTCGCCTCTGCCTCAATCTCCCTCTCACCTCTGGCTCATTCTCCCTCACACCTCTGCCCCATCACTGCTCAGCTGTCCACCTCACTCAGGAAGAATCACAGCCACGTTATTCCCCCCTCACCTCTTCCTCATAATCCCACACTCTCCCCTGCAACCCCCCCTTGCTTCATGTGTTCCCGACTGCCTCTTCCCTCATCGCTTCCCTCCCATTGCAGCCCTCTCTGGCTCATCCCTGCCTTTCTCTCACCTCTAATTGCATTTCCCTCCCTTTGCAAAATCTCTCTCCGTCGTTTTCATTGGCCTGATGTCCCTTCTTGTTCGTGTTTCCATTTCCACATAACTGCGCCGCCCTTATCTCTCCCCTCCATCTCGTGTGTCGATTTATCCCCCCTCTGTCTCCACGGCTCTCGCCTCTGTGGTCTCCTTCCATGCTTTTCTCTCTCCTGCTTTCTACACCTCTCCCTCCTTTCAGACCCCACTTATGCTCCTCACTCACCTGGGCCCTCGTCCTCATCACTTCCCAGAGTGGATGGCAGGTCAAAGAAGATACCCCGTTAAAACCACACAGCTGTTTCATTCCCTACAACCAGCCCCTCGCTTTAAAACCAGCATTGGCAATGCAATAGGTCTCGCATTTACGTGAGTTTAAGCTATTGGCATTGTAAATGACAATGCCTTTTATTTCAGTTTTGAAAACAAAAATAAAAGGCATTGTTATTTGCAATGTCAATAGCTCAAACTCGCGTAAATGCGAGACCTATTGCATTGCAAATGCTTGTTTATCATCAGACTTTGACCCAAAGAAAGAGAGAGAAAAGCAGAAATGGGGACAGAGGGAGGTAGAGGAAGAAAAGAAAACAGTGACAAGGGAGAGAACATGTATGTAAAAGAACCTGCAAGAGTGAGATAAAGAGGCAGGAAGTGTAGGGTGGTGGGAGAAAGAGGGACAAGGAAGAATCAAGACAAAACAGTCTTGGATTTCTGCAACCTGCAATAGTCCACTAAGGAAAACTTTGGGTGCTGACACATATTATTATTTTATTACAAGTTAAGCAAGGTTTTGCCCAGCAGCCTGCAGCTGCAATTATGGCCCCGAAGAAAGGCTCCCTAAAAAATGGGCAGGAAAATGGTTGTATTTTGAAGGTGAATTGAAAAGAGATTTGTCCTGCACCGCACTACTTTTTGAAAGTACCTTGTTTGCACCATACACACAGTTGTACTTATTATAATTAGGAATAAAATACATTGTGGCCTTTTAACTCTGTGTAAATGGCAGTACCTTTATTATCTGATTGGTGAAACACCCTCCTCTCCCACTCTTCCTTGCCAGTAGGGTCGACTTCCCATTCCTTCTCACAGCCAAAACTGCAGTTTTCCTCGACCAGTCTGAAGCCTTAGTACTGATTTATCAAAGAACCTACCATGCTGGAGAAGATTTGGCCAAAAAAAAGGGGCACAAATGTATAAAGGTTTCAGTTTGAGGAGAGGATTACTTCAGAGGGTGTGTCCAGATCTAAGGCTAACAAGTGGCGGCAAAGAATCCAAAGAGTTTGGCTAATGGCACCATTTTTGTTTAAAATTATATGATCCAGTCTAAGCAATCCAACACTATATGCATCTTCTAAAGGGGAGTGATGTAAAAATATAGGCTTTTTAAAGTACAAAGAGGTATTCAGGTTTTATTTTGGATGGAAAATAGGCGGCGGTTCATACGGAAACAGTAGCCTGTAATTTTGTACTTCACAGAAAATGAAAACAAATCTTTGAAAATATAATTTTGTAGTAGGCCTTAAGATATACTTTCAAGAGATCATGGATAAATACATAGCTTGCATTGTACAGAGAGCTCGATGAAAAAGAAGAAAGAATTAAAAATCAGAGGTCGAAGTACATGGGATCTATTGGGAAATACATTCCCAGGCCTTTTCTACTTTTACCAAAACAGTTCTCATAGTTTTTGCTAAAAAACAATTGTTCCTCAATGGTTAATGCCGACCTTGAATTGCCTTAGACTGAAAGGAAAGGAGGGCTTCTTTTCCACTGTGGAACAAGAAGAGGGGCACAGACAGCTGAAGTAAAAAAAAAAAACAGCCTTCTCGCTGCAGTGCCTGTTGCCTGAAATAAATATAAATGTGCAATTGACTAATCAGAAATCTAAAAGCTGCTTGGGACTCAGTATAGTCTTTGACTGTCATCTGGTGCTTCATGGTGACAAAGAAATAATCGTTTTTTAGATACTTTAAGGTTATTGCCAGTTTTAGCACGTGCTCTTCAATGGAAACCTATTTGGAAAAGGGGTGTGCTAGACAAAGTCTGATTGATGTTGCTAGACATATAATTTTGTAATCTGTTTGCCAGGGGCGGCTCCTCCATTAGGGCGGAGGATTGTCGCCCCACTGCTTTCTCGCAGTGTGAGAAGCAGAAACATAAAATGGTATTTTAAATACCATTTTATGGTTCTGCTTCTCGCGCTGGGAGAAAGCAGAAGGATGGGTATGCCTGGTTGGGGGCAGGCGGGAGGGTATGCTTGGTTGGGGGCGGTGGGTGGGCAGTTTGGAGAGGAGTGGCTTTCCCAATGTTGTGGACCCTGACTGTTTGGTAGGCCCTCTGGAGCCGACCAAACCAGTTATGCGCACTCTACATTTTCTCTATGTAGGCTGCATGGACCAATCAAATCACTGCCATTGCAGCGTTGTGATTGGTTTAGGGGAGAGGAGGGAAGATGCCTGTTCCTGTTCCTGTTCCGAAGAAGGCATCAAAAAGTCAAACGCGGGACCTGGCCACGAGCGGAGGTGGCGCGGGACCCGGTCAGGTAAGTTTTATACATTTTTTTATCCACCTCCCATGCAAACCCCCGCCCGACCCCCCCAACCGCACCCCCACCCACGAGTCATGCGAGCCACGACTGCTGTTTGCACATTTTATGGCAGCCTGTTTTGTCGTTCTGCATCCTATCTTGAACTGTGCACTATATTTTTCAGCTGCAGAAGCTTAGCTTACCCTGTATGCATTTTGTTAACTAATTCATTCTCTGTCACAGGCTGGTACTTCATAGCACTCTAAATATACATGGCACTATTCACAGCGCATCAACTCAGATCAGTAACTCTGCAGGTAGACATACAGACCTGTGAAGGTATTTCATTAATTAACTGTGTTATACTAAATCTTCCTGTATGTCACTGCCCCATAGCATATACTGTTTCATTTAAGCAGTGCGCATTGTTTTTACGTGAAAAGCGAACAAAATAGGTGCACTACTTTTTTAAGTCCCGTCTCTGACCCCGCCTCACTGTCCTCATGATCATAGTTCTCATGCTTTTTTAGTATACTGCCATATCATCACCATTTTGCATGTGCAACACCAAAGTGGCTGAGGTTCGCCATACTGTACAGGCATTAAAATAAACTGGCAATACAACATGACTTTAATTCATGATCATGTTTTAGATTAATTGAGCTAGGACCATAGCTATGAAACAGTCATTCAACCTTTTGGGAACTCCTGATCGCAGTAGCACTTGTCAAGCTTCAAGTACATCATATCATATCTATAATCCTCATTTCAGGTCTGTTAACTTTATGGGTAGGAAGAATATTTTGATGGTAAAAAAATATACATTTCCAGCCATTTATCCATGGCTTGGTTCTGCCACCTGGAAATGCCACACTAGGATATAGCTTGGTGAGGTTATCATTATGGGGAATGGAGTTACCTTACCATTGAATCACACAAAGTAAAGCCGAGAATCTTGAAGAAGACTCTGAACTTCACAAAAAGTCAATGAGCATCCTTAGATTGGGACGAATGACCTGCAAAACGTTGTCACACCTATCAGCCAGATTTTGCCGTTGCCGGTGACCTGGCAGTGGTGATGTCCTATTGCAGTAGACTATGGTAGAGAAAAAGCCAGCTGTTAGAAATTGGGTTGTTAGTTGACTGAGGTATGATCCCTGGTCAAGCAGCAACCACAATCCTAGTCAGGGTAAGAGGCAGACAATCCTAAATTAACCTGTGGTCACACCCTGGTAGCTTGGTGCAGAGCAGTCAGGTTAAACATTGAGGCAATGTGTAAAGTATTTGAGCAACATTTCAAACAGTAAATTAGTGAACACACCACACATAAGATCCCCAGGGGCGGCTCCTCCATTAGTGCAGAGGAGCGTCGCCCCACTGCTTTCTCGCAGAGCGAGAGGCAGAAACATAAAATGGTAAGACTACCATTTTATGTTTCTGCTTCTCGCATTGTGAGAAAGCAGAAGTGTTTTGCTGGGGGCGGGTGATCCGGTCTGGTCTAGGGCAGGAGAGGAGTGTCTTGCCCACTGCTGAGGGCGCTGACTGTTTGGTTAGCCCTCCGGGGCCGACCAAACCAGTCATGCGCACTCTGCCTTTTCTCCATGTAGGCTACATGCAGCCGACATGGTGAAAATGGCCTTCCCATACGTGCCAGGCTGTAGGCATCCCAATCAATCACAATGCTGCCATTGCAGCATTGTGATTGGCTTAGGGAAGGGGAGCGAGGCTGCCTGCTTCCTGTTCCTGCCGGAGGCAGGAGAGCAGGAAAACGCGGGACCCAGGGAAAGGTAGGTTTAAAAATGTATTACCCCCCCTTCCTGCGTGACCCTCCCATGTGACCCCCCCACGATTCATGCCTGCCGCAACTGAACTGAAGATCCCACACCAGGTTTAGAAAAATAGAGTAGACTTCAATAAAATAAACAAGACCAAAATGACAAAAATCCAATCAGTAGCACTGGAGATATAGAATTTTACAGTTTATAGTGAAATATAGCTCTAACTAGCACAAAGCTTTATTGTGCCAGACCAGGACAAAGTCACAAGTTCCGGCCGACCCTGATTGAGTGCAGGCCAGCTCAGTTAGGCTCGCTGAACATAGGGCCTGATTAGGATGGCGGGCGGACCTTCGTCCCACAGTAGGCATTAGGAGGCGACCACCACCACAGTGGTCATAATGCCTATATTTTGCACTGTGGCGGGTGCTGCTGGCTGCACCTCCCGCTGCAATGCGAAAATGGGACACCGTACATATCCCTATACTACGTGGTAGGCACCATGCAGTGCCTGCCACATGGTGCAGGGATCTTTAGAGGAGCACCATAGGTGCCCCCAGTGCACACAGCCTAGGGTCAGGGTGGAGGAAGGCCCACTATGGGCCCCCAAAGTCACTTTCCGCCTGCCTGTTCATGGTGGGTTAACTGCCATGAACAGGCGGGCGGAAAGGGACATCTTAATCCCTATGGTGGTGCTTGGTAGGCACTGCCACCATTGTAGAGAATGTGAGGCCCTCGACCACACCGGTGGGCTCAAGGAGCCCGTCCGGTGCGTGGCAGTCGGACTTTCCGACCACCATTACAATATGGCAGGTGGAAAACATGCTAACGATGGTGGTGAGACCACCACCGACAGGCTGTCGGTGGCAGCCTCACTGTCATCGTAATTGGACCAAAGTACCTTAAATCCTGGTTGCGGAGCATCGCGTGGCTCCACGTCAAAGATGCATCACACAGCCGAGGCGATGTGTTGGTTCGGCAGTGCAGCGAGGCTGCGGTGTGAGACCCTGATGCATCAACGTTGAGGATCCTGTCGACAGGGCTTGCAATGTGAAGTCCAGTATTGAGGGTGTGAGGCTCAGCTGAGGCAATGCGTTGAGGCTCAGGGACTGTGAAACTGCGATGTGGGGTTCCTGCATCATGGTGAAGGCTGCCCTCAATATAGGATGAGAGGAGCTTGAATTGGGAAAATCGCCGCGCAGTGGTGGTTTCAAAGGCGATGCATTGGTCCCAAGGTGAGGGAGGCGGTGGCATTATGAGTCTTTTTATGATGGGTCCAATCCACGCAACAACGACGATGCATCGGTTCTGCTCGGGGATGCACCGCTCAGCCTAGGAGATGCATCGGTTCTGCTCTGAGGTGCGTCACTCAGCAGAGAAGATGCGCTGGTCCCCTGGCAAGCATCTTAGGCCCTCTTCCAAGAGTCCAGGACTGGAGTGGCACCACTTGACAGGGTAGACTCACAGATGTCAGAGTCCAGGTGCTGGGGCTGGATGCCTGTTATGTCCCTGAGGCTTCAGATCAGGAGGCATGCCAACTAGCCCTTGGTGTCCCTCTGGCTTCCGGAATCAAGTTTTGCAGGTCCAGTCCTTCTCACTCAGGCCGGTGGGAAGCATTTCAGCAAAGCAGAAGTCCAGCAGGTTAGCATTCCAGCAGAGTGGGAGTCCTTCAGCAGCACAGCAGTCCTTCTTCTTGGCAGAGTATCCACAGATCCAGAAGTCTACTATCTTGGTGGCGTGTGAGGTCCAGTATTTATACCCAGTGGTGCCTTTGAAGTAGAGGAGACTTCAAAGACATGTCTTTGAAGTTTACTGATGCCCTCCATTTCTGCCCTGGCTCTAGTCTCACTACCAGGGGGTTTTGCAGCCCTTTGTGTGTGGACAGGACACTGTATATTCAGGAGTAAATTAGGCTGCTCCCAGCTCCTCCCTCCCATCCTATCAGAGATGACCGTAGGGACACACCTAAGCTCCCATTGTGAGGGGCTGTCTGGGAAGAATGCACAAAGCCCAATTGCCTCCTACACCCAGCCATGTGACCAGAAACAGGCTACAGGCACCAAATGACTAAAGCAAGAAAATACCAACATTCTAAAAGTGGCATTTTCAGAATTGCAATTTCAAATCAGAAATCATCATGAGTCTGGATTTTAAATTATATTCCAAAGTCACCAGACTTCAAGGGTTTATCCATTTCAAATTAGAAATTACACTTGTAAAATGTAATCCTAATCCCAATAATCCCCATGTTATCCTATGGGAGAGATAGGCTCTTTCACTGCCAGGAGATATAAAACTTAAAAGTACATGTCCTGCCTTTTAAATACAGTGCACCCTACCCTCTAGGTTTTCCAGGGCCTACTTTAGGGGTGACAGATATATATACAAGAGGTCTCGCGCTGCGCGAGCAATGTTGCACACTGCAACGCTAGGAGCGAGACCTAAAATGCAACGTTTTGGCAGATTTATTTGGCTTGGTCAAAGTGGCAGAGTATACTGCACTCACAGGCTCTGCAATTGCAGACTTGAGACATGGTTAGAGGGGCCAATTAAGTGGGTGGCACAATCAGTGCAGCATTCCCACTAGTAGCATTTAATTTACAGGCCCTGGGTACATGTATTATCACGTTATGAGGGACTTATAATTAAATTAAATATGTCATTTGGGGATGAACCCAATATTACTATGTTTAGAGGAGAGAGCACGGGTACTTTAGCACTGGTTAGCAATGCTAAAATGTGCAGAGTCCCAATACTAGCACAAATTAGGCAGAAAAGTGGAGGAGGTAGGCAAAAAGTTGGGGGAGACCATTCTAAGGCTGCCAGGTCTAAAATGTGCTTAGCCAGGCAGGGAGTTATTTATAAGATGTTCAACTGTTGCCAATTTTTCTTCCTGGGGAGATATGAGAATTGGAAACTGGATTGGGAAGAAAATGACTGGGCTGGATGTTGTGTCAAATTTGAGTTGCGAATCACCACTAGAGCCCTCCTGCTGTTATACTAAGTATGGAATGCATCATGATGGTGTTCTTGTGGGTGGTAGTTTTTCATTTCGAATTTCACAATAGCCTTTCATGTAGTAATAGAAAGCAGTGTTTTTCAGGGCTGTTAATGATCTTCTTAGTTGGTGATGGTTAGGCAGAGCTAACGCTCAACAAAATATCCGGGTCTAAAGCAGAAGGCAAGCGAGAAACTGAGAATGTCAAAGAAGTATTCCTTTAATTGGATGAAATCCCTCACTCACCAGTGGCAAGTTTCATTATAGGGATTCTCCTCACACTGTGGAAGCAAATCAGGGTGCAGGCTATAACTTGAAGACAGTAGGGTGGTGAGGCTAGCAGAGTGTAAAAAGTGCTAAAGTGTAAATTAAAATGGTGTGAGCAGTGTGGTTAAAACTAACTCCAAAACATACCTTCAGCTTTATTCTTGTCTGCCTGGGAGAGGATTAAAAAAAGTGAATGGACTAGGGAGCAGTCAAATAAACCTGCCATTTTGTGTCATGTTCAACATGTTTCTGCCACCGGAACCCTCAGCTGAGGTGTTCGGGCATTCATCAGGACCTTGAAAAAATTAACTTCTGCTTTGAAGTAAGCCTGGGCAAAGCACTACGCTACGCTCGCGTAGTTTGCGAAGTTTGCGCTAATTCGCACTACGCGAATTGCACGTAGCACAGTGAAAACACGCATAGCGTTGCGTAGTGCAGCAGTCATTTTTTGCTTGCTCGCGGTCCTCAACATCAAGTTGGCGACCGCGAGCAAGCAAAATGACATCCCGGCGAGACTTTTTCCTCGTTCGCGATCAGCAACATCAAGTTGGCGATCGCGAGCGTGGAAAATAAACCTCCCAGGTTTCTCATTGCGAGTGGTCGCGTATGCTCGCGACCGCTCGCGATGAGAAACTACCAGTCCGCGTTGAGAAAGCTGCCGCTCTAGTAAAAATCTACTCGAGCGGCAGAAAACTACAGCTCGCACTGTGCAAGATTCCGTTTTCAATGATTGCACAGTGCCGGATCCTTGTCCGCACTGTGCAATCATTGAAAACGGCATCTTGCACAGTGCGAACATGGTACTACGCAGTTCGTGAAGTGCTACGCGTAGCTCGCGTAGTGCGAAGTGCACTTTGCGTAGCTACGCGTAGCGCTACTTCGCGAACTACGCCCAGGGTTACTTTCAAGGAGATAATTCAAATAGTGCATACACAGAAAAGGGAATACAAAACCATAAAACATGGTCACCAATAACTCATCAGCAGAACACTTTCCAATGACCAGTACTCCAGTGGTCACAACGACATCTAGGTTACAGATAGAACGTTAGTAAAACGTATCACACTATGGTGCCACCATCAACCGAAATGTGGAAAATCCACCAGTGAGTTGTCCAACTTAAAAACAGTAGCGACTCTAACCATATAAGCAAACAAAAACATACAGAAGTTAGAGATATATACATCAATATATACACCAAACACTAATTAAAATTTCCACAATTATGGTGATCCATTTAATCTAATATATACAGAAATAGAATTGAAAATAATAAAAAGATCTACAAGTATGTGGCTCTTTCATAATTCTTTCTAATGGACAGTGCACATGATTCAAAATTGGTATGTATACCCTTGGTGAGTTCAATTTCTGCAGGAACTCTAGAGCTGGTTTATACGGTCTAATATTTGACTCAGTTCAATTCAAGTTTCTTAATTTGCCGCAAATATTGACATATAAAATACGTTCATAAATAAAAGCAACATAAAATACACCTAAAATGTACATGGGATAGCAATAATTTCATTTTACCAAAGATCATAGTCAAATTGAGCTTCTCCCCTGGCCAGAATCAGGTTCCATTTACCCACGCCCAGACAGTGAATGAAGAAACTTCAGTAACCCTCCCTCGTTTTCCTAGATCTCGCCACTGCCTTTAAAAATGCCCAATCACACTGGCAAACGTCAAGGGTGCTTTACAATTGTAGATAAAATAAAGCATCCCTACATTTCCTGAGCCTCAAGGTTTTTTAAATCGGTTTGATGTATGGTATAAAATCGGTTTTTTTTATATAAAGTGCAGAAGAACATAAAATGCGTCACTGACTGCTCTGGGTGCCCATCACAGGGGCAGGCCACCGCAGGGGTCCCTAGATGTGCATGCGACCCAAAAAGTCCAACAGCCAGAGCACAGAGCCAACCATACAAAGTAATAATCTCTCCCAGCGAGAAAGGGGCACTGGTAAGTACAGCGTGGGGACCTCAAGTGCAAGGACCAGGACATGCTCTTTAATACTTCTCTTACTTAATTAATTCTCCAATCTTTGAGACTGATAACATTCTAAAAAGAGAAACTTCACCATCTTCTTATCTGTTTGCTTAGAGTGCGGTGTGCATGGAACAAGGCTTATAAATTTAGGGTTTTGTAGACTTGTTGTGTATAAGCCAGACAGGGGATAGATAGTAGAGCCCTTATCCAATGTCAGGCAGTCCAGAATAATGTCTCCTCTCAGGTGAGCCTCAGTGTTTGCCCATACACTGACCCAGAGTAAAAGAGGAGACAACCTGGTTTTATCTGTAATGTGGCCAAGGCTCAGCTCTGAGTGTATAATAAAAGGGGGCTCGAGGGGAGGTAAGTGCAGGATCTGCCTACAAATTTAATTTGCTTCTAAATGCAAGAGAATAACGTTGCATTGCCCTTAACTCCCTACACCATAAAGAGCCGCAGATATACACTCAGCATTACAAAGATTTAAAAGGTGAGCCTGAGGCCAATTAATTAAGGCACCGGACACTCTACTAAGCATTGGGTTTGTGGCTACCGAGAACCCGTACTATTGAAAATAACCCCCAGGTAGATAAAATCATTCACACTTCGTAATGATCTCCCTCTCACCATCAATTTAGACATGTTTCTTGCCTGGCCCCCATACGATAATGTGAGATTTCCCATAGTTTCTAACCAGGTCCAGCTCATTATAAAAGATATGAAGGAGTCCATAAGCAAACTCAAAGCCGCCAGGGTCCGTGCCATGAGTACCGTATCATCTGTGTATAGTAGCGGCGGTACGAGAACTCGCGAAATCAGTGAGATGTCACTGGTAGCTTTGATCAGAGCTGGGCATAGATTATTAAAATAAACAACAAATATTAATAGGGCCAGGATGAAGCCTTTGTTCACTCCCCAGGCCAAGGGGAAAGCATCAAACAGTTCGCCAGCCAAGTCATACCTAACCATCGTGAGGGAGCGCCGGTGGGGATTGTGCAGCAATCGAAAATGAAAGTGATGTTTCAAGGCGGGTCACATATATTCCAGTCTGTGGACCGGGCTAAGGAATTCTTGCACTTTGTCAGGGAGGAGGGAGGGCACAGAGGTAGCATTTCCGGGAGATAAGGGGTTTGTAATTATGTTGCTATGCCTACTAGGCGAATTGCTCCTTGGGCCTCGATGCTGTTCTTCTTTAACCCCCCCTTTTTAGGCCATACGTAGCGTAGTGCGCATGCGCTGCTCTGCGAGGCTTCGTGTAACTGCTCTGTGTGGGCCTGACTCCCCCCACGCATTGGGTTGGCTTTTGCGTGTGTCTTTCAATAATGAAAGCAAGCAAATGGCTAAAGGCGGGTGCATGTCCCACCTCTTTTGTAATGTTCACTCCCACGGCGTTTTGCCTGCGGGAGTGAGCAGCGGCGCGCAGAGTGGCAGCTGCATTCCTCATTGGTCAGGTTACTATCTACCTGTGTTTAATATGTTACTTCGGATTTAATGTCACTTCCTGGTTGTACGAATAAGGTAACTTTAAACTGGAAGTAGGTTTATCCCTATCAGTAGTGAAACCAGGCGGTATTGCGGTTTCATTTTAACATCTATTGCATGCTGGGAGCTGTAGTCTTGGTTTACTTCACTTATACTAAACTGATTGAAGTACCAGATCACAGCGGTCTAAATGAAATGCTGTGGACAGAACATACTGCTCCTGGAGAGACCGTGACAATTAAATATTAAAACCCAAAAATATTTGTCAGACAGGTCGGCAGCTCCGTAAGCTGAACCACATTGCTAGCTTGAAAAACAAACTTGTTTCTGCTTATCGAGAGCCCGGCATCTTGCAAGAGGATCCTACGGGCCCTAATTTATTTTGTGTTCAAAGCTCTCAATTGAAAATGGTGTTTGCTTTGTCTCACGCTGTCTCACGAGACTACGGGAGCTGCAGACGCTTTCCTTCAGCCTCTCCCAGGCTCCTTACTCTGAATTAATTCGAAATTAGTTTGGCTTTTGCTTAACAGGCTTCCATTTATGTAAATGTTAAGCTGCTTTGACATATACGTTCTGTTATTGCTCGGTTCCGAGTATTTCTTGTTTTGTTGTGTTAGCATTTAGTAAACATTGTGTATTTCTGGGCAAATCTCTTTTTGTAGCATGTTAACATTTGTATTATCTCCAAGGCAAAATTGTACTGCAATTGTATCGGGCTTGATATATGACCATGGGCGTATTTATATATTTTTAAAAAGAAATACACATTTCTATTCATAATTATTTTTTTTAAAAGCACAACGGGTTTTTTGCATCTGTTTGTTTTTAGTGGTCTTGTGTGCATTTTCTTTTTATTCTATAACACTGTCAATTGTACATTTTGTGTCTTTACACTATAAAACACAGTGCTTATATTATCATGGCTGCCCGCAATTCTTCTAATGTTGGTCTCTACCTAGCCCTAGTCTTCTCCCCGCACCAGCAAACAAAACAAACCTGTTTTCACGCTGCAACAGCATTAATACAGCATGCCCCCCTTTTATACAGCCACCCTCTCAATATATCATAATAATGCTGCCAAGGTCAATAGTCACACGTGCGTCCTCGTCACCATTACACCTGCCACGTCCCACCTTGGCACCCATACTCCAGGCATGCTACCCATTCATCTCCAACGTATCTTGGCTCATTTCATATCGACATTAAATAAAAAGTGTACGATTATTCGAAAATGTTGAGTGTATGGGCATGCTAATAGGGGATAATCTGCTGCATGGCTAAACTTATAAGGTCCCAAAGGCGAGACCTATTGGCTATGCCAATGCTTGTTTTATTTCTTCTTGTCTCTTCTCCCAGGTCTGGAATCGCTCCTTGTGTTGAATAATAAGCATTGTAAAGCGTTGGATCATCTTGCTTCCCTCTCATGGATAAGATTATCCTGCAAGCCCTGCATGACTTTGAGACTTCCGTAGGGTGCAAAATAGATGTGCATACATGGAAATCAATCTTATAACTAATGATCACACAAAGCCGTTAGGGGGGGCTAACTTCAAAGGTATGCCTTTTTTTGTGTGTGGCGACTATACTACACCCCTTATGTCTTGCATGGAATGTTTCCATGCACTTCTGGACCAAGCTTTAGGTGTAGACATCAATTGGGAGACTGGGTACATGTATATTTCATGTGCTCGGGCATTACTGATCTCTGGGATCTAATCTTTCAGTGGCTTAGCAGGAAATTTCAGACATCTTGCCCCAGACATTTTAAATGTCCTGTTTGGTATCAACAATAGTCTAAACTTATCAGTCAGACAAAATTATTATTTATTTCATCATTAGTGGCCAAATTCTTTATCCTTCGAAAATGGAAATCAGTGGAAACTCCAACCTTCGGCCAATGGGTATATAAAATGAAACAGGTGGAATCTAAGTAAAAGTTATACTACCGAATAGTGGGGACCATGATGAAGTTCCATAACATTTGGGGAGAGAATCAATGAGTGGGATTATGTTTTATAATTATTTTCTTACTTTTGTTAGGGGGGGTGGAAGTCTTTGTGTTAAGTATTATTGATTATACCATGCCAAAGAAATTGGCGATTTTAGTGAAAATAGTGACTAAATTGAGATTTCTATTAAAAAAATGATGTAACTGTGTGGACTATATGCAATGAACTATGCCTTTTTCAACCTGCGACTATAAATAAATAATAATAAAAAAAGAGATTGACATAGTTGGAGAAGAGGTCAGTTTTTCCCTCAACTGTTCCCTTAAGTGCTCTTCTTCATCCAAGTCATAGATGCTCCTAAAGTGTGCAACCCATTCAGGGCCTGGGGGATTAGAGGGGGATTTGGTTGCGCTTCCGTTAGTTTAATCTAGTTTACCGCTTCCCAAAATGTCCTACTATTATTGGAGAGTGACGCGATTTCTAAGAGTTCCCAGTCTCTACAATCATAGCTTCCCTCCTCAGCCTCAATGTGTGTTTATAAACAATGTGGGCTTCCCGCATTTCAACAGGGTCTTTGGGGGTTGCACCTTCCTTAGCCTTTGGTTTGCTAAATAGCAATGACTGAGGGCCATATGTATGAAAATACATTTTTGCGATTCTCAAATAGCGATTTTTTGCGAATCTCTATTTGAGAATCGCAAAACGCTATGTATGTAGGATTTGCTAATAGATTTGCGAATCCTACATATTCCTTAATTGCGAATTGCAAATTGCGATTCGCAATTAAGGAATACCTCGAGGCCCATAGGAATGAATGGGAAGACATTCTCAATTTGCGATTCTCAATTAGAGAATCGCAAATTGAGAATGCAATTTCAAGGGTGCCAGGGTGTCAAAAGGATACCCTGTTGGACCCCTGAAATGTGCATGTGTGCACATGTGGCACACATACATGCCCTAAGGGCATGTATGTGAGCCACATGGCACTTTGAAAAATGTAAAAAAGTGCATTTTTCAGAGAAATTGCAAATTACCACCAACTTCAAGTTGGTGGTACTTTGCGATTCCTTAAGGTCAAATTGCACTTTTTCTGTGCTTCTTACATTGCATTTAAGGAATAGCAATTTGCGATTCCTTAAATGCAATCGCAAAATAAGGGATCACTAATTTTGTGATTCCTTATTTTGCGAGGCAGTTTTTCCTTAATACATACCACTGAGCCAAATTGTGATCGCAAACACCAAAATTCTGTTAGCTCCCTATGCCTAATCAGCAGTAGCAGTATTAAAGTGAACAATCATTTTATCCCCTCGGACATCAGACAAACAATGCAAAAAAGTTGTAAGGTGTGACTTCCGAAGCTTGGCAAGGGTTGACCTTGGATCTTTCAAGTGCCAAGTAAAACTGAAGCTATCCCTAGAGTGCTAATTCATTGTGACTGACGCTTCGGGAGGAGTCGTTTGAATCACTGGGAGTTGATATTCTAAATTAAAGGTATTACGATCTCCCCGTTTCATTGGTAGTATTGTGCCCTGCGAAAACCATGTTGGGAGATTACTAGTTTTAAAAATATACTCAATTACAGAAGGCCAACAATGTCCTCTGAAAGTGGGCAGTGAGATAGCATCAACACTAAGGGGCATATTTATGAGTCACTTGCGCTGCAGAAGCATCACTTTTTGTGATACTCCGGAGGCGCAAACTGCAAAATCCTATTTATGAGGATACACAAAGACACTTTGCATGGCTTTTAATGGCCTCATACATATGGAGTAAGGCAAGGCAGTGCAAATCGCTGTGTTGCCTTGCTCTGTGCTACGGAGGCGTTCGATGGATACTGCGGTGGGTGTTCCCAAGCAATACCCATAGATTTTGAAGCTTCTCCAGTTTTACAAGACCATGTAAACCTGGGGATGTGCCAAAACCTTACGCCTCCCCAGGGGAGGCTCAACGAGGAGAAAAAATCTTATTTCTCTTAATGTTTTCCCTTTCCACATATGCTGCATTCTGCAGCACACAAAGAAAGAGCAAAAACCCTCCCAGGATTGTGTTTTGTGCAGGAAGGTGCCAGAGAATGAGAGTTGTTGGGCACCAGAAGCTGCTGGTGAAGTTGGAGGTGGATGTTTGGGGAAAGGAGATTTGGCTTACCGTTTAAAAGACAATACCACTGATCTTCTTAAAACTATGACGTATTGCATGGCCCAGGAGTGTGGGACGCAATACGCAATTCACCACAGACTGCATTATGGCGCAGCAGTGTTTGTGTATATATAAATCTGTATTGTTCAATTAATAAAAAATCATTACAATCATGGAGAATAAAAACAAGTTTCTTAAAACAGAGTTGTCCACAATTTTTTGAACACATGCATTAAAGTTTTATGATAATTCAGCGATAACCTTCCGTACAAGACCATTGAAATCCCATAAACATCATAAAAGTAATATTTCGTTCATAACATAATTATAACATTCCATTTCATTATTAATCGTAACAACTCTATATAGTATTAAAACCTTCCATACAGTCAATCCTAGCTGCCTTGCCCAGCCCAGTTATTAAAGTGCCTTTATGCTATCCGTTCAGACAAGCTATATTTAATGCGGACACTTATCATATGTAATAATAATAAATATCAACTTGATCTATAAAGTGCCTCCGTGTCTCTACTCAAAGCTTAACCGGGTTTTATTAAGCTCATGTGCCAGGAAACCTATGTATCGGAACAGTTTTATGAAACTATCCATAGGGGTACTCCTTGATAACTTCAGATAAATATAATTTAAAAACAATAACAACAAAAAATGTAAATGTCTACATGTTAGTGTTTGTGTTAGTCTTGGGTGCAGTTTGCTGATGTTAGGCAACAATAGATCCCAGGCCTTTGCAAAATACTGAGTTGTGTCATGCCAGAGACCATCTGGAACGGGGTTTCAGACATTTGCCTTGTTCTTCATTAGATTGCAACATGCAGCCCAGATGGCTGTTCCCCAGTGCTTTATTGATGCTTTAACATTTTACAAAGAACTTCATTTCCCATAATCCTTTATGGAAAAACATATCATTTAAACTCATTGTGTTGATGCGCAATCCCAATGCATTTCGGCAATAATGCCTTCGTCAGGGGGTATTCTGAAAGTAATAAATGTTGATGATTATTGTTATGAGTGTAATGCACAAGGGCTTATTTTTCCCAAACGTTGTGAAGGTGTGGGGAGTGAGGAGGAAGGACACTGAATGTGAGGTAGACGAGGTGTAACAAATGAAAACGGGAAGCATTTTAAAAGAGGTGCACGTCATTAGATAAATACTCCGTGATGTTAGAATGATTGAATTTGGTGGTTACGGGTTGAAAACGAAAAGATGAAAAAGTGAAGGAACATGGCGTGAACTAGGGCTGTGACTTTAAATTGCGGGACGACATATAGTACGAACCGTTAAGTGAGCCGTATGTGATGTTAGAACGGCTGGACATTAGGACAAATGGTAACAAGTTACGAACGAAAAAGTGAAGAAGCGTAGCCTGATTTTAAGTTGTAAGGTTGGATTACGAAACGACGTTCCGTGTGTAGTCATGCGTTTACTTACGAAGGGACATCATGTGTTTATAGAATCCATAGAATAAGTTATTAGTATCCTAAGACACCGTGCAAGTGCAATATTTAGTATTAACGCTTACCGAGTGTTGGTAGAGTAGAGTAAGACCGCCGTCGATAACTTCCGTGTGTAGAACATAATCTCGCGATGTTTCGAGTGGTGAGGCTACGTGTATCCGAACGGATATAGTGTGGAAAAATGGTGATAGATACAGAAAGAAGACTTATGGGTGAATTGCAATGCTGTGATCTATAGATAAGGTGTAAGAATGGGAAGAATGGGAAAGTAGGAGACAAAGCAATATGCGGTGTATATGTGGGAGAAATTGTCGCACAAGAACAGAAAGGTAGTAATTATATGTAACATGTGGAAACAAATGTTGCGAAAATGTAAGAACGTATAATAACGCGTTCATAAAAAATACAGGAAATAAATACATGCTTCTAGGCATATGAAAGAAAAGTATTAACACATGAAACATAGTATAATGCGTATCAGTTGGATGATAAAAAGTCTGAAACTGAAGATGAAATTAATTCTTCATAGGTAACATAGAAATTCCATTCGGTCGTTCATTCCAAACGGTTTCATGGAGTTTAAGAGATAAATCCAGTAGTTTTCTCGCTGTAATAAAAAATTGTGATTGTCTCTTCCTTCTTTTTTAGAAATTATTTCAAGGATACAAAATTTGAGTTGGCTGATGTTGTGGCCGGCTTCTAAGAAGTGTTGAGTCACTGTGGATTTCATTTGCTTGGTTCTGATATTGGATTTGTGTTCATTTAGCCTAATTTTGATTTTCCTCTCGGTTTGCCCTATGTAAATTTTGCCACATGGGCATTTGAGCATATAAATGACGTTAGCAGTGTCACATGTTGCTGTTAATTTGATTTTGATTTTATGCCCTTTCATGGGATGGGTAATATATTCGCCTTTGATAACGCTGTTGCAATTATTGCAATTTAAACATGGTAGGGTACCCTTGAATGAAGAAGGTGTGGATGGTTGTTCGATATGTTTTAACCTCTTCAGAGGACCCTACATCTGATGCCCGGGGGACATACCCCACATGTTTGGGAATGCGCCAATATTTCATAGTTACACTCTCATTCGGTGAGTGATACCCTGGAGCACGATACAACTCTTCACAACCTAGGTAGTGCGCGCACTATACCCTTTGTTCACAGTACTGTCAATTCCGAATTTAGTACGCAGCACACCTTAAAAGACACCATGCAATTTGAAGAAATATCTCACCTTTCGGAAACCAGAGCTGAAACATTGGCCTTCGGCCAAGAAGAAGTTTCAAGAATCTATGCACTTATACACGAGGAAACAACTGATTTTTCCAGCAGTCGCACCAAGGAACAGAACATTCGTCAACTCCTATATCTTTCAAAAAAAGAAATAAATCAACGCTTACATGCTAGTACCATGATCAGGTACCATAAGGCCCAAAGAATTCCCAGGGGTCTTAGGATTCCATTGAAACCATCACTTTACAAAAACTTACAGAGATTTAAAGAGAAGTGGTTTGCAATCCTCAACAAATGCTCACTGGATCTGATCCTATTAATTATAGAGGAACTTTCTACTATCTTGGAGGAATTATCCAAGGACATTCAAAACGTCAAATCTGAACTTGAGAAATCCATGACTATTGAAGAACTCGACAAAACACTTGAGGACATCAACAACCAGCTGGCTAAACATACCGCAGAGGTTAATGAACGCAAAATACGCAAATTCCGCAGGGATACAATCGATTACAAAATGGGAGAAGTATATTCCTGGGCGGACATCTACGCTAGACGTAGACAAGCTAAACCCTACACTACAAATACGGATACTTCTTCTTCAGACAACGAATTCACTCAACAGCCAAGAAAAAACCCCAACAGAGATAAAATTCCAACAACATCTTCTACTAGTATACCATCTACATCCACATCCACTACCAACTCAACCACTGAAGACATGCCTTTTTTAGAGGTAGGTCACACAGAACAAAACGACCCAGGAGGAGCCAGAGAAAAAAGCAAGGACAAAGACAAGGAACAACCACAAACACGCACAATTACAGCCAAGAAAGACAAGTCCAAGAGAGGGAATCAATAGAAAATTTGGTTATCAACATTTCGGATTACCATTTTAAGGACATCGAACTGAAGATTCTACAAAAAGGTACATCCCTTGTACCAACTACGGGCACTAACACCCTTGAGCTTAACATCAGTTTCTTCAAATTGATGAGGAAACTTAGACTGCGTCACTTTTTTTATAACGTTTTTGAATCCATTAAAGAACAAGAAGAAGATCTCCTAAAAGGGTTACATGTAAGAAGCACCTTTATCTCACCAGTCAGCCACAAAAGTTTGGACTTGTTCGAATCACTAGTCAAAAATGACATAGCTAAACTCAACAGTCGGAAAAGATCTAAACACAATAATCTTTCATCTAAAGAACTAGGTATACTAAAAACAATAGCACAAAAAACAAACATAACCTGTACCAAAGCTGACAAAGGAGGAGCCTTGGTCATTCTAAACACCAGCTATTACAACTCCCAGATAACAGCACACCTACAGGATTCGAATACATATATGAAACTGGAATCCAACCCCACAGTACAATACATGCAAATTCTACAAACCATTGTCCAAAAGGCTGTTGAAAGAGGCACCATCAATGAAAAAGTCAAAAAATGTCTATTACATCCAAATCCCAAAAGTCCCACATTATTCATGGTACCTAAGATTCACAAAAACCCTACGAAACCACCATGTCGACCAATAGTTACCACATGTGGGAGTCTCCATGAACCAGTAGGAAAATTCCTTGACCGCTATTTACAGCCTAGTGTTAACATCATGAGATTCTTCATTAAAGATACTACTGACTTTCTCTTGAAACTAGGTCAAATCATTGTTACAGAGGACGAAGAAATCACTCTATGCACAGTGGATGTCAATTCACTATACACTTCCATCCCCCATCAATTAGGATTGGAGGCTATTGAACAAGCTTTGCTACACACTGATTACCAACATAATCTACAAGTTTTTCTTATGGAGCTCATGCAATTTACCCTTCTACATAGCTATTTCAAATACTATGATGAATGGTTTCAACAACTAACCGGAACATCTATGGGAAATTGTGCAGCACCTGCATATGCGAATATTTTCATGAATCGTTTCGAAGAGGACAATATCTTAACAATGCAAACATGAAACAATCATCTGAAACTATACCTCAGATTCATTGATGATATTTTCATTGTATGGAAAGGCCCTGTGAACATTCTCCAAAACCAATTAGAGAAACTTAATCAAGTGGATCAACGTATACAATTCACCTTCAACATCCATCCACATTCTATCACATTCCTGGATGTGCAAATCACCAAAAAATCCACTGGATTTGAAACAGACCTATACAGAAAAAACACAGACAGAAACAATACCCTCCACTACCAAAGCTTTCATCCACAACCTCTCAAACAACACCTTTCATACTCACAAATGCTGAGAGTGAAAAGGATAGTCTCCGACCCTAACAAAGTCACAGACCAACTCAACACCTTGGAACAAAGATTCAGGTCTCGTGGTTACCCAGACCAAGTACTGCAACAAGCGAAAGAACGTTCAGCATCCATAAGCAGGAATCAACTACTCAGCACCCAAATCAAACCCACCAAAAATCAACTCACGGTTGTCGCTAAATATTCTACCATGAGTCTTTCCTACAAACGCATAATCAAAAAACATTGGCAACTACTCAGGTTGGAATAAGACTTCAACCATATCTTCGACCAAGAACCTATCTTCGCCTATACTAGAAACAGAAACATTGGAGAAATCTTAAAACATATCGAACAACCATCCACACCTTCTTCATTCAAGGGTACCCTACCATGTTTAAATTGCAATAATTGCAACAGCGTTATCAAAGGCGAATATATTACCCATCCCATGAAAGGGCATAAAATCAAAATCAAATTAACAGCAACATGTGACACTGCTAACGTCATTTATATGCTCAAATGCTCATGTGGGAAAATTTACATAGGGCAAACCGAGAGGAAAATCAAAATTAGGCTAAATGAACACAAATCCAATATCAGAACCAAGCAAATGAAATCCACAGTGACTCAACACTTCTTAGAAGCCGGCCACAACATCAGCCAACTCAAATTTTGTATCCTTGAAATAATTTCTAAAAAAGAAGGAAGAGACAATCACAATTTATTATTACAGCGAGAAAACTACTGGATTTATCTCTTAAACTCCATGAAACCGTTTGGAATGAACGACCGAATGGAATTTCTATGTTACCTATGAAGAATTAATTTCATCTTCAGTTTCAGACTTTTTATCATCCAACTGATACGCATTATACTATGTTTCATGTGTTAATACTTTTCTTTCATATGCCTAGAAGCATGTATTTATTTCCTGTATTTTTTATGAACGCGTTATTATACGTTCTTACATTTTCGCAACATTTGTTTCCACATGTTACATATAATTACTACCTTTCTGTTCTTGTGCGACAATTTCTCCCACATATACACCGCATATTGCTTTGTCTCCTACTTTCCCATTCTTCCCATTCTTACACCTTATCTATAGATCACAGCATTGCAATTCACCCATAAGTCTTCTTTCTGTATCTATCACCATTTTTCCACACTATATCCGTTCGGATACACGTAGCCTCACCACTCGAAACATCGCGAGATTATGTTCTACACACGGAAGTTATCGACGGCGGTCTTACTCTACTCTACCAACACTCGGTAAGCGTTAATACTAAATATTGCACTTGCACGGTGTCTTAGGATACTAATAACTTATTCTATGGATTCTATAAACACATGATGTCCCTTCGTAAGTAAACGCATGACTACACATGGAACGTCGTTTCGTAATCCAACCTTACAACTTAAAATCAGGCTACGCTTCTTCACTTTTTCGTTCGTAACTTGTTACCATTTGTCCTAATGTCCAGCCGTTCTAACATCACATACGGCTCACTTAACGGTTCGTACTATATGTCGTCCCGCAATTTAAAGTCACAGCCCTAGTTCACGCCATGTTCCTTCACTTTTTCATCTTTTCGTTTTCAACCCGTAACCACCAAATTCAATCATTCTAACATCACGGAGTATTTATCTAATGACATGCACCTCTTTTAAAATGCTTCCCGTTTTCATTTGTTACACCTCGTCTACCTCACATTCAGTGTCCTTCCTCCTCACTCCCCACACCTTCACAACGTTTGGGAAAAATAAGCCCTCGTGCATTACACTCATAACAATAATCATCAACATTTATTACTTTCAGAATACCCCCTGACGAAGGCATTATTGCCGAAATGCATTGGGATTGCGCATCAACACAATGAGTTTAAATGATATGTTTTTCCATAAAGGATTATGGGAAATGAAGTTCTTTGTAAAATGTTAAAGCATCAATAAAGCTATCATTGAAATCTACAAAAAAAAACGCCTCACCTCACACTTTATCTTAACTGAGAAACCTCTTCAGAGGACCATACATCTGATGCCCGGGGGACATACCCCACATGTTTGGGAATGTGCCAATATTTCATAGTTACACTCTCATTCGGTGAGTGATACCCTGGAGCACGATACAACTCTTCACAACCTAGGTAGTGCGCGCACTACACCCTTTGTTCACAGTACTGTTCCCCAGTGCTCCCACTGGCTCCTTACCAAGCTCTTCATTATTTCCAAATATTTGATGAACAAAGGTTCAGCCCAGTTAAGGTCTGCTGGTAGAGAAAAAAAAATATCTCCCCTAACAGTCCTGAGCACCTTTCACTGAGACGCCCTGTTGGAGGGTAATATTGACTGATTTTCCCTCCCTGCCACAGGTTAGTTTCTCTGCAAATTGTTGTGCCAAGTGCGTGCACTAAGCAGCCGGGCAACAATGTTCTGCGAGCGGGTGAGTGGTCTCTCCCAAATGAGTGGAAGATCTCTGGTGTTTTGCCCAGAAGCTGTTGAATCAGGTTCTCTCAAAATGGAGATGGAAGACAGTAGGGCTTTAAGAGGGCCTGGCAATCATTAAAAACTGAGGGGCTTATTCATGAGCCCTTTGCACCGCCATTGCGTCACTTTTTGTAACAATGCGACGGCTTTAAAAAATGCACCACATTGCGCCATATTTACAAAGAGACGCATCTAATCAGATGCGTCACTTTGTAAAGCCCTGCGCTACTTTATACCTGCGTCAGGTACAATATATGCAGGGTAGGCGTTTCCAGGTAAAAAAAAGGTTCGTAAAAGTGTTTCCGTGATATCTATGAGATTTCACTGCAACACTTCTAGGAAACCACTGTGTCAAATCCTTACGCCTGCCTCACAGCAGGCGTAAGACTGGGGCAGGCCCTTTTACATGGGGCTTGCTTGATGTAAAAGGACACATTGCTGGAGTTGCGTCTGTTTTCAGACACACCCCAGCAATGCTTCACTTTTGCGCCTACAGATATGTCAGGAATACTGACGCATCTGTAAATCCTTGCGACACAGAGCACCATACAGTAAATATGACGCATCCATGTTGTTGAAAGGAGGGCACACTGAAAAGTGTTGCATTGCTGTTTTCACTCAGCGATGTGACACTCTTCATAAATGAGACCCTGAGTTTGAAATGGGTCCCCTATTCGTGTCCTTAAATTTATTGGCAAAACACTAATCGATTTCTCAACATTGACTGTAAACACCCTTAAGCTTTCAAATGTTTCACTTTATATTTCCTTCACTAAGAATATTAACTTTTTTTTAGATGTGTTTCTCTGTTCTTTTTTTAAAGCAACATGTGACTCTTGTATAGTGCACACTGTGAACTGAGTCACCTTCAGGTGTCTTAGAGAGTTCAGGTTGGGAGTGGATGTTGATGACATGGTATAGTTGAGAGCTTTGTAGTCCAGAGTCGCTGAATGGATGCAAAACAACAGCCTCACGCTCAACACAGATGAGATTGAAGTACTGTTCTTCGGGATTACCACCCCCCGTGGAATGACTCCTGGTGGCCTGCCGAACTGGGACCTTCTCCCACCCTCAGACGACACCCAGAACCTCAGCATCATATTGGACAGCAAACTCCCCAAGAAGAACCAGAGCAATGCAGTCTCCTCTGACTGCTTCCTTACGCTGCGCATGCTCCGAAAGATTTTCAAATGGCTCCCAGTATAAACTAGACGCATCGTCACCCAAGCCCTCATCACCAGTCAGTTGGACTACTGCAACGCACTCTACGCAGGAATGACCACCCACCTCCTGAAGAGACTCAAGACCATTCAGAACTCAGTGTCCAGACTCACCCTCGACCTCCCCAGTTGGACGCACATCACCTGAAGAAACACCACTGGCTCCCCGTCCACAAGAGATGCCAATTCAAGATTCTGACTCACACCTACAAAGCCCTGCACAATCAAGGATTGGCATACATCAACCACCGCCTGAACTTCCACCAATCATCCAGACCTCTGCGATCCACCTCCCTCTCCCTCGCTCACACCCCCGCAGCTTCAGAAGCAACAGTAGAAGACATTCCTTCTCCAACCTTGCCGCAAAGTCCTGAAACATCCTCCACCTCCATCTCCAGACTTTACCCTCTCTTCAAGAGTTTAGAAGGGAACTCAAGACCTGGCTATTCAATGGATGCCACCTAAGCAGTTTGGACCCCAGTGCCTGGATACCCTCGCGGGTGATGATTGGCTGCGCTTAATAAATCTTGTTTGATTGATTGTAGTGGACTCTGAAGGAAGTGTGCTTTTTTCACAGTGCCTGAAAGTAGGTGATAGTGGTGTGCAGACTACATTCACATCCAATCTTTGGCCTCTCTGCTGAGCACACAGAACAATGGGCACATGCGTGCCAAGTGCAACAGTGGGAAAGTGTGTGAGGAAGGTATACACAGCTGTCAGAATATGGACTGTATCAAAGGAAAATAAAATGCAGTGCTTACAGGTGAGGGGATGGGTTATGTGTGTGGGCTAACAGTGAAGTAAAAGAAATGAAATTAAGTATGTTCAGAAGGAGTGAAAAGATGTGTTGAAGAGGAAAGAGATGAGGAATGAGATATGCAGATGGGTAATTGCAGAAATATCTAGGGGGAAGGACGTAAAAGTCTAACAGTGAGTGGCTGCTGAGAAAAGCATGTGAGAGGGAATTCAGGCGTGAATAAGACACTCTGGGGACCACTACTCCTTCCACAGACCTTAATAATGTTTAATTCTCAGTGCCATATTTTCAGAATTGACTCTTTTCCAAATCTTTTTCAAAATCATGGTTGTTGCTCATTTATTTGATACTGCTAACCAGCAATTGCAAAGCCAAAAAGTCTGACTTGTTTTAAATGGATGTCCATTGTTGTCTTGTATGTCTGGATACAACTACCGAAAATTCACAGAGAGGCACCTAAACACTGGTTAGCCCGCTGTTTGAAGGATAGGATTCTACGTTCCATGTTCTAAGCCTTAATTGCGTAGGCCACGCCTCTTAACAATCACACCTAGTTGCGCTTCTTTGACACGCACCTTATAAAGACCCCCTCCCCACCATTTACATCCCACTTAAAGTCCTGGCAGAGTAAGGGCTGTATAACACATTTTGTCAAATGGCTGGAGAATAATTTTTTAAGAGAAAGGGGCCTCACTGTTTTTCAGGTGCTCCTGCCCTGGAGGGCTGGTGAATAATTTTGTAATAGAAAGGGGCCGTGCTGTTTTTCAGGTGCTCCTGCCCTTTAGGGCTGGAGAATAATTTTGTAATAGAAAGGGGCCTCGCTGTTTTTCAGGTGCTCCAGCCCTGGAGGGCTGGAGAATAATTTTTTAAGCGAAAGGGGCCTCACTGTTTTTTAGGTGCTCCTGCCCTGGAGGGCTGGGGAATAATTTTTTAATAGAAAGGTGCCTAGCTGTTTTTCAGGTGCTCCTGCCCTGGAGGGCTGGGGAATACTTTTGTGATAGAAAGGGGCCTCCCTGTTTTTCAGGTGCTCCTGCCCTGGATGGCTGGAGAATAATTTTTTAAGAGGAAGGGGTCTCACTGTTTTTCAGGTGCTCCTGCCCTGGAGGGCTGGGGAATACTTTTGTGATAGAAAGAGGCCTCCCTGTTTTTCAGGTGCTCCTGCCCTGGAGGGCTGGAGAAGAATTTTTTAAGAGAAAGGGGCCTCGCTGTTTTTCAGGTGCTCCTGCGCTGGAGGGCTGGGGAATAATTTAGTAATAGAAAGGGGCCTCGCTGTTTTTCAGTGGCACAGCTTGTAGGACATTGTCACCTTGGCCCTGTGTCCTTCCCAAGAACAATAACCTCCTGCTTACATTCCTTGTGTGTTTCATGAAAGGGCACACCCGCGAATGTGGGCCACGCATCGCGAATGTGGGCCATGCCTCGCAAATGTGGGCCACACCTGCAAATGTGGGCCACGCCCCACGAATGTGGGCCACACCTCGCAAATGTGGGCCACACCCACGAATGTGGGCTACGCCCGCGAAATTGGGCCACTTTTTTCATCAGTGCCCGGGCCAAATTGTGATCCCAATCCGACCCTGTGTCTACCATCTACTCCTGATTCCAGCTAAATCTAAGCAAAGTTGTTGCAGCAGGTTTAATACTTTGCTGAAGGAATCGCCGCAGAAATGCAGTTTGTGTGTGATTTGATGCGGACTTTATTTGTGAAGTGATCAGGCTGAAGTTTGTTATACTGGTGGTTAGAAGGTACAGTCACTCCTAAAGCTGTAATGGAATTTGGAGTTGAATAAAACTGTCAGGAAGGATCCATCTCTGCCTCTGTAAATTGTGATTTAGGCCTCGGATGTGGCTGAAAGTGATTGGCAGTGGGCAAGCCACAGAATGAATGAGAGCCGATACAGAACCGACCCTGAGTTCCAACTTGGCAACAGGAGTCAAAGCACGAGCCAAGACTGTCCTGTAAATCTACCAGCGGATGAAATGTAAAACGATGACAGGACTACTTAAAACTGGCTACAACACGTTTATTGGGTTTTTTTTTTTACATTTGTGGGTCATGTTAGAATACTGCATCGGGTAACATTTTGAAACATATACTTTCTCTTAGTCATTCAATGTAATAAAAACAACCTCATACAACTTGAACTTCCAGGCCATCTTAATAGTTTGGGGTTGCCCTGGAATAGTTCAAAATGTCACTCAGGTTTGAGATTGACGTTTAGCAGGCAATGCTGAAACTGGCACCAGGCAGCAGTGGCAGGAGTTGTGGGTGGAGCCAGCTGCAGTGGAATTCTTTGGGCCCTGGCACCTATATTTTTACAAATTAAGCACTGAGTAGCAGGTCGTTCAGAACTGGGTTCAAAAATATAAAAAGGGAAGCTCTGTGAGACAACAGTTAGAAACCAGTCAGCGAGGCTCACATCTGAAAGTTATTTGCTTATTGCTCTCAAGTTCATTTTTCTTCATAATAGAAATAATCTAATATTAATTTACATTAAGTGCACATTCTTTTTAATTTCAAGATATTTTTATTAATTTTATAAGCTAATACATTAGCATTTCTGTTATACGGTTAGCCAAACGTAGTTTGTAGAGCAGGGATTACAGGCACTTTGAAATATAAATTTCGCTAATCCCCTCTGACTTGACTTGCTGAAAATTAGGTAAAGGATGTTAGAAAGAAGCAGGACAGAAAGGGGTGAAAAGAGGATACAAGAAAGGTTCTGTGGAAATGAGACTAATACATTCTGATACCACTTGGTGGTGCTATTTCAGGAACAGATGTTCTTGGTCGTGTACTTTCAGAAAGGTGATGTTCTGAGAGTGACTTGAGAACACAGCTGTCACACTCCATTAATTACTGTCAAGACATGGCATGAAAATAACTAAAGAATCACCAAAATTGTCTCGCAATAGGTTAAAAAAGACTTCCGGAACATTTAAAATTAGTAGTGAAGCACCAGTTCCATTCTCTTCAACATGCTGGGGTTATTTTCCGCATACAGGGCAGGAGCTAGAAACAAAGTACTCCAGGGACCCATACATTTGAGTTTAATGTGTTGCAGACGAAAAGGGGTGGAGTCAGAAGGCGCAGAGTCATGAAACGTGGAGTCTGATAATCAACATATACATTTATTTTTAATAATCTGCCACAAAGAAATTGTCAAGAAGGACAAATGTTACAGTAAATCTGTTTTAGATTACTTAATAGATCACAAATATTTTGCATTTTAAATTATCTTATAGAGCTAAAACATCTCCTGCAGAGATTTTTGTATGCGCAGCAATTTTCAGGGGATTTTGGTAGCGGTAAGATGACTTTGGTGCTTAATGCAGTTACAGGAGAATTCTATGGTTTGTCCAGTCACAGTTCTGACTAATACAATTGGTAATGTGCGTGCTGCAAAGAATATCATGTAACATGCAGATCTTCGATTTGTATTTTAAGTAGGTAGGTAAGTGGGTTACTGCTTTAGACACATAGATCCGTTTGTTATTTCCAGTTCATAAATTGCAGTCCTTCTAATATAGCACAGTGAGCTATGAACTGGCATTAAAGAACTGAATGTAAACTGCAAGTCATGGGTTTAGATCATTGTTAATTTTTTTCATCTATTGTTATTCCATATTTGTGAAGAAGGGTTCCTTTGGGTAGTAATAAAGGTTTGTTAGTTGAGACAATACCAATATGTTACGTTTTAAATCTTGACTTTGTGTTTCTCACAACTATGCACATGTAATATCTGAAAATATGGACGATATGTGACTCCTACAATGTATAATCCTTACTGACTTCCGTAAAGCACTTTGACACCCTACATTGGTACGAGTAGCATTATAAAAGAATTTAATGCAAAAAATAGTAAGTGCAATTTAAATAGTTATTTTACCAAATACTCATGCACACAAAAATATCTGGCATTCTTACAATGCAAGGGTCAGATTTACTATTCCCACTTCAAAATCAGGGAAAGTGTTGGACTTTTGGGGTTGGGTGTCCATGGGTGGGAATTACTTTTCCCACTCAAATCTGAGCAACAGAGGGGGAAGTGTTGGATTTTGGAAAGGTGACATTTACTAGTTGCACTGCAACATAAGCAAAAGTAGGTAAAGTGGCAGCCTTTGCAAGGGTTAGATTTACTGTTCTCTCTTCAACGTGGGCAAAAGTAAGGACAGTGTTGCTCTTTGGAGGGGGCAAATCTACTATTACCCTGTTATGGAAATTGTTGGACTTTACAGGGCTAGATTCATAATTTCATCTGCACCGTTAGCAACAGTAGAGCAAGTGTTGGACATGGAGGGTTTAGATTTATTATTCCTACTTCAATCTGAGCAACAGCAGGGAAAGCGTTGGACTTTAGATGGGTCATATTTACTATTCCGACTCCAACGTAAGCAAAAGTAGGGAAAGTGTTGGACTTTAGACGGGTCAGATTTACTATTCCCACTCTAATGTGAGCAACAAAAGAGAAAGGTTTGGACTTTGAAGCAGTTATATTTACTATTCCCATGCCAACACAAGTAAAAGTAGGGAAAGCACTGAACTTAGGAGGGTTCAAATTTACTATTTCCACTCCAATCTAAGTAGCAGTATAAAAAGTGTTAGTTTTTCACGGGGTCAGATTCAGTATTCCTAGCCTTATTAATTTTAACTGGAACATTTAACCATAGCCCAAAAAGAAAATATTTAAAACATATCTAAAATAATAAATGTACTCAATAAAATGTAACAAATAAAATTAAATAGGAAACTACAATTATATTATTACAAATAAAAACATAAACATTTAAAAAATATAAAAAACAATTGCATTAAAATACTTCCCTCACTACTATGCTAAAAATCAAACATCAAAAAATCATTAAAATAATATTTTATAACTGAAAATATATTAATTTTTCGTTAATTATCAAATGAAACAAATAAAACGCAAATGTAATAAATATAAAATTAATTCACACTAGTTATTAATTAAATACCCTGTTTGACCAATTAATTAAAAATGAACAAATATTTAAAATAATAAGGAATTAATCAAGTAATGAATTTACATAATTATCAGTTAGAAATTAAATTACATGAAAAATTATGAAATTAAAAAGAGTAATTTTCATTTTAAAAATCTTACCACCCTATTCGCCTGAAAATCAAACAACCGACTACTAAATTAACAAATAAATTAAACAGAGACATTACCATCTGGGCTCCCTTGGTGACAAATATTTTAAATGCAGCGGTTTCTCTTGGTCCCTTGTCCTATTGGTCGCAATCCATCATAGTCCCAGTATTTAAAACAGGGGATCGAGGGGATGCAAAAGCTTATAGACCAATTTAACTTATAGACAAAGGTTTTGTGCAAGGCTGTTTTAAAAAGATTGACGGAGTGGGTAGATGAGAAAGACATTATTTCCAGCTGTCAGTATGGGTTCAGACCCAGGTTAAGTACTATTGAACCATGCCTGAATGTTCACCTTCTGATTCAGAAATACACGGTGGCCAAGAAGGGAACCCTCCTTCTGGGTCTTATGGATCTATCGAGAGCTTTTGATAGGGTGAACTGATCGAAGCTGTGGTTACTTTTATTGTCCTTGTGGGTGGAGCCAGTATTAGTCATCTATATGATGGACCTTCATAATGATATGTTGGGCTCTGTTAGATTCAAAAATGAGGGCGCTTGCACGAAGAGCTTTTTTATTAATTGTGGAGTGAAACAAGGTTGTATCCTGACCACATTTTTGTTTACCACTTACATTAGTGGCCTGGAAATAGCTCTAAAGGAAGCTCAAGAAGACCCTTCTAAGGAGGGTGTGCGAGCATTTCCAGTCCTCCTGAATGCGGATGATGCTGTCCTTATGTCAAGGACGGCATTAAGTCTCCAACGCTTCTAGACTTTTGACTTTTGCACATCTTTTATGGGGGGTATGGACTTGTCTGTAAATTCTGCAAAATTATTCATGATTAGGTTGGGGGTCAAGCCTGCCAAATCAAGGAGCCATTTTTGTCAGGAAGCAAAATTAGCCAGGTGGGTTCTTCTAACTACCTGGGCATCCTGTTTGATGTCACATCCTCCTGGGGCCATTGCTTACATTCAAAGAAGTTGGCCATTGCCAGGCTTTGTGGAGTAGTTGTGGATTTTAGCTCAAGGGTGAATAGGAAACCTGTGAAAGTACTGACCAATGTGTATAAGGCTAAGTGTGTTTCAGCAATTAGTTATGGCAGCAACCTCTGGGGGGTATTGGGATTAGGATCTGATACAGCTGTAAGAAAACAAATTCCTCAGGTGGCTCCTAGGTGTTCCACCGGGTACTTTCACATTTGCGGTGCCTGAGGAACTTGGCATCAGTTATATTTCAGATCTTTATTAGGCTGGATCTCAATATAGCTTAAGAGTGAGCCCATACCCAATAGAGTGATTATTCAGGACCGGCTTTTCCCAGACAACCAAAACGCCATCCCATGGCTAAACTATATCAAATCAGCATTTTTAGCCGTGGGCTGTCCCAGCCTTTTTACATAACTGGAAGCTGTCACTAAAGATGATTACCAGTGGGTGAAACAACATTTTCTAATGCATTTATCGGCTATTCATGAGGCCATCGAGTTTCGTAAACCATCGGTTCGGGCTTCCGTTCTGATACAGACAGTTAGCTCTTTGGTGCCATACCTAACCTGAGTGAATAGTACTTACCAGCGACACATTTTATCCAGGTTTAGGATGAATGTGTTTTCCCACTGGTAAGTTTTCCTAAAGGTTGGGTGGCAAATGACCTCTTAGGCCTCTGTGTTTATGATGGTTTTTCAGGACAGTCACTGTTGCATGTCGCTATGTTTTGCAGATATTACACTTTGGCAAGTAAAATGTATTTGATTCCGATCTTGGGGGAGGCCAAGTTTACCCCAGTGTGGCCGGCATGCTTCTCCTTGCTATACTGGGGAACGTCCATGAATGTTTATGTATGGGGCAAGATTTGAGGTGCCTGGCCATAATGTATCTGTTTTCCCTGTAGAATGTTTTTGTCTTCACTGAAATTTGTTTACACGGATCAATTGATATATATTAATAGCAGGATTTGCCTTTAATGTACTGTGCATCGTGAGTTATGTTAATAAGTATGTATCGGAATTTAATTTGTTTTTATTATGTCTTCTTTATCTTTTATGGATTTATTTAACCGAATAAAGAAATTCTACTACTACTATATTAACAATTACATAAAAAAATTAAATTCATATAAAACTACAGTGTATACTAAAACAAATTGCTCATACATATTATTGTAATAGTAATAATGTATAATACTAAAATAAGCAATATATATTAAAATAATTAAAAAACGATATTTTGAACAATTATATCAGATACAAATTATATTATATTATATACAACTATATTTACAAACTATATTAAATAACTAAAAGTCCCATGATATTTTTGACATCACAATATTCTGTCCATAATATTTGATATTCAGAATATTTTTGATTCAATATATTTGTAAAACACCTTCCAAAACGTCACAGGCCATTCCATCCACTTCACACTATTCTGTACCACCTCCAAACACATAATATTTCACTACTTTAAATCAACCATTATCATATAAAGAGACTAAGGAAAGAGCCACAACATCAGAGACATAAATCAACACAAGAATAAAACTGAAAGGGAAAGAGAAAAAAAATGAAGAGAGGTCATTTAACATTGTGAAAAAAAAGCAGCTTTGTAGTCACTATCCTCTTTTTTCAAACCACTTTCAGCAGTGACATACAAATTCTCCCAAAAAACTGGGAAAACATCCCTCCCACCTAACACTACTGGACTACACTATTAAAAGGCTCGCCTTTAAATCTGTCCAACTGAGACACAAACTCCTTTGATCTTTCTCCCTCCATACATTTCTATCCATTGCCACTTTGACACCTCTGGGTGTAATCCCCATTCCCAAAACGTACTATTACTCCTGCCTCAAAACGAATTCATCTTTTTCTACAGCTACCATGAGACATGAAGTGAATCTAGCCTAATATTGTATCCTCACAAAGTCCAAGCGAACGTTTTCCATATGCTTCAGATTCCAATCCAATGGAATGCGACCCAGCCTTTTTAGCATCCTGTGCTTGTAGAAGGTGCTGGACCCACCATAAACCTTTTTGCATCCCACCAGCTCCATCTAACAGGTCGTAGATCATTTTTCACATATATTTTGATCAGATGCCACAAGACCACTACATTCCTCACACCTTCACAAACCTCTGTATCTTTCAATTGTTCACACAGTTCACCTTGTCTTCTTCCTTTTTAGGTCTCGCCTAGCGACGCAGCGCATGCGCTGCACACTCCTTGCGAGATCTATTGTCGCCGGTTTGGCTTGCGAAGCGAGGGTGGAAGCTCCACCCATGCTTCTTACTGGCGCGCTTGTCAAATCCGTGCTTTCTATTGGGAGGGAAGCATGTTTGGTTCCATCCCTGTCTTCCTTCGGCGTGCCTGGTCTCCTCTTTGCCATGCCTCCTCCACGCGCCCGGACAAGACATGTGCACGCGTTTGCTGTGCGGGAATGGCGCTTCGGCGCGCTTTCACTTTCTTCATGGCGTTTCAGCAGCGGGTGTAGGTCTGGCAGCCTCGTTTCCGGTCTGCCCATGAAACAAACAGCATTTTTTTAAATGTAAACATGTTATATTATCTTTTTTGTTAGTACATTACATAACGCCCTATCCCGTCGTTTAAAAAAAATCTTTAATATATATAGTGTGTGTGTGCGTACAATAGTGTGTGTGTATGTGCGTGAAATGGTGTGTGTGTGTGTTGGACTCAGTGTGTCCAGTGAGAGTGCGTGTGTACATGTTATGTGCAGTTGTGTCCATATTATATCACTTTTTTATGGAGGGGGGTGAACAGGAGCAAGCAGCAGCACAGACGAGCTCGCGCCCGCCCCTCCCGAGAGCCGTAGCAGAGTCCCTGTAGATTATTGAGAGCTCGTTCTGCTGCACACACATCTCTGGGAAGGCTGCACATCACAGGTCTGAACATCATTGGAGCCAACCCAGCCTCTCGACCTTCTGGAGTCGACAAGATGAAGACCACAGAACTGTCTGGTGATAGTCACACCTGTTACAGAAGCGTGCAAGTCAACAGCGCAGTCTGTGGGATATGTGGTGTGAACGCTCAATGTGATGAGCGTAGGTGATGCCTGGTTCACTAGCCGGAGACACGACACGTGCTTTTGATACACGGTGACTACAAGGTTATATACAAGGGTGACGGCTGCTCGCACATCAAAACAGCATTTTATTTTCTTTGAAGTATTTCTGAAGAGTATTATGCATTTTAGGAATCTCGATCCACACCAGCAACCTAAATTCTGATGAGTTGGATAGAAGAAATCGCAAGGTAGAGATTGTTCACAACAAGGGTTGGATGTGAGTACAGGCACATTTTGTTCAGGGGAACAGTCTGACCTAAGCAGGCGGGTGTTCTGTCCATCGCTGCTTTTTAGGTGCCTGCTGCACTTGAGAGCCACAGGACCACACAGACAGCAACCCGCTGAGGGGAGGATCCAGGCAGGGCTTTAGATGCTGTGGAGTAGGTGTGGAGGTTGGGGCTGAGGACATGGGCGGGGCAAGGGGCGGGGCTAGGTTTCACAACTTCTTCAAGCTTTGAATGCAATAAATCTGTGTGATTTGTAAGAATGTAGGATGAGATGTGGAAAAGAAAGAATAATCCCAGCAACTCTACTAGACAATAAATATGGCTGACTCCCTGTATTCAGACTCGCAAATACAATATATCTGGGCTCGGTGGAAATTCCATAGCTAATTAAAGCGTTCTTGACAGTGATTTACTACCCCATAATGATGCTAGAAGTTTAGAGAGCCATCAAATTCCTGAATTAAATAAATGCCAACATCTTAATGAATGCTCACTCTCACATTTGTCCATGTTGCCAATTTATTGCTGAGTTATAAAACAGTACAGTAGAGAAAAGGTCCCAGTGGAACAATTCTTAAGAACAAAGAACGAAATTGAAACATTTTAGGCATTAATATGCTGAAACACTATGAATGTATGCAACAATGTTGTTTAATCACATTGTAAATCTCTGAATGCTTGTAAATCAGCAATTGAATCAGCATAAATTACTCAAAAAATATTGCCAAAACAGTGCCCGACAAAAGGGGGGAGAAAAGAAAAGGGAGAAGGTATGGTGCATCAAGTGAGGGCTGTAAAAGTGTAGAGGGAAAGTAGTGACATTGTACACATCACATAATTGTTTATAATGAAACAGGGCTTTTAAGCCACAGATGTAAATGATAAGCAATACACAGCCAGGATCTGGAGTACTATATCACAGTAAAAAAACACTGTTGATCCAGATGGCAAATGACAATAATACAGTCGACGTTTCGACCTCCAAGAAACAGTGTAGGCTCTTTTTGTCCTTACGAAGGGTTCTTCCTCAGGACGGAAAAAGGAGCACCATGGCCCACCCTGAACTGGATGGTACGTTGTAGTTGGGCCCTTAGGCTCCAAAAGATAGAGAGCGGATCGATGGCATTTGGGATATTTTAATGTGAGAATGATACCTGTGAGACATCCATTCCACCAGGGAATGTTAATATGAAATTATGTGTTCAAGGGGACAGAGCCGTCCAAATTACGCTGTTCCCCAATCTATTTGGGTTGAGCACGTTCACAACTTGTGTGCAATCCTCAATCTGCAATTTTGCCAGACGCATCCGTCTCCTGTCAGGTGAGTTATAAAACAAGCATTTGCAATGCAATAGGTCTCGCATTTGCGAGAGTTTGAGCTATTGGCATTGTAAATTATCTATGTGTTGGTTTTGAAAACAGATAAATATAAGGCATCGTCATTTACAATGCCAATAGCTTAAAATTTCGCATATGCGAGACCTAGTGCATTGCAAATGCTTGTTTCCATCTGTGGCACTTTTTCCTCTATGTATGTTTAAGGCTTCCTGGAGGAAGATGTGCGGCTGCAGTAGATGCGCTGTTCAGCTGACCATAAAGCAAGCTATTTATTTTGCATCCAAGTGGAGAGCTGACCTTGTATATCCTTCAGCAAGGAAGTGAAAGGCTAGCAATGGTAATGTAACAGATTTCAGGCTGAATCAAAGGAGCTGCTGTTATATATTGGCTACTCACATGGGTGCTAGTACATATGACTAAGTGATACTTTCCAGTAGTTGAGGGAGATGAGAGGAGGTCTCCAATGACAGAGGAGTGCTGCTAAGGGCTGGATGGTTCAAATCTGCCTCCTTGCCTTTTGAGCACGGCAGGGGATGTGGAGGTCTCTTGTTGCCGGTCAGGGTGTTTGAGGTGTCACACAACTGGTTAGCATCTTCCAGGGGAGGTGGGTGGCACTTAGTATGCTGCTTCTCATAATTTGCTCCTGATGAGTGCAATTTATGCTGAGATCTATCAATATGATGGTGTGAAATTTAAATACAACACTTAGGGAAGCCCACATCCAAACATCAGTTAATGTAAAAAAGCAGCCAGTCGAAAAAAATATCAAAGTCAATTGCCTTTTCAACAGAAGGGGCTCACGCTTGAAAAATGGTTAGTTGAAGCAATGTGCTGAAAAATGCAAATTTTGATATAGTATACATATATTTTTGCTTAATACAAGTCTATGTGAGAAGCTCTTGTGACAACAATTAATTAGTTTCAACAGAAACTCATCAAACATGTATGTGTTGAGAAATTTTCCTTCAAGGAAGCATTGAAATGGCCTTGGAAGGAAGATAGCATTCATAGCCACAAGTACTGACTTTATTCTTCTCACAAAACCCTGTTTGAAAAGAAGGCTCTGTTTGTTAAAATGTGCAATTCACTTCATTTGAAATAATTGCTCCTGAGTCTACCATGGACTAGCAAAGTTGTCAGTGAACACAATACACTATAAAGCTTTAAATCAGAATGAAATGATTGCTTTCCAGCTGCACATAGGGTATACAATCAATCAATCAATCAGGGGTTTATATAGCGGGCTACTCACCCGTGAGGGTCTCAAGGTGCTTTGGGGGGGAAGATGGCTCTCGATCAGTCGAAGAGCCAGGTCTTGAGGTCCTTTCTGAACGTGTGCAGCGTCGGGGAGCATCTGATGTTCACCGGGAGCTCGTTCCAGGTCTTGGCCACGATGTAGGAGAAGGCTCTTCCTCCGGTTTTGTTTCTGAGGATGCGGGGGACCTCTGCCAGGGCGAGGTCGGCGGAGCGGAGGTTTCTCTTGGGTGCGTGGAAGGAGACTCTCTCGTTGAGGTATTTGGGTCCAATGTTGGTGAGGGCTTTGTAGGCGTGGGTGAGGAGTTTGAAAGTGACTCTCTTCTCTACGGGGAGCAAGTGGAAGCAGCGTAGGTGTTGGATCATGTGCTCGCACGGCGGAGTTCCGAGGACGAGTCTGGCTGCGGCGTTCCGGATGGTTTGGAGTCTGTGTAGAAAAGTTCTGTTGATTCTGGCGTAGAGGGCGTTGCCGTAGTCAAGTCTGCTGGTTATGAGTGTGTGGGTGACGGTCCTTCTGCAGTCGGCGGGGATCCATTTTAAGGTCTTACAGAGAATGCGAAGGCAGTTGAAACTGGTGGAGGCGACGGCATTGATCTGGCGGTTCATGGAGAGGGAGGAGTCGAGGATGATGCCAAGGTTCCGGGCGTGGTCAGTGGGGATGGGTGGGCTCCCGAGGGCAGAAGGCCACCAGGTGTTGTCCCAAGCGGTGGAGTAGGGTCCGAGGATGGGGACCTCGATCTTCTCTGAGTTGAGCTTCAGACAGTTGTCCTTCATCCAGGCTGCCACATTTTTCATTCCTTCCTGGAAGCACAGTCTGGTGTCTTCGGGATTCTTCGTGAGTGAGAGGATGAGCTGAGTGTCGTCGGTGTAGGATACAATGCTGAGCCCGTGCTTTTTGACGATGCCGGTGAGGGGGCCATGTAGATGTTGAAGAGTGTAGGACTGAGAGATGATCCCTGTGGTACTCCGCAGTTGATATCAGTGGGTTCAGAGGGGAAGGGAGGGAGTCTGATCCTCTGGGTTCGGCCGGAGAGGAAGGATTGGATCCAGTCGAGGTCAATTCCTTGTATCCCTGCGTCGTGAAGTCTGGCTGTGAGTGTACGATGAGAAATTGTGTCGAAGGCCATGGAGAGGTCTAGCAGGATGAAGGCCGCCATGTGTCCCTGGTCCAGTAGCATGCGGATGTCATCCGTGATGGCTAGGAGGGCGGTCTCGGTGCTGGTGGTTGCTGCGGAATGCCGACTGGGAGGAGTCTAGGATGGAGTTCTCTTCGACGAAGGCAGTCAGCTGGGCGTTTACGAGTCTCTTGGTGACCTTGGCCGCGAAGGGGAGGAGAGAGATGGGCTGGTAGTTTTTCAAGTCCGTGGGGTCAGCCGTAGGTTTCTTGAGGAAGGGTTTCACCTCTGCCCGTTTCCAATTCCAATATGAGGAAGGCGATGATGGCCCGACCAAGTTCAGGTGCGATATCGGCGGCGGCCCTGTGGAATATGTGCGGTGGGCAGAGGTCCGCAGGTGCTCCTGAGTGAGTTTTCTTCATGGTCGAGGTGATGAGTTCGATGGTAGCGGGATTCCAAGACGTGATGGTCGGCTTGTCGGCGGTGATGGGTGGGGTGTGGTGTCTGGGGCAGGTTCGCTGAAATTGTCATAGAGGTCCTTGATTTTCCAGTGGAAGTTGGAGCTGAGCTTGTCGCATTGTTCCTGGGAGGGTGTGATGTCTGTGGCTTCGCAGGCGGGTCTTGCGAACTGCTGTATGACGTTGAACAGTTCTTTGGCGTCGGTCGCGTTGGTCTGGACTTTGTCTCTCATGAAGGTCCGTTTGGTGTCTCTTATGCGCTGGTGGTATTCCTTCAGGGCGCTCTTGTGGTTGATCCGAGCATCTGTGGTTTTCTGGTTTCGCCAGGTTTTTTCTAGGCATCTGCAGGCGCGTCTGGCTTCTTGGAGTTCTGTGGTGAACCTGGCGGCCTTCAGGGGGCGTTGTTTGACGGGGAGGCAGAGCGGTGCAAGCTTGTCCACGCAGCAGGAGATCAAGGGGTGAAATTCCCTGGCTGCGGTGTTGGTGTCAGTCGTGGGGGCTGGGGTGTTTTGACGGAGGGTGGCGTTGAGGAGTTCCTCTGTTACCTTACTCCAGTTCCGTCGTGGCTGGCGTGGGGCGGGCTTGTGTGCGGTGGTGGTGTTGAAGGTGAAGTGGACGCAGTGGTGGTCTGTCCAGGGGGGCTGGGTGGTGTGGCTGAAGCATATGTTTGTTCCTCCCACGAAGATGGAGTCAAGGGAATGACCCACTCTGTGGGTGGGTGTGTTGAGGAGTTGTTTCAGTCCTAGGTTGGCGAGGTTGGCGAGGTTGGCGATGAGAGTGCTGGAATCTGGGTCGTTGTTGTAGAGGTGGAAGTTCAGGTCCACGAGTAGGATGTAGTCTGTGGAGGTGATGGTGTGGGGTATGGCGAGCTCGGCGATGGTCGTTGCGCGCTGGGGGCGAGGTCCTGGCAGTCTGTAGATGAGGGTGCCTCGTAGTGTGGTCCTAGGGCTGGTCTGGATCTGGAAGTGGAGGTGTTCCGCATTGGACCGGTGGTCACTCGAGCTGGAGGTGGAGAGTCGAAGGGCGGTTTTGTGTGCGATGGCCAGTCCCCCTCCTGGGCGGTGCGAGTTTTCCTTTCTTTGGATCTTGTAGCCGTCGGAGATGGTGGTGGCGATGTCAGGACCGTAGGTGGCATTGGTACAGGTCTCTGTGAGGAAGGCAACGTCTGGTGAGAGGGTGTCGATCAGGTCCCAGATTTCTACGGCATGTTGGTGCAGGGAGCGTACTTTGAGGAGGATGCAAGTCAGGTTCCCGCGGGATGCGTACATCTGGCGGGCAGTCAGCAGTCGTGGGAGCTTTGTCGATGGTGAAGTATCAGCGGCAGGGTCCGCAAGAGAACTGCCCGTGGGTGGTGTTAGGCGAGGGTCTTGCGCAGTCCATGTGTCTCCTGGGGTTGAGTGCGTGGAGGGTGGTTGAGTCATTGCGGAGGGGTCTAGGAGAGCCAGGGTTCCTGGCGCTGGTCGCCGTCGGGTCCCGGACAGGCGCAGACGGGCTATGTAGCGTGTTATATCACTAAAAATCTGTTTAGCTTTATACTAAAAAACATCCGCGAGCTCCCCTTTTCCTTTTAAAAGGGCTGTAGCCCTTAGTGTCACTAGGGTGCACTAGGAGGAGACCCAGATGATGGAGCATGTCACCTTTGGTGAGTGATGGGAATCCGTTATAAAAAAAGATTTTTTCTTTTTTCTACGTTTCATACGTTTCAGTATCGTTATATATGGCATTTCTATGTTTGTAGTGTTCCTATGTGAGAGATTTACATACTTTATGTGTGATAGTTTGACACACTTTCGCTAGTGGTTAGACATGAAAACTAGGTGAAAGATTAACAGGAAAAATTAATGCTTTCTAAACTACTTTATGGGTTAAAAAGTAGTAGTGTATGTGTTGGGTGTAGACCAACGAACAGTGTTAGCGAGCGAGCTTTAATTTGTGGGTAAACCTTACTGGATTCTGACTGATGTTGTATAGTACTGATTTAGAGGATTTATTGTGATCATTATTGAGTGGGCTGGGCCAAAGGACAACGCACTATGAGTCTTATGGTGCAATAAAATTCCTGCCTGCTTTATCATTGAGGTCTGTGGTCATCTTTTCCTTTTGGTAATGTGAGGACAGCAGCTCTGCTCAACAAATCTCAACAAATGTTGAAAGAAAGAACTATCACAGTAAGCAGACAGATCCCCTCCTGTATAGAGTGTGAGAAAAGCAGTCACCCAGTGCAGCAGTCGCCCATCGTATGTGTTGTACCTGGTCCTTTCTGCAGGGTCATCCCAGATTTTTGCTGTCCTTTCATGAACCCACTTTTGTTGGGTTTTAGGACTCTGCACTTTTTTCCTGCTGGCCAGTGGTAACATGCTTTATCTGTCTCCTGAAAACATGGTAAAATTGACGCACAGTAGATTGGTACATTGGTACATTTAATTTACTTATAAGTCCCTAGTTTATGGTACAACATATTCCCTGTGCCTGCTAATTAAATGCCATATTGTGCGCTGCAGCATTCATTGTATCGCCAACTAAAGTTGCTCTGTAAAGCATGTCTCGGGCCAGCCAGTACAGGCTGCAGTGCACTTTTAAACAGCAGTTTTTACTTGGCAAAATAATCCATTTGCCAGCCCTCAACCTTCCTTTTTAGGTGACGCCTAGTGAAAGCCCTGCCCACTCCCTGCCAATATTTGTCATTTGCTGGTGTTATTGCACTTATTAAATGCTGCCTTCTGATTCGTAGAAAGGCTTGTTAGTCCTGCCTTGGTACCGCCTTGTTTCCTTTAGTTATCATCCATAGCGACTGGACTTTTTACTTGGCTTGTTACAGGGTCTGCCTTATAAGTGGCTGAGCACTATTTTATTTATTGACACTGGGGACAATGGCGGCTGCTTTTTTTTTGTATCTGCATGCTGAGCGCAGTGCCCGCTTTAGGGACACCGTGCAGTTTTTTTGTTCGTTTTGCCAACTTTAATTTTGAGTGCGGTGCCTGCTTCAGGGACACCGCGCTCGGTTGCATTTTTTTTTTAACTTTAATACTGAGTGCGATGTCCCTAAAGCGGATGACGCACTCTTCTATTTTTTTTTTTTACTTTCATAATAGGCGCTGCACCCGTTTCAGGGACACCGCACTGAACCAGAAGCAGTTTTGGCTTCTTTGCTGCCCACTCGTCCCTCAGCCAGTCCGCGCTCGCCTCCTCTTTTGGCACCCTCCCTCCCTCGCATGAGGGGGCGGTGCTTAGTGGCAATCTAAGCGAGTGAAAGAAAGCCTTTGCAATGAACAGGGTCTTGCATTGACACGTGTTTGAGCTATTGGCATTGTAAATGAAAATGCCTTTTATTTATGTTTTGGTCTTTAAATCATAAATAAAAGGCTTGTCATTTGCAAAGCCAATAGCTGAAAATCGCGTAAATGCAAGACCTATTGCATTGCAAATGCTTATTTCTTCTTTTACTATTTCCTTGTCATTCTGTTTGTAAGTCTTGTTTCAAATATGGTCCTTCAAAGGGTTTGAGTGACATCATAAACCATGAGACCGAAGGCTGACTGGTTTGTAATTGTTACCCGAACCCAAAATGGCACAATAGGACCATATAACACATGTACTTTTATATTACATGTTTATTCTGTGGTACTCTGCTTTAAAAAGCTGTTTGCTTCTGCATGCAGCTAATAATGGGCACTTTTTGGAATTTGAATGTTTAGATTTCACTTTTATGAATAAATTGGTTCTAAAGCAACAGGAAATGCTGGTGGCTATTGTATTTGTGTATTCTGTGTCTCCAGAATTGAGCACATATTTATGGATCTACCCCAAATACACCTTAACACCCTTAGCCCCCTTAACACCCTTAACCACCTTAACCATTTACCCAACCCTTTACCGTTACCTTTTTACCTTTACACATAACTCCTTACCTTTACACCCTTAATCTTTTTCCCCTTGCACCTTTCATCGTAATCCATTACCCCTTTTTCCATAACCATTTATTTCTAACCTGTTATGTTTACCCTTTAGTTTTAAAATATTAGCCCCTTACCTCCTTACACTTATTTACTTATCCTTATTTCCTGTTCCCTTATTTCTACCCCCTAACCCTTAGACATAGAGCCTCATTACGAATTAGCAGTGTGGGAGTGAGAACGTCCTGCCCCCACACCCCCAAATCCTTATATGCACCGCCCACCAGATTATGACTTTTTTAGTCAGTGGAGGGCGGTTCTTTGGCTTACCTTCAGTGGTGCCCATGAAATAGGCACGACAATGGGAACGTTAAAGGCAGGACATTCTTGTTATGGACTGGTGGAGTCCATGCCGTGCAGGTACTGTGGTGCATGCAAAAAGGGAGAAAAACATGGCCTCCCCTGCATGCACCCCATGGCCCAGAGGCAACAGCAGGCCCTGTAGGGCCCACTTTGTTTCCTCTCTGCCACAGCTTTCATGGAGAAGGAACAGCCATGAAAACCGTTGTGTAGAGGAAACTCGTAATATACTTAGTGAGACCACAGCGGTCCCGCCAAGCATATTGCGGCCCCAAGACTGCCGCGCCACCGCCAGTGATCTCTGATGGTTGCAGCAGTGCAATGGTGGTCCGACTGCCTGAATTGTAATAGGGCGGTCGAAAGACCGCCACCAACACACCACTGTGAGTCATTCTGCTCATTGCCTTACCTTTAAGCCCTTAATCCCTTACACCCTTTAACTTACCAACCTACCCATAACCATTTACTTTGACATCTATCCCCTTACCCATAATAATCCCTTATCATTAAGCTCTTGTCCCCTTACTCTTAATTCCTTCTCCTAACTCCGAACATCTTACCCACTTGCCCCTAACTCTCAATTCTTTGCTGCTTTAACCTGAACCATTGTCCATTACACATAACCCCTTATTCTTAATTTGCACATTTAGACCTCTAAGCTCACTCTTAAGCCATACCCCATACCTTTAAAAGCATGACTTCTTACACACATGCACCTTACTGTTAACCCTTTACCCTTAAGCCCTTACTCTTAAATGTATGCCCTTACCGTTATATCTTTTGCTTCTTATATGTAGCTTCTACCCCTTATCGCTACCCCTCAAATTTACCAGTTTACATTTACAACCGATCTTTTACCCCTCATCCACCGACCTATAACCCATTCCCCTTAAACCTTTACCTTTAGCCCCTAAAAGCTTCACTGTAACCGTACTCCTTTCTTTTATGCTCTTTACCCCTTCGACCCTTACGCTTAGGCCTCATGCTTAAACACTGAATCTTATTCATTTATCCTAACAATTAACCTCTTACCCATTACCCCTTATGGTTACCCCAAACCCTGACTCCCTTAGCGCCTTACCCTTTCCCTTGCCCTTAACCTCTTTCCCCATAAAAAGTATCCCATCGCCCTAAACCTGTTACCCTTGTTTTCATTACGTGACTTACAATGAAATGACAAAGAGATGGTCTATGATTAAATTGTAGTCCATGAGGAAATGACATGGGAAAATGTCGTAACAATGAAATGGATGAGAAAAATAGGATGTTGAATAAATTCACTGGATTTCTTAAGCTCGATAAGGCAGATTGTCCCAGATATGGGGCCCTAAAAAGCTGATCTCTTGGCCACCAGGCGTTGTCCTCATTGACTCTAAGCACCTGGAAGAGGGGTCAGCATCCATGCATATTCCCCTTTTAAGAGCTGTTTAGTTCCATTTGAGTGCAATACTTGAGAAATATATGTTATAATAAACCTTGTGCTTCAACCAGGCAGTTTTGAAAACAATGCATTGTGGAAAGTCAGTGTGGTCTCTTTCTATGGTCATACGTCCTTAATACAGTGGCAATAGTTTGGGTCCTTTGCAGCTTTTCTAAGATAAACTCGGGTAAATCTAGATGTACGCCATCACAGTTGGCTATTTTTTTTTGTCAAACATATTTTTATTAGATTTTTACAAAAGACATCGTACGACAATGCTATCAAGGCACCCCTCACAGGGGTAATCTCTGAATTCAATGAGACTGTGAGTGGCTAACAACACATAACATCCATTATCAGTCCAATCCCGGCATCACTGGATTGCTAAAAAAGGGTTACAGTTCCTCACACTAACGGGGTGTGGGCAAGATCTGTAACAGCATTTAATGATATCCAACATATCTGCGTGCGTCCCATCTTTCTTTTGCAATGGAAAGCGCATGAAATTCCTCGTCGGAGGAAGTCACACAGTTGGCTATTTTGAGCATTCCAGGAAAATAATAACTTTGGAAATATGACTGCTAGGCATGAGCTGGAGGGGACTAAACTGTTTCACAAAGAGAAAACAAGCTTAGGCAGTTGTATTTATTTGTGCTTCCATAGATAACTTAGAGTCAATTAGGATGCCCAAATCTTCCACCTGTAAGGAGTTCTTGCAGAAAACACCTGGGGCATATTTACAATGAAGTGAGAGAGTGTGGCGTTAGCCTTCCTAGCTTAACACCGCACTCCACCACTTCAGAAACACAGGGCAGCACCATATTTTTTAAAACCATCACACCCTGTGTCATAAGGAACACAGGGGCATATTAGCAAGGCTGAGCGAAGATTATTGCTAAGCGCGCTTAGCGCTGTACTTTTTATCGCCCGCTATCGCTGGTTTACATCGCGGAGATAACGCGTTATTATCAACGTTTATCTCCAAGGCGATAATAAATCAGCGATAGCGGCGATTCTCCAGCAATAACGCGGGAATTCCAGCGATGAATTCCCATCGCTAAGGAAAAGGTCGCTAATAGGCAGGTGAGGATTCAGCTGTAGAATCCACCTCCCATAGAAAACAATGGCTAAGTCAGGATTTTAGCATTTGTTAAAATCCAGCGATAATCGCGGTTAGCGCGAGTTTTTTTATCGCTTCGCGGGCATTGCTAATAGGGAGAAGTTGTGTTAGCGACTTCTTCCTATTACTTTTAGTGAGGAACGCCCACTTATGTCTGACATTAATTCATGGTGGATCTCTCTCCCCCTTCTATATTTCGGTAATTATTTTTTAATGTGCTCCTTGTTTATTTACTTTATTTAGGATATTATGTTTTGATATTGGTTTGATGTAGTATTGATACTGCTTTGATGTATTTGTTTGTATCATGTATTACCCAATCATTGGCAAATAAAAAATAAAAAAATAAAAAAAAGATATTCAGTCCTGTAATAGCTCTGACCATAGCCAGAGTGGCTCCTTGTACAAGTGAGGGGGAGAAACAAAACAAATGACAGATTGCCGTCCTGACAGCAGAAGTACAAATTGACCTGCTCCATGTTACCCTTCCATGAGAACCCAATACTTTTCTTACATTTCTGAGAACTTTCCTCTTTGTAGTTTACATGAGGAGACCTACCCTTCTAGAATATCCTCCCAGACAACTTACACTTTCCTTTTTAGCAGGGAATGACATTCTAGGGTAAAAAGAGACAACGTGGTGAAAGGAGGCTTACCATCATCCAGTGCTTTGGTGAGCAGGGCCGGGCTGGCCGTAGCGGGCACCAGGCAAACCCCCGGTGCGCCGCAAGGGTGGGGGCTGGTTTTTGGCCCCTGGGGGCCGTTTTTGTTACAGGGATGTTTTTGCAGCATAGCTGCAAAATTGGCCCTGTAACAAAATCGGTCAAAAACCGGCCCAGGGAAAGAGCTCAGCAGCACCCCCAACCCCCCGTGGGGGGGGGGGCGGCCGAGCACTTTGCCAGGGCCGGTTTTGGTTCCCAGTCCGGCCCTGTTGGTGAGGCCTGCAGTATGGCACAGATTTAATAGCTCTTATTTTGTTCCATCTACCAAGCACTTCTGTGACTTGTAGATCTTACGAAAAAAGCTCTTAGATATGTCTCCACAATTTAACTCTCACTACAAGTTCCTCTGCCTAGTCGCTTTCCACTGTCTGCTCCTCCCCCAACCCACCATTAACTCTGCTCTCACCTCTAACAAGTAGTTTTTGATCCGAAACAAAAGTAGGCAAAAAGGGGTGCAATTTCTTGTTCTAGACAACTCCTAATTCAGGCTTTCTGAATTCTGTCTGCAGCAAAAAGTGTGTTGATAAAGTCTGCTGGACACTGCTGCTCACGTCTGCCCTGGAAGAGCAGAACTTTTGCCCTCTTGTTTATCTAAGAGGAAGATTTTAGTTAAAAATCAAACATCCCCCTACTTCTTAAAGGCTGGTCATGATGTCTTAGGCTAGCCTTCCTGATTCCTGGGCACATGATCCCATCCTGATGACCCTTACCATACCATAGATATTGCCCCAAGCCTATTTTTTTTCAGTCTTATTTCTTGCTTTATGCACTCAGGGCTACATAAATCGCCAACCTTGAATCGATGATCTAGCCATCTATGGACTTGGGAAAATAAGAGTTCTGGAGATGGGGAGAGGATGTGGCCTTAGGGCTAGAGCGGTCGACCTCGACTCTGGTTGAGTCTTGTCAGGGAAACTCAACATCCTGTGATTCTGGGGAAATCACGTAATCTCCCAGTGCCTAACATAACAGAATGAATGTGTCCGTCTGTAACGCAACTGCTGCACATGTAAAGCGCACTGATACCTTCGGGTCATGTTTGCACTATATAAAATTCTGTTTAAAAAAATGGCCAGTCTTAGCATTGGGAATTTGGAAGCTATTTGCTTTGTTTTTAGGTGTTAGACAAAGCTTTCACACAGTTATGCAATAGACAGGGCCTCTGGAATTTTGTGAGAGGCAAGAACAAAATGATGCAGTAGGGTTGGGTAAATTATACTGGAAGAAAATGCTAATTATGCAGTGTAATGCAGCACATTATGTGATAATATCACTTTATTATTTCGTCATTTTCACACATGTTAACACTGGATAAGGTTTTCACCTCTATAGTACCAGGTTATCACCGAAATACAACAGTGAGCTACAGAAAGCTTACCAGCCAACCTTTACGAAGGGCCTCCCACTGAGCGGCAGCACATTGCACATTGCACATTGTTTTTAGTAACTTTTGATCCATTTGAGCTAGAAATCACTCTTTGTTAAAATCTGCAAATTATGCAACAAATTGTGGATTTTGTGGCACATTCATAATACTGCAAAATTCCTGTGGTCCTAGATGTAGGAGATCAAGTGGTCTTTAAATCGCTACTGGAAAAATTTGACGGTGCCCACGCAGTGTTTTCCATGTAATCCCGAAATTGACACATTGTCACTTAATCCAAAATCTGCTGCATAATTTGAAGATTTAAAATTTCTTTTTTTTTTACCTCTAGTGCCTCAAAAGTCATTATATTTGCTGGCCATGGGGTGCAAACCCACACCAAGCATTTTCCCATTGATTACCGTAATCAGGCAATCACTGGATTGATATTTTAGCTCGAATTTTGTAAACATTATGCTACACGGCAAACCAGTGACAGAGGGTGCAACATAATTCGCCTTTTCGAAGCCACCCTGCCGCATAATTTAGTCCTCTCCTTAGGTCGGGACTGGCCGTAACGTGCATCGGGCATTTCCCAGTAGGCTGGAAGAGTGGGGGCCGGATTTGCAGTTGTAGGGGGCCGGTTTTGTGACTGGGGGCCAGTTTTGAAGCGGTACTACAATACCGAACCCCAGTTACAAAAGCAGCCAGCAAGCTTTTCCAGCCTCTCGGGGCCAGTCGGAGGCTGGTCCAAGAAAATTTCCAGGGCTGCTTTGGGTTCCCAGTCCGGCCCTGCCTCTACTCCTGCTTAGTTCCAGTGGCCCTTCCTATATCCTTTAGTAATATGCAAATATTAGTCATGAATATTCATTGTGACTTCCCAGAAAACCTGCATGCACCCCAGGCTACCCTTGCACGCGCTCCTGCCTTGTCAGATCGCCATCTTCCCTTGCAGAGGTCCTGAAAGGTCAAACTGCGCCTCTCCTGTTTTCTTTTGTATACTTTTTTTTTCTCCTAAAGTTAAGAAACTAACTGGAATTGCCGGCTATAAAATGTTTAACACATGCCTTGTTTTAATCAAGCTCGCTCTGGGAAAGAGAAGTGCTGAAACAGCCGCTCTCTTTTCAGCGCGCGAAGCAGTTCCTGGCCCGGGCCCTCGCGCTCATTGTTTGCTGATGATTTAAGTGGCGGGCAATAAACGTAAATCAACACGCCTTGATTGCAGTAACTGTGTTCACTGCGCAGTGCACGGAGCGCCCATTCTCACGCACGTGCTGCGGCATCCAAGGCCCTCCCTGCTTAATGTGTGCCGGTGGTTGCAGGTGGTGGGCACTGGCGCTCATGTTTGAGGTCTCAGACTTACTTTATTCATCAGTTGGACCCAGGGAGAGAGGAAGAAAGGGAGATAGAAGGAGGAAGGCAGGAAAAGAGCGAAAAGACAAGGAAGCAAGGATGAAAAAGAATCTGCAAGCGTAAAATGAAGAGACAGCAACCAGTCCCGGATTACCAAATAGGCAAAGTAGACACCCGCCTATAGGCCCCACTCCTTTTACAGGCCCCGCAACAATGGATCAAAGTATTATGGATCTGATCTTGAAAGAAAATTACAGTCAAGCTTTCTTAAATTGTTTCCAATGCATTTTGGATCAAAGTATTATGGATCTGATCTTGAAAGAAAATTACAGTCAAGCTTTCTTAAATTGTTTCCAATGCATTTTTGTTTAATGGCATTACTAATTGTTAATGTTTAGTTTTGTGTAATAAAATTGGTTTATTAAAATTGTTGGTGGTAAAATTTAAAACATATTAGGAAATAATTTGTGAGGGGCCCCCCTGAAATTTCGACTGCCTAGGGGTCTCTCTAACTCGGCTGTTCATGCAGCTGGGTTAGAGAAACCTAAGTGCACAGGTGAGTTTTGGTTGGCATGAGACAGCCGGCCAAACACACATGAGCACTTTGGGAGTGCACTAGCACTCCGCCTCCCCCGCCCAAAGAAGTGCCTCAGCCCTGCCCCTCTCTGCACACGCTGGCTGAGCCAGCGGCTTGAAAATAAAACGATAACGACATATCGTTTTATTTTTTTGCTGCTGGTCTGAGCTAGTGGGGCGATGCTCGGAGGAACCACCCATGGGTTTAATCCGGCGCTGAGAGACAGCAAGAATATGGTGGAGGGCGAAAGCTGTAGGAGCATGGGAGCTAGCTGTGGAATATCATTGGTGGCACCGGAGTCAGGTGATCCAATTTGTTATTGCAATCAAATGTCTCCCTGTAAAATGCATGCAGTTTTAAACATTTTATGACTGCACAATGCTGACAGATACCTCTAATCACACACTGTCCCCTCACACACTCCCCCGTCTGCTCCCTCCAACCTCTTCTCTGTTCGCCCTCTGCAGCCTTTGTTCACTTCCACCTCTGCTCTCACACATCTCCCTCTGTTCACAATCACATACTGCCCCCTGTGTTCACACATTGCCCCCTCTGCACACTCCCAAACCTGTTCCCACACTGCCCCAGCTGGTCACACACTCTCAGCTCTGCTCAAACATTACTAACAACTACTTCTAAGGTAATTTCCAGAATCGTCATACACACAAAAAGTGAAATTTCAATATTTATATTGATAGCGTATGAAATATCTGTTCATTCACAGGTTTGAACAAAGTGAAGTATAACATCTGCCAACTTTACATGTCCTCCATGAGGATTGTGTTTCTGCTAGTTTGAATTCACTCAAAATAAAGTATAATATAGAATCATAAAATATTTAAAAAATGGGGCCTTATGTTTCTACTTTTCACTGCCCTTTCTTCTGCACTACTTAACAAGTTCCTTCTCCCTCCATCGTGCAGATGTGTGTGTGGAGAGAGTGCGTGTTATTTCTGCTACAGGCATGGAACGGAGGCTTGAGACCTTCTCCCTCAGCATGCTATGCATGTTCACAGTGCTGGCCTGTGCAGCTTGCATAACTTTTAAGGGACTTCTGACCTGTCCCAACCTCCTTGCTAGATCATTCGTAAAGTGACCGGATTCCAATGGGAGGCTTGCAGTTCCTCAGGGAAACACTCCAGTGACCATTGTAGCTGGTCTACATACCTCCCAAAGCACTCAATGCTGCCTAGAAGATGTCTCTGCCGACACCTGTGGGTTTGAGGTACCGAAGACGGTGTCAAACTCCGCCAGGTCTTACATCTGTCTGCTCCTGTCTTTCTGCTTTTCATCTAATAAAGCAAATCCCTTTTTCAATATCTTTCCTACTCCTAGAACTTGTTTACCCATTATCTTGAGAGCCACAAATTGTATTTACTGATCAGCTAACAGCGAAATCTCTGTAGCACTAAGCTGCATGTGTGTGGAAATTGGATCCTGGCCTCCTTCCCCACTATGCCTCCCAAGTCTGATGCCGTTCTCCCTATGTCTTCACATCTGGATTGCACACTCTATCTGCCAAACCCTAAATCAGGCCCTCTGACTGTGGGGCATATGTATCAACATCACCATTTGTGATTCTCAAATAGCGATTTTTAAGGAATCGCTATTTGAGAATTGCAAAACGGGATGTATTTAAAAAATTGCAAACTTTTTGCGATTTCTTAAAATTCCTTAATTGCGATTAGCAAATTGCGAAATCGCAATTAAGGAATACCTGCCCATTCATTCCTATGGGCCAGGAGACCCATAGGAATGTATGGGAAGTAATTCTCAAATTGCGAATCGCAATTTGCTAATCGCAATTTGAGAATAATTTCAAAGGTGCAAGGGTGTCAAGATGACACCCTGATACACCCCTGAAATTAGCATGTGTGGTCATATGGCGCACATACATGCCCTAAGGGCATGTATGTGCGTCACGTGGCACTTTGTAAAATTACAAAACGTGCATTTTTAAAAGAAATCGCAAATTAACACCAACTAGTAGTTGGTGGTAATTTGCGATTTCTTAAGGATTAATCGCAATCCTTTGGTGAGTGTTACATTTCATTTAAGAAATCGCAATTTGCGATTTCTTAAATGCTTAAGCAAACTTAAGAAATCGCTAAATTAGCGATTCCTTAAATTTGCGTTGGGAATTTGCCTAATACATCCCGTTTTGCGAATTTTTAATCGCAAACGCTGTATTTTGCAAATCGCAGCGTTTGCGACTAAAAATGTGCTTGATACATATGCCCCTAGATCAGCACAGTGAGTGAAAACCAGTGGATTGGAAAACTACCCAAAGGGATGGCCAGTGATTAGTCTGTTTGCAAGCATTTGTCCCATCACCTTTTGGGAATTTGTTTGTAGTGATATGCCTGGACACCTGAGACTGGTGTAATTTTCCAAGGCTGCTACTGCCAATGTTTGAAATTATAAAAAGTAGTAAATTAGCATCCATTCAAGGAGTACTTCTATGGGTATAGATTTGCAACTTTTATAGTAAACCGGTCACTATATATTTAAGTTCCTGATCCCAAAAAATGAACAAGTTAAAACCTCTTAGTGAAATCTGGATGATGAGAAAAACCAGAACAGTCATAGCAGCCCAGATCAGGGCTCCCAGGCCCAACTACCAGGCTAAGAATGCACTTATTTGTGGGGTGTCACACCCTAAACACCTCTCCACCCGAATCCACACCTCTGTGGAAAGGATGGAGTTTTAGGCTTTAATAATCGTTCACAGAGAAGAAAATAAGAAATATTAGATCAGTCCAATATTGGGTTTCTATAATAGTGTATACTACAATTCCAATAATGCACCTCACCAAACTACTTTTCTGCTAAATTGGATTGTGTTACACAGATATGCAGCCAGGGCAGGATGATTCAAACATGACTATGTACTACATGGTTCTGCAGATAAAATATATATTAAATTGGAAGTGGGGGGCGGGCTAGTACGTTTACTTGTGTCTCTCGGATGTTCAGCTGACATGTCAATATTACTGTCTCCTGTCAGGCTTTCTGGGTTACCAACTGCTCAGGGGGTGTTGGAGGTTTAGCTGTAGATGGCTCTCCTCCTGTGCCAGCTGCTTCTCAGGGCCTCATGGCAAACTTTACTTTTAAAGCAAACACAAGGAAATGATGGACAAAGCGCTGAAACGTTTCAGACACTCAACCCTAGTCACAGATCTGGGTTGAATCCATCATCATTCTTTAGCTCACTTCGCCACCTCAGTTTACTTTTATTCACCCCCTCAAATCATACTGTCGCTTATAGCTTTATTAAATGCTGAGATGTGTTACTCTAAATGTAAATTCTTTTTTTAAATGTCAATCCATACTATTTTTGTATAAGCACTGGGGCCACTAAGGATTGTTTGCCAAACAACTAATCATTTTGCAGCGCGCAAGTCTTCCAAAATCTCCAACTCCACATCAAAAAATGCTTTCTGGCCTTCTGCTCTTTCTCTAGCCCGTGATTTCATTTTCAAAATTTCATTCAGCGCTTCTGATAATCTCCTCACATAACTCTCCACAGTTCTCCAGGCCGAAAATGTTCTCCAGGCATAGGATTCCAGGTTGTGATGTCTTCAGTAGACATTCATAATCTGCAACTAGGGATCTGCAATTTGCAACAATTACTGATTCACAATTTGACAATTCTATATTTGTGAATTCTAGGCAACTGCAAAATGGTGGTACAGCGCCTTCATACATATCATCTTGCAATCTCAACTTGCAATTCAGTAATTTTCCTAAAATACAAATCACAATATTAAAGTTAACCAAGGGCCTGAATACGACTTTGGGGGTGCGGCGCTGGGTTCGCCCAGCTGCCGCACCACCAATGTTGTGGTCGGTCCGCCCGCCAGATTAGAAGTTTCCTCCTGTCTGGCAGGCTTTCTTGGGGCGTTCCCACAGCAGTGACTGTAAAAACGGGCACCGCATTGGGAGCACCAAAAACAGTTCCTGCGTAGCATGGACTAGAAAGTCCATGCCGTGCAGGAACTGGCATGCATGCACACAGGGGACACACAGATGTGTGCATCCACAGGGCGCAGAGGCACCAGCGTTTCCTCTCTGCCAGTGTTTTCATGGAGGAGGAACTGCCATGAAAAACCCTGGCTGAGAGGAAACGCATGATATTCTTGGTGGGACTGTGGCAGTCCCGCCAAGTATGTGGATGCCTCCTGACAACAACGACACCACCAGGGAACGGCGGTTCCCTGGTGGCTGCGGCGGGGCTGGAGCGGTCCCATCGCCCATCTCGTAATACAGCGGTGGGGAAACAGCCACCGCTGCGCCCAAACGAGTCTGGCAGTCCGTGGACCGCCAGACTCATAATTGGGGCCTAGATCGGGGCCTAAGCTTCTTCAGTGGGTCCAGTGATAAAGTTATAAGAAGGGGATTTAGTCTGGGCACACTATATCATGAAACAGGAAGCCCTGCTGAAAGCAACACTTTATTTAGTGGTAACAGTCACATTGCAAGTTCAGGGAGCAATCACCTTTACTTTGAGCCAGATTCTGAGTTTCAGGTTTAGTAATGGGGAATAACATGTAGAAATTGATAACCGCAATGGGTAATACTGTATGCTATTCCCCTTATTGTACTTTTATCTAGAGGGTACTGCAAGGAACAAGCAAATTTGCTTTGAACCTTGAATTAAAATTGGGTATAAACACAATATGTGTGCCGGCTTAAAATTCACTGCGGCACTCAGAAGAAAGTTGTAAGCAATCAGATGTAGCACCGCTTTCAGGCATTGATGTTTCTACCTTCATTAAGCATGCAATGGAACGTTGCAAAATGTACAGCTGTCTGCTTTAAATAAGTTCAAGACACAAACAATGAAATGTATAGGGTCTATGCAATTATGTAGAAATGGGCGACCACCTCTGCCTGGGTTCTCTGGACACCAAGCAACTAGTTCAGCAATTGACAAAGTTCTTCTGCAAGTTGTAGTCTTGGTTTGCTTTAATTGAACTAACAACCCGGATACTTACTTTCTGGGGACCCGGATCATCTAGCATGGATCAGGCCCTTTTGGATTTATGTTGGACACCCTTGTTTTACAGCCTGCCTGTGTGTGTGCCAGCACTATTTGCAAGAATACAACTCCCCTCATAAAGACAAAGCCAGACCTCTTGGCTTTGTCAATTGTTGGGCTTGATATGGCAGCCTTTCCCCTCTAGTAGCCTGGTGTCTCTCCATCTCCTGGGATTTAACACGGATTGGAAATCAGGGTCAATTTCATCTCGACATTTCTTTAAATACAAACTTTAGAATGTCCCCTGGGCTGAATTTTCAGCCATTAGGGTTCGCGCCTCAGTGGGGGTCTGGCAGACACTGCTGGTGCAGGGGCTTGTCTTGAAGACCCCTAATCACAAGTTCTCAGCAGATATTACCCTGCTGGTAGGTAACTTGTTCTATTTTTAGAAACACTGGCTGGAGGAGATTATTCATTACAGGAGCAGCTGCAAACTGCTCCACTGTGTGAGTAAGAGCGTCTATTTTTAGACTCCCTAGCAACAAGGACCTCTTGTAAATCATATTTGCCTGGAGACAGTGCCAGTGCATGTGGGCAACCAGCACTAGGGGGAGGCATTGCACGCTGGCATACTGCAGGCGGCACACATCGCCTCTCTGCTTCAGATTGTGCAGAATACTGGTGACTGTGCAAATAAAATTACATCAAGTAAAAGAAAATATTTTCTTATTCGGTATGTATGAGAACAGAGCTTGTATTTCAAGTTTGCTTATATCTTATTTTCAAATATTTGAGCTGACAGATCGCAAATGTTTTAGTTTTCTGGACATAGATTAAAATATGTAGGTTATAATTAAAATATAAAGTTAAAGTCATGTAGTATTAGAAGTCAGTTTGAAAACTTCGCTTCTTTTCAAAGGAAGATCTTTACTGCAAATATTTCGACTCAAATACTGAGGCAGGACCAGACTCGGGCACGCCGCCGAGTATGACTGTCGCGCCGGTCCCCTGCAGGTAGGCGAGGGCAGTGTTGCCAGATTTTCAGACCCGTCCCAAGCCCAACGCCGCTCAAATATAAGCCCAAAATAAGCCCAATCAGACCAGTTTCAGCCCAAAAACCAGCCCAAATTAGCAAGTCTCCAATTATGCACAAATTGTCATCAGAAACAATGTTAACGACAAATATACATTCTATTCAATATACAGATGGTGGGAGGGTGTTAACTGGGCACGTGCCTTAATGCTATTAATTTTTAAGACCAGTTCTCACTGCGACTTCTAAGAGCCCCTGCAGCTCCACTCTGCCTATTGCTTAAAGATTCAGCCCCCCTGCCCCCCGAAATCAGCTCCAGTTGGAGCGGCAAACAGTGTGCGTCAGTGCGCGCCTTGGCATCAGCAACGTGGTGAAGCACGGAGTGTCAGATCCATGCCAGGACAGTGGTAAACAGACGCACGTGGTGCTGCCAGCAAGTGCGTGAGAGGTTGGGTGGGCCCTGCACGACCGTTTTCGAAGCTGGGCTGGCCTACAAACAACCGATGTGGTCAGTTTTGGTTTGCGTGTTAAAACACTCTTTACCTACGTCAACTTCCTGGCATCTATCAATATTCATCACTTCCTACAAATAGGGTGACCAACTGGCATGGCTGCAAATTCAGGACTGTGAGTGTAAAAATTCAGGACAAAGGGTCAAAATTCAGGACAAAAATTCAGGACGAGAGGTCAAAATTCAGGACAAAAGGTACGTTTTACAGACGCATCAAAGGAGGTCGCGTAATAGTGTATAAGTAATTCCATCTATATACAAACATTCATCCATTTGAAAACGTACGTATCTTTCCATCCATCATTTCACTCATCCATCTCTCCATCCACACTTTCACTCATCCATTCATCCACCCTTTCACCCTATCCATCCGTACACTCATCTATCCACTCTTCCACCCAACCATCTACTCATCCATCCAGCCATTTATCCACTCACCCATCCAGCCATCCTTTCACTTACTCATCCATCCACCCAGTTACTCATCCTACCACCCAGTCCCCTTTTCAGTCATCCATTCATCCTCCCTTTCTCTCTTCATTGACCCTTTCACTTGGTCATCCTTCCTTTCTTCGATCCACCCATACTTCAACTCATCCACTCATGAATCCATCCATTGACCCTATCACTCATCCATCCACTCATCCATCCACCCATTCACTCACCGATCAGCCACCCTTTCACTCATCCATCCATCCTTTCGCTCATTCTCCATCTATTCACCCTTCCATTCATCCATTCACCCTTTCACTAATCCATCCAGCCATCCACCCATCCCTTCACTTACTCACTCGCCCACCTTTTCCTCTTAATTATGAGCTGAGCCTTTGTCTGCAGAGTTGCAGACAGAAGAGGCCCATCAAGAATGTCGCCCTTGCTGTCTTCCTAAAGCAAGGGGTGGGGTGGGGGAGGGTTCACTATGCACCTGCACATAGGCAATCTGAAAAAGTGGAAGTCATGAGTCATGCATGATGCACAGTGCCAGGCCATGAGGTGATTGTGACATGGTGTTTCCAGGGCTTTAAGCGGGATGAAAAAACTGGGGGTCTCTCCAAGGGGCGTGTCTGATGTAATTAATGGTGTTGCTTAAAACAACTAAGCTAAAAATCTGTGCTTAGCATTGTGTATCGCTGGACTGGTATTTTGCCTCTTCTGTCATTGCATCCAGATATATATCACAACAAGTAACGTTACACCTACAACAAGCCAGAATCATTTGCTTTGTTAATGGTTGTTAGTTTCATAAAATAAAAATGCAGCAACCATGGCTTAATTGAATATAATATTGAAACTGCACTTTTCTAATATGATGAGACGGAAAGAATTCCCTGCCCCAATCTCCACTCTGTCTATTGCTTAAAGACTCGCACCCCCCCTCGAAATTTTTTCTTACACCCGCCCCCGAAATTTGGCTCTAGTTGCGCCTCTGACTCACTCACCTGAAGTCGGGGCGGGCGTCGAAGTCTGGACTCAGCAACTGCGGGCGCTGCGGGGCGGCCTGCTGCTGTGCTGCGTGACTCCAGGCTGTGTTGTCGACTGGTGGTGGGCTCACTTGGCTGGCTAGCCTGCGCTGCGCAGAGAGCGCTGCCTGCGAGCACCACCCGCTGCCGCCTGGGGCCTGGGTGACCACCAGTGGACCACAGTGGGCGGCAGCAGCAGGGACACCACGTGCGTCTGACTCCAGTCCGACTCCTCATGAATCATGATGATGGCATGATGATGCGTCCTGGCGTCCACCGTTAAGTCGAGCCGAAAGTAAGAGCTCCAGCCTCCGTCAGGCCACGCACCGTGACGCACGCACGCAGTCCCAGCATTATAGAGAACCCAGGGCCGTCATTGGTAGCGTTTTCGCGCGCTACTTGATTGACGGCCCTGGGGGACCCCCACACTGGCCCGCACACCCACAAGTTCATAACAACAAAGCTAGGTGACCCCTGCAGCACGCATGTGCAAAATACCAGTGAGTGCACTGACTCCTCGTGGTTGGCGCCCGCCCAGGCCACAAAATTATGCACAACCTTTTAAATCAAGCCCAAAAAGTTGCCCCCCGCCAGGCATGGGTTTTTCCCGCACAACTGGGAAAAAAGTCACCCAATTGTGTGGGAAATAGCCCAATCGGGCAACATTGGGCGAGGGGCGTGAACTTGCCATGCACAGTAGTGATGCATGGATCCCCCGCCCTCGCTTGCAGCTGATTGGTTGGCTAGGCGCTTGACCTGGAAGCGCAAGAAGCACTTCTGGGTCCTACGTGGGGGAAACAGCCGAGAAGCTAGTTCCAACCGGCTCCCGGACGAAATTGGCATAAAAGGCAGTGGAGTGGTGGATCGGTCTCTTTCTCTGCCGCTCCACAGCCTGAAGGGACGCAAAGGCGTAGAGCTGATGCTCCAACTTGGCTCGTTTGCTTTGTCTCCTCTGCAGGTTCTTTCGGTCGATTATCGGCGGTCGAGTGTCATTTCTGGTCTTTTTTTCCCCCACCTTTCTTGTCTTTTTGCAGGGTGTTTTCAGGAATTGGGACAGGGTTTTTTCCTGGGCATTTGTGGGAGTTTCCAGCCTGGACCTGCAGCCTGCACCAGAAGATTTTGGGTGCGTCCTGGGCAGCACGTGGAACTATAGCCTGTCCCTACCAGTGTGCCATTTCAATCAGCTTGGAGACACGCAGGTTAAGTAAATACTCGCCGGTCCCGCACGATTGGTGTTGCGGTGGTGACTCCAGCTGGTGGTTTTGCATTCAGGCACACTGGGGATCTTGGGCGGTCCCTGGCTACAAAATTTCAGGATTTTCAGGTGATGGGGTTTGTGGTTGAGGGGGCTGGCGCTGTTTTTTCTCTGTGTATGCGCCGGAGGCAAGTTGTGTAGCAGGGGCTTTGTTTTGGTTTGCTAAACATAGCATTGTGGGTTATCCACAAAAAAAGGGCCCCTTTGTTTTCTGTATTGTGTATTTGAGTGAGCAGCTAAGGTGTTTTTACACAAAGGAGGTGAATCCTGTTGGTTTAATGGCCTCTAAAGCAAAGAGGAGTGAACAGCGCATGGACAATGGAGCCCATGATGCAAAAAATGGAAGACATGGGACAAAAGCAGAGTTGAGAAGCAGAGTGGATGGGCAAGATGGGGCAGAGGACAGGCTCAGACAATCGGGAGTGGCCCCTAAGGTGGCATTCTCCCCGGGGCCCAAAAGGGCTAGAGCCAGGAGAGAAAGAGCACCTGACTCATCTCCACTGAGGATGGGGCCAGCAGAGGGGGCTGCGACAACAGCCCGAGCGGCGGCAGCGCCGCAGGCAGCAAGTTATGTGTCGGTTCCAATGGCGGTGGTTTCCCATGGCACTGAGGGGATTAGTCAGCCAGGTACATCTGGTATTAATCCCCAGACTCCAAGCATACCCACGGGGGGCCCGCCTGGTACCAAGGGGGGTAGTCAATCAGGTATATCAGGTATCACTCCCCTGCCCCAGACCCCACCTGGTACCGAGGGGGGTAGTTAATCAGGTACATCAGGTACCACTCCCCCGCCCCAGGCCACAATCATCCCTGCCAGAGGGGGCCTGTCGGGGAGTGCGCCAGGGCAGCCTGATTTGGTAGCTAGTTTGGCAGCAGTTTTTCCATGGTTGGAGAAGGCAGGCACCTGGACCCCAGCGGCGGGGAGCGCACTGGAGAAAGCTAAAGAAATGCTGGCGCAGTTTGCGGGGGCTAAGACAGGAGAGGGACAGACGGTGCCGGCAGGGAGTGCAATGACTATTAGAACAGCACCCGCAGTGAATGGAAGAGACCCTCTTGCAGTAAACATGCCATTGGACACGGGGAAGGGAAAAGCATCGGAAGCACCAACAGCAGGTACGCCTCAGACATTGTCAATGTTAGGTTTGTGCGAGTTGCGCTCTTCTAGGGACCGTTTGGGAAGGCATGTTTCACAGGAAGTAAGAGAGAAAATTCGGAAAGGGGAGTATGTGAATATATTTTCCTTGTTGGTAGACAATACTGAGAGATAGGAAGCTAAAAGGAACAAAGAATGGACACACCCAAGAGAGTGGTCAAATTGGCTGCAAAAGAAGAAGGTGGACAAGACCCTGGTCAATTGGTTTAGGGGTTTCTCAAATTATATGGCAATTATGTATGAACGTTTCCCAGGCTTGGGCTCACAAATGGCATGTTACCAGAATAGGATTGCTTGTGCGCATGATGAATATGGTGGTGTGAGATAGAAGAAATACGATAAGGATTTTAGAAGAGTGAAGGCAACTGACCCTGCCCTTAACTGGGACCAAATTGATATGATATTATGGTTAAGTCACATGAAATATGGGACACTGGACAGCTCAAGGGGACAGTCCTTTTGGTTAGGCCCCCCAGTCAGCTCAGGGTGGGGCACAAAAGGGGGCATGTTGGAACTTTAAGAAGCGTACATGTACCAGGGCGGCAGGCACATGCAAGTTTAAGCACGCATGTTCTTTTTGTGGCTAAACCTCACACCGTGAGTCCAAGTGTTTAGAAAAATCAGAGGACAAAGGGGGGAAAAAGCTGGATTGTGGGTGTATCAATCACCAAGGCCCTGTCCCCCATCATAACCAGTGCTCTGATCCCATGGCTAAATAAGTACAATTGCCCAACTTCAGCTAGAATGTTACTGAAAGGCTTCAGGGACGGTTTCAGAATCCCTGCGCCTGGCTACATAGGGGTGTCATATTGTCAGAACCAACTATCTGTGAAATCCAATAATGGGGTGGCGGCAGCAAAAATTGAAAAGGAATTAAGGTTGGGCAGAGTGGTGGGCCCATTTGACATCATACCAGTGTAGGGCTTTGTGTGATCCCCATTGGGGATAGTTCCCAAGAAGGAGCAGGGGGAGTTCCGTTTGATTCACAACCTATCGCCCCCCAAGGGCGAATCTTTGAAAGACGCCATAGATGGGGAGTTGTGCACGGTAAGATATGCATCCTTTGATCAGGCAGTTGAAATGTTTGGAGGCTGGGACCCGGCACACTCTTGGCAAAATCGGATATCGAATCAGCTTTCCGCTTTTTGCTAGTACATTCTTTACATTTCCACCTGCTGGGTTTCCAGTTCCAAGGGAAGTACTACATGGACAAATGCATGCCTATGGGGTGTTCTGTTTCCTGCTCTTACTTTGAGAAGTTCAGTTCTTTTTTAGAATAGGTTTTCAGGCAGGTGACAGGCCACCAGTCAGTCCTACATTACCTAGACGATTTCCTTTTCTTGGGAGCACCAGGCTCCCAGGAATGCAGCTGGGCGCTGCAGAGTTTCTGTGCGCTCATGCGTGATTTGGGCGCAAGGGAGACGGTTGGGCCAACCACAGAGATCAAATTCTTGGTGACAGAGTTGGATTCAATACAAAGGGTGTCACGATTGCCAAAGGAAAAAATCATAGCATTCAGGTCAGCATTACAACAATGCTTGAGGAAGGAGAAGGTTACGCTGCACCACATCCAGAAAACAGTGGGACAGTTGAATTTTAAACATTAAAAGTAATTCCTATAGCACGGCCATTCTCACGCACCATTGCAAAGGCTATGTCAGGTCTCAAAGAACAACGTCACCACACCAGGATATCCAGTGAGGTCAGGCAGGCCATGCGGATTTGGATGGAATTCCTGCGTGACTTCAATGAGAAGGTAATGTGGCCCAGCCCACCCAGATCCAGTCCGGAGATAGGGCTGATGACTTACACGGCAGGTAGCTAAGGATTTGATACCATTCTAGGTCCATCATGGGTGGCGCAACGCTGGACGGCATGGTGGGTGGAAGCTGGGCTCGTGGGGAACAATGGTTTCCTGGAGTTGTTTCTCCTCGTAGTGGCATTGTCCCTCTTGCCAGAGCAGCTGAGAAACCAATCTGTGGTCTTCTGGTCTGACAACATGTCTGTGGTGGACTGCATCAATCAACAATCAGCAAAGTGTAAGATGATCCTGCGATTGTTGAAAGAAATAATTCTGTTGTGTATGAGGTTAAATCTGCTGTTTAGGGCAAAACATGTCCCGGGTGTATTGAACCATGCTGCTGACACGCTCTCTTGCTTTAATGCAGGTGTTCAGGTCCCACCACCCAGAAGTGGCAGAGAACCCAACGCCCTTCCCAGAAGGGCTTTGGCAGCTGGTTGCCACCAATTACCGGACCTCGAGGCAGGTAGCCTAGCACTCAGGACCAGGAGGGCATACGCAGGGGCATTTGGGGCTTACTGCAACTTTTTGGGGGAGGGATGGGAGGAGACCTGGCATGATACTGGGGCAGTGTTTTCCTACTTGAGAGCAATGAAGGATGGGGTGCGCTCAGTGGCATCGGCACGGCGACATATAGCGGCAATTTCCTTTTTTGCAAAAGTAAAGGGCAGCGGTGACCCCACTAGCACATTTATAGCAAGAAAAGCGCTGAAGGGGTGGCAGCGCCTGCAAGGTTCACAACCAGATGTGAGGCGCCCAATAGGTATTGACATCATGTCTGCATTGCTGGGTGTGCTGAGTCAGGTTTGTAAATCAGCGGGTGAAGCACTCCTGTTCAAACAGCTTTTTCTCTGGCGTTCTATGGCGCTTTCAGGATTTGGAGAACTGGTGTCAAAAAATAAAAAGGACTGGCATGGGGGTTTGCAGTTCAGCCACCTAAAAGTGCAAGGAGACTTGTTATTCATATCCCTTCCCAGATGAAAGACCGATCAGGAGGGTAGAGGGGAAGGTGGGGTGTTGCGAAGGGCGGAAAAGAACACTTGCTGCTCCATTGCCAACCTGGAGGCGTTCTTGGAACACAGGCCAAGGGGCGCGGGAGGCGTTGCTAATGCATGCAGATGTGACAATGCTCACTACATTTCAATTCAGAAGGGTCATGGGCACAGCCATCAAGAATGCCGGTTTATACCTAGGCAGTTATGGGACCCACTCTTTCAGAATAGGGGCCGCCACTGAAGCGGAGGCCTGGGGGATTTCCAGGAGCGCAGTACAGAGGATTAGCAGGTGGTCCTTAGACTGTTTCAAGTGCTATGTGCGGCTGCATATGCTCTAGAGTTGTGGTCTTTCACTTACAGTTGTTTTCTCTTCCTGATTCGACTTGCAGTTTCTACATCCTGTCCCGCAGGGGGAAAGCTTGCAGCGGTTCGTCGTCTGTCAGCACCTGTTGTGCACCAGGTGACCGCCTGGGAGCACAGAGAAATGGACCTGTGGGTTATTGGCCACTCATGTGTAAGAAGGTTGAGACACTTTTTCTTTGCAGGCAATTATGCGCACAGAGCATGACAGGCCGGTTTTATCATTTCTTTCCACAATCAGGGGGGGCTGCGCTTTGGTCAGCTCAGGGATTTGTTGGTAAGCTTACTGGGCAAGACTCAGGTACCTCCTGCAGTGCTTATTTTGCATCAAGGGGGTAATGACCTGGTCACCTGGGCAGGAAAGGTGTAGTGGATGCCCTGTTTACAGAAGTGGGTTGGCTGGCAAAGAGATGCCTGGAAGCAATACTGGTTTGGTCACACTTGATCCCCAGATTTCAGTGGAGAGGGGGCAAGTCCGTGTGGGCCCTGAATCATTCAGTTAAAAGGATCCACAACCGGTTTGATAAATTATTCCGATCCCTGAAACTGCAGACAATAGCGCATGGGTGCATCTATGGGGAGCCGTTTTTCCAACAGGATGGTGTGCACCTCTCCAAGCAGGGTAATGAGTTATTCATGGAAAATTTACTTGCATGGCTAGTGGGGACACAGAGCAGGGCATGACCTTCTGGATGCAGAGGGGAGGCAGATAGTCGGGCAACTATGCTCGCCTGTGGCGCTAAGGTCATGATTGGTGATCATAGTTTACGGTCCTCAGCAGGCATCACCATTGTCAAATAGGGGCACCTAAGGGGGGGACAGATGGTCTCTCATGGAACTCCATGGGCAGTTACAGCCGGTAGGCTGGAAGGGCGCGGGGGGATGGAAAGTTTCACTTCCGGTAGGCTCTTTGGCCAACCCCCGCACATGCGCAAGGGCGCAAGTAAGCTGGGCATAACTGTACAGGCCCTAATGGAGATAATGTGGAGGGCGTGGGGGTGCCCAGGTGAGGTAACCTTCCGGGGAACTGGGCCCACTGCGCAAGGTCACTCCGGTAGGAGGGTGGGACCTAGCTTGATCTGGATCTTGGTCCAGTCATTGACCTTGCCGTAGGCTCAAACAGGGAGACGCAGAAAGATAATGTTGTTGATCACTTAGCTTATGATAGGAATGGCTATGTATTAGAAACATGTTAAGGATAACCAAATGACACACTGTACATATCAATGTAATGGCCCAGACTTTCTGTGTATTGTATAAATGATGTAAATATTGTTTTTAATGTTTGTTTATTGTTTTGAAATAAAATACGACCAGGGTTTACGACCCTTAATCCAAGCTGGTGTGTTGTTTACGTTGTTGCCTTGGGGGAAGAGGAGCGGTGGAGCGCACTGGGGCTAGGAGGGCCCCCACCCCCAAGGGTTGAAGTAAAATATTAAAAAAAGATGGCTTAATGGCATAAGGGAGGGGGACTCGGCAGTACCTCACCATATGTCAGCTCTGATAGTACACAAGGGCCCACCTCACCAGCAGCCCACTGGTTAGGCCAATGTTTATTGCACAAGATGAAGTCTGACAAGCTTGGTCGGAATTCACCGGGTGCAATAAATAGCACCCAACTGTTATTATGTCACCAGTAACCAATAATGGGGACTAACATGCAGATTTTGGGGCAGAGCATGTCCCAGTTATTAACAGGCATTGCTCCCCTGATGCATTTTGGCAGGTTTGACCTGCTGACATTTATCCAGGGAAAACTGCGGAAGTGCAGTGTTTGCAACCAAACTCATAATTCGGGTGCATGCATCACCAAATATACCGGAATTATAAAGGCCACTCGTAATGAGAGCTTTATGACCTCATTACATATTAGCTGCTAAATTCTTGTGCAAAGAAGAGAATCGGAAACATGAGCTGTGTGATCCTTAGCATATCCTCACAGTTTTCCACTGATAAATTCCAGCAGGTCAAACCTGCTGAGATTTATCAGGCGAAAAGACCCATAAAAGGGCCGGACATGCTAGTTTTGCTATGTTAAATGCTGATTGTACATGTTATGTTATGCTTTATTTAGAGGTTGAAATCTTGAGATTAAAGATATTTACGGCATATGGTAAATGCCACATCCTGGCATGAAGGTATTTACCATGTTTGGTTAATACCACACCATATTCTGCCCAGCTTGTGATGAGGGCCTCAGGAGTCCGATTCTTCATTACAATGTCCTGGTTTCATGTTCAATAAGTATTGCTTACAGTAAAAGACCCACAACAATGTGTACGGAATGTATTATGTGTGATAATCATTGCCTATTTGGAAGTTTCGCACCTGAAACGGGGCCTAACAATCCACATTATGATATTTACCGGACATTTTTTATATGATAAATATCAGTAGGTTTGGCCTGATGTTATATTTCGTCAGGATGTGTTTTTTATCCTTCCAAAACTCCTAATTCTGATATGTGCAGTAACTTCATTTTACTGCATGTGATACCATGTAATATATTTGAGGTGCTTTGTGGTACATGCTGCACGGCAAAACACCTGCCCTTTGCCCTCCAAGGGCCAATGCGGGAAACATCCGGAACTACGCGCCCAGAGCCACGAGTTCCTGAAGTCCGCAAGCGTAACCCCGCTCGCCCCAACAACGAATTTGGCTTAACCATTCATATACGTGGTTAAGACAAATGCGCTCTAGTGTTCAGAATGGGTGGAGACTTAAAAGAGGAGCATCGGGACTGGAAGTGGACTTGGACTGGTAAATGGGGCTGGGGCAGAGGCTGGGGCTGGGGTAGTTTATAGGGATGGGGGGTCCATGGTAGTTTTCAGGGGTGGACGTTTGGGGTAGTTAGAGCGGGGGTCGGGTAGTTTTCAGGGGTAGGGGGTTCTGGGCAGTTTTCAGGGGTGGTGGGGGTTTGTGGTAGTTTTCAGGGGGAGCTTCGAGTAGTTTTTAGGGGTGGAGGTTTAGGTAGTTTTCAGGGGTAGTGGCGGTTCGGGGTAGTTTTCAGGGGGTTTGGGGTAGTTTTTGGGGGTGGGAGGGTTTGGTAGTTTTCAGGGGTGGAGCGGTTTGGGTAGTTTTCAGGTGTGGTGGGGCTTTGGGGTAGTTTTCAGGGGTGGGGGGTTTGGGGTAATTTGAAGGGGTGGTGAGTGTTTGGGGTAGTTTGCAGGGGTGGGGGGATTTGTGGTAGCTTTCTGGGTTGGGGGTTCAGGGTAGTTTTCAGGGGTGGGTGGTTCGGGTACTTTTCAGGGGTGGGGGAGTTCGTGGTAGTTTTCAGGGGGGTTCCGGTCTAGTTTTCGGGGTAGTTTTTAGGGCTCGGGGGGTCAGGGTAGGTTTAAGGGATTAGGGGAGGGCGTGGTCGTTTTTAGGGCTCAGGGTGAGGCCGGGCTTAATTTTTAGGGCTTAGGGGAGGGTGGGGTAGAATTTAGGACTGGAGGCAGGGTAGTCTTCAGGGCTCGGGGGAATGTGGTTGGTTTTCAGTAGGGAGGGGGTACTTTTAGGACTCAGGGAGTGGGCTGGGGTCGGGTGGGGTCAAGTCTTTACCACAGAAATGTGTTTACCATACATGCTTTAGACAACGCATAAATCGTTGTAAAGGCATGCGTGGTAAAGGCATATTCGTGGATAAGAGTTGCGTTGTACAGAGTGCGTGGAAGCGGCATGCATGGTAAACGCATGCATGATTCCATCACACAACCTGCCATTACACCAGTACACAACCGGAGACCAACAAGCCAGTGTACTGGAGCAGAGCGTGTACTACGGCACCTGCAACATATTAGACAGGTTAGGAGCTGTGCTCCATGCTCTTGAAGAGTGATGGTGTAAGCTTTAGGGTTCCAGGACTTACTTTAGCTGAATACAGATAAGGTATTTATTTCCTCTTTTACTAGCTGATGACAATTTGGGATTATATATAGACAGGCAGAGCCTTTGGTTCTGCTGAAAGCCCGAGGATTCTGCAGTCACCAAGAAAGGGTTGAAACCTCTTGCCCTTATCAGGAATGTGAGGAAGGTGGCTTAATCATACCTTGTTTCTCCCACTCATGTCATTCTGTTGAATCTTACATAGGATAGGTTTTTAGATTGTACTAATAAAGTTGACTTTGAGAACACCCATGTGCATGCAATTTTAACAGCTTTAATCTGAGACCCACGGGTCTTCTATTTCACCCTTTAAAATACCCATCTAGCACCATTAGGCTGGTGATGAAGGGTTAGGGGTTGCATCCTTGTAGAGCGACCCTGGGGCATATTTACAAGAAATTAACGTCACCAGAGCGTCATTTTTTCTGACGTTCTGGTGGTGTAAACTCCTGTGCCTTATTTACAAGCGGTGTTAAGCCACTTAATGTGGTTTAACGCCGCCTCGTAAATAATGTCCCTATTCACGCATCACTTAGCATGAAAGGAAGGGGCATGCGATGGGTGTTGCAGAGGGTGTTCCGTCACAGCACCCATTGCTCTTTGACGCTGCCCCATATTTAAAAGGTATTGGATAATGCCAAAAATACTGCCAGGGAATACCTGGTCTTAAGCCGGCAATACGAGGAGAAATGCTTTATTTCTCCTCGTCTTTTGCTCTTTCCTTGTGTGCTGCATTTTGCAGCAAACATACTTTGAGTAAATCGCCTGTAAAGATTTTTTATGTGCAGGAAGGTGTCCCTTCCTGCACATAAACAATTGCCCCTGCAGTGCCGGCATCCTAGCAAAATGGCACTTGGATGTCTGCACTGGCGCTAAGCAGCTATATTAGCACCAGCAATAGGGGTAACACAGGGGTGCGCAGCATTCTTGTGAATACGACGCATCCCTGCGTTTTGAAACTGTCGGAGCGCAGCGTTACCAATTTCGGCGAAACACTGCTCTTAACCAGTGTCTCGCAAATATGCCTCCTTGTTTCGTCTATGTCTATAAACAGACCACTGTGTCTCAAAACTAGGCAATCACTTAACAGTGTTTTCTGAGCACACCAATTGTGATCCCTGAATTGATAGAGAGCCCACCAGTCTTTTTCCATGCTTGAGTATTGTCTAGGTAGGAACACTGAGATAGGCTCTTTAGTATTTTAACATTCCCTCCTTTTTTTTTAAATGAGGATGGTCATAATCTTGACCAATGCAGAGGATTGCAAAATGCTCTGTTTCACAACCAGCAAATCCAATAAAAAATATGTCAACGCGTGTTACAGTTATCTCCTTAAATATATAGCATCTTCCCCAGGACACTTACAAGTTACCATTAAATCAGTCACAGAAAAAAAGACTACAGAAGTTTGCATGAGGTCACATGAGGGGTTTTCTCATGTTTAAAATTCCATATTATTGTTGTGTTAATATAGTTTTAGTAGCCAGGGATTCAGAAAGAGTGCACAGATGAAGGATTTAGAGCCAGGTTAAATAAACCTTTAACTTGTGAACCAATAAAGCAGATGCTTGACTTAACTGCTTTGCGTGCTTTTGAAAATGGAATGGAATAAACAGAATTTGCTAAAGTTCATATTGCATAAACATTTTTACATCTTGGTATAAAACAGTCAGAACATGTTGGGAAACACTTACAAGAAGGGATATTGCTTACATATAAATGTATGTGTAATAGCCCATTTAACAAAGAAACCTCTGACCTACAAATAACTATTGCTAAAACAATGTAGCAATGTGAGTTTACTCTATACATGCTGCTAGTAAGAAACAAAGGAAGCTGATCCTGTCTTAAACTGATTTGCATCTTTCACATTTGACATTGCATTTGTTCCAGTCCTTTGCATTTTAGCTCAGGAAATAGTACATTCTGTTTACTCCTTTCTAAATCTGGTGCAATCAACTTTATGAAATATAGACTTGCAGGCCCAGACTGGCCTGTAGGGAAATCAGGCAGTGATCTGATAGGTCAGAGTGTGGCCGGTTTTTGGCTGTTTGTGGGCCTGTTTTATATTCTGCTGGGAAGGCTTTTACTTTCGATTTCCCTGATATTAAAATGAACACTGCCTGCTACAAGCCCAAATCAATGCAGTCTTCCATACTTTGTCAAACCTTAGACAGCGTGTCTTTTCAATTACTAAACTGTCCCAATTTGCAAACATGGGCCGATTTGTTATTGAACTTTGTTTCACTAGAGCTCTTTTCTTTTGCTGCCCTGGCCTAGTTTCTGTCCTTGTTTGACCCTGTAGACCTTATCAAACCTTGTTTGGTTTAATCACTATCACTGAAGCAACAATTCCAGCGACATAGTCTACTTGGTGAATGATTTCCACCAATAAAAAGTTCATGTGGAGGAGTGTGGCTCAATGGTTAGAGCGGCAGACCCTGAAGCAGAGTTCTGGCCAGGGACCAGGGTTCGATTCCCACCTCGGCGGGGCTCGGGCTCAATTTCCTCGGACCTGTCTATTCTCGCCTCGGTGCCTATTCTAATCACAGGCCCCACGCTGCAACTCTGGGCAATAGCTTGCTTAGCCTCCACACCGGCCCCAACAGCGCTAAGGATGCCTGGCTTCACCCTGGGGGTGCCCAGGAGTGGACACTTCTCAGGGAAAGCCAGGAGGGGTTCCACAGCGGTATGAGTATAAGCACCAGGAAACCGCAAAGGCGACACCGCAAGGTGGCAGTCTGGTGACAGTGCGCTCTATAAGTACCTTGACATTTACATGTAACCTAACCACAAAGGGGCAGATATACAAGAAAGTGACGCATCTTTACAGATGCGTCACTTTCCCTGCGCCACCCTTAGAAACCCTTGCGCCACCATAGATGCGCCGTATTCACAATACGGCGCACTATGGCGCAAGGATTGACAGATGCGTCAGGAATTGTGATACATCTGCTAGGCGGAAAAGTCATGCATTTGCTGGAGTCGTGTCGCAAGCACGACGCAACTCCAGCAATGCGTGTTGAGGCCTATTCCCACTACACTGCGTCACTACTTATGCCTGCTTGAAGCAGGCGTAAGGTTTTGACGCAGTTGTGTCCTAAATGTGGCGCAGTGAAATCTTGTAGATTTCACTGAGTCACTTTTATGAGATCTTCCTGCGTGGGAACGCCCACCCTGCATACATTATACCTGACGCAGGTATAATGTGACGCAGGGCTTTACAACGTGACACATCTCCCTAGATGCGTCACGTTGTAAATAGGCTGCATTGTTTGCGCCGCTGTTGCGTCAAAAAAGTGACGCAACTGCAGCGCAAAAGTCATGCAAGGGGCTTGTAAATCTGCACCAAAGTATCTAGATTGTACCAGGCTAGGCAGATTTTGACTGGGGCAAATGCTGGTGCTATATTTCACCGCACATTGCAATTTTTTGATTTTCCTACATCTATTGATCAGAAAGTCAAGTTTTATTAAAGGCCAAATAGATTCCTATTACTTGCATTTCGACTTTATTAGCCACAAATTCAGCAGCAAAACAACACCACGATGCACAGCAACGTTGCCAGGGAATTAGAATGTTGAACAACAATAGCCACCGCATATCTTGAGCATTCATGCTGAATTGCGAAATCTTGCAGTGCCAGCTAGAAGCAGCACAAGGCTTTCAGACTGTGAGAAAGCGCCCAGAAGCTCTGATTTGAAGATCAGGGACGGCTCAGGAAGCCAAATACAGGGCATTGTGATGAATACCCATCAAACAACAGTAGACGTGGTAAAATAATAATGCGGCAGAGAATATTTACAAACAGAGCCGATACAACCGGAAGCGACTTGGAGTGAGACAAGGAGGAAAACAATGCATGTGTCCTACTGAGAGAGATAATTGATATGCCACACTAGGACTGCAAAAAAATCTTAATGTCGCAGTCTGACTATCTTTAAATCCTATATATATTCAAATCGCACTGAATTTTGGCGTGAGAAAGAGTGGCTGAGATAGGATGGTAAAGTCTTGCAGCAGTGAGGAGCAAATTATGTGGCAGAATTGACCGCAATTATGCGGCAAGAAAAGGCAAACTGTGTGGCTTAATGAGGCGCTTTTTCTTTTAGTATTATTTCATTCTTTTTTCATTTTTACACTTTATAACGCTGACTAGGCATGGGTTTCACCTAATTAATACCCGTTTAACATCCAAATATAGCAACAAGCGAGAGAAAGGTGACCAGTCAACATTTGCAAAGGACTTTCCACTGGGCAGCATTACTCGGTGCCACATTTTTAATAACCTTTGATCAGTTTGAGCTAGAAACAAAGCTTTTTTTGTTAATATCTACTAATTAAGTGGTAGATGATAGATACTGTGACTATTGCGGCAAATGCATAATTATGCAGAAAATTGCATAATTCCAGTGACACTGGTTATAACTGGTGTGTCCTGTAAGGGCTAACAGGTGAGTGAGATGGACTGGTGTTTAAGAACTTCCCAAGAAAACAGGTCTCTAGCTGCTGTTCCTATGGACCAGAGGCAATCTTTAAACGGTGATTGGTGAAACTTTCCGGAAACTAACTAAGGATTTGAAATGTCTCTTTAAATCCATTTAAATGCATATATTTATTTCCGTTGGATCACAAACTTACTTATGTGGGTATTGTATTGGTATTTACATACTGCTTTCCTAACCCTTGTGCGGCCCAAAACACTTTCTGGGATCTTGAGTAAGTTTCCACTCCATAGCTGTTATTTATATATAGGGCTCCCGGTTTTATGGTATTTATTTTTTTGACGTTTCCGTCTGTATTTATCCATATTTATTTTTTGCACATTCCCGTTTTTATCCACATTCAAAAATGAATACAGACAAGAAAATAAATGTTTTCTGTGTATTTATCTGTAAAAATCAGTAAAACCGGAAAACAGGAAGCCTTATTTATATATTGCTTAATACTCCTAGCAAGATGAGAAGTAACCATGCATTTTGCAGGAGATTATAAAGGTAGTATCACAAAAGACAGAAAAAACACATGCAATTAAGTGACATGCTGCCACCAGGAAGCCACCTGAGCTGTTTCCGCCTACTTGTAGTGCTCTGAACGCTTATGGGAGCATGCAGGCATGTGGCAGGTTGGACCGGCCTGCTGTGGCCTGTCCCTTTTCCTTATGGAGAATTTGATAAGGCCTCCTCTGACCCATCGAACCATGATTTATGCTGTGGTGGGTGGAAGCAAAGTGTGATTGACAGTTGGACAGACCAATGGATGAAAATGGCTGACATAACTCCTAGCTATGCATGTATTTTTTATTTATGATTTGTTTTTTTGATTACATGAAGCTGGCGAAACTGAATCTACGGGAGAACTGAAAAGGAATAACCACTGAGGCCCTCATCCTAAATTATACAGTAACTCCACAGTGGTAATTCCACCCCTGAAATTACAGGCACCATTGGGATTTGTGATTTTGAATGCAAAATTACAGCACTATAATGTGTTATCCCCCATGACATGGTGAAATTATGGGGGAAATTGATGTTACCACACCAATTTTTATAAGTAATTGCCTTCCAATTTCTATAGGTAATCCCCTTTTTAGCTGACTTGAGTTTTGGGGACATATTCTACAAGGTCATACCTGCTGAAAATGTTCACCCATATCTCAGAGGGTTCAGTAATTTCTCATGCAAAATTACCGCACAGCTTTTCAACTACAATGCGTCATGTCCGGCTACCAGTACAGAAGACACACTACCTCAGAGATGACATTCAAAGAAACTCTCTAAATTAATGCTAACAGTAAGACCACTTTTCATCATCGACTAGGACTACGCCCCTCATAAATAGGCCACATAACAAAGCCCAGATCCTAGCTGTCCGGTTGTGCTACTGAATATCGACACCACCAATATCGTGCTATAAGAATATATTGAGGACAGAAGATCATGGGACAAAATATTGAAAGGTAGGTTCATATATGGAAATATAGATTTCCTATTCCTAACTCCACATCTAGGTACCTTAAAGATATATGTACCACATAGCTATATTTATGTGGAGTTAGGTACATGAAATCTTCACTTACTTACCAGTCAATATTTTATTTTTGATATTCTGTCCTCAATATTGTGGTTCATCGATATTGTGTTTTGATATTCAGAGGGCACATTTACAAGGGCATTGCACCACAGGAACATCACTTTTAATGACGTTCCTGTGGCGCAATTCCCTGCTCTATATTTACAAAGTGGTGTCAAGCCACGTTTTATGGCTTAATGCAGTGGTGTAGCTTGGCGTTTGGCGGCTGTGGCGGTCTCAGCCTTTGCCGCCCCGCGGCGGCGGTAAGAGCGAGGGGGGGACTGGCGATCGTATGCTGCTTTTGCCACCCCGTGCATCCGCAGATAAGAGCAGGGGGGATGCCACCACCCACAAAACTCATGCCACCCGGGGCGGACCGCCTTCTGTTGCTATGCCACTGGCTTAATATGCTGCTTTGTAAATATGGTACCCTTTCACGCAGGTATCTGCATGAAAGGGGCGTGCAATGGGTGTTGCTGTGGGCGTTCCACCGCAACACCTATTGCTTTTTGATGCTGCCCCAGATTTACAAGGACCTGTAAATCTGAGACAGTGCCAAAAACTAAAGCTATGCAAGAGCAGGTGTTAGAATGGCGATACAAGGATAAATACCTTTATCTCTCCTCGTTTTTGCTTTATCTAGTTGTGCTGCAGAATGCAGCACACATAGAAAGAGCATAACGCCATTAATGATTGTTTATGTGCGGGAATATGTCCCTTCCTGCATATAAGCAATCATAAAATAATGATGATTTGCTACTTCTATGTGTGCTGCATCCTGCAGCACACATAGAAGCAGCAAATCACCATTATTGATTGTTTATGTGCAGGAAGAGACACCTTCCTGCACATAAACAATCATTCGCTGCAACGCAGGCACCCTTGAACTATGGTGCAAGGGTGGCTGAGTTGGCACTAGGCAGCTAATTTTAGCACCAATGCTAGGGAAACACAGGGGTGCGCTATATTGTTGTAAAAACAGAGCTTCCTTACATTTCGGAAATGTCGGAACACTGCGCTACCAAATTTGGCGCAGCTCCGCACTCTGACATTTCCTTGTACATATGCCCCCAGCTGTCATAGTGCACCACCTGAACTACTGTACAATTATATTTGAATGCTTATATAAAGAAAAGTCTACAAGGGAGATACAGAGTTCTCAGAACCATGCAGACACCTCAACCACTGCAGTAACATACTCAGACTACATCACATTTGCCCTAGAAGCAGCTTGCTGGCCTCCGGTTCTGGAATGAGGCATGTTCAAGGTACACTGTGCTGTTCACCAGACAGTGCATGGCTGCAGCCCTAACTACCAATGGAAGATGTTCATATACTTTTGTGGCCCACAACATTCTTCTCACCATTCACAGGCCTACCAATATACAAATATTTTTCAATGTGTAAGTGCACAGGGAGAAATGGGAATCGTGTGTCCTTGCAGCTTTGAAGATGGTTTGCTTTGCAGTGTTAAATATCACAAAGTTTGGTTCACAGCCAGGGCCGGAGTGGCCTTAGCGGGCACTGGGCATTTCCCCAGCGGGCCTCCAGGGTGGGGGCCGGTTTTAGATCCCTGGGGGCCGTTTTTCTTACCGGGAGCTGGCAATATCGCCCCCAGCAACAAAAGTGGCACATAAAGCTTTCCGCAAGCACGTCCCCCCCATCCATACCCCCCCGGGGGCCTGTCGAGCTATTTGCCAGGCCCGGTTTAGGTTCGCCAGAGATTCATCATAAATTAAACAAGAGCCTTTGTAATAAAAGTGTCTATACGTTAGTGTACCCATTGCATCACTTCAGGAAAGGCTCAGAGCACAGCATCTGATCTTGAGCACATGGGCCTGTATTATGAAGGAATTTTCTGGAGCAGTGCAGAACTGAGTGCCTGTTTATATGCACATGCAGTGTGTGTGAAGTGAATTTGTATAACCGGAGATCTCTCTGTGTACCTTGCAACGGGTCCCCCTCAACTTTCGATACTCTACTGCTCATTACTTCCTCTTTCCATGTGTGATGCATTCTACAGTATACATAGAAAGAGGACTATGCCGCAAAGGATTGTTTTGTGCAGGAAGATATCCCTTCCTGCCAAAAAGCAATCTTGCCCATAAAGCAGGTACCCTTGCGTCATGTCGCAAGGGTGCCTGAGTTTGCGATGGGCAGCCACAAGTGTGCCAGCACGGGGAGCGATCTGAACAGTGCCATATCGTTGTAAATATGGCACTGTTCGCCTCCCTCCTGTTCACGCAATGGAGCGCAGCAACTCTTGCCTTGCTGTGTTGCGTTGCATGAACTTTTAGTAAATCTGCCGGCTAACGTAGATCTAGTATACACAATATCTTCAGAGGGTTGTTCCATTAATTAAAAATGCACACCTCTAGGTTTGGTATTAGGTGCCTTGCAATCAAGGAATGGGCATCCCGCTCCACTATAGTCTGGTTCACGCTTGTTGCTATAAAGTATCAAATAATGTGCTATTTTTGCTAGGAAGAATTGGGGGACATAAGTCTAATTCATCATAAGGTTTGGCAAGGGTGTGCCCAAGCACACCCTAGACAGTTCATTAGTGCCAATGAACACGGATGCTGCCATGGCCAGGCCAGTAACCAAAATCAGCGATTGCAAAAATGTTCAAATCTGCGCATAGTGTGATTACGCTATGTAGTGTACAGTATTATATTATAGATTGTATAGTGCTTACTACCCCCGGTGAGGCGTTGAAGCACTTTGTGAACTGGTAGCACACTTTTCTGTGAAGTCCAGAGGTAGTAGCAAGTGAGCCGTAACCCGTTCAGCGTTTTTGGAGGAGATGCTCTCCCCAAGCACACTTTTTACACAAAAGGGTCTAAATGGTGAATATTACAACACATTTCCCAATATATTGGAGACGCACTTCCAAGGCCTGGTCATCGCAGTCAATCCACCCCTAAAGGCAACTGCCCTCGCTTGCAGCCCACAGGGGAAATACTTGTTTTCCTGAATGGCTACTCTGCCCCCTGGTGAGTTTATTTTAGTGGCAAGGAGCACTTTCCAGAGAAGACTGCATCTATATTTTGAGAAAGAAAACATATGGGAAGGGTTACAGGATGATTCTGGCCTTAAAGGAAACTTCCACCTACACCCCAGTTAAAGACATCCACATGATAAAAGCCCCCGCAGACCGGCCCAGGACACAGGCTGCTTCCTGGAGGAGAAAGTGGCTTATTCTAACTAATTTATTTTATTTTACTAACACAGAACTTACCCGATTTCGCAGCAGGTGTAAAACACATAGACTGGGATTTAACTGGAAAATATCCTTGCCTGGTTATTCTCGTTTCATCCCCGTGAAGTGATTACAGAAATGATGTTAGAGCTCAGTCATACTCTTTCCTATGGGAGGGCCGCAGTCCGGTGCCTGAGCGCGTGAACCGCTGTACGTATGATCTGTTTTATTGCATGTTGTTAAATTATATGGTGCAACAACAGCAGGTGTTCAGCATGAATAATAAAAGTCCACGCATGCCAGTCACCTGAAGGGCCGAGCACTCAACACATGCTCCATAAAGTGGGGGCCTCAAGCGGTCACATTTTTAGAAACTTTTATTATTTAACTGCGCGTGCCTCTACTTCAAGGATGTGCTTTCCCCAATAAACAGATATCTGTCTGTCTGTCTGTCTGTCTATCTATCTATCTACCTACGTCCTATCTGTCTTTTCGCCGGTCCATCCTATCTGTGTATCTGTCTATCCATCCATATGTCTGTCTGTCTGTCTGTCTGTCTGTCTGTCTGAAAGGAGTTCGCCTAAAGGCTAGGGCGGTGGACCTTGAATCCAGGGAACTGGGTTTGAGTCTCGGCAATGACGCTGAACATCATGTGATTCTGGGCATATCACTTAATCTCCCCGTGCCTAACAAAAATGAATGAATGAATGTGTCCTCTTATAATGCAACTGGTGCTATGTAAAGCGCTCTGATACCCGATTCAGGTCAAGTTCGCGCTATATTAAACTCTGAAAAATAAAATCTATTTATCCGCCTGTCCATTCTGTCTGTCTGTCTGTCTATCTAGCTAAGTCAGTTACGTTTATTTTTTCATACCAAAAAATAATGATTGATGTAAGTCAAAAATTCCCCGAAAAAAATTTCAGTTATAGGGATTGCATGGCTACAATCTAGCACCAAGAAACCATGATTATGCGATTCTGTGGGCTCTACATTTTCAGCCAAGTTATTGATTTATCACACTTGCCACATAATCCACCAAGTGCTACAAAATGTTTCAGATTTCAATAAAAACATTTTTCTAGCTCAAACAGGTCAAATGTTACCAAACGAGCTATATGTATCTTCACACAGTAATAGACCTTTCTCAAAGGATAATTGGTCGTTTTTCAGTCACTAATTGCTGCTTTTAAGTGTTAAAATGGAACTCATCAGGTAAACGTTTGACCAGCCAGTTTAGTTTTAATATGTGTTCAAATGGAAAAATAATGAAATTATACAGTCATAGAATGTGTCATATCATGACACATAATCTGTCTTTTCATACCTCATAATTCAACTTTGCTGCATACTGCCAGATGATTCCAGTGACCCTGAGTGTACCTCAGAATTTACTGCCTGAAGTTTCGCCGCACCTGATAGTTTAAACATTCAGGCCCTGGTCAGAAACACACCTACCTCTTCACTAAGCATGGCCTTCTTCTGTGCCCAGTGTGCTCAGAGTGTTCAGACCACGCTTTAACCAGGCATTGTGATTTAGTCCTGCACTCAGTTCCTCTACTCACTAAACACACTAGGGCCTTCAATTGCATCCAATGATCTCTAGTTGGAAGGCCTGGCCTAGCCATGCCCTGTAATCAAAACCCCTCATCGAAGAACCCCCTGGTCATGGTCTTCAATCTTTAGTGAGTACTGGGTGCAAGCCATGCACTCATGTAGTCATGTACTTCTCTGTAGTATGTGGCGAACGGACCCGTGGTGGGCTCCCCTGCGAGGTACGGTGAAGGAGTCCCCACCACGTCTCCCTTCCATGTGGTCCCCCAATGAATCCTGATTCAGCCAAGCTATCCCACAGGTTGCACAGACCCACAGGCTCTGGAGTTAGTATACAGGGCTAATCTTCATATGCAACAGAAGTTGCAGACTCACATTACACACGAAACCTGAATTCACAATCTCATTCACGCCCCATGGATTTCTCTTTTTTCCTCATTCCTTTCTTCCTGAACTTCTGAAATAGTCTGACCCTCCTCCAGTGCTCTCTGTGTAAGGCACATTTCTTAGTGCTCCTGCACCAACATGGTGAAAGCATGCATAATGGTGGATGCTGCTATACCCACTAGCGTAGATAGCAGCTTAGAGCCTAAAGGCATCTAGTATATGCCTGCATCTTTCGTAGACTGTCACATGTGCGTACTGCCTGCATGTCAACACTACCCTATGTGCCTGTGACTGGTGTGATGGGTTCCTGATCTGTGCTTATACTTCGGCCAGCATCCTATGTAGTCTCCATCTTTTCATTCTTGGACTATGAAGCAATCTGACCAACATCAGTAAGTATGGTGCAAGAATTATCCTTTTAATTTTGCCCCAAGCATATGCACACCTCAAGCAAACCCACTGTACTTGTTGCTTTTAGCTAAAATCTGGCACTCTTTGCTGCACTGGCAGGAGAGGGTCAGTATGTGTGCAGCTGATAAAGGTGCAAAGGCTAATGGATGTGTTGTCCTTTTAAGGATGGCAGTTCAGGAGATCTGCAAGAGGTCCACTTTCCCAACATGAAGGTAGTGGCCAAAGATAGTAACTCCCCAAAAGAGAATATGCATAGGAGCAGAGGCCACATTATTTCAATGGTGTTCAACCTGCTCCCAGAAACTGGGTCTGTCTATCACTATGTCCCCACCAAAACTAAACTGCTTTGTGGTGGAACACTTTGAAAACTTGTATGTGAAGCTCAACAACAGCAACAAAGAGATGGCAGTAAAACAGCTAAGGAATATGCCAACAGTTCTATAAAATAATAGTTCACAATAAATGATAGCACATCATTATCCCTTACAAAAAATGCAGATTATATATGTCACATAGAATAAGGCCATCATATCATGCTAGATAAGCATATGTCCACTGCACTGTGCCAGATTATGTAGGTGATATAAAACATTTGAACAGGCTGCTTGCTCATGTCAAAGAAGCAATTGATGGACGGAATGCTGGACAATACAAACATTCACCCCCAGTCACAAGGATCTGTGTATAATCCATCATTCTTTTGCTCACCACACCACCCCAGTTTGGACCCAGCCATATGCAAATCAGTCTTGACCCTATTCCTTGTGGGAACAGTCCAGCCCAAACTGCCAAGCCAGGTCCTTCCTGGACCGGAAACAAGCATCCTGGGACCGGTTTCAGGGCATCACCTTTCCTCAGCCAGGTTAGCTTGATTCCAGTGGCACAGTGAGCCCAGGACCCACGTCTGGGCATACCTGGCGCACTTAGGGCGAGAAAGCAAAAGACACACAATTGATGGACGGAATGCAGAACAAATCAAAACAATCACCCCCAGTCAAGAGATCTGGGTTAAATCCATCGTTCTTTTGCTCACCATGCCACATATAGAGGCAGCCTACTGCCATGTAAACACCTTTGCACCACAGTGCGAAGGTGTGTGTATAATGTCTCGACTCGGGGTTGCGGCGGGCGCAAGGTTAGTGGTTTTATTTATTTTCTATTTAATTTTGCCTATCCTATGTCGACTCACCCTACACCCCGCCCCGCCTGACAGCCCCAACCCTCTTACCTGTGCCGGCCGTGCCTGCAGCCCACCGCTTCTTTTGATCAGGGGGTCACATGTAAAGGTCATGAGAGCCGCAAGTGGGCCCCCGGGCCCTACCTTGAGCATCACTGCTTTAGTTGATATTATTTATAAGAGAACACACTGAAGCTGTCAACTATTACACATTTCGACATCTGTTTTCTGACAGCGGAAACACAGACTTATTTTCATAGTACAGCAGAAGATATATGTTGCTAATGCAGGTAACTGGGACAGTCTTTATTAATAATGAGCACACTGAAGACGTTAGATAAAACATTATTGATTACATTAATAGTGATATTATGTCATCACTGACATCATCAGTGACATGACTGAAGCCACAAAAGACAGCCCTTCTCTGCCTTTGCTGACAGTGGAAGTGCAGTCTTGCTTTAATGTGAGGACAATTGTATGCTGGCAGTGACACTGCAGCATTTGAACTACAATTGATGTCTATGAGAATATGTTGTACTGAAAGTGAGCATAACAGCAGCGGCTTTTAGTCTCTACTGGGACAAGTATTTGCTAAATGTTGTAAGCTAGACTTACACCAGGGTTTAAAACAGGGAAGTCCACAATGACGTCAGTGTTAATGTGAGCATGTTGCTCGCCCCTCAAGTGGGATCATCAACTTGTCCCACTCAGCTGATGCTTTGCGTGAGACCAGTCCCTGAGCCCAGCCAAAGTTAAAGTCCAGTAGACTGGGTTGTAGGGAAGTTGGGCACTTTCAGTGATGACATTGATAATGTGAAGGCTGTCAAAAGTGATTTCACAATGATGTAATCAGTGATGTAACATGTGATGTCTGTAAAAAACACATGTAAGGTCAAGAGTAATGCATTAGGTGAAGTTATGATTTGCACAGTGCTTAATTTGAGCCAGTGGTTTCCAGTGCTCAGCACCAGCACTCGATCATCAACATCGGCGCTTTTCATGAGCACCAGTTAAGGACACATTCATTTATGGTAGGCATGGAGAGATTAAGTGATTGGCCCAGAATCACAGGATGTTGAGCCGACGCCAAGACTTAAACCTGGCTCCCCAGCGCAGAAGTTGGCAGCTCTGGCCATTACACCACATCCTTTCCCCACCTTCATGGTTCTGTTTTAGGCGGTGCAAACAGGAGAAATGGGCTGGTGCAATCTGTCTCCTGACGAAAGTCCCGGCACTTATTATTTTTACAAATAAACCACTGTATTTGCATACCTCATGTTGAGAATTTCAGTAGATTAGAAGGTTTGGATCAGAACCTTAACGTCCATCAACTACATTGTCTAAAGGTAACTATGAATGCACAAGAGTCTGTAAGGCATTAAGTGCAACCCTAAGAGCCCAATATAAATCCACTGCTCTTCAGAAGACAGAGGGACACAAAACGTTTAAACAAGACTTCAATTAGGAATGACTCTCATGGGACAATGCGACTACTGAGAACCAGAGATGGGGCCATCCCTGACCTCCAGACCTTAGAACATTTGCATTTTGCAATCTCAGTATACAGAAGCTATCTAGAAAACCCAAAATAACTGCAGACATACTCTAACAGTTTAATATATTTGAAGACGGGTGAATGCAGTGAATTTTGTATTCTGGTGTCAGGATGCGCTAACGTTCTGCTAGATATCCAATGGGAGGGATACACTCTTTTGTCTCTCACTACCAACATCACCAACCACATGCACCGGAATGAAGATGGGAAAGGAGACTGGGGTACGAGAGAAAACGGAGACACTGAACTCTATCTCTCTGACTCATCACTTCTGTTGATCAATGCTGTCTGCAGGATGTAGTGGCTATCTAAAAGGTAAAGACATATCTTAAGTAAGTTTCCATAGAAGGGCCTACGCCTAAATGTAATCATGAAATGTTATACCTTGGCAATATCTTTGTGTGACAAGCTTTCTGAACATTGATATAGAACTGAACACTAAGCATACAAAGAATGAGTACCTTAGTTATATGCTCACTAACAATTCTTCCTATGACTAGAATACAAATCTCAAGCTTTGTCACAATGCACACTCTCTAGAAGATGAGTTATAGTTTCTATTTCACTCTTGTAGGATTGAAAGGTAGTGAACCGTGTTAATATTCTGCTGGTCTCTACTCTTACCAATTTGTATGTACACACTAGAACTCTAATACCTTATACTTTCATATTCATATATAGCATGAGCAACATAGACTTAGAATCTTTCCTCTTCCATTATAGGATGAGCATAGTAAATTGTTGTATCTCCCAGTTTTATAAGAGTTCATATAAATATCCAAAAGTTCAAAGTTTGTTTACCCCACCAACACAACATTCTGAAATACTTTTATGTATTTCAATGTTCTTCAATACAAATTCATCGGAAAACAAATGGGTTTTGTTAAAAGAAATTTAAGAACTCCATGGCAAGTTCCTGCCTGAATCAACAGTGTATCACGTTTGCCTAGCAAAGTTGCTGTGGCCCACGAAGGAAGTTATACCCACACAGTCAAGATGGCCATTGTCACTCCCGACTATGTGAGAGTTCATTACTTACTGGTAATTATAGTTCATTGTCAGAATGCTGCTGTGTAACACATTCTCCACATGCATGCAGACTCAGTCCATACGACTCCGACACTCTGTCATGACCACCAACCTCTTCTTCCCAGAAAGAAACTCAGTGCAAGCAGGCATGGAGCATAGCTCCCCTGTGCTCGTCCAATACAATGCGGTAACCCATGCGTTCAGTCCAGCTTCCTGACATCTGGTTCAATTATATCAGATGAGCACAGTGGCGTAACATAAGCTCCAGGGGGCCCCCTCAGCAAACATGGTAGGTGGTGGGCTGGGGAGGGAGCCCCCTTCATGTACTTTGCAGGAGGAACCCTCAAGTTTTTTTACGCCACTAGATGAGCAGTGGTATGTTGTCTGAGGATATAGTTTGCAGTGATGCAAAAAAGTCAGAAAGCACACTTGGCTAAATAATGACTGCTGTGCATTCTGCAGCACACATAGAAAGAGGAATACGCATCTCAGGTTTGTTTTTGTGCAGGAAGGTGACCCTTCCTGCACAAAAACAATCCTGTCTACAACACAGGCACCCTTGCTCCATGGTGAAAGGGTGTCAGCGTTGACGCTAGGCTGCCAAAACGGCCCCAGCCAAGGGAAAACGACAGGAATGTGCCGTATTGGATAAATTCAACGCATTCCTGCCCTTTCCCTGTGATGCAGGGCAGTGCAGCAGTGCAGCAAGGTGACTGCTGTGCTTCCCTGTGCAACAATATTCATAAAATGCCCCGATTTGCATGTCACCAGTGATTTGGTGGATAGATGCAGCACACACAGTTGGCCACCATTCATGGGCACTCCTCCTTCTCCATTTAAGTCTGTCAGAAATCTGGGTATCATCATCATACAAGTGCAGGTGTGCAATCACGTCATCGCTCCTTTCTTTTTTTTTCTTAGCTAAGGCAGCATGTTATCAGCAAAAAAGCACTGGCAAAGCAGATAGTTCAAAACGGTGATGCCTGTTGGCTTTGTCAATGCTTGTTAACTCTGCCCTGTAAATACATGCACTTCCCAAGTGGCCATTGTTTCTTTAGCACTCAACAGAACTCTGTGTTAAAGACAGCCAGTGATGGTGGTTGCCACTGGTCGACACAAGCGGTCATTTCTGAGGTCCAGGATTTCATTATCAGACTTTGACCCAATGGATGGGAAAGAAAGGAAGAAAGTAGAGAATGAAAAAGAACAGGAAATATAGTGAAATAGTGCCAAAGGGAGATAGGAGGGATGAAAACTGACATGCAGGAGTGAGATATGACTTGTAGGGTGGTGGATGAAAAAGGCGTGATGTGGGGTGAAGCTTTGCTATTCAGTAACCCCGATCAATCAGCAGCATGAAGGAATGGGTTCCTAACAAATATCTTTGGGCCTCAGTACTTTTTTTTTTACACATTAGCTCTAAACAACGCCTGACTTTCTCTATCTGTTGAAATTATTGTTTCTTTCATTTCTTGCTTCATAAGTGGTGTCTCTTCATAAGTACCAGAAAGCTTTATTCACTATATCTTCAATTTTTTCAGGGTCTGAAAGCAGTGGTAGTGGTCCAGACAACTCTCAGTACTGATCCAGAAACACATTCTAATTCTCTTTTTAGGGATAAGACCTGGTCCATTCAGACTTGTGATGGGCTTTATATTCTTTTCTGTTACATCCCTATGAATCTGTCACTCAAAAAGCATGCCTTTTCATGAATCTTAGCCATGGTCTTTCAATACTCAAGTGGAGTTATGTATTCCTTTCTGACTTTCATCACAGCCTATTTAATCCAAACTTCTTAAGGAACCTAGGAGCATATTTACAAAACAATGTCGGAGCGCAACGCTATGCCAAATTTGGTAGCTCCTTGCTACGACATTTTTAAAACACAGGAATGTACCACATTCACAAGAATATGGTGCATACCTGTGTTTCTCCTAGCGCTGGTGCAAAATAAACTGCCTAGCACCACCTTGCTGCCATGTTGTAAAGGTGCCTGCGCTGCAGAGACGATTGTTTGTGTGCAGAAAGGGGCACCATCCTGCACATAAACAATCAATAGTGGTGAATTTGCTCTTTCTATGGGCAGACATGGAAAGAGCAAAGAACAAGGAGAAATTTTAAATTTTCCTCGATTCGTCATTCTATCGCCTGGTAGCCCATGGCATTCATTTTTGGCGCTGCCTCAGCCTTGTAAATCTGGGGCAGCGTCAAAAAGCAATGGGGGTTTCGGTGGAATGGGGCATATTCAAAAGGTGGCGTTACGTCACGCTAAGTGGCCTAGCACCACCTTGTAAATATGGGAAATGGTGCTACACCACTGGAGCGTCAAAAAAGTGACGCTCCGGTGGCTATAGGGGCTTGTAAATATGCCCCCAGCTTGGTTAGCATCTTGATCAGGCATCTGTGCAACTCTAGCTTGCTTTTTGATAACTTCTTAGCTCTAGCTGGTCTTGCTAGACACAGCTTTCTACTCATCTGTCATTCTCTTTCTAGAATTGTCTCCTCATTCCTGAGTCCTATCCCAAAGAGCAAAAGTGGTAACCAAGTTGGCATGTTCATTGTGATGAAGGCGCCAAACCTAAATAGATCATATCATTGGCCATGCTGGCACCTAGAATGCCAGTGCTTAGCATTGTATCAGAGTATAAAGGTGAGCAAGAACATTTGTAACTGAAGTATTCCCTCCATTAAAAAAAACTGTAGGTGATGACAACCAGCCATGAGTAAGACACGTAAAGTGTGTACTTTTACAGAAATTACTTGCAACACATGGGAATATAACACAATATTCTGCTTCTGTATTGTTTGCGCATGAATTCTGTGCAAAGTACAGTCATGCTTCTTTTGTAGAGCTCCCTTTTGCTGTAAATGTAGGGGTGTTTGTGTTGCTCCTGCCATGTGACATCTCCTTTGCATACATTATCAGGAGTCTGGTGCTACACAATGCTAAGAATTGTGGTGTAGCCATTTTGTCAACGTTCTTGACGAAAAATAGATTTTCTGGTACATGCATCAACAATGCCATTTGCGATTCCTTAATAGCGAAAAATAAGGATTCGCTAATAAGGAATAGCAAAAGGCTATGCATGTAGAAATCGCTTACAAAATAGCGATTTCTAAACATTCCTTAATTGCTACTCGCAAATTGCGATTCGCAATTAAGGAATACCTCCCCATTGATTCCTATGGGCCTAGAGGCCCATAGGAATGAATGGGAAGACTTTCTCAATTTGCTAATCTCAATTAGAGAATCGCAAATTGCTCATGCTATTTCAAGGGTGCCAGGGCGTCAAAAAGACACCCTGTTGCACCCCTGAAATCTGCATATGAATACATCTTGCACACACACATGCCCCAAGGGCATGTGTGTGTGTAAAATGGAACTTTAAAAAATGAACTTTAGTGCATTTTTCAAAGTTTTTGCAAATTACCATGAAGTTCAACTTCATGGTAATTTGCTCCCCCTATTAGCGAAGCGCTGCATCCCAAATGCAAAAATCCCAGTCGCAAAGGGGCAGATTCTGAGAATCTGCCCGTTTGCGACTGGCTTTTGCTTTGATGCATGTGGGCCTTTGTGCAGTATGTGCCTAATGATGACATTTGTACTGCTTTTTGTTGCACTGCTTTCTCTCATACAAGCGCTTGCACAAACACATGACAAATCTGTACTTGAATGTCCTAACTCTATCAAGAAATTAAGCAGCTTGGTGTCAACTATGTATACCTGTGAGAAATAAATGCAAGCATTAAAACAAATAGTGGCGACTCGTCCATAAGGGAGGAGGGGTCCCGCCCCCCACCTTACTGCAGACATGAACAGTGTTTGTCAGGCTGAGCAAAGGTCAACCTATCAGATAAACTTTACGTTCAGGTCAGCAAGCCAGGAGCTATAGAAGCGTCAAATGCCCAAATGCTTGGCTGCCTGAGCTGAACTTTGCTGGGTTGAATATGTCACATCCCTTTGGGCATGATTTCCTCAGCTCGGCAAAGTGCCTTTAGGTCCTCCCTTTCATGACGAGGGGGAGTGTCACTGATAGCCTCCTCACATAGTGGGGTGGGGGTCAGCAACTTTCACTAACCCCATCCCACTCTGTGATGAGTAAGGGACTGCCATCTCCTCTCATTGGCTGAGCTGAGAGGAGGCAGCAGCCCCATTCATCAGGAACCATCAACGCTTTCCTTCCGAGACGCCGCAGCCAGTAAGTTTTATGTTTTGATGCATGTGTGTATGTATGAATGTATGTATGTGTAATTGTGAGTGCTTGTGAAGAGGTGAGTGTGTGAGTGTGAATGTATGGGTGTGACTGAGTGTGCATATGTGCGTTTGTGTCCCGCCCTCCCCCTCCCTGCTTAAATAACTGGACACCACGAAAAAAAGCAGCCTGCTGAGCCGCTTAAAGTGATGCACACAGAATCCTGAATCCCTTATAGTCCACCTCCATAGCAACAACAAGCTATGGTAAAGTGCAAGGAAAATGGCTGGTAGGCAGGATGGAGACAACATAGGTATGACTGTGGCCACCTTCTTAAAGGGAAAAGTATTGTGAGGTGGGGCAAAAACATGGTTCATAGGAGATTATGGTGGGGTAATAGATGAGATGAAAGCAATGTATGGAATGAAGTTCGGCACTTAGTCAAAGAAAAAAACTTCTGAAATTAAGCTGGGACAAACATTTAAATCAACATTCCATTAAAACCAATGGTATTTAACTAATAATATTGCAAAATGCATAACAGACATCAGAGTCAGTTAATAATGCCCGAGAATAAATGTACCAAAAGGTAATTCAAATCCCTAGCATGCCACTTCCATCATTCACTCAGCTACCTTCTGTCGCACTTGTCTAATTCAGGTGACATCCTCGCCCAACACTCTATTTGAACCCCCAAACTCTGTTGTGCCGGTTCCGTTTCAATCCCCTATGCACAGATCAAACTCTCACATCTATCCCTTGATACCTCCTGAGCCTTCATACATCGAACAAATGTAAATGTGTTCATTTTAGATTTATTGGCTATGGTGAACATCTTCACTTTTTACTTACCTACAGCCACTATGGCTACATTCCCTTTCTCCTTTGCTGGTGTTTGCGTATTTCCTTGCTTCCACTGGGCTCTATGGCCTGTATTACAAATAGGGTGCACAGTCCCTGTTTTCCCCCTGTTGGGCACCATTGTAATTTAGTCTATTTTTTCACACTTCATTTTACAGCATGACTCACAGCCTCTAAGTAGTTTTTGTACTTCACTGATTGTTGACACTTGTTTTTATGCTAGGCTGGTGATTGACCATTTAGGACCAGTAGCGCCCGTAGAGGGAGTTCCTTGGGGCGGTGACGCGGGGAGGGGAAGGGGCAGGGCGGGGGGTAGTAAACCCCGGAATATGGATGAACGGAGGTAAGTAAACAATTAAATAAGTAAAACAAATTTCGTTGCAGGCGCTGCATCGCATTGATGGAGCACGCGCAACGATATTTGTTTTATTTATTAAATTTTTTACTTACCTCCGTTCATCCATATTCCGGTATTTACTACCCGCCAACCTGCCCCTCCCCCACCCTGCCTCACCACCCCACAGAACTCTCTCCATGGGCCGCTACTGTTTAGGACAATAACCCTCCCTACCTTGTATGTAGCTCCCATCGAAATTATGTGCTAGCCTTCTTAGTCCATAATCCACAGTAATTCCTTCTTTCATGTCTGGTTTGTTCCAGGTGTTCCTAACTAGTTCAGTCCTGGCGATAACCTTATAACTTAGATACATGGTCGAAACTCCATCTACATCGCAACAATCAGGCTCCTTTACACTAAATGAAAGTGATACTGTGGAAACAAATTGAATACACCAGGCTCATAAATTGTGTGTGTTTTTTGGTTGTTTGCTTTTATGTTTAACCACTTTTTGAGTCACCATTATTTTTATCTGTCTTGTCTTAGCACAGGGAACAGTGGGTATTTTTTTAATACTTATACATATATATATATATATATATTATTTGTGTGTGTGGGTGTGTGTATGTGTGAAAATAGCTTTTAAAATGACCATTCAAAGTATTTAAAAATCCTTTCTGGCAATTGAGAGGCTATTACCTTATTGTAAGGAAAGGGGTAATCAGTTGTGTGGCCTGCACAAGTAATTGGTCCTGCACAGGGAAACCAACACCTCTTTGTAGCGCTTGACTCTCGCAGGGTAGCAGAGCGGAGCAGCCCAAGGCCTACTCAAGGGAGGTGGGAGGGTCTAGTAATCACCGTTCACTGGCACGCAGTAATAACACACAATAAATAATTGTCTAGTTTGTGCTTTTTATTTTGAAAAAGAAAAGTACATTTATTCCACACACTACTCAATACTACGCAGCAATTTACAAATATACCAAAGGCTGGTGGAAATACCTTTGATGACATTGTGCAATCACCTCTAACCCAAAATAAAGGGTCATGTAAACACACCAGATAAGTCTATTGACTTGATGAAAGGTACAAGATCAACAAACCACTACAAAACATCATCATTTCAGGGGTAAATGCAATAATAAAAAATAACCATGTGTGAATGTGCCTATTAATGTTAGTAAAGCATATGCACTTTGATCAGTAGTCACTGTCAACATTATTATTTCCATGAACTTCACATGTGTCTATGTGCTTTTTTTAAAATATACTTTCAATTATTGAAATGCTATTATAAAAACAGTACCTAGAGGGCATCACATTTTCATCACACCATATGTAATCATTGCCCCTAGAGAGCGATGTTCAACATGTATCTTTTCTTAGACACCTTTAGACCACAGTGACTGCAGCCATACACTAGGCCCCTAGAGGGCACTGTATGCCCAGCTGTAGAGCACATGATCCAGCTTGAAGAATGCTTGAAATTTAGAGAAAATTCTGGGTTGGTTCTCTTTTTTGGGACCCTGTAAACTTAGGGTCAGTACTCTACCATGAAAGCTACCTGGGCCTCGTTGTGGGAAGCTGCAATGCTCCTGCAACTACCCCATGCTCTTTTTATGTTAAGTGGTGGTGGCCCTGCCAACCTGGGGCCACCAGTGACATTAGAAAAGGTTTTGGTCAGTTTCAGCCCCACAGGGCATTATGGAGCTCACATCCGGAGCCATGAATATTTAATAAGCAGCTGGCTCTCCTGTTGTGCCTGGGAGAGCCATTGCCTGGTTTTACTGTGCGGCCGTGCAGCTTTTCCTTTTGTTCCTGGGGGAGGTTTAAGGGTGCCCGGTACCACCCAGGCCCACCCAGGCAGCCCACCTAGGACTGCCTCAGACTCTGCCTGCGGGAGCCAGCAGCTCTTCTCCGCCAGGGTGCTGGATTCAGTGGTGGCGGGGAGTGGGTCAGGCCCACCATGGATGCAGGGAGTGAGAAGGCACTACCCCATCCTCTGGAACACTGGCAGGGCCCGGAGTTGGGATCCTAGGTCCTGTCTCTCTCTCCCTCTCTCTCTCTCTCTCTCTCTCTTTCTCGCTCTTTCTCTCACTCCAGAGGGGGCAGCATGTGGGAGCTCCCCTGCCCCCTTGGTAGCATTGGGGGCCTGGAGTGGGGTCCTGTGCCCCCCAATCGATAAAGCGGTCTGGGATTGAGTGCCTAGGCCTCCTGAGCTCTGTGAGGGGGCCCATGCATGCCCCCTCCCAGGGCTTGAAAAGGGAAAGTACACCTTACTGCGTCTCCCTGGGCTCTGCCCCACCCCGGGGGAGTTTTGGCAGCTGGCAGCCGAGCTCTGCATGGTCTGAGTGCGCTAGTGGGGGTCAAAGGTCAAATCCTTCTACACTTGCTATCTTGGACCCCGTAGGCCCATTGGCTCCATCTTGGGCTCGTTTTGCTCCTGGTGATGATTCCTAGTCACTTGGAGCACTTTACCTAGGCCTAATGGGCTCTAAGGCAACAAACATTGCAGAGAGCTAGATTCACTGGCTATGCCAGCCTTTGTCCTGGGTTTCTTCTTGAGCCTCACTCCTCCTTAGTGCAGAAGTCTAGTCTTTCCCGCAGCTAGTCCTCAGGGGAGAAATAGGCCCAGCTTCCCTTGTCCTGGAGAGAGCCCCACCGATACTGGGGTCGACTGAAGTTAAAGTCCTTAGTCCAGAATGGCACCAGGAGATTGTTCCTTCAAATTATCCATTGCTGCCAACTCTAGTCCCAGTGTCCAGCAGAAAATCAAAACCAAGAGAGAGCTCTACCCCTTGCACAAGACCTTTTAAGTGGGGGCGGAAGGTTCGAGAAGTGAGGCACCTCTGGCTTATCCTGAGGTGCCACATCATCTCTCCGCCCCTGTCACAAGACTCATGCACAGCCTGCTGAGACATTTCAAAATGGCATCACCTAAGCTTCACTAGCCACATCTGCTCTGTGGGCCCACCCCTTTCGTCCTTAGGAGCTGAGTAAAGCACTGCTACTTATTCCCTTTGTGTGACGTGGCCTTTATTCCTGCTGTTGGAGAGAATTGTAATTAACTTGCCACAGCAAGGTGACAAAAGGACTGGGCTCTAATCCTGAGCTGAGCCAGAGAAATATGACAATCCTTGATGAGCCATCAGCTGTACAGATATCTTTTTGGAACTTGCACAATACATTTTTCCACACAGGTTACACTCCAATTCGATATGTCACAGGTCTCTGGAGGTCACAGGGAAGCGAAACTGCACTCTAAAGCATTCTTCCCCATAGGTGTATAATGGAGTGTCACTGCAGCAAGACAGTACACCACACTGACATTCTCTATGAGTATACATTAACATTATGAGGCCCACCCCAGGTTAATATCCATTCATTCAGGGTCCCCTCTGCACCAGGCTAACTGTGCGCAGTTATTGGGCTTTGCATGACAGGAGTCTCCCACAGGCAGTCCTTACACGTGTGCTCAATTCTGTGCACACATTTTCAAGTGTAACCTTACCCTTGCAGGGTCGCAGCAGCCTCATCTTAAAAGGTGGACACCAGTGGTAAATATGTACAGTCAACTTACCATGATTTTACTGTGGCTACGTCACCGGTTGTGAGGCTCACCCACAGTAAAAAGGTCAAAAACCAGGTGACCAAAAAGCAAAAAATCGAGGCAGATTTGATGGGCAGAACCAATCGCCTTACACTTATTATGATCAGAGATTGGCACAGTATCTTAGAATTTGCTTTGCACTATAAATAACAATACTTCTTGAAATGAGTCCTTGGTGAACCACTTTTTCTTTAACACCTGTTTGCCCTGTGTCACACCTTTTACTGGGTGAGCCCTGCACAGACCGAGACAGTGCACCTGTTTCCTGTAAATGTGCTTTCCCCAGTGAAGCTGCAAACTTGTGTCTGCACTTAGGACAGCATATTACTGAAAGGCAGACCAATTGTTTGAATCTCACAGTCTGCCTGTCACTGTGCAGGCGACAACCCAGCCTGCATTCGAAAGGTAGAGCAGAGATTCACCCGCAAGGCAGATCCAGTGAGTGACAGCAAACATCCGCATAGGGTATTCCCGGATGGACCCTTTCCCACCTTTCAAGGGTCACGATGTTGGTTTTGCCACCTCTATGCGCATTTCCCAACAGCTCCTATGCCTCTGTGCATGTGTCTGTAATACTGTGCTGGCACAGAGGTAAAGAGTTCCCTAATTTGCATGGTGCTATGCAGGTGAAAGAACTCCCCTCATGATCACACCTGTGCCAAATGTGCACCTGTACGACCAATTCTAGAGAATGGCCCACATAAACACCTATGATTCCCTGCTAGAACACCAAAGTGCCCCGGGGTCACACGAAGCGGCCACAAATGTCTGTGCTCTTGCAGTAATAGGGCCCAGGTCTTTTTTTCCAGGGAGCTCTAGTCAATTTGCTTCCAATATATTCTATAATGGTAAGTCTGTTAGAGTTTCCCATTTGCTGATTCAAGTCTGTTTCCCCAGGCTCAGAAGAGTGGGTGGTTCCATACACCTTCCTTATTGCTATCCAAAGCATAATTTACTCCAGTCCTCACCACCAGGATTGCTGGTTGCTTATTTGTTTCACAACCTTTGCCAGCATCCTGTTTTTTGCTACAGTGGTCTATGCCTCTCCAGATATCTCCTTTCAATCCAATTTGAAGTGTGGACCTTGCTTTCATGGCTGAGGCTTATCAACCTACAATTCACACTGTTGCCACAGGCTTCTTGGGACCCTCTCTGCCATTCCCATGGCTGGTGCTGATTACCTAGCAGGATCAGAGTGCACCTGTGTCCCCCATCAGACCAATGTCTTATGCTTTGATGGTTTTATATGCGATGCTCCCTTTTTTACCAGCTCTTTCGTTGTGTAAATAAAATTCCTTGGTGCTTTTAGGTGATTGGCAGCATGATGACGAGTCAACCCAGCTGTACTTTTATTCAGCTGAGAAGTGGGTCTTGTGACCTTCAGTTTCAACTCGTCTATGTGTTTTTGCAGCCTTAGTTTACATATGTGGAGAAGTGTGGCTCAATGGCTAGAGCGGCCGACCTTGATGCAGAGCACTGGTCCGGGACCAGGGTTGGATTCCTGCCGCGGCAGGGCATCGGGCTATAAATTCCTCGGACCGGATATTCTCGCCTCAGTGCATATTCTAATCATGGGTCCCACGCTGCAACTCTGGGCAATAGCTTGCTTAATCTCCACAACAGCCCCAACAGTGCTGGGATGCCTGGCTTCACCATGGGGGTGCCCAGGAGTGGACACCTCACACGGAAAGCCAGGAAGGGTTCCTTCAGCAGTATGAGTACAGCGCTGAGATACCCGTAGAGGTGATCGGCGCTATATAAATACATTTACTAAGAACATTTTGTCATTATTATTATATTGTATGTTTTCTTGTTCCTTCGGGATTTCTTTTTTCCTGTCTGCGTATATATCCCGCCTGAAATCACATACTTTCTTTTCAGTGTGACCCCTGGATCACTAGCTTGATGGTGGCTATCTTCTTTTTGGAATTAATCTAGCTCTTGCCTCTGCCTCCTAGTGGTATTGCTTGTGGTAGCAACCTGAGAGTCTAAGGGTTAATAAATCAAATCACCGTGCTTCAGACCTTTTTTTGTGTAAAGTTGCTATTATTTATTTGAGGGTTTGGTTTGAAAGATCTCTAAATATCCAAAGTGATCTGCTGTGTCCCTTTTATTAGATCTCCAACTGTTATATTTTAGTGAAAGTTATTTTTTCATTTACTTTAAGAAACATAGACCCCACGTCTAAAATTGGCTTGAAACAATATCCAGTTGGCACCCATTTTTATTTAAATCTCACAACCCTCCTTTCAAATGTATTCCGTTGGCAGATCAATACAAACATCTTACATGGATAACATGAATCTAGCTTCATAGCTAAGTGAATCATATCTATGTCGAAGTGCATTCTGTGATGAATAGTTTATGTAAATTAAACAACAATTATCCACTCAGGTGGTGCCTCTGGAATCTGCACGTCATAATGGAATAATTTGCACGTAAAAAACAAGCAATTATACTGGGATCCCGAATCAGTGGGAGTGCCGACGTGAGAAAAAAAACAACTAATAAAATGCCTGTATTATTTTAAGTACTTTTCATTAAAAAAAATCCATTAACTTGAATCTCTACCTCTGCTTTTCAGTCTTTGGTAGGAGGTCACTCAAAGGTTGCTGGAGTATGAACGTTGTGTGTCAGTATTTTGGGCAGAGCTTATAAAACATGGTATTTACTGGACTGCAGAGCACACAACAGAAATGTGTCAGGAGGTTGGGGGGGAGGTAGTAATGTAGATCTGACACTACATGCAAGGAGAGGAAGGAATGACGGCCAGGGACACGGTGGTGTTTAATTACAGCTGTCCATTTCCAGAGGAACACCAAGCAGCCAGCGCTGGTAGCCAGCCTGCCATAGTATGCCACCAACAAGCTACTGAGATGGTGCACAAAATCCCACACATATGGAGAGGGACTAGACATTGTAGGAAAAGCCCTGCACCTCAAGGATATATATGTAGGAGCCAGGCATGAGTTTGGCATGAGTCACAAGAGTCGAAACAGGTCTGCAATAAGGGTGAAAATACCTGTCGAGGAGAAGAACACACAGGGAGATGTGTGGGAACTGCAAAGTGGCATGCTTTGGAAACAGGCACAGTGTCAAAAATGGTGTCTATATATTTACAGTGAAATTGAGTCTGGCTAATAGATCTTAATTCTTTAGAAGCATTTACACATCCCTGAAGATGCACATGAAAAAGAAGGCGCTACTGTTCGGATGGCATATCACCTGTCATAACCCTGAATAGAGGGGAAGGAATCCAGGGCCTCAGTTGGAGTTTGGCATGGCAGAAGCACCACCATAAACTGTTGTTGCCCCAAACCTACCATCCTTGCGGTTCCCTTGCTGTATTTAGAGTGAAAAGTGCTGTGTCTACATTGGTGGTACCTCCGCTGGCACAGCTAGTGGAAACCCCTGCCCTGATGGCCCATCTGCCACAGGGCCTTCATATTAAAGCCATGCTCACCCCCACACTATTTAGGAAGGGGTGGCATCACTTGTTTTTCCTAGCTGGGACTGCAATGTGAGGCGTGATGGTGCCAGGAAGGGAAAGCGAGCAATCACTCCCAGGTCCACGAAGAAAACCCCCTGCAAGTCGGGGTCATTGTTTCATTCTTTTCAAGAAAAGAACCCTCCCACTTTGGGAGTTTGTTTTTTGAACATAAAATAAAAACTTTACAGAGGTCGGGCATCAAAGATGGTGCCTGCTGAGCAAAGCTTCAGTCTCTTACAGATACAGCCACAGTAGAAGCTCCTTAAAGACATACAGATCCTGCCTAGTAGGGCAACTGAGGCGTGGCATCCACTGAGCTGGCGGGATGGTGGCCAGCCTACCAGGGTCATAATGACTTCTTCCATTGGAGCGTTGTGATTGGCTTAGGGGTGGGAGCCTGGCTGCCTGCTTTCTGTTCCGACCTGGAGACGGACACAGGAGAGCAGGAGAGAAGACGCGAGACCCGGCACCGTCAGAGTAAGTTTTATTTTTTCTAATGCAGCACGCGCCCACCCCGAGCGGCCCTGAGCAAGGGAACCAACAGGATGTCAGGGTTGGGGCAACAACAGTTTATGGTGGTGCTTCTGCCATGCCAAACTCTAACTGAGGCCCGGATTCCTTCCCCTCTATTCAGGGTTAAGGCAGGTGATATGCCATCCGAACAGTAACACCTTCTTTTTCATGCGCATCATCAGGGATGTGTAAATGCTTCCTAAAGAATTAAAGTCCCAGACTCCATTTCACTGTAAACAAATTTGTTGTTCCTTGGGGAGATCGAGATGTTCAGACAAGGCAAACGATCTGAAGTATACCCCTGCTCAATCTCGAGTGGTTTGATAAAAATAGAGACACTGACTTACAAATATCACAATTTTCTTCAACTCAATATCAGAAGTCGATATGTATATAGGTTTGAAAAAGACAGCGGAGGCTGTTGAAACGCGTCACCTACCAGATTTGTAGCCTCAAATAAACACACACTGAAGTATACTTGAGCGTGCTGGAGTCTGTATCAAATTTACAGCGGACGACGTGACGAAGAATATATATATATATATATTCACTGAAAAAACCATAGGTTTCACACATGTTATACTTAGCTGGACATTTCACTCGTAAAAAACCATTGAAATTCCCCCGTTATAGTTAGTGCAGGCAACTATAACTCACGCGACCGCAATCCACTGCTGATGACATATGTGTCTTTATGAAAAAAAAATATTTGTAATATATGTATAGCTAAAATTTAATGGAAGAAGACATGGGCAAATAAGTGTCTAAATACAGTATTAGCATCAGCAGAGGATTGCGGTCGCGTGAGTTATAGTTGCCTGCACTAACTATAACGGGGGAATTTCAATGGTTTTTTACGAGTGAAATGTCCAGCTAAGTATAACATGTGTGAAACCTATGGTTTTTTCAGTGAATTTGCAAGGTTTTTTAAATGCTAATTCCTAACTATAACGTGTGTGAAACCTATGGTTTTTTCAGTGAATTTGTACGTTTTTTTAAATGCTAAGTTACTTTACGCCGTTCGTGGAGTGCGCGCCCACTTCACGCAGTTCGTTCCGTGCGCGCACGGTGCGCTTCGCGCACCGTGCGCGCACAGTGAGCACGCGGTGCGCTTCGCGCACCGCGCGCCCACTTTACGCAGGGAGTGCCGTGCACGCACGGTGGGCACGCGGTGCGCTACGCGCACCGCGTGCCCACGTTGCGCTGGATGGGCCATGTACGCACGATGCGCTTCGCGCACCGTCCGCACACGGGGGACATATTATGCGCTTCGTTGTGAAAGGTTATCTATTAATTGTTCAGTTGACATATATGCCATGCACCTTTTGAACACAGGGTGGGGAAAACGTGGATATTGTTTTTTTTTTAATTAATTTTTTACCGTACGCGTACGGTAAGCGCAATCGGCGATTTTTCAAAAAAACAAAAAAAAAATTTTGGTCTTGGGGGTTCTATTGGGACACCCTAACCATGACTAGGTGGTTAGGAGCTGTCTAGCCTGCCCCTTTTCATGTTATCCGACTTTGTTTTTCCTCCCCCCCCTCAGAGTGCGAGAGAGAAAATGGCGGCCGACACTTCCTGGTTTCGACCGATTCGAATGTTTACTAAGATCTAACAGCCAATCAGAATCGCGCTCGCGCACGGCACCGTACGCGTACGGTAAGCTTACCGTAAGCGCACGGTAAGCGCACCGTAAGCTGCCACAGATATATATATTGATTTAAATGCTATTTTCTCAGGAACTACTGAACAGATTTACACCAGACCTACAAAAGGCACTTGCTTGACCTGTAGACTACCTCTCTGCCAAATTTCAAGTAACTCTGTTCAGCCGTTCGGGCTGTAGCTGTGTCTAAAGGTCCTATGGAAAAATGCATGGGGAAAACGCGTTTTGGGACCCCCCTTTTTTCTCAGCCCCCGCTTGACAAATCCCCCCGAGACTTTCAGGGTAGGAGCGGAGCGTAGCGCCCCATTAGTTTTGAAAATTTCGCGAGGATTCGTCGACCGGCGCCAAAGTTATTCAAAATAGAATGTTGCGGTTTTCCTATGGAAACAGGGTCCTAACTATAACTACCTACTGGCGACCGCCAGTAGGTAATATATATATATATATATATATATATATATATATATATATTATCTACTGGCGGTCGCCAGTAGATAGTTATAGTTAGGATCGTGTTTACATTCTATTTGGAATAACTTTGGCGCCGATTGACGAATCCTCGCGAAATTTTCAAAATAGGTGGGGCGCTCCTTCCCTGAAAGTCTCGGGGGGATTCGTCAAGCAGGGGCTGAGAAAAAGGGGGGGTCCCAAAACGCATTTTCCCCATGCATTTTTCCATAGGACCTTTAGTCCAAGCTACAGCCCGAACGGCTGAACAGAATTACTTGAAATTTGGCAGAGAGGTAGTCCTCAGGTCAGGGATGTGCCTTTTGCAGGTCTGGTGTAAATCTGTTCAGTATTTCCTGAGAAAATAGCATTTAAAAGCATATATATATATCTATAAGCGAGCACCGTGCGCGTACGGTAAAACTTACCGTACGCGCACGCTGCCGTGCGCGAGCGCGATTCTGATTGGTTGTTAGATCTTAGTAAACATTCGAATCGGTCGAAACCAGGAAGTGTCGGCCGCCATTTTGTCTCTCGCAGTCTGAGGGGGTGAAAAACAAAGGTGGAGAACGTGAAAAGGGGGCAGGGTGGACAGTTCCTGACCCCCTAGCCTTTGTCAGGGGGTCCCAGAAGGACCCCCAAGGGCCAAAATGTATTTACATTTTTTTACGAAAAATCGCGGAGTACACGTAGCGTGCGCGTACGGTAGAAACGGAAAAATTCCGCGAACTGCGTAACGTGGGCGCACGGTGCGCGCACGGTGAAAAACCTTAAATTTTTTTTTTAAATAAATACATAAATTAGCATTTAAAAAACCGTACAAATTCACTGAAAAAACCATAGGTTTCACACACGTTATAGTTAGGAATTAGCATTTAAAAAACCTTGCAAATTCATTTAATAAACCATAGGTTTCACACATGTTATAGTTAGCTGGACATTTCACTCGTGAAAAACCATTGAAATTCCCCCGTTATAGTTAGTGCAGGCAACTATAACTCACGCGACCGCAATCCTCTGCTGATAACGTCAGATATTACATCACTGATGACATATGTGTCTTTCTGAAAAAAAAATATTTGTAATATATGTATAGCTAAACATTTATGGAAGAAGACATGGGTAAATAAGTGTCTAAATACAGTGATGAAATATCTGATGTCATCAGCAGCGGATTGCGGTCGCGTGAGTTATAGTTGCCTGCACTAACTATAACGGGGGAATTTCAATGGTTTTTCACGAGTGAAATGTCCAGCTAACTATAACATGTGATATATATATATATATATATATATATATATATATATATATATATATATATATATATATATAGATATAGATATATATATATATATATATATATAGAGAGAGAGAGAGAGAGAGAGAGATATATGTATATATATATTTATATATATATATGCATACATCACCTCATATGATTCTAAATCGATTCTCATTTAATTGGCCACTGATCATGAACGGGGGCACTTCAGGTGAAAAAGCAAACTAAATGAATTTAGTTAGAGCAATTAAGCTTTAATAAAAACATGTTTTTGTTCATTGAACTGAGAGGGTCCTTGAAAAATAGGTAATTGGACTCAGGGGATAAAAGGCAACTAATATTAGATTTTTATTTGGCAATTACATTGGGGAGGAGGAGGGAGAGAGGGAATATTAATGGCGGTAAAAAGTATTTCAGTTGCTCCTAGTATCTATTTCAAAACTGAATCATTCTTCTGATGGCGAGAAGTGAGCTCGATGCGGCCAGCTGTACATCATATACCATTAAATTAATGTGGGGTTTTATAAATACCCATTTTAACGAGACTGATTTCATCAACGTCGAGATGTGTGAAAGATTGAACTAGATAAGAGGTTAAACTAGACCGACATATCTTTGGGGCAGAAAAATATTTCTTTGGCAAGAATATAATCCATGGGGCTATTTTACTAGAACTTCAATATCAGTCCCTATTTTAGCACAAACTGAAGGCAAAATTATTTTACTGACTGGGGGCAGATGATAAACCATTTTCCAGTCGCAAACTCTGCAGTTCACAAGATCACAAAGTTTGTGATCATATAATGGTGTCTAGAAATGCACCAAACCATTTTTGCGAACCAGAAAGGTTAATCCTACTCACAAAATGTATTTTGCAACTCATTTTGAATTGCAATCAGGAAGTGGTGTAAAAAGGGCATCCCATAAGAACTGCAATTTGCAATAGTATGTATCAATGAGTTTTTTTACTGCAATTGTGGTTGGAAACCATTAAAAAGTTACCAACCCCTCAAAGGGGTTGGTAATTCATTTGTAAAGGTTCTGCTGTCCCAATGGGACAGCGTCCCCCTTCTAATCATATTGGGCGGTCTAAGGGGGAGCTAGCAGCACCTTAAAGGAAGATGGGCTACTTAAAAAAAAAAATCCTTTATGGTCATGCAAATGCAAGGTTGGAGTCCTGCAGTCTGTGGCAGGCCACCATTCCTGCTCTGGTAACCAAATGCAGAATGAGACAAATAGGGACATATTCATTAGGCAAGCCACTTTTCGACCTACTGCAAAGGGGTTTTGTAATGTGAGGTATTAGTACATGGGTCGCACCTCATATTGACCAGCACAGCACAGCACAAAAAGACGGTGTTCAATTTGAGATCACTATTTGGGACCCACCTGTTCATAAGGAATACAAACATGGTGTCAATAAACGCATACATAGCTTTGCAAATACCAAAATCAACTTTTGCCTTTATGATGCCCAGTTTTCTCACAAATGTTCTCATTTGAGATGTTATGTGTGTGAGCTATGATTTCACATAGTGATGCACTGTTAAAGGGTATAAGCAGTGCACTGCAAAGATGCGAGATATAGTTATTGGAGTTTGGCTAGGGCCTTGACAACATTGTGTTTGGAGGTGTGTGAGTTATAGCATTCTGAAGTTGGTGCGTAAATTTTAAATTTAAGGTATAGCTATCATTTTAGAATTTCTAATGTTTGTGTACTTTGGGTTTGTATAGAAACAATAAAGTTTTCCTAAATATATCTAAGCTTTAACTTTCGTTTTATTCTTTGAATTTTAATGTATTTTATTTGATTGGAGGGGCATAGAGTGAAGTGGCATGGCGTAGAGTGAAATATTGTACAGCACAGTGGCGTAGAGGAGCATAGAGTGGAATAGCATCCAGTGGAGTGTCGTAGAGTGGAGGTGCATTCAGTGGAGTGGCATACAGTGGAGTGTTGTAGAATACAATTGTGTTGAGTGGGGTGGCGTACAGAGGTGGAGAGTCAAGTGGTGTAGAGGGAAATAGCGTGAGGTGGCGTAGAGTGGAGTGGCATAGAGTGGAGTGTGTACACTGGAGTGAGTGGCATAGACCGAAGTGATGTAGAGTGGAAAAGAGCAGAGTGAGTGGCGTAAAATGAGTGGCATAAAGTTGAGTGGTGTACAGTGGAATGGCATAAAGTGGAATAGTTTAGAGTGGAGTGGCATACAGTGGAGTGGGTTAGAGTGGAATACTGTACAGTGGAGTGATGTAGAGTGGCATAGAGTTGAGTGGCATAGAGTGGAATAGCGTAGAGTGGAGTGCTATACAGTGTAGTGTCGTACTGTAGATAAGTGTAGAATGGACTGGTGTACAGTGGAGTGGCTCTATTCATGCCCTAAGATAACTATAACTCCCACCCTCACCATGTACAGTTTTCTCATCAATATTTTTATTGCAAATGTTGCAGTGATATTATCAATTATGTCAAAGAAGATGTCATGAATGATTAATTATGTGGGGTAATTAGCAGTGCATGGCGAGGGCACGAGTTATAGTTACCTTAGGGCACAAGTTATAGTTTCGTCAGTTATCTCTAACTGCTGAATTTCTATGGTTTGTGTGTCTAAACCGTGAACCTAACTATAATGTCCCTGTAACCTTTGTTTTTTTCTGTGAATTTCTATGTTTTTTTAACATAAAGTAATATTTAATTACCCTACATCAATCCAACCTCAGCTGGCCACACCCTGCAGCTAACCCCATGAATGTCCACATGCAGTCAGCCACACATGGCCTTTGGTCATGTGCAGCGGGAGGTTGGTCACATCGCCAAGCTCTGCGGCCAACCCCTGCATGCAGCCAACCCAATGTCACAATCTACCTTTGGCCATGCATGGTCGGTGGTTTCAAGGCAGTGAACTCGGGTGGGGGCACATAGCCCCCTCACTGGGCTGATTTTGTCTCCAGGAACCTCATCCTCCAAGCCTGCCACCTTTTTATAGGGGAGGGGGGGTGGTCCCCATCCCTGGGCCGTATTTGGCCCCTGAGACCCCATCCCCTGTGGCCTATCACTTAAATTATGAGGAAGGAGGTCACACAGCCCCCTCCTCAGGCCGATTTCAGCTCAAGGAATCCCATCTCCTGGGTCCTTATTAGAAAGAGGGAGCATGCTAGCCCCCCTCTCCTGGAATATACTGTCCAAGGGACTCCATCTCCTGGGGCCTACCCAATAAATGGTGGGTGCCCTGGAGCCCACACAGGGCACCCACTTTATATTTAAAGAGTTATACTCTGCCCCCCAATATTGTCCCCTGGAACCCCATCTCCTGGGGCCTGGCCAGCATCTAAAGGAGGAGGTGACATGCAGCTCCCCTCCCCAGGCCAATATTGGCCCTGGGAACCCTATCCCCCGGGAACTCGACAGTATCTAAAGGGGGACGGGGGCATGCAGCCCCCCCTTCCTGGACCAATATTGTCCCCGGGAACCCCATTCCCTGGGGCCTGGACAAGTGAAAATTGGGAAGGGGGCAGCGCGGCTCCCCTCTCCAGGCTAATTTCGGCCTTGGGGACACCATGCCCTGGGGCCCGGCTAAAATTTGTTAAGGGGGAAAGGGGCTGTACAGCCCCTCCCATGGCCAATTTCATCCCCTGTGGCTGGTCAGTCAATGGTGGGTACCCTGGAACCCACCCAGGTCACCCACTTCACCATTGTTTGGGCAGCGGGTGAGGCCCATTTCCCCAAAGGCCCTAACTGACTCCCTGCCACTGGCGGCATTGATCCCCGCACAGGGAGCTGCAATTTATGCTGTTCCCTGTGGGCAGGGCAATTATTTCATCTGTTTCCCTGCCCCGCAAAAGCAATCAGAGGTTTTCTGAGCCACACTAGTCCGGGCAGGGAAACCGCTATGTTCTAAGGGTGGGCTCCTCCGAACGGAGCAGGAGCCTGACCTGGGGGTGGTGGCGGTCCCCAGGGCCATTAATGGCTCCAGGAAAGGGACTGCGTGTCCCCCATCCTTTTAAATTTCACAGTCTGGCCCTGGGGGGAGGGGGGGGGGGAATGGCCTGAGAAGGGGTGCCGTGCTGCCCTTCCCCCTTTTAGCATTCAGCCTGGCCCCGGGGATGTGGTGGTCCCAGGGTTAAATATGTCCCGGGAGGAAGACCGAGTAGTCCCTTTCCCCCTTCTAGCATTCGGCTTGGCCCCAGGGAGGTGGAGGTCGCCGGGGACAAAAACAGCCTGGAGAAGGGAGCCATGATGGCCCCCATTATGATATAAAATAAACCCCCCCGGGAACAGGTCCACATAGGGGGCATATAGAAAACAGCTACCCATGACCATGGCCTTGTTATGCCGAACGCGTTGTGTTTTTCGGCTATGCTGGAATAAACTTTCATTACTGAACTTTTGACTATGACAATTTTATGGAGGTGAGTGCACGATACTGAGCGTTGGTACGCTCTTTCTGTGGCATTGCATGCGTACAGGGCTCCTCATACCCTGACCGATGCCATTCCTGGGTCTCGGCATTCAATTGTGAGGAAGGTGGTGGTGTAATGTATATATATTACTGGGCGGTCTTCGTTGTGATATTTCACGCACATGCCAGGAGCTCGTTAAGAGACCAGTCCATCAAGTGTCCGTGGCATTGCTGGCTAAAACTGCGGTTTTCTTTCTTTCTCCAAGGTATTGGAACAGCCACGGACCGCCTTAAGTTTGGGACAAGCAAGCGGCCACTGCCAGGAGCAGCCCGTGACTGCACGGGGAAACAAGATCATTGCATCAGAGTTTCATGGCCTGGCTGACTCTCATATTTGGGGCAGGACGTTGGGGACCCAAGGAATTCCGGGTCACTCCTTCAACCGGGCTTTACCATTTACAGGAAGCCCTGCTTTGCCCAGAACAAACAGCACCCAGTTAGGAAATATTTGGCTCCGCCACAAGCACTTACCCGGCCAAACTGTATGCTGGGAGCTGTAGTAGATGGACTTGGACTATAGCTGGGGCTTTAAACAACGAGGTGGAGCCAGCTGAACTCCCACCAATGGGAGTGCCACAGGACTTACATAGCAGGGCGGGGGCGTAACCCCGGTGTTAATGGCATCTGAGGAAGGGCTGTTACGCTGAAATGCATTATGCCGAGAGTGATCAATTAAAGGGATTCCGTGTAATTCCCCTCTGATTACTTTTACTGAGTGGTCTTCGTTGTGATATATATTACCTTCTGGCGCTTGCCAGTAAGTAGTTATAGTTAGGACCCTGTTTCTATTCAAAAAGCATTTTTTCTTTTGCCAAAATCTTTGGCGCCGTTTGGAAAATCTTTGGTGAAATTTTCAAAACTAATGGGGCGGTCAGGTCAGCTCCTGTATTGAAAGCTTCGTGTTGATTCATCAAGTGGGGGCCAAGGAAAAGGGGGGGTCCCAAAACACATGTTCTCAATGTTAATTTCCGTAGGAAACTCTAGATACGGCTACAGTCCGAACTGCTGAACTGAATTACACCAAATTTGGCAAAAAGGTAGCTTTTAGTCCAGAAAGCACTCTTTTTATTAAATGATGTAAATACGTTAAGTAGTTGCTGCAAAATTTAGTATTTCTCAGATATACAAATATAGCCGTGGAGGATCCGTGAACCCTCCCGATCTCGAGCCTGTGATTTGATTGGCTGCCAACAGTTCCAGCCAGGACGTGTTGGCAGCCATCTTGTGACTCGGTTTAACCGAGTCACAAGAAAAAAGGTTCAAAAACATAAAAAATAAAGAAAAGGGGGCAGCGTAGAAACACCCTGACCCTCTAGGCCTACTCATGGGGTCCCACAGGAACCACGTGGGCCAAAAAAAGCATTTTTTTAAAACTATTTTGCAAATCTGGCCAAATACATTTTTTTTTTTAAAACAAATCGCAGGCTGCATGCTTCGTTTCCTTCAAGCCTCTGGGTGGGCCAGGTCCTGGGGGCAATTACAAGTAATGATGCAGGGGCAGCGTGGCCCCCCCAGCCCTGCGGACCGCCTCCTCCCGGGGCTTTATTTGTTTAAAAATGTGTGGGGGGCTCCTGCCCCCATGCAACCCTGGGGACTGCCACCTCCCCATGGCTATGTTAATGAAATGCGGGAGGGCCACAGGGCCCCCCCACAGCCCCAGGGACCTCAACCACCCCAGGGCTTTTAAAAAACATATGTGGGGGCTCCTGCCCCCCCACGCAGCCCCTGGGACCTCCCCGGGCTATGTTCATGAAATGTGGGGGGCTACGTGGCCCCCAGCAGCCACCGCCTCCCCGGGGCTATCTTTAAAAATTAAGTGTGTGGGGGGCCTCAACCCCCCCCACCCACACACAGCCCTGGGGACCAGCACCTCCATGGGGCACATATTAAGTAAATGTGGGGGTCTGCTGCGGATCCCTGGCCCCAGGAACCAACACCTCCCCAGGGCTACAAAGAAGATGGGAGATGGGCCTTGCGACCCCCCTCCTGGAGCCATAAATGGCCCTGGGGACTGCCACCCCCCAGGGCTGGCTCCAGCAATGTCCTGGAGGACCCACCCCTGGGACATTCCAGTTTGCTATGGCAAGGCGGGAACACTGCTGCCGCCATGCCATAGCAAACACTGCTTCACTTCATGTAAGCGAGAGCATGGAAAATGCTTTTGCTTCCATGAAGCGAAGCAGAATTACTTTTGGGCAGAGGGAGCTGCATGTTGCCCAAAAGCAGGGACTGTGGGGCCTTGGGGGCTCCCCCTCAGGTCCCCAACGAGAGGCCAAGCCAAGGGGATGGGGTTCCAGGGCCAAAAATGGCCCGGGAAGGGGGGGGGGGCACTCACCCCCTCCCTTTGTAATTATTTTTTTTTTAAATGCCGGCCCCAGGGGATGGGGTCCCCAGGGCCAAAATCGGCCTAGGGAGGAGGGCTATGCTGCCGCCCTCCTTTAAGAAAAATGTAAAGGAAATGGCCAAGCCCCGAGGGATGGGGTCCCCAGGGCCAAAAAAGGCCTCCCTCCCCTTTTTAAAAAAAAAAAGCATAGAAAGGCCCAGCTCCAGGGGATGGGGTCCTCGGGCATATATTGGCCTCGGGAGGGGGGCGCATGCCCCCCTCCCTTTTTAATAAAAAATAATAATAAATGGGTCAGGCCCCATTGGCTGGGGTCCCTGGGGCCCAAAAGCACCAAGGGAAGGGAGCCACACAGCCCCCTTTCCTAAATTAAAAAAAATATATAGTAACCGGCAACTCATGGGGGCCCCGCCCCTTTTTCCATTACTCTGCAAACGCGCCTCCTGGTGCGCTCTTGGTTGGGGGATCAAGTCCCCATCTCTGCTGAGGGTCCTTACGGGTCAATTAGCCCACCAGGTACCTTCAGTAAGTCCACACAGTGGAATTGCTGAGAAGTGGTCGAAGGCCATGCCCCTTTTTAGAACACTGTGCAAACGCGCCTCTTGGCGCACTGCTGGTGGGGGAATGAGGTCCCCTTGTGTCTTGAGGACCTCAGGACTAAAGTGGACTTCATCCCCCATGCAGCAGTGCACCAGGAGGTGTGTTTGCAGCGTGATGGAGAAGGGGGCATGGCCTCAGATCACCTCTCAGCAATCTAGCTGTGTGGAACTTGCTGGAGGTAACAGGAGGACTAGTTGGCCCCCAGGGAAACTCAAGAGGCAAGGGGACTTCATCCCCCAACCAAGAGCGTGCCAGGAGGTGCATTTGCAGAGTGGTGGAGAAAGGGGCGTGGCCTGCAACCACCTCTCAGCAATCCCACTGTGTGAGGCTAGTTGGCCCCTATGAACCCCCAACAGCAAAGGGGACTTTATCCCTCAACCAAGAGCACACCAGGAGGCACGTTTGCGGAGTGGAGGACAAACAGGGCATGGCCTACTATTAGAACTCATTAATCCGGCTGTGCAGGACTTACTGGAGGTAATAGGAGGGGTAGTTGGCCCCCAAGGATGTCCGTGGGGGCCAACTACCCCTCCTGTTACCTCTGGTAAGTCCCACACCGTGGGATTGCTAAGAGGTTTTCAGAGGCCACGCCCCCTTTTCTCTACTACTCTGTAAACATGCCTCGTGGCACGCTGCTGGTAGGGGGATGAAGTCCACTTTACTCCTGAGGGGCCTTGGGGGCCAGGAAGCCATCCTGGTACCTCCTGTAAGTCTTACGCAGCAGAATTCCTGAGCGCTGGTTGGAGGCCCAGCCTCCTTTCTCCACCACTCTGCTAATGTGACTGCTAGTTAAAAAAACATAGAAATTCACTGAAAAAGACACAGGTTTCAGGGCCGTTATAGTTAGAAATTAGCATTTTAAAAACCTTAGAAATTCACAGAAAAAAAACACATTTGAGATGTCATCAGTGATGTCACTGACCATGTCATGAGTGATGTGTTGTATATAACTGACTCTCTCAAGAAATCTATAGATCTGTAAATTATTTTTGTACTACATTTACGTTACCCGCAAGGTGGGCTGTAGGTAGTCTATAGCACAGGCTGTTGTGTGCTTAAAAGGTAATACATGTACTTCTAAGTTTCTATGAGTTATGTGCACACTTATAGACTCATATGCCCAGTTAAATATCCTGTCTCCCACCCATGCTGCAACTTATATACCTATGTACAAAAGCATAGAGGCACTAACTCGCCCAGTCGGACAGCGACAGAGGCACTTATATATTCACTCTCACTCCCTCACAGCACTTATTTTTCCAGAAGAGAATGTAGCACACACTGTTACATACCCCAATACTTTAACAAGAGTAGGAGAAAACTTTTCATGGACTGATGATACTTTCTTTGGGTCCATAGAGAGACCTACCTTGTTCACTTCATTTTGGAAATTCTCCTGAAAGCAGGCCTGATTTTTTTCACAGGGAAAAAAATGGCACTATTGATATCACAGCACCAACGCACAATTATATTCCCTAAGAGATGGAAGCAATCAGGAGGAGGCCTAGAATAGAGATTTACCTAAATTAGATTTGAAGTCGTTGTAGAGATATTTATCTCTTGGTGGGAATCCAGAATTTCCAGAAGTATAACAGTGGTCAGAACCAAACTCTGATAATGGCAATATTGTTCTGGTAGCCTAACTGATATATATATATTGTTCCTCTTTAACAAAGGAACTCCAAAAAGCACTACAAAATTAGGAGAGGCCATTATATGAATAGAAAGTACTTCTCAATTGTTTCCAAAACACAAATGTAAAGGAAATGAAGCCTCCCTTACTGGTCGTGATCCATCAACTCTTTGGACTATGTCAGGCATCGTAATTTCTCTTTCAGAAATATTGTTTTTAAGAATACATTTATGGTCAATAACCTTTTTACACACTCTGATATCTAATAGTGCAGGTTCATTATTAATCCTCACACCTTTAATTTTCAAAACATTTAGTAAGAGAAACAATTGACTTTCAGAACCACTTATAGAAGAGCCAATGTAAGGAAGCCATTGCACAACTGATCCCTTCTGTTTCTCTAAGGCTTTCTGTTCACTCCATTGCTTCTAAGATCAAATGGCCAGAATCAGCACACTATAAGCACAGTCCTATCTGGTGCTGCAGTTTCTTTCTGTCCTCTGTTATTAGGCCTGGGCTTTTCCTATATGTATAAGTTCTTCTCAGGGAAATAAATCCACATGAAAGGGTTGAAAGCTTGGCACTCGAGCCACCGTGAAATACGGTTAAGAAAGACCACAGTATAAGGTCTTCCAGAAAAAAACAACCAAAAGGAATACTGCTGGAGAAAAGTAAAGCAAATATTCAGGGACAAGAACGTATTAGAATGGTAATGAAAACAATTAAACACAGGAGAGTGAAATGCATTGTGACTCATTCTGTTCTGTCAAAGGCCTCCTTAAATGTGCTCTTAGCTGGCAGGAAAAGTTTAGCACCACTTTGGATTAGAAATTCCATGGAGCAAACACTGATGAGATGACCATCTTGGTTAGGTATAGATATGAGGCTGGTCATGTCTACTCTTCCAGAAGAGCACTAGTAGAAAAAACCTATGGGGCATAGTACCAAGCCCCTATCGCCACAACAATGTCACTTTTTGTGACGTTGTGGTGGCGATAGGGTCAGCGCTCTATTACCAAGGCAGCGTTAAACCACATAACTTGGCTAAAAGCCCCTTTAAGTGGCTGAACGAGGTCTTGGTAATAGGGCCCCTTTCACGCTACAATTAGCGTGAAAGGGGGGTGCAGTGGGTGTTGCAGTGGGCGTTTCACCGCAACACCCGTTCACTTCGACGCTGCCACCTATTATCAAGAGAGGCGATAATAGGTGGCAGCACCGAACTTAAGACCAGGAAAATCCTGGTCTTAAGGTGGCGAAACGAGGAGAAATGCTTCATTTGTCTTTGTTTTTGCTTTTTCCATGTGGGCTGCCTTGTGCAGCCCACATTGAAAAAGCAAAATACCATGGTTTGTTTATGGTCAGGAAGGTGTCCCTTCCTGAACATAAACAAACCTTTTTTTAAAATGCCATTTTGTAACTTACATGTGTGCTGCATGAAGCAGCACACATATGGTGCAGCCTGGCGCTTCCGAAGTGGCGATGAGAGGCGTTAAGCCAATGAGGCTAACGCCACTCACCGCCACTTCCTAGATAATATGCCCCTATGTTTTACACCCTTCATACCTCACCATCATGTCAAAAGTCCAGCATTCTACATTGCACACTGAGTGGCCGTAACCATAGAGGTGATGGAGGCAACTGACCGTTGCGTAAAAAATTCACTGTGAACCTAGTGTGGAAATCAAAGATGTGCTGTCCTTCTCCTGGAAGACACTGGGCCTGCTCCTTCCAGTGTGTAGCAAAGACACAATGTCTACCTCATAAATGGAGCAAACCAAGGTAAAATGCTGTTGGCTCTGGCTAATCTTGTTCTGAGAGGTGAGATCTGGCAGTGACATTTCATCCAGGGAATGCTTTGCTTATGAAATTGTGGCACAGCAGTAGACATGGATTTGTTGGTATAGAAGCACATTTACACGCACAGGTTTATGGATTTTATGGAGTATGCGCAGGTTTTAAAAAATTTAATGGAGACAGAGTTAGGAGCCCGTGGAGATGCCTCAGTGGCAGAGAGGTGTGGTTGAGTGCTTTAGGGTGAACATGAACCTCGAATACTTGTCTTGGGTGCAGTTAAGACTGGATAAAGCACCATGGGAAGACCAATGTCTAGGGAAATATTCTACTATGCCCCGGCTGAGGCATTGAGCCTGATAACAGATGAGGGATGGAAGGAGAGGAGGAAAGGCCTAATGTTAAGTGCCTGGACATGATGGAAGTACATGAGTTAAAAAGGGCTCAAATGTCATTGGATGACACTTCAAGGTATACTTTGTGAGTAATAAAGTTGCTGACATGTGGTGTGACATGCAAGTCATTAGTTTGAAACCAAGTCGCTCCATCCAGCCCTTTATACTACTGGCTAATAAATTGAGTACAATCAAATTTGGTAATAGTAAAACATGTTATTTACAGCAATTAGACTTAACAATTGTGTCTATTTATTCGCTATCTTAAAAGAAACTGTTATTGATTATTGTTTCTTTTTCTTTGGGTGTAGGTAGTAGCATAGGATTTATAGACCACTGAAAAAGGAAACGTGGTTATGATAGCATGATAGCATGAAGGAGATAGCGCCAGGACACCTCCGGGTATTTGTCGCGCTTTAAAAGTTTCAATAACATAACATAACATAACATTCATTTTGTTATGACCCATCCAGTCAAAATGGTCTTTTTGGCAAACAAAGAGAGACTCTGGCTGAGCTGTGCTAGATTTCTTGTCTGCATTATGTCTTTGCAAAACATTGCCAATTCTACGGAGTGGAATATAAACATGGAAATCTATCAAGTGCACATGTCCTAAACAAGCATCTGCGATGAAATAGGTCTTGCATTTTAGTGAGTTTGAGCTATTGGCATTGTAAATGACAAGGGCTTTTATTTATGTTTTGGTTTTTAAAACATAAATTAAAGGCACTGTCATTACAATGCCAATAGCTTAAACCCTCGCAAATGCGAGACCTACTGCATTCCAAATGCTTGAGGGCATCGCTGAGTTGCCCCCTTCTGTCTCCCATGGCCCCTGAAGAGCTCCCCATTTACTATGAGTTAAATAAAGGAGCCAGTTGTCACAACTGCGCACGAGAGACCCTCTTGCCGTAAGAGAAACTCATTAAAGAAAATAGTGCTTACAGACCAGAGAAGACGTACCATGTAACAACCAAAGTAAAACGGCCAGTCATCCCGGGCCGTTACAAATGAAGACATGGCGGTACTAAGGAGGGACTAACAAGCCTAATAGCGAATCAGAAGCCAGCATTTATGAAGGATATGGGTGAAGAGTGGGCGAAGCTTCAAGTACATACTCGAATACAGCATGGCTTGCACAGCAGCGCATGCGCTGCCCATGCTCGACCTAAAAATAGTGGGAGGGGGGTACGGATTAGCATAGGCAATGCAAAGTGATATCACATGAAGGGCCGTCTTTGGAAGCAATGCCACGGAAATGCCGCTGACCGCGGCCCCCGCAGGGGGCCAATCGGCGGTCGGCGCCTTAGTGCCCCCGGGGCACCGGTCACCCCTCCCCACCACCTCCCATAGGGAGGGGGCGGGGACGCCGACCGGAGCCCCCCTCCTTGGGCTGGCCGGAAGTGACGCGCAATGCGTGTCACTTCCGGGCCTTGGTGTGAGGGGGAGGCTATTTAGCCTTCCCCCACCCTCCTGGCGACCTCTTTGTCGCCCACCTCGCCTCAGGGGGCGCTGCCAGCCAACATGTGGTGCTGCTGTCCCAATAACTGGGGTGTCAGCGGGGCAAACACAAGGGGACATTATGTCAATAGAACATTTGTCACGCCCAGGGTGCACGAAATCTCTACTTTAACGGAGCAGGAATTTGGCACCACTGGGGATGCTCAGGGTTTGTGGGGGGGGGCACCCCCCTGCCACCCTCCTACTGGGGAGCATGATGGGAGGGGCGAAGTAGGACTTAGGCAATCCTCAATGCTTGCACTTTACAGACAGTGCGCAATGCTTAAGCCAGACAGATTCCCGAAGCTGGTATACCTAGGGGGTTTCATCACTGAGGGATCTGTAGGGGCATAATTCCCATAAGGGATGGTGGGCAGGGGCAAGAGTCGCCCCTTGCCCATGGTCACGCGCTGGCAGCTAGGAGCACTCCTGTGCTCCAGGTTTAGCAATCAGAAGGGACTGTCCAAAGGTTAAGTAAAACCCTTCTCGCCATAATAGCCAAAGCGGGCAGGCCCAGAATTGTGAAGAGGTGTAACCTTCCCGCTGGGGGGCGAAGAGTTCGTGGCACATCTTCGCAGGCCCAACGGGTCCTTTAATTCAGCAGACCCTATCCGATTAGGATAGCGTCTCGGGCTTTGGGGACATAGATGGGGCCATCTACAACACCAGGAGCTATAGCTCACTGGTAGGCCTTGTGCCTGTGGATATAAGGGATCTCACTGGGTTTGAGTCCCGCTAGCGCTGTCACACTGTCATGAGGTGGCAGTATTTCAAACTCTTCTTTCTGCAAGGATGGTTCCCTTCCAGCTAGTTGCAGGAAGCCCTAGATAGGAGAGGTTGCAGGTAAGACTATAGCGGGTTGGTGGGGGGCCCTGGCTGCGACGGTAAGCCGCCTCCAGGGCTGTGGCGGAGTTACAGGGCGATCTGGAAGCAGGCCGGTACAAAGGCTACCTCTGCGCGGCACCATAGGGGGTGCCTGAGCCAAAACCGAGGAGCCTCATGGGAGGGTCCCGGAAGCCGTGTCGGCGCCCCACTAGTCCTGCGGGTGGTTGTGGGCCTGAACAACCGGGGGCTTGCTAAGCGACGCTCCGCCCTGAGAGGGGGGGCGTGAGTAGAAGTTACCAACGGCACGTGATCGTAGAAAGAATCACCTGGATGGCAGCAACGGCGGGCATCGCTCCCGCGCTGCCCGGCTCATCAGGCGGGCAGGCGACCCAGTTGGTTGCCTGCCCGTGGATTGCCCGTAAGATAACCCACCCATTACATATTCTGGAATTATGCAATAAACCTGCAGCATTGTTACCCAACACCAACTGTCTTGTGTGTGTCATTTGGGTAACCTACTATGGGGGAGGGGGGACAGCGGGTGCCCCTGGGGGTACTATGCCGCTGACTGCGGCCCCCGCAGGGGGCCAATCGGCGGTCGGCGCCTTAGTGCCCCCGGGGCACCGGTCACCCCTCCCCACCACCTCCCATAGGGAGGGGGTGGGGACGCCGGCCGGAGCCCCGCTCCTTGGGCTGGCCGGAAGTGACGCGCAATGCGTGTCACTTCCGGGCCTTGGTGTGAGGGGGAGGCTATTTAGCTTTCCCCCACCCTCCCGGCGACCTCTTTGTCGCCCACCTCGCCATTTCCCTCCCTACCGCTTACCCGGCGTAGGCGTTGGGTGGGGGGGGGTTTCTGAGCGTTGTAATGTTTTCTTTTTTCGTTGCAGGCAGAGTTACAGGGCGATCTGGAAGCAGGCCGGTACAAAGGGTACCTCTGCGCGGCACCATAGGGGGTGCCTGAGCCAAAACCGAGGAGCCTCATGGGAGGGTCCCGGAAGCCGTTTCGGCGTCCCACTAGTCCTGCGGGCGGTTGTGGGCCTGAACAACCGGGGGCTTGCTAAGCGACGCTCCGCCCGAGAGGGGGGGCGTGAGTAGAAGTTACCAACGGCACGTGATCGTAGAAAGAATCACCTGGATGGCAGCAACGGCGGGCATCGCTCTCGCGCTGCCCGGCTCATCAGGCGGGCAGGCGACCCAGTTGGTTGCCTGCCCTTGAATCGCCCGTAAGATAACCCACCCATTACATATTCTGGAATTATGTAATAAACCTGCAGCATTGTTACCCAACACCAACTGTCTTGTGTGTGTCATTTGGGTAACCTACTATGGGGGAGGGGGGACAGCGGGGTGCCCCTGGGGGTACTATGTATTTCAGAATCTCATCATGTGTGCGCTGCATTAAAAATTAGAGATTGTAACAAGAGGTTTTCTGAAGTGGTTGCCTGTCTACCTTAGTGCTTTAAAAAAATAATCAATAGAATCACACTTTGAAATTTGGAAAGAACATTTTTACTTCAGTTTTTCTTCTTGTTAATCACTTGGATGTTCTCCAAACCTAATGGCGTTCTTGCTTTTCGAAATGCCAAAGTGACAACGCTTTTAAAGAAATGAGTGATGCTTGGTTGGTACTTTAAAAAACCCAGTTTACAAAGAGTAAAGAAAATATGTTGTGTTTTTTTGTAAATAGCTGATAATTTGGTGTTATATAATTGTTTTAGGCTGCTTTTACAGAATAAAAGCACAACAAAACACCTGACGATGTTAAGTGATGCACTGATTAATTCGATGCTATTCTCGCCTCAGTAACCCCTGCTGTCCATGTAAGCAAAATGCTGCCTGGGAGAGACACGTTGCTCGAGCCACATTTTTAAGCCCTCGCATTCTGACCCCAACAGTGTGTTTTATTTCCATTAGAAAAGGCACAATCCCCTTAACCCGCAAATCAAACAGCCTTCTGGCCATTATACATGGGTTTTGCCGAAAAATACGTCACGGCAAAAAAGAATAGATATTCATACTCTCACTCTGTAATACAAGCAGTGCCAGTGCAATTTATGGGGGTGGAGGGGGGAACTTAGGTAGTCACGGCGAGGCATCTCTCAAAGATTTGCAACAACCACAGACCCACCCAGGCCTCTTTGGGATTTCATAATGTTATGTGGTAGACATGGTTTCATAACGATGAAGATGATGGTCAAGCCGTACGTTTTAGTGGGACCTTGGTCAACAACTCGATCGGGCCCCCTTTTCGGTAGACGACAAAATCTCTAAATGAATAATTAAAAAAAATGTAAGGAAATCACGAAAGCTGCTGCGTCTGGCGCCATCTAGTGTCTCGCGATGTAATCTGCCCTCATTCTTAATATATGCAACAGGCTTCTTACTTTAAATGAAATCAAAATTATAGGGCCTTCCTGCAGAATATGGTGAGGGTTCCCTGACACTCGCATAATCTCATGGATATATTTATATGCCTTTGGCTGAAAGGTGGGCTGCACCCTGCCTCGCGGGGGCTGCCGGTGCCTGCGTTTAATCCCTGCAATGAATACAATGAGACAGCCGTGGATGCGATGAAAGAGCAGCACATGCGACACACCACCGTAATGACTCCCGAGCATGTCAGGCTTTTTCTTTGAAACGTTGGAGTGTGAATGAGTAACAAAGCAGTGGGATGCAAAGACACGACAATGAATCAAGCGACTTCCTATCAGGGTGTGGGCACGTACAGCAAGGATGGATGACGCGTCGAAAATGAGCGCGTTGGCACCTGACAGGATACGCGCGCGGTGCACGACTGCCACCCCAGCAGTCTCGCGCCTTCAGCGTCACGGGAGCTGCCGCTGATCTCACCCGCGCGGTCGTTCCTCGCAGGCACGCACCAACCTCAGAGCAAGCACGTGGCAGGAAGCAAAGGGGATAACGAGCGTTAAAGCAGAATACTAAACCAAAAGTTAAATGGACATAAGGAACTCACAGAAAAGGCAGAGGAAGAACGGACAGTAAAAGAGGGACACGAATCTTATAAAAAAAGCTTACTTGACAGTTATCCTTTTTGTTCATCCAAAAGGGGCTTATTGGGTTTATGCTTGGTACAAGTGTAGGAAGGTGGCGTGTTATGTGGGGATGCTGTTTAGGCTTCTTTTTATTTTATTTTTTATTTATGGATTTGTATAGCGCTTGAATCACCCCCGCAGGGGTATCTTAGCGCTTCACGGACCCACATGAGAGAGCTAACGCAACAGAGCGAGTCTAGAACAGAACAGTTTTCAAAGCCTTTCTAAACTGCAGATGGACTGGGCATTGTCTCAAGGAGATGGGAAGCTGGTTCCAGTAGAGGGGCGCCAGATATGAAAAAGCTTTTCCCCCTGCCCTTGACTTCTTGATCTTAGGTACCATAAGGAGGAATTTCGAACCTGAGCGGAGGTCCCTACGGGTAGTATATCGGTTAAGTTTCTCCACCAGGTAAGTCAGTCCTTTTCCCCCACACTGCTTTATGGACAATGCAGCAGATTTTAAATTTTATTCGTTTGCTCTCAGGCAGCCAATGAAGCTTTTGGGGGAGGGGAAGTGAGGCTGTTCTGTAAGGGGCATTTAGTGTTAAGCGAGCCGACGTATTCTGCACTACCTGTAGGCGGTCCAGTGAGGATTCGTTAGCTGCAATCAGCAAGGCATTGCAGTAATCCAATCTGCTTAACACCAGAGTCTGGATAAGAGTTTTCCGTGTGGAATCGGGTAGAAAGGGGAGACTCTTCTCAGCAGGCTAAGCACATGGAAGCATGAGCCAGCCGTATAGGTCACATGCTCCTTCTTGGTCACAGCCTGCTCTATACGAACCACTAGATTTTTTACTACTTTCTTTGGTAATGGAGCGGTCCCCAGCTCTTTTGGACACCATTCTGGTGTCCACAGCAGTGAAGCTTCTCCAAAAAGCATGATCTCAGTCTTTCTGGCATTCAGTTGTAAAAAGTTGTTCCGCATCCATTGAGATATTGCCCACATGCCGGAAGAGAAGGTGGCTTGAGCTCCCTTGAAAGATTTATTGAAAGAGAAGGTAAGCTGAGTGTCATCTGCATATGATAATGGAGTGAACCCGTAGGTCCTCAGTAGTGGGGCCAAGGGAGCGACATAAATGTTAAACAAGGTAGGGCTTAGACAAGAGCCCTGGGTCACTCCCTTGGTCAATTCCTTAGATGACAAACGATACGGACCCAGGCTGACTGTCAGGGAACGATTAGAAAGGAAACTTGTCATCCACTGCAGAGCCACTCCACCAATACCCGATTCATCCAGTTTCCTGAGCAGAATCTGGTGGTCGACCATATAGAATGCAGCAGGCAGATCTAATAACACTTGGAGAAAGGATTGGCCGCAATTTACTTTTTTTGTTCAGAGTTTTATATCGCACAAACTTGACCCGGTATCGGGTATCGGAGCGCCTTACATAGCACCAGGGCTTTGTACTACGTTTCGTCCGAAAGCCTGATTGCGATGGAACAAGACTGCCTGCCGATTCGATATGGTCCGATAGATGTTTATTAATGTGCTTTTCCAGCAGTTTACTCATAAAAGGTAGCAGGGAAACTGGTCGTAAATTAGCAAGATCTTACATGGGGACTTTGGTGTTTTTGCGTATTGGGATGATCTGGGCCGCCTTCCATACCACTGGAAGATGGCCTTCCTTCAGTGATAGGTTGAGGAGAGAGCGGATTGGAGCTGACAGTTGTTTTACGAGAGAGGACAAGATTCTGGGAGGTATGACATCAAGCGGTGAACCTGATTTCACCTTGCACATTAGAGTTTCCACCTCTTCCTAAGTCATAGAAGGAAAGCTCACCAGTGAATTTGCCTTCGAGCATGATAACAGACCAGTGGTCGTGGTAACCAACTGCGGACTGCCATCAGAGGTGATCTTATTATAGATAGTATCAATTTTCTGTACAAAATAATCCGCTCTTTTATCACAGAAGATTTGAGAGGGAGCTTCCTCCACATCACAAGCTTTAGGATTTGTAAAAGCTTTCAGGATCCGGAACAAAGTTTTGGGTGTGTTCTCTGCCTGGCTTAACTGTAGGATTTTCGAGCCAGCTTTATATTTTTATGATACTGGGTAAGGGCTGTCCTGAATTATTCTTTTTCATTTATCATTTATCATAGCTTCACCGTGCAATACTCTCACAATATTCCAAAGGTGGTCTTTGGATTCTCAATAATACATCCTTAGTGCATTCCTGGTAGTGGGGCATACAGCAGTCGGGCTTTACTAGAGTAACATGTGTTAAGCACGTCAGAGTACCAACATAGACAATAAGTAATTAACATGACTCTAAAGAAATCCAACACCAATTTATAAACATAAAGCAGATATATGATTAGATTTTCAGACAAGAAAATGAAGTAAATCTGATAAGTATGTGTTATGGATTTTAGAAGCAATATTAAATCAGTGCAAAACAGTACTGCAAAACGTTATCTTTGCAGTCAATGGGAAAAAGCACTAGTGACAATTGGTCACTTGCAAGTGGAGCCATGAAAGTCAGTTAGATTTTGCCAGGCTCGAGAAGCCCAGGAGCACAGTTATTCTGGCTGTCCTAGGTGCTTAAGCGGGAGCCACAGGAGAGATGGTTTTTACCTCTTCCACAGTGCTGGGGGCAACAGGGTGCAAAAAGCTGACAACGAAGCCACTGCTGATGATGGATAAAGATTTTTTGGCGTTCCCTCGAGGTGCAGTGCTGAGTAAAGGGGTGGTTGCCGGACTGGCGACCAACAGGCTTTGGCAGCTGTAAGCACAGTAGAAAGTTATTTCTACATCCGGAGGTCCGGAGGTCCGGAGGAGCACTGTAGCCACCTGAAAGTTAGCGGAGTTCAGGATTACCTTTTCCACAATGCACTGGACCGTCTAATTCAGGGTGGTCCTTTGGAGGGCCTGATGGCAAGGGATTCTTTGGTTCTAGTACTTTGTTTTTACCTGCAGTGCTCAGTGTTCCAGTGCATTGGTTCAGTGTAAATCAGTTTATTCAGTTTTCAGCTATAACCTTATAAACAAGTTGCTGAGTGGGTCTTAAAGAGGTAACTCTGATGTATACCTCTGCTGTTTTGAGTTGTGGCTCCTCAGTGAGTCCACAAACAAAGGGTTCCATTGGCACAAGGAAGTCTTTTCTCTCATTGTCCCTTTCAAAACAAAAGTTCAAAAGTAGGAGCTGCAGGTCCAGGTGATCTGATCAGTTGTTACTAGAGAACGATTTCTCGTGCAACAGCCATTTCAGGATTTGGGGCATAGGCCAGGACCATCCTGAGCCCTAGGCCACTGTGGTGAGAATTTCAGAGGACCCCAATGTAGTAAATTAAACCAATTCACCAGTTATAGTATTGCAGGTAACTATAACGTGTGCCTTAAAGTCTCCACCATACACAGTGTTGTCATCAATGATCTAATTTCAGATGTTGCAGTGATGTTACCAGTCAGGATTCAGAAAAAAACACAGCACTCATCGCAGCCACCGACGAGATCTGGACCATCCCAGACTGAGGAGAAACAGCGGCCCTCATCTTGCTCGACTTCACTACGGCATTCAACACAGCCTCCCAAAACACACTTAGAAGACTCCATGAGCTTGTCACCCAAGGACCTGCACTCAACTACATCTACTCCTTTCTCATGGAAGAACCCAAAGAGTCAGACTGCCACCCTTCGCATTGGAGACCAAGAGTCTGATCTGTGGAGTCCCCCAGGGATCATCTCTCAGCCATACCCCGTTCATCCGATCCCGAGGTATCACTCTCATCCCCTATGCCGATGCTACTCAAGCCATCCTCTCCCAGACGGACAAGACAACCACCACCAGATCCATCTTTACCAATTGCACGTCCACAGTAGGAGAATGGATGAGAACCAACGGCTTGAAGCTCAGCTCTGACGAGACAGAAGTACGGGTCTTCGGAAACAGGACCTCCACATGGGATGTCATCTACTGGCCGACAGAGCTAGGACCAACACCCACGGACCACACCAGAAATCTGGGGATCATCCTCGTCGACAAGTTCAAGATAATGGCACAAGTGCACACAGTGAGCGCTTCTTGCTTCCACATTCTACGTATGCTACAACAGATCTTCAGTGGCTACCACAGAACACCTGATGCACCATCATGCAAGCACTAATGACAAGCAGACTTGAAACGACAATGCACTCTACGCCGGAATCTCTAAGCAGCTCCTACACAGACAGATAGACTACTTTGAGGTCTACCTCTCACATAAGATAATTTTGGGTTAACTTATTATATTTAATAAGTGATGACCTTTGTTTAGGGATAGGTAGAAACGTCATGTTTAGTGTCTAAAGAATTATAATGTAAAATCATCTGTTATGATAAAGTTTTTTTAAAGTTATAGTTCTAGAAATGCCACTTTTATAAAGTTTAAAAAGAACAATTGATGGAAAAAATACAGAACAATGTCATACATTCACACCAGTACAGAGATCTGGGCCTAAATCCATCGTTTTTTGCTCCCCATGCCATTCCAGTTTGAACCCAGCCATATGCAAATCAGTCTTGACCCTGCTCCCAATGGGAACAGTCCAGCCAGAACTGCCAAGCCAGGTCTTTTTTGGACTGGAAGCAAGCATCCTAGCACCATTTTCAGGGTTTCACCCCTCATCAGCTGGAGAGCTTGACTCCAGTAGCATGGAGAGCACGGGACCCATGTCTGGGCATACCCGTCCCACTCGGGGTAACAACTGCAAAAAGAACAATTGACGGACAGAATACAGAACAATGTCATACATTCACCCCAGTACAGAGTTCTGGGTCTAAATCTGCACATGCCATTCCAGTTTGAACCCAGCCACATGCAAATCAGTCTTGACCCTGCTCCTAATGGGAATAGTCCAGCCCGAAGTGATGGGCCAAGTCCTCCCTGGAGTGGAAACAAGCATCCTAGGACCGCTTTCAGGGTTTCACCCCTCATAAGCCAGGATAGCTTGACTCCAGTGGCATGGAGAGCACGGGACCCACGTCTGGGCATGGCAAAGTGGAGGTATTAATTTACACAGGAGTAGCAGCACCTGCTGTATAACGTACTATGACCAAACACATTTAATTATTGTGGTGCGACAGGTGAGGGAATAATCCCTAAAACCCTCCAATTGGGACCTGAAAGTCCGAAGTAAGTAATGTCTGCTCCTGTGCACACGCTTCCGTGTAGTATGAAAGTTCATCCAATGTAGAAAAAGTTAAAAGCAAGTATTGTCTCTTGGCGTATTTATAGCAGTAAATAAAAAACACGGAGAATTAATGTAATGTAAAATATATTTTTTATTAGTATTAAATGTAAGAAAATGTACATTTACATTTTTTATAGTTAGATATTACAATATTGAAGATTTACTATTTAAAAAAAAAAATATATATATATATATATATACATATATATATATATATATATATATATATATAAATGCAATATGTTTGTATGCTTTTTAATAGTATTAGTGTGAAACAATATTTTACCCCCGATATTTTAGCAATTTTATAATTGATATTTTTGAAACAATATTTCCGTATCATGATATTGTTGTGATCAATAGATCAATATTATGTCAGTGATCCCTCAAAGGACTGCTCTGCTGCTGGAGGACTGCTTTGCTGTTTGAACCCTGGACTACAAGAGTGACTTCACGGCTCTGTTGACTGGCTTCCTTTTCTTATCTACAAGTACACAGAAAGCTACAACAACTTGAACCCTGCACCTCGACCCTGCCTGCAGAGAGTCATATCCTCCACATGGTGCCCATGAAGTCCTGGACCCTTTGAAGTGGAGATAAAGGAGCCCAACAGTCTAAAACCAAAAATTGGGACTAAAAGAGTCTTCAGTCAAAAGTGCCCTGAGCGGAGACCGAGACCTATCTGTTTGTCAATCTGCCCGAGGTGCATTAACAGTGGGTGCCATAGCTTCCGCTACTTTCTTCACCGCAGCAGCAAATCCTGTTGAGCGGCTCCTCGCAGGAGGGGTATCTGGCCTCATGGAGCGTTCATCAGCTACAGCCTGCAGCTTCATCCCGTTGGAGATTTTCGACTTCCAAAAAAGAGACTAAGGGCTTGATTATGAGTTTGGCGGTCCTACTGCAGGACCGCCCTCAGTATTACAACTGCTGCGGTCGGACCACCACAAGACTGCAGGCACCATCAGGATCTAGGATCCCGCTTGACTGGTGGGCTTTTCATGGCAGAAATATACAATGGCAACTCAGAATATGCTCGACGTTGCCGGCTGCAGCATCGCTGAGCATATTCTGAGTTGCCATTTCACAGCCCTTTTCATGGAGGTGAACCAGCCATGAAAAGAGCGGCAGATAACAAAGGGCCGGATTTGGGCCTGGGCGTGCATGTAGGTGGGGCACATGTAGTGCCCCCTTGGATGTGCACCCAACCTCCTGTATGGTGTGGCATGTCATGCAGGAAGGTGCAGTCGGCGCTCTGAGAGCGGTGGTCTGCCTGTTAGACTGTTTTATGAGCCTGACAGACCGCCGCTGTCAGATGGCAGCAGAAACCCACCTGCCAAACCAGGTAAAAATTTCTGATCTGGGGGGCGGTCACACCAAGGGTTTGGCAGCTCCACAGCGGATGGCCCCTTGCACCGTCCGCTGTGGACCGCCAAAACTCGTAATCAGGCCCTAAGTCCGAAACATAGAAATCTTCACTGCTACTTCATCTAGTGGCTCCCCAACTTTGATGCCTCCTCGAACATTGTTGTCTGCTTTGCCCCCCTGAACTTCCTTTTAAAACTATTTTCTTCAAATATTCTGCTAAATTTGAAGGGAAGCGAGACCGGGCCCATTCCTCTTCATGTATCTGAGCCGTGCTCCATACGGATCCATACTAGTCGGCTATAACTTTCAAATTTGCTCCAGTCTCACGTGGCTAGATGTCCACGGTTGGCGCTTTGACTTTTAAGCACTAGATTTTACTAAAAATTTTAAAAAATGAAAGACTCCAGTTCTACTGAACTAATTTTTGTCATTTTGGTTTCAAATATTTTATTACATCTTACTCTGTTTTACCAAATTGGTGTGGGATTTTTCTTGTGTTGTATTTTCACTTCATTACTGTTCAAGTGGCACATAAATACCATAAACATTGCCCTGAATTTAATCCTGACTGCATTTGTGCCAAGGTACCAGAGGGTTAAGTGCAGGTCTATTTAGTTACACCCTTATGGTTCACCCTGACAGGGATAGTGATTGTTTCTTGAGAAGTGTTCACACCCTCTTCAACCAAACACTGGGAAGTCATAGTTAGGATCATGTTTCCACAGGAAAAGCATTTTTTATTTGCTTATAACTTTGCGCAGTACTGACGAATCTTCACGAAAATTCTCCCCCCCCCCAAAAATTGTTCTTCCACCTCAACTCCCTTTTTGAAAGCTTCGGGGGGATTGATCATGTGGGAGCCGAGAAAAGGGGGGGGGGTCCCAAAACTCGCTTTCCCCATTCATTTTTTAATGGGAAATTTAGACACAACAATAGCAAAGTGGCTGAATGGATTTATGCCCAATTTTGATCAAGGAAGTGTGCTTTTTGTGATTTGGTATAAATCCATTGTGTAGTTTTTGGAAGAAAAAAAATCAAAAGCGTTGTATATTTCATACTGCAGAAGATCAGTGGCAGGTTCGGGCCTTCAACCACGCATTGTGATTGGCTGGCCACAATCTGGAGAAAAAGTTGTGGCCGCCATCTTAGGACTCGGGACTTGGCCCCAGTCCTAAGTCAAAATTAAACTGAATAAGATATAAGGGGGTAAGTTAGGTTTACTCTGAACCATTGGGCCTTGTGTGGGGAGGGTCACATTAAAAAAAAAAAATTCTTTGGGGTTCTGTGGATCCACAGATCCAGCATGATACCCAGAGCGATTCCCTTGAGGCTTTGCTCCTGATCGTCTGATCCGGAGCGTAGCCCCAGGGGTGCGGCACTGGGTGTCATGCTGGATACGCAGACTCACAGAACCTAAAAAAAACAAGCATTGGCATAGCCAATAGGTCTCACCTTTGGGACCTTATAAGTGTTTAAAAATGCAACAGTTAATGTTGATGCACCAAGGATATTGTGCTGCATAACTAAATCTTATAAGGTCTCAAAAGCGAGACCTATTGGCTATGCCAATGTTTATTCTGAATTCTCCTCACTCCTATGCAAATGCATATGTTTATGACAGATTCATATGTTGGGTGCTACAGCTGCTCACATTGCAAGTGTTCCAACAGGTCTATGAAGTATTCAAGTTGCACACGTTAATAAGGCTAAAGTGAAGACGTTTGCAGAAAGTGCACACTCTGTTTCCTAGAGAAGAAAAAGAAACACATTTATGGCGATAAGGCATGCATGGTATTAAACTGAGACAGATGAACTGCACACTGAATGTGACGAGTAACTATTTGATATCAAACATGGCTTTTCCGATACCTCAATACTGTATCTTGACTCATTTTGATTCAATGCTGGTACATTTCAGCTTTGGCACATATATGAGTCACTGGGGCTTGGCTGCATCCCTGGTGGATGAGGAGCTAATTTGATTGCAGATCACAGCTGATGCTTTGTCTCTGCTAACCGGCCAACCATGGCTGCATTGTGAGAATCCGTAATCTCGTGCCCTCTGAGTAACAAGAGCCATGACAGGAGAAACAGCCAGGAAGCAGCTCACAGGATCCAGTGACTAATTTTGAAGTAGCTGGAAATGGGTCATTTTTGAAAGCCCCAGGAACTGGTGTGTGCTTTTAATTTAAAATGAGGGGTGGTGTAGCCAAATATTCAGATCAAAAATAGACAGCACATTACTGTAGCTCTTCCAGTTCAACTATTCAAGTAAGAGAAGTACCAAAAATAAACAAGGAAGTTAACCGCGGGGCCAAAGTGAAAGTGATTGCAGGGGAAAAATACTACTGCCGGCCACAGCTTGCAGTGCATGTGCGTGAGTGGTGCGCGCACAGCAGTAATAATGCCATATGACGCCTCTGCTCAACCGTGCGCACATGCACTGCAAGCTGTGGCCGGCGGTAGCATTTTCTGAAGCCCTTACTTAAAGTCTCGCCAGACCAGCGCAAGCGCTGGGTCAGGCGATACCTAAAAAAGTGGGGTAGGCACCTGCGGGGGCTTGGGTGTCACTTGGGAGCCAATAAAAAAGTGGGGTCCCAAAACACACTTTCCCCATTCATTACTGCACAGGCCTGGCCCTCCGCACAAACCCATGACGTGCCCGGTGATGGACATCTTACTTTACGTTAAAAAAACCATAGAAATTCACTGAAAAAACTGTAGGTTAAAGAGACGTTATAGTAAGGAAACGTAATAACATTTTACTTTATGATTTAAAAAAACCTTTGAAACTCACTGAAAAAACACAAAGGTGAAAGGGGCATTACAATTAAGTGAAAATATCAGTTAAAACATACTGTTTTAAACTAACAAATCACTGAAATTCATCAGCCATAGTTATCTCCAGTAACTATGACTCGTGATCTAAAATAACACTAACTCACGCCCTCATCATTCACTTCTTCTACCCTCACATATAACTTCACTCATGACATGTTCAGTGACTGTATTGATAACATTCCTAATGACATCTAAATTACATCATTGATAGCACTGTGTGTGGTGGGGGCACACGTTATAGTTACTTTAAGACTCAAGTTATAGTTACTTGAGATTACTATTTACTTGAGATATCTATAACTGATGAATTTCCGTGATATTGTTTTAGTTTGTTTAAAACAATATGTTTTGACTGACATTTTCACCTAACTATAACATCCCTTTAACCTTTTGTTTTCATTGATTACAAATTTATGGTTATGTTCATGATGCAAATGCACCTTAATATTTTTCTTGTTTTACCTCCATTTGGACAATATTTTCTTTTAAGGGAAGAAGCCTCCCAACTAACGCCACAATAAAACATGTAATGGTTTGAGTATTCTTCATACCTGCTTCACGCAATTAGGCCTTGTTTATGAGAGCTACGGTATTCGCTATTCCTCGTGCATGCACCAGTTTCTGCTGCGAACACAATTGCAAGTTGTACACAGTTTTCTAAACCTGGTAATACAGGCTACCATCAAATCCGCACTACATGAATACATTTTGGAATGCAAAACTTTCCATAATTTAAACATTTGAAAAAATTGTCACTAATGGGACATGCACACTTTGTTACGAAATGCGCCAAAATCCACAAGTTATTCTCATTGTTGGGGTAAAATTTGCTACAGGTGCTATTTATCGTGCCCAATAAATTCTGTTGACCAGGGCATCAGATTTTTGAAACACAAGAAATAGCAAAACAGTCCTCTGGAGTACTCGTAATGAGGGCTTTAGATTTGTTTTTGCAAACACTAATTTATGCTGTGTAATCCTCATGTCAAATTGGGTATGGTTAATATTCATAAAGCTAATACTTTGCGGATGTTCACTTTTTTCCAAATAACAATTTCACTCTCCTCTCTTGGAACACCTTTGCTCACACCTCAAATGCTAAACTTAGGGCCTGATTAGGTTGGCAGGCCGACTTTCATCTGCGTGCCACCCTATTGTAGACAGGACCGCCCGACATGCTGCCAGCGGTACAGCACCAGGCATTACAATGCGACCACCACCACGGGGGTTGCAAAGCCTATATTTTGCATTGTGGCGGATGCTCCTGGCTTCAGCACTCACCGCAATGCAAAAATGGGACACTTTACATATCCCTGCACTATGTTACGGGCACCATACGTTGCCATCCATATGCACGGATATCTAGGGGGCACCATAGGTACCCCCCAGTGCCCACTACTTAGGGCCAGGGAAGAAAGGGGGGGCCGAAACGGGCCCCCAAAGTCCCTTTCCCCATGCCTATTTATGGCCAGTTAACCGTCATGAACAGGCAGGCAGAAAGGGACATCATAATCCCTACGGCGGTGCCTGGTAGAAATATGGCGGGCGGATGTGATGAGTCCCATGGCAGTGGGACCGCCACCGACAGGCTGTCGATGGCGGTCCCACCGCCATAGTCATCCGGCCCTAAGTACTGCAGAACAAAGACCATACTGGTCGAATTTCCACTGTTTGAACTGAGGTCATGAAAGCACACAAATCCAGTTGCATATGCAAATACTGATCTCCCGTATTGTTCAGGTAGAGCATAGGCCAGTACAAAGAACAGACCTGTCAATAAACTCATTTTAGGTCTCACTCTACTTCTCTCTTTTAGACAGCAACAGCCATAGCAGTATATGAAGGTTCAGAGGGATGATCTAAGTAAATTATCAACATTTATAATTCTGACAAAACTACAGAAATATCATGCTACAAGAAAATTATACTAAAAATATTGAAAATTAAAAGAATATGGAGGTAAGTGTATATTTATAAGTAGAGTTTTATTATGCTTAAGATCACATCTAGATACCTTGATAATTGATATATTGTTCAGGTACATAGAAGTGAATTTAAGTTTAGTAAACCTTTACCTACCTATATATACTTACTAATCTTTTCACAATCTTGATCATCAATATTTATGCTATGATATTTTTAGTACAATATTTAAAGCTCTATATTCTGATAATATACTGTATCACCACTTGGTCAAAATATTGACGTACTAATATATATTGAGACGATAACATCAGTTTGCGAAGTATCATCACCACAGAGTTAGTGGCAGTAAACCTACATTTACCTTTGAGAAATTTCACGAGTTGGTATTATGGTCATGATATATCAGTAGGACGATATATCTTGGGTTGGTATTATGGCATACAGCCCATTTTTCCATCTTTACTCCAGTCTGAGGGGGTCCCTACGTTTCCATAGAAGACACTCTTATAGGGTTTCTCACAAAAGTCTACCGAAGTCAAAGAAAACAAGGCTATTGCTTTGTCGCTTTGAACATTCTCAAAATAAGGTCATTTTATCAGCTGCTGCAGGTAAGAGCGGTGGGGCTGGCTGGGGGTGGATTTCGAGAGACAACCACAAAGGAAAATTAAATAAATAATGATTTTTCTCTCTTGTCGTCTCTCAAAATGCCACCCAGCCGGCCCCACCGCTCTTACCTGCAGCGGCCGCTGGTGTCTTTTATAGTGCCCCAAGGCCACTCCTGCTAATCTGGCACAGAACTTTACTATTCATGGATGCCCATGGCCTGGGAAGGGAGTACCTACGTCTGAGCTCGACCACGTTGTAAAAGAGATCCGACTCTGCTTATTTTTTGCCTTAGAGGGTATTGGAGAACCCAACTCTTGCATTGTACTTCATACTGGCAGTTCAGAAGAATAAGAACTGAGTTTGCATAGATTGACAAAATGGACCCAACAATTATGCTCAAATAGATCAGACCATGACTGATCGTCCTCTCTTCAGGATCTCGACCTTATCAAAGCAAGAACTTTCTGCCACTTGACCAGTATTTCGACTGGCTTCTCATCCTCCTAGGAAGCTGGCATTCTGTAGTGGCCAGAAGATAACACCGAGATGTTGTATGAAACTTGGTAAATCTGGTGAAACGCAAGTTAGTGTATGTTGCTGCCTTGTGTAACACTGAGCCAGGAGGGCATTACATAGATGGAGTGTGGGTGTTCTCATGCTTTCGCCAATATATTCTGAAGCATTAACAGATTTACTAACACTGGCAGACCTGAGAATGCATCAGAATTGCAAGCCTTACTGATAGAGGTGCAAAGAGGAGAAATAATATTTATATATTTATTCCACAACAGCAACTCCTCCACCCTGATCGACAACCTCGGAATGAAACAGCTCGTCACGACGCCGACCCACATTGCCGGCCACACGCTAGATGCCATCTTCTCCTCAAGCCCCCACGTCACCTTCAGCCACGCCTCCGAACTCACCGGGACAGACCACCACTGCATCCACTTCTCCTCCCGAAACCCCTCACACACCGCACACTACAGACCCCCCGCCGCTGCTGGGGCAAAGTCACCCAAGAACAACTACAGACAAGCCTCGCACTCAACCCTCCGACGAACCCCACCAAACCCGATGAGGGTGCACTCACCCTCGAACGATAGATGAACGACTGCGCCAACACCGTCGCCCCACTGACAAATCCCACCAGCACAGACAACAGCAGAAGAGTCAGCTGGTTCACCCCAGAACTCCTTGACTCAAAACGCACTTGCCGGAAACTGGAAAACATATGGCACAGCGACAAGATGCCAGACAGCCACGCTGCCCACAAAGATGCCATCCGCAACCACCACCACCTCATCAGGACCGCCAAAAGGACCTCCTTTACAGACCGCCTTGACAACAACGCACACAACAGCAAGGAACTCTTCACCATCGTGAAGGAACTCTCCAACCCCAGCTCCAACGACATCCCGCCATCGCAAGCCCTGTGCGACTCCCTCGCCGCCTTCTTTCACCGGAAAATCACTGACATTCATAACAGCTTCAGACCCCGGACGACCCATGCCGACCGCACCGCACCGAACCCACCGCACCCCTCCGCCCAGGACACCCTGACAACCTGGGCCAATGTGAGCATTGAGGACACAATCAAGAACATGGGAACAATCCACTCCGGATCCCCGTCCGACCCTCTCCCGCACCACATCTTCAACAAAGCCAGCAATTCCATCGCACCCCACCTGCACAAAATCATCAACCTCTCCTTCAAGACCGTCACCTTCCCTGGGAACTGGAAGCACGCAGAGATCAACGCCCTACTGAAGAAACCCAAGGCGGATCCGAGCGACCTCAAGAGCTTCCGGCCCATCTCCTTGCTTCCGTTCCCAGCAAAGGTCATCGAGAAGATAGTAAACACCCAGCTCACCCGTCACCACGAAGACAACAACATCCTGGACCCGTCCCAATCAGGATTCCGCAGCAACCACAGCACCGAGACCGCCCTCATCGCTGCCACAGACATCATCAGGATCCTACTAGACAAAGGCGAGACGGCGGCCCTCATCCTCCTGGACCTCTCCGCCGCCTTCGACACCATCTACCACCGCACACTACGCACGCGCCTCCACGACGCAGGTATCCGAGACAAGGCCCTGGACTGGACCACCTCCTTCCTCTCTGGCAGAACTCAGAGAGTCCGACTCCCTCCGTTCCGATCCGATGCCTTCGAGATCATCTGTGGCGTACCTCAAGGATTTTCCCTCAGCCCGACACTGTTCAACGCCTACATGGCAGCACTAGCACGCATCACCCGACAGCACGACCTCAACATAATCTCCTACGCCGACGACACTCAGCTGATCCTCTCCCTCACCAAGGACCCCCTCACCGCCAAATCCAACCTCCACCAGGGAGTGAAGGCCGTCGCAGACTGGATGGAGGACAGCCACCTCAAACTGAATACAGACAAGATGGAAATCCTCATCCTCGGGTCCAACCCCTCCGCATGGGACGACTCCTGGTGGCCCACGTCACTGGGGTCCCCCCCGGCCCCCACCGACCAAGCACGCAACCTGGGAGTCATCCTCGACTCAAAACTCTCCATGACCAAACAAGTCAGTGCAGTCTCCTCCACCTGTTTCAACACCCTCCGCAAGATCTACAGATGGATCCCGACAAACACGAGGAAAACAGTCACCCAGGCCCTAGTCAGCAGCAGACTCGACTACGGAAATGCTCTCTACGCTGGAGCCTCGTCCAAGCTCATCAACAGACTACAGAGAATCCAGAACGCCTCGCATGCCTGATCCTCGACGACCACATCACCCCCCACCTGAGGAACCTGCACTGGCTCCCCGTCGACAAAAGAATCTCCTTCAAGCTCCTCATCCACGCACACAAGGCACTCCACAAAACCGGCCCAGCCTATCTTAACAGTCGACTATCCTTCTACGTACCCAACAGGAAACTACGCTCCGCTGAACACGCCCTGGCCACGGTCCCACGCATCCGGAGAACTACTTCCGGAGGCAGATCCTTCTCCCATCGAGCCGCCAGGACCTGGAACACCCTCCCCCTCTACCTGCGACAAACCGAAGACCTGCTGACCTTCAGGAGACAACTCAAGACCTGGCTCTTCAACCAATAGCAGCAGCATCCCCGCTCCCCCAGTGCCTTGAAACCCTCACGGGTATGTAGTGCGCTTTTCAAATTATTGATTGATTGATTGATTGACTGGTTAGGCACACAAATCATCCCCGAAGGGATCTCTAGGCGCCTTTGCAGTATGGGAGCAGACTGTAAATGAGACCTTACTGAGAGAATAACCATGTTTTCAAAAAAAATTCCAATGTGGTGAGGTCAGAGCAATAAAAATCTTTATTTCTCCTCGTTGTTTCCTCTTTCTAAGTGTGGTGCATCCTACAGCACACTTAGAAAGAGTAAAATGCCTCTGAGGATTGTTATCGAGCAGAAAGTTGTCCCATCCTGCATGAAAACAATCCTGCCTCTAAGGAAGGCAACCTTGCAACATGGCGCAAAGGTGCCTGCATTGGCACTCGCCTGCACTGAGTGCACTAGAGGACAAGAATGCACTATATCTTGGTAGATAGTGCATTCTTGACCTCTATCTTTCATGCAGCGCAGTACAGCAAGATGTCTTGCTGCGTTGTGTTTCGTGGAAGAATCGTGAATCTGGTCCCTAATTTACACACAACTGTGAAAAAGTTTGTGAACTGGGCATTGGGAGAGGCTTTGTTGTGAATCTTATGAGTGAGAGACCAAGTGAGTGAAAGACACAGATGTGTACAGGGCAGCACAGAGCATTGAATACTTTGTAACCACTTTTCAAATATGGAAGTTGTCACTTGTTGCCAGGCAGACTGGAAAGTGAAGTAAAATTCCATTGGCAGAAGGTAAGGGCAGGTGAGTAGTGTTATTGTCTTGGGTGTGTAGTTACTTGATGGCTTTTCTATGGGTTGATTTGTTTGTGAGGCAGAGGATTGATGATCAGCTCAGCTATAGTGCTGGAGATTGAAGGATAGAAGCAGGAACTGACTTTTCCAGAGGGCCTGGTTCCTACTGAGCAACAACAGTGCTCTCCAATACAAAACATTGCACTTCTGCAGAGACCAGCAGCATGGTCTCACCAACTCTTTAATGACATTGGATGTGACTTCAGATCAGTGCCTAATTAGTGCTGGTGGGTTCTAGTGCTTGGCACCGGCACTTAATTGCCAGCACTGGCTCTAGTGACAGTCCACCACCTGGTGGCACTGCGTTTTTAATTTTGAGATGAGTACAAAAATCATGTTTATTAAGTCAATATACATTGAAAATGAATAATACCAAACTCTCATGCCATCATTATAGCTTTGGGTGGTCTGAAATAGTCTGAATTGCCACACTTGTAGGAGTGTGATGGTTACGTTTTATGTTGGGACTGTCATTGGAGCACTGGCAGGGTACGGGTGGTGAAGCCAACACTGACCTTCCGAGAAAGACCCCCGCACTAAATGTTTTACAAATTAACCACTGCATCATATGCCCTATCAATCCCACCAACATCACAGAATGTGCTTGCCTATTTTTAATACAAGACTATGGAGAATATTGAACAGTTATTGACAGCAGACACAAACATTGAACTACTAAAAACCGCATGAAAAAATATGTCACAAAGATCAATGGACAGATTTGTTAATCACAGTGATTGCAAGCAATCAGCTGCATATGAGTGGCAATTGCAACCTTTAGATACAATTATTGAAGATATGAGAACTAGTTCCAGTGGCCCAATGACAATCAGAGATCACTGGGCTCCAGTTGAGACATCTAGAGTTGCTTACCACTAACTTCCTGTCTCCACCCTATGAGATCTCCAAGTATTTATTTTAGCACTTAACTAAGGATAGAGAGGCAGGGCATGCAAGGCTTACTCAAGGAAGGGATGTGGGTCAGAACCAGTGCTTAATTTGAGCCTGTGGTTTCCGATGCTGGGCACCAGCACTTAATTGTCAACAGCAACAACAGTTAATTATAAATTCAATATACATTAAACATAACTTTTACCTGTCGCCCACGCCATTCTTATAGCTTTGGGGGCCTGAAATAGACCGAATTGCTCCACTTGTAGAAGTGTGATTGTTAGTAGTTGTGTTGTTACTATCATAGGCACAATAGCAGGGGTAGCGTGTGATGCAAGCTGCAGTGACCTCCTGACGAGAGCCCTGGCACTTATTTTTTTACAAATTAGGCACTGGTCAGTACACAATAAAACACAGCAATGTCCCTCAAAAATTCAATGTTCGGTGTTTGCTATACCTTTGTAAAAGGAAAACGACTTTAATTGACAACATTCTCAATACCCTAAGCAAAAGGAAGATCAGCAATCAAAACCAGAATGGTTGAGCCAGAGATATGAGAGTAAATATTTTTGCAGTGCCTACACACCAGTAGTTAGATTTTTCCGTAATGTTAATGTCTTATGGCAATGTCATTCAATGGTGCATGCGAATACTGGGGTAATGTTCCAGGAAAAAAGATCATAAACCCGGCAGTCAAAGTTACAACAAGCAGGCTTAGTTTCTCGCTTGAGACAGTGCAGCAGTCACGCGTTCCTAGTGGGCCTCTCTTAGTTACCTCTCACTTTCTCCAGGCCAGGAGGTGGAATTGTGAGGACAATTCACTATAGGAGTGATGTTGGCAAGTACTTTTACTTTGGTCCCTGGGCCATACAAGGAGATCTGGGAAAGCTTATCTTCTTCTTCTGCAGGTAGGCATCCTGTTGTCAAGGGTCTGTGCAGACCTCATGATAGCTCTCAAAGGCCCTCAGGCAGCTGGGCTGTTGAACTGCTTCTGTAATGCAGGTACGCCTTCGTAGACCAGCAGTGCCTCCAGCTGCTGTGTTCTTGACCCAGATATAGGCCCTCATTGAATACAGGGCATCCATCAAAAATGGTGAATGCTCCACATGGTGTGGTAACTACAGAGTTTCTGGAGATTGGAGGAACTATATCACAAGGTAGTCCAGAAGGCATCTCTCCCTAATGTAGGACGGAAAAAGGCATTTCTCTCATTATAAACCATGCTGCCACCACCACCACCAGTCCCACAAAAACTGGTTGGGGGTAGCCACTCCCCCTCCAAGAAGGGGCACATTGGATGCCCTCCCTGTCATTATTGAACTACTCAGGGATCTCAGACCATATACCAGGCAGGTTCCACAATTATCTTATATGAATGTATAGGCTCAATGGAGATAAAGAGAAAAAAATTACACAGGACAGGAACACATGCACTCAAGAGCCATAGGACTTACCGTCCCAGCAGATACTGCTTGGTGGTAAATGCTTGAGCTCTCCAGTGCTCCCTATCTGAAGTCACCTTTGCATTCAAAGAACTGATCAGGCCTTTATGTGGAAGCATTGAATGATCGTCTGGCAGTGAGATAGGAATGATCGAATAGTAAGGTATCTGTCTATTCGCCAATGTGGCTGCACCCTTCTCGGCAACTTAAAGGACACAATGATTTCTTATTTCCTCAGCATGAGTTAAGTGGGGCCTGCAGGTCAATAAAAAATCTTTAGGCTAAAACAATAATAAAAACAAGGAGTATTCCCCTTTAGTTAGGACAGTGCAAACAAGCATTTGCAAAGCCAACAGGTCCAACTTTAATGTGCCATGTTTAAATGTGTGAACACAGACATTCACATCTGCTGTTTACTTCCTTTGCATGCTCAATTGGTATTTAACCCATTAAAGCTTACCCTTTTGGCTTTGACAATGCTGAGAAAGAGTAGCAAAATGATGTATGCACATAATGCATATATGAGAAAAAGAACTAAATATTATAAACAGTGTGAAGATTGAGTCTACTTTTCAGATCCCTAATGACTTCAGTTCATCATGCCTTCGAATGGAAGCACTTCCTAGAAGCAGGAATGGTACCCATGTAGGCAGCAGCATGAGGTGAAAGAATAATAGCCCTCTGAGTGGAGCCAAAGCCACACTCTGGAGCATATTTATGAGCCCCTTTGCATCACTAGTTCACCATGCAACTTGGTGAAAGAGCAACTCAAATGAAAAATGACATTTATAAAGCCATGCAAGGCCACCTTCCGTGACTTCATAAATCTCGAGTAATGTAACGCAGTGCAAATCGCTGCATTGCATTGCTCTGCGCCAGGGAGGCATTTCCAAGGGTGTTGCGGGATGTTTAAAAAATGTTTAATTAAAAAACGTACCTTGCCGCCTCTGGGTCATGCGTCTTCTCTCCTGCTGCCTGCATCCGTCTCCAGGTCGGGACAGGAAACAGGCAGCCAGGCTCCCTACCCTAAGCCAATCACAAGCGTTGTTATTGGTCTGAGTGCCGTGACACGGTGCTCCGCCAGGGGCTGTAGGGGTGGGCATGTTCTCCATGCAGGCTGCAATGCAGACTGCATGGAGAACTGGGGAGTACGCATGACTATTTTGGGCAGCCCAAGAGGGCTGACCAAACAGGCATTGCGCACAGGAGTGTCTTCCACTACTTTCCTGCAGAGCCGCCCCGCCCCTTCACGCACTGCCGCTGCAGGAGCAAAAAATAAAATGATAACATTCCATTATTATCATTTTATTTCTTTCATTAGCGGAGGAGCCGTCACAGATTGCAAGGGTGCCTGCGCTGGTGCTAGGCAGCCCATTGTGCGCCAGCGCAAAATAAAGGTCCGTAACGCTGCGTATTCCATCAAATACGGCACATTCCTGCCCTTTCCCAGTGACGCAGTGCAGCAAGGTGACTTGCTGCGCAGCGCCACTTTTTCGTAAATATGGCCCTATATATTTATTTTAAAGAATTGTTAACAGTACACCCAGCAGACTGTTGCGCTGTCAAGCCAGACCTAAAATTGCAGGAATTCTTTCTCTGAATCCCCTGTGAATCCAGCGCCAGAAGACAATGTGTGCTCTGTCTATAATCCACAGCTATTCCAGGTGATTTAGGCTACTTAAATGGGATCATAGATAAGTCATTTAAAAGAAATTCCGCCTGAGGTGTATTCCGTCCTGTTGAGGTTGTTTCCGAAAAGCTGCAGCTGTTTATGCTCCAGCAACTCGCACTGCCCTGAGCTGTCTGTTTTGCCTCGCTTTTTTTATTCTCGAAAGCTGACAGGCATGCTTGTCTTTCAAATCACAGGCAGACAGCGCAGGAATGCAACTATAATCAGTCATTAGCTTCTAATTTTGACTACTTCACGATATTACAAAGCTTCAGATAAGAGTAACCTTTGACAGCCACGCTGTGGACCTTTCCACATGGAAGACAGGGCCCTGATGAGTGAAGGAGAGAATCACGGCCTAATCCAAACAGGGAAAGTTTCTTAAACTTTGCAAACGCTGAACTTCTTGAACATTGCCGGATTTTAAAAATAAACAAGCATTTTCAATGCAATAAGTCTCGCATTTGCGAGCGTTTCAGCTATTGGCATTCTAAATGATAATGCCTTTTATTTTTGTGTTTTTAAAAGAAACACATATATAAAAGGCATTGTAATTTTTAATGCCAATAGCTCAAACTCTCGCAAATGGGAGACCACTTTAATGTTGGCTGCGCCCCTTTCTTTAGACGCTGCTCTCCGTATGCAGGTTACAGCGAGCTGCGTCTAAGGAAATGCACGTGGCCAACATTAAAGTGAAAGCTTGTATTGTGCGCCTTCACCCAAAGTGAAAAAATAATTTCTTTAAAAAAGTTCTGTAGAGCAGCCACTAAAGTGAAAGTGGCCCGTGCTGTTAATTAAATAAATAAATAAGTGCTCCTGCTAAACTGAAAGAGGCCCGTGCTGTAAGTTAACCCCTTGCATGCTTATGACGAGCCCAGCTCGTCATGAGGCACAGTGGAGCTGTGGTCATGACGAGCTGGGCTCGTCATAACGGTCGCGCCACTCCTCAGTGGGCGGAGTCGTGACAAGCCCAGCTCGTCATGAGCACAGCTCCATTGTGCCTCATGACGAGCTGGGCTCGTCACAAGCACAGCGCCGCCACCCCTCCCCCCGCACCGAAGGGGAATTACCCCTGCGACGAAGGGGTTAAATAATTAAATACGAGCAGCCGCTATAGTTAAAGCGGACCGTGCTATAGTTTAAAAACAAAACATATAAAAGCAGGCGACCTGCTGCGACGTCGTGGGTGGAATAGAGGAAGATCATTAAAGAAAACAGTGCTCACTGACATAAAGCAGACTGTGTAACAACACAAATAGAAAGTCCAGTCATTTTGGGAGGTTAAAAATGCAGACAAGCGGTACCAAGGAGGGACTACTAATCCTATTCACAAATGAAAAGCAACGATTTTGCAAGTACAGTAACAGAAGCCAATTGAAAAGAAGGGCAGGAAATGGGCAGAGCTTCTATGCCGTACCTCACTACAGCATGCCTCGCAGAGCAGCGCAGCGCAGCCCAGACTTGACCTAAAAAAACAGGTGAAAAATCAATTGATTGTTTTTTACAGAACATCTGCAAAATCTGCAAAATCCTCAGACCAGCAATAACCTTTTGAGCAATAAATCTTCCACTTGACGCGAAGTTGAGGGAAGTAGCACACAACAGTGTGACATGCAAAATGTATGCAATGCGTACAGCGTCTCCCGCAAAATTATAATTCAGACGACCACGGTCCTTAAACTGGTGATTGCGTTCATAAAACATTGTATCGTCGCTTGCAAGATTTTCAGGGTCTCGCTGAATAGAACCCACCCTGTCCATTGCCACACTGCGTCACCTAATTTCTCAGATGCTTAACCAATCATTACGACCCTGCCCAGCCACTTTCTTCAGGTCGCCTATCCTTAGACCAACCATCCTCCTGTATTAATACTTCTGTCTTCACTCTCCCAAGTTGTACCATTCCTCCTTTTCAATGGTTCAGCTTTCTAATGCTGATAGACACGTCCGTGCAATACAAAGCACTATACATACATATATTCACACATAGATATATATTTCTGAACAAAAAGGACAGTCAGATGCTCAGTTACTATTCCTGGCAACCCCTTACCTACTCCCCACAATAGGTTTGCTAAGGGATAATTAATGTTTCCTTTAAAAGCACCACAAAATACTTTCTCCTGCATATTGTGATAAGTTTGCAAAAGTACGCTCCATCACTCTTTCTAGGCAGATTATTCCTCCCGAGTGTAACGTCACATAAATAAAGAACATTCGTCTGCACCTCTGCCAGAGGACGAAAAACTACGGGTCCTGAGAAAGCCTAAAGATGGCTTGTTTTTCCCTCAACGGTGTCAAGAACGCATTCGGGCTCTCACAATCTCGAATTAGACTGCTGGGCTAGGAGGCGAAAGGTGGAAGAAGAGTGGTGGTGTTGTTTGCAGTGGTTGAGGAGGGCCAGGAGCTAGTTTATAAATTGTAATTAGCATATTATCTACTGGCGGTCGCCAGTAGATAGTTATAGTTAGGACCGAGTTTCCATAGGAAATCTCAAAATTCTATTTTGAATAACTTTGGCGCCGGTTGACGAATCTTCATGAAATTTTCAAAACAAATGGGGCGCTCCGTTCAGCTCCTACCCTGAAAGTCTCGGGGTGATTCGTCAAGCGGGGGCCGAGAAAAAGGGGGGTCCCAAAACGCGTTTTCCCCATGCATTTTTCCATAGGACCTTTAGTCGAAGGTACAGCCCGAACGGCTGAACAGAATTACGTGAAATTTGGCAGAGAGGTAGCCATAAGGTCAAGGAAGTGCCTTTTGAAGGTCTCGTGTAAATCTGTTCAGTATTTCCTGAGAAAATAGCATTTAAATCCATATCAATATCTATACGCGCGCACCGTGCGCGCAATGTGCGCGCACCCTGCCGTGCGCGAGCGCAATTCTGATTGGTTGCTAGATGTCAGTAAACATTCGAATCGGTCGAAATCAGGAAGTGTCGGCCGCCATTTTGTCTCTCGCAGTCTGAGGCAGTGAAAAACAAAGGTGGAGAACGTGAAAAGGGGGCAGGGTCGCGAGTTCCTGACCCCCTAGCCTTTGTCAGGGGGTCACTGAAGGACCCCCAAGGGTGAAAAAAACATTTATTGTTTTTCAAAAAAGCGCGGGGTGCGCGCACCTTGCGCGCACGGCACGATCAACGCATCGTGGGCGCTCGGTGCGCGAAGCGCACCGAGTGCCCACAGCACGCGCTTGGTGCGCGCACGGTGTGAAAAGCCTGAAAAAAAAAATATTAATAAATACATAACTTAGCATTTAAAAAACCGTACAAATTCACTTAAAAAACCATAGGTTTCACACACGTTATAGTTAGGAATTAGCATTTAAAAAACCTTGCAAATTGACTTAAAAAACCATAGGTTTCACACATGTTATAGTTAGCTGGACATTTCCCTCATAAAAAAACAATGAAATTCCCCCGTTATAGTTAGTGCAGGCAACTATAACTCACGCGACCGCAATCCTCTGCTGATGCCGTCAGATATTACATCACTGATTACATATGTGTCTTTCTGAAAAATAAATATTTGTAATATATGTATAGCTAAAGATTAATGGAAGAAGACATGGGTAAATAGGTGTCTAAATACAGTCATGTAATATCTGACGTCATCAGCAGAGGATTGCGGTCGCGTGAGTTATAGTTGCCTGCACTAACTATAACGGGGGAATTTCATTGTTTTTTTACGAGGGAAATGTCCAGCTAACTATAACATGTGTGAAACCTATGGTTTTTTAAGTGAATATGTATATATGTATATATATATATATATATATATATATCACAACACTTCCTGTACCTCCTTGCGGCGAACACGAAAGACAACGTCCCACGCGAAAGTTCACAGTCACAGGTAAGTTTTTATTTCCTCATAGTATCACTCCTCACGACGCGTTTCGGGCATCCAGTGCCCCTAATCACACAACGGATTGGCGGTACAATTCAAATATATATACTCTCTTTTTTCTTTGATTTTTTTGCAATTACACCACGTGATAATGGAAAGTGACAATACTAACAAGTAGGCTTTTTTTCTTTTATCTTTTTTTAACTTTTTCGTATCTTTCTTCACTTGCTATATGTCAATACATAATAACAAACGCGGATGCACCATAAATCTTGTACATTGACATAAAGCAAACTGATCTATGCATATCGTATAGAGTATGCGTATTATATGTATATATATATATATATATATATATATATATATATATATATATATATAGATAGATAGATAGATAGATAGATAGATAGATAGATAGATAGATAGATAGATAGATAGATAGATAGATAGATAGATAGATAGATAGATAGATAGATAGATTGCGTACTACTCCTGACAAGGGATTGAACAACTTTACGGTGAGTAGCATGCTTACTCCTGACACCAAGATGAGAGTTAAATATTTAGTAGATTAGTCAAATTCGCTTACTTTTTTCCTGGTGGATTAGTTGTGATGAGTTTTTTAAGTGTGTCCTCATATTTTTAGTAATGTTTTGAGTAGGGATAGAATAATTAAAGTGCATTATAATAGGGAAGTTGTGGGTTGTTTGTTGATGGGTAGTCGACATGTGCACCTGATATTGGGTGAATTGGATAAAAAGAGGAAGTATTTTGAAAAGTATGTTTGGGAGTTCATAGTAGTCAGAAAGGTTTGGGATAAATCTAAAAGAGGAAGGATGGGGCAAAGGTTGAAGGGAATTTTTCATATTTTGAACATATAACTGAAATTAACATAGATGTATATAGACATATCCCCACATCTAAATATGAAATGATAGGCATATATATATATATATGTATGTATATGTATATATAGTATATATGTATATCATATGTATAGATATTGTGTAAACATATAGGGGTTGATTATGATGTCGGTCGGAGTTGCCTCTGACTGACATCCCTGCGGTTTCGGAACTGACTGACCTCAGGTCGGTGGTCCAAAACTGCAATTACGATGCTACCACACATGGTGCGGTTGCAAACTCCCATTCCCGGCCGCACCATAAGCACCCATAGAGAAATGGGATTTACCCAGCCCACAATCGGAGATTGCGGAAGGAGAGGGGCCCTGCTAAGGGCCCCCAAAGTCACTTTCCGACAGGCTTTCCTTGTCAGAAAGCCAGGCATGGAAATCCTGTCGCAAACTGACATCATAATCCCGACGGCAGAAATGTCATTCGTTTGGGATTATGATCGGTTTCCCATTGGCTGACAGGCTCCTTGAGCCCATTGGAAGCCATTCGGATTGACTGGCTGGTTTAGACTCCAACTGCCTTCTTTGTAAGAAGGCTGTCAGAGTTTCAACCTTGGATGTTGGTCGAAAGCCTCCGACCAGGGGTTAGAGGCTGTCCGACCAACATCCAAATGAGGCCCATAGTGAATATGTATACATTATTATCGACTGCAATTGGCAGTAGATAGGTAGGACCTCATTTCAATAGGAAAAGCGTTTTTTGGCTCGAGCCTGCGAGTGCAAGCGCTAGCGCATGCGTCTTGCTTGCGAGGCACTGTTGTATATAGAAAAGGGCTTTGAGTCCTCCCATGCCTACCAGTTGTGTGCTGCAATATCACTCTTCATTCCAGTGTCCTTAATTGGCTAATTAAGCCGAAACATCACTTCTGGTACTTGCAGTGGAACACTGACCAAGCACAGATTGATTAAACTTAATCAGGTCTCATCCGCTGCTCCCCACCAATTGAGGTACTATTTCTTACCCCCTCCCGCTTCTCCCTCTTTATCAATTTTTTGTCTTATTTTATTTAGGCCTCATCCACAGCCTTCTTCCAGATAGCTCTCATAATGCCAAAGGCAGCTATTCAACCTTTTATTCCTTCGAAGTTGGTAAGCTGATTACCAATTATGGTGCCGATTACGATCCTGTAAAAACCGGGTACGAACCGTCGGACGGAGCATATTCTCCGTCCGACCCGTACCCGGTCGGAACAATATACAAACATGGAAGTACGATTCGCACGGAAATACTATTTCCGTACGATTCGTACAAAACACCGACCGACGAAAATATACATACAAATGTGATCCGGGAAAGCACCGACGTGACGTCGGGACGCACGTAGCCTACCTTTCACGAACCAGGAAGTACGATTCGCACCGACGTCATCCCGCACGGAGAATATTTTCCGGCAGCCAAAAACTGCCGGGAAATCAGGACGACGCGAACAAGGAGTACCTGCACGCGACGGACAGACATGGATCCGAACCTACGTGTCATCCCGGCCCTCATAGCAGTCGACCTCCTCTACAGGTTCCGACGCAGACACCGCAGAAGGTCAGAACAACAAAGGGAGGGGGGAAAGGGGGGGGGCAGGAGCAGGGGCAGGCCACAAAACCCCCACCCAAGTCACACAGCACACATGCCCTGGACATACCTGACCCCCAGGCCCTGGTCACTACGAGGGGGTGGGGTCGTGTCCAGCAAAGCCAGCGTCCGCCACAACGGAAGTGGTTGACGACGCGAACCGGTAACACAACAATACAGGTACGTCCCGTACCCACGCCTTAAGAGCGTGGGTACGAGTCGTACCACGCCCACACCTACGTCACCCCAACAATGGCGGGACGGCTCGTACCCACGTGGCAAAGGCCTGGGTACGGCCCGCACAAGCATTCCACAGCGTGGGTACGGATATGTACGGACCGTACCCCCACCCGCGTATGCATGGAGCGTACCCCCCATCCCAACAGTGTACGTACGGACCGAACCCCCATACCCGTATGCATGGAGCGTACCCCCACCACAACAGTGTACGTACGGACCGTAACACCACCCCTGTATGCATGGAGCGTACCCCCCACCCCAACAGTGTACGTACGGACCGTAACACCACCCCCGTATGCATGGAGCGTACCCCCCACCCCAACAGTGTACGTACGGACCGTAACACCACCCCCGTATGCATGGAGCGTACCCCCCACCCCAACAGTGTACGTACGGACCGTAACACCACCCCCATATGTATGGAGCGTACCCCCACCCCAACAGTGTACGTACAGAGCGTACCCCCACCCGTGTATGAATGGAGCGTACCCCCACCCGTGTATGAATGGAGCGTACCCCCACCCCACCAGAGTATGTACGGAGCGTACCCCCACCCGTGTATGAATGGAGCGTACCCCCCACCCCAACAGTGTACGTACGGACCGTAACACCACCTCCGTATGCATGGAGCGTACCCCCCACCCCAACAGTGTACGTACGGACCGTAACACCGCCCCGTATGTATGGAGCGTACCCCCCACCCCAACAGTGTACGTACGGAGCGTACCCCCACCCATGTATGAATGGAGCGTACCCCCACCCGTGTATGAATGGCGCGTACCCCCACCCCACCAGTGTATGTACAGAGTGTACCCCCACCCGTGTATGAATGGAGCGTACCCCCCACCCCAACAGTGTACGTTTGGACCGTAACACCACCTCCGTATGCATGGAGCGTACCCCCCACCCCAACAGTGTACGTACGGACCGTAACACCACCCCCGTATGTATGGAGCGTACCCCCCACCCCAACAGTGTACGTATGGAGCGTATCCCCACCCGTGTATGAATGGAGCGTACCCCCACCCGTGTATGAATGGAGCGTACCCCCATGCCACCAGTGTATGTACGGAGCGTACCCCCACCCGTGTATGAATGGAGTGTACCCCCACCCCAACAGTGTAAGTACGGACCGTAACACCACCCCCGTATGTATGGAGCGCACCCCCCCCAACAGTGTACGTACGGACCATACCCCCACCCGCGTATGCATGGAGCGAACCCACACCCGTGTATGTTCTAAGCGTACATATCTTGATATAGGAGGGTTGGGTGCAGAGTCCTCCCAGCAGTGCCTGGACATAAGAGGGGTGTGTGCAGAGTCCTCCCAGCAGTGCCCGGACATAAGAGGGGTGTGTGCAGAGTCCTCCCAGCAGTGCCCGGACACAGGAGGGGTGGGTGCCTAACACTCACAGCAGTGCCCAGACACAGGAGGGGTGGGTGCCTAACACTCCCAGCAGTGCCCAGACATAAGAGGGGTGTGTGCAGAGTCCTCCCAGCAGTGCCCAGACACAGGAGGGGTGGGTGCCTAACACTCACAGCAGTGCCCAGACACAGGAGGGGTGGGTGCCTAACACTCCCAGCAGTGCCCGGACATAAGAGGGGTGTGTGCAGAGTCCTCCCAGCAGTGCCCAGACACCGGAGGGGTGGGTGCCTAACACTCACAGCAGTGCCCCTGCAAAGAAAAGGGTGGAGTACCCACAGATCCAATGCCCACAAATGTCAGTCAGGTGCACAAAGATCCTGCAGTACATGTACCATGTGTGTGCGAGGCTGGGAGTATACACATGCATAGCGCCGAAAAGAAAACATGTCCACATGAAGTCATGTCAACAGTCTACATACACAAGTACAGTGACCACCAAGGACGCCACGAATGATGCAGGTGGAGACATCGCTCAGCATGCATGGCCAAAGTCTAACGAGTCCGTCACACACCCAGCCAATGTAGACACAGCTCAGCACCACATATTGGAATGACCCTGCAGGGAAGATGTCAGGTTACACAGAGGAAGGAACACACCTTGGGACGATGTCACCATGCAATAACTGCTTACATGAACAAAGTTATGTAGCCAACAGCTTGTGATGGCACACAGATACCAGGGTCCACCCTATGACCAGCACAAGACTACAATTCCCACACACCCAACACATTATCACCACCCAAAATAATGGAGCAGGTCCACCAACAGCAATACCAGATAGACAGTAGTGTACTCAGGAAAAAGAAATTGCTTTATTCAGCATCCAAAAATCTGTTTGTCCCTTGAAAGTTCAAAATGTACAATGCCCATAGGGCAATCCAAAGTTCAAATCCAGGTGGGGGATACAGTGGGACGCGTGTCCCCTAGCTTGCCTGCACAGTCAGACTCCTTTGTCTTCCAGAGGGGGGGGCATCATGTGGGGGGGAAGGACCAGGCACCGCAGGGACATGAGGGCGAAGGGTAGGCGTCGCGGGTGCAGGGACGGAGGACTCCACCACAGGGGGTGGGGCAGCGCCAAAGGCGGAGGTCAGGATGGCGCTGCACACCTTAGCAAGGTCCTCCAGCGACTCCCCTGCACCCAAAGGAACCACAGGACCCAAGGAGGGGGGGGGGGTCGGAGGGATGGGTCGCAGCGCCACTGGGGGAGGGTGTGGACAGGGGGGGGAACCAACTCCCCTGCCGGTGTCCTGCCTCCACCGCTTGCGGGGTGGTGCCACACTGGGGCTGATGGACAGACTGGGCAGGACTGACCCTGTATCCGACTTTTGGCCAGGAGAGCTGAGGGGAGGGGATTTGGAGGGAGTCGATTTTGTGGAATGCGGACTCCCACTCTGGCTGCGTGTCTTGCGTTTGCCCCCCGACCCAGTGGGTGTGCCTACTTCACCCTGTGTGTGCGTGCCAGGAGGTGTGCGTTTGACCTTCCCTGCTGGTGTGGTGCCTGTGTCTGTTGTGGTGGGTGCATGCTGACGTCTGGGTGTACGTGGGACAGGCATGGGAGTGGGAAGTGTGGATGGGTCAGGGGTAGGGGGTTGGACGAAGCGCTGCAGGAGACCCACTGCTGCAGTCAGTGTCGAGTCAATGGACCTCAGCAAGTTGCGTTGGTCAGCCTGCGATGAGAAAATGCCCTCAAAGTATGCCTCCATGTTGTTCAGCACTTGGCTGTGGCCATGGAGGACATTAAGCATCGCAGCCTGACCAACCTGCAACTGCCGCTGGATGTCCACAGACTCGGCATTGGCGGCAGCAGTGGAGACAGGGGCAGGGGGTGCGGTGCCTGGCAGGAAGGAGACATGTGGTGACCGGGCACGCTGGGAAGGGACACGAGCAAGTGGGAGGCGGCTGATGGCAATGGAGGGGGCGGGGAGAGATGTTGTGCCGCTGTCAGCTGGTGGTGCAGCCTCCGCCCACTCGGAGAGCTCAGCCTCGGACCCGTCAGCTTCATATTCTGTGGTGGCAGTGGACAGGTCCTCTGCCTCACTCCCCTCCGCCTCAGTTCCACTCAATGTGCCAGCCAAGATGTCACTGCTGGCACTGGTGCTCGGTCCCTCTGCTCGGTCTGTGCTGATATCTCCATCCGTGTCCCCCGACGATGCTGTGGGCAAGGTGAAGAGACAGGAAATAATCATACACCTGTATACATATGTCACATGAGTCCAATCTACATAGGTTACAGTGCATAGCCTGAAAAGAAAGATGAGTAATATCTACGATACAAGGTACATATGTAGGCCCTGCAACACACAGTTGGTTGACCCACCATGCCACTGAAAAACTATGGAGAGCATGACACAATAGCAAATGACATGAAATGGATTTTGACAGAGGAGCCAGTCTCTGGGGACAATCCAGCACTGCATCTGCACCACACAGCGTTGCCGAAAATAGGGATGAGCAGGGGCCATATCCATGAACTTGAGGCACATGCTGCATAGGTAATACTGAAAACATGCCCACCATGACTGGCTCACTGCACCTTGAGTGTATGTCCAGACAAACATCACACACTGGCCAGACCTAGCAAGGAGATTTCAGGTTTTGACATGTAGGCTTTGCCCGCACCAACCACCCCCTACATGAGACAATTTGTTGAGACACAGGAAGCACTTACATCTCTTAGTCTGGGTGAAATACACATGGGCTGGAAAAATGCAAGATTGGACACAAAATACCCAAGGTGCGCCTGTCCAAATAATCATGTACAAATGGCCATCATCAGATGATTGTAACAAGACACACAGGCACTGGCCACCATGAGTATGAACAAGGAAAATCAGGTCAGGCTGTACAGTGGACACTTGTACTACATTTTACGTCAATATACATGGTGCCAGGGGACAATGGCACAGAGCACAACCTATGCTGTAGACACTGAGAGTGTCCACATTTTGTGATGACACACATGACACCTAGGAAAATATGCCCCAGGGGACAGTAGTGGCCACACAACTCCATGGTCCTGAATGGGAATGACTGCAACACATGCCACCATCCCTGCACTATGCGTATCGCACACTCATGCACATCATGTAACAGGCCACAACATAGGACATGCGTGCTGTAAGGCATGACACTTGAGAGACTAACTCCCATGTCTGGACTCAGCATCAGTGCCAACTGAAATGGAACCCACAAGTACTGAACTGGACAGGGCACAGGCAAGGTCCCAAAACCTGTTACACACCACCCCCACACATGATGCTACAGGCATTGTTCACGTGGATAAACTGCCAGCCTAGATAACCTTGTGAAGGAGTGACTACACACAGACCAGGGAACACATTGCAAGGAGGGGAAGGGAGGCAGGTGACAGGATCTGCACAGCACCTTTGAACCCTGGCAGTGTATCCATGCAACTGCGCACTTACAAATGCTGGTGACACACAACAAACACACATGTACCTACCCCCTTCCTGCTGCTGCTTCTCCTGTAAGCGCCTGTCCAAGTCTGGAAAGACCACCGCCAGCACACGCTTGTGGATGTGGGTCAGACGGCACCGCCCACGGTTCTTATGGGTCTCAGGTGAGTCCCCCAGCAGGACCCGTGCGATCCTCCGCGTCCAGCACCGGATATCCTGCCAGCGTTTTCTCACCTGGGCCAGGCGCCGCTTGCGACCCTCCGTCCTCCTCACGGCACTGACGGCGTTCATCCAGATCTGCTTCTTGGCAGAGGCGCCTACCTGTGAGGATGAACAAGTGACACTACATCAATACACCTGGCACATGTCACAGAGACACATATTAGAACAAATTTGCTGGTTACAACCAGGCATAGTATGCAGCCAACGCATTGCACCTTTGTCATAGGGACATTATCCTCTGGGGAAGGGCAAAAGCAGTACGTGCCATTGAAAGTACACAGGTGGAATGAGGGCAACGACACAATCAATGATCCAGGCTCACACTGTGCATCACAAGCTACACCAGGATTATGTGCAACACCTCAAAGCAGTCACATGCCACAGGCCACTGACGCTACCTCAGCAGAGTACACAGACACACACAGGCACAGGACATTCACCTGCCATTGCCAAATGCAGCTACAAACCTCACTCGGCACATGTGCCACTAGACGGGGGGGCTCACAGGTGTGGGGCTGGCTCTGCACGTCAGACACACAGCACTGCTCCCTGCTCACATCACATGGGCAGGGTATATCCTTCCCTCATGCAGCTTGGGTGCTACACTCCACATATGCACCCACCCACATGACAGGGGACTTACGCACACACCGATGTCCAGGGTACGAACACATCATGTGGACACTCTCAGCACAGGTATACAGAACTAACACACATCTGTGGGTACAGTCACCTGTCACACTGGGCTGACCACATAATCACATGAGGACTGTAGAGGCAACATTCCCAGGAGGATAAGACAGGCAGAATGTGGCATGCACCATGCAGTGATTGTCACAGTAAACACAATGCAAGTGAGGACGGCAGACATGCACCACAGCATGCTCTGGCTGGGAGACATCAGGCATTCCCCCCCCCTGGGACCCCCCCTACAGTACATTGCATGTGTGTCACACCTGGACACAATGCCAGAAGTCACAGTCACAAAAAAGGGACACAGTCTGTGCTAGTGGACTCTGCACTCACCTGATACCCTGGTCGCCCATACAGCAGGGGGTACTGTGGGAGGATCACATCCAGCAATGCCAGGTTCTCCTCCAGGGTGAAAGGCTGGGCCCTCTCCACAGACCTTGACATGGTTCCAGGGAATCACGAGCAGCAGCTGGGTCGTAGAATCCAAAGATGTGCAGGCAAGTGCTCTCTCATGAGACCTGGCTGCCTTATATCTGCCTTGCTGGCCTGTTTCATGCACAGGAGTACAGAGTGATTGGTCACTCACATTTGCATCCTATGTTTCCTCCAATCCCTTTAAACCTAGCACAGTCAGTGGGTTTTTATTGTTTTTTTTCTTGAGCATGATGTCAACTCCACAACCACTTTGCAACAAAGTAGATTCATTCAAACCGACTTTTGCTGTGCACCTGCAGAAAAAAATTCATACTTTAAACTTGGTCTCCATGACAACCAGCATGCATGTAGGCATTTATACTTGTCCCTCATGTGTCCCCTATGTAATTTGGAGATTCACACACAGGTACGGTGCGTTCCGGGGCACTAGGGCACCCCAAATGCATAGCAACGGCCCGTACAGGTGTGTGTACGGTCCGTATCACTATGGGTGTGCTCACGTATGCGTACCCATAGTGATACGGACCGTACACACGCGCGTACGCTCACTATCACTATGGGTAGGCCTACGGCAGCACTCCCATAGTGATAGGGAACGTACACAGGCCCTCAGAGCGAATGTACGGTGCCTTTCACACATCACAGTGGTGACAGGCAGCACACAGGAAGGAATAGAGCTGACATACTTGTCCATGGATGGACATCAAGGCATTGTCTGGGCAGTACTACATGTGTGGGGCACAGGTGTGAAAGGCTGTGATGTGGCACATTACTCCTGAGTTGTGAATGTAATAGATGTATGATGAGATGTGTACAGATGTTATGTGTGACGGTGCAATATGTGCCAGACATGCCCTTAACTCCTTTGACATGTGTGCATGTCGTACTGCACACTTGGGATGAGCGTCACTGGCATGGCACAGTCAGCAACACACGCAAGTGTCCCCTGATGCCCGCTACAGGGGTTACCACACCAGACATGTGACTACCCACGGTGCATGATGTGTCTATGTCATGTATGTGTGGTGTGTTCACATTAGCTTGATGTTGGTGTTCCCTCAAAAGCATCTGCTGTTGCAGCAACCAACATGTGTCTGTGTGTAGATGGCCATGGCACACTGTTACGCACACCAGGCCACATGTGGTATCGGATGTAAGGTGTGTATGTATGCCTGGGACACGGAGTAGCGTAACAAGGACCTGTCTGCATCCTCTCAATGTATGTGTGGTGAGTCATGACATGTACACCTTAATGGCAAGGTGTGTGGGCTGTCCTAGTGTAATGTCATGTGACCTGTGGCTCTAGTGTTCCGCTACCTGTCTCTGCAATCGACATCCTACTTCTGCTGATGTGTTGATGTATGTCACTCCTGTGTTGCGTCTGGCTGTTCACTTACACTGGAGACACAGCTAGTCCCATGCCATGGGATGTGGAGGTTCACAATCTCCGTGTGTAGCTGGGTCTTGGTAGGAGTGTCACCTGGCAGCCATACGTGTCCAGGGCATGTAGCACATACCTGACTCCCTATGTGGCATATGTGTATTGACAGATTAACATGTGCTCAGTACATATAAATTGTTGTTGTAGTGCACTCACTCTTCCTTGTCACTTCCAAATTACTGCAGAGCGCCGCCTCTTCCCCGACCAATTCCGGACTTGGCTGACATGCGGGAGAATGACTGTGTACGCTGCTACCGCTTCCCACAACCGTTGATTGAGGAGTTGACGGCAAGGCTGGCACCACACCTGCAACCGCTGTACAGGTATCCTACGGCACTGACACCCAAGCTGAAGGTAATGGCAGCCCTACATTTTCTTGCAACGGGTACCTTTCAATATACCATAGCTCATGTTGGTGGCATGTCCCAGAGCATGTTCAGCCGTGTGCTGCATGATTTCTTAGAGGCCATGTTGCTTCACCTGGATGAGTTCATCCATTTCCCAACTCCTGAACAGTTGACTGGGGTCAAGCGTGGATTCTATGCCCTGGGAGGGATGCCCCATGTCATTGGGTCCATAGATGGGACACATGTGGCTTTGGTACCACCACAGGCACAGGAGGTAGCGTACAGGAATCGCAAACACTACCACTCCATCAATGCCCTTGTGGTGTGTCTGTCCAACATGGTGATTTCACATGTCTGTGCTCGTTTTCCAGGATCAGCACACGATGCCTACATCATGAGGCGTAGCAGGGTGCCTGAAATGATGACGCAGCTGCGCAACGAACGAGCATGTGTTGTTGGTGGGTACACTCTGTCTGTCCTGTATTTTGCGTAGACTTCCAGCACGACCGCTTCTCCTGTCCTACTCATGTCCATGTGGTTTCCATGTAGGGGACGCTGGCTATCCCAACATGCCATGGCTGATCACACCTCTCCGCAACCCCAGCACGCCGGCCCAGCTCCGCTACAACAACGCCCATGGCCGGACAAGGCGAGTGATTGAGAGGACATTTGGCCTCCTGAAGAGCCGATTCAGGTGCCTACACAAGACCGGCGGCGTCCTCCCATATGCCCCGGCGAAGGTCTGCAAAATCTTCATGGTCTGCTGCATGCTGCACAACATGGCAGTTGAGAAAGCTGTGCCACTCATCCTGGATCAAGATGATCAGGACCATCCACCCGTGGAGGACGAAGGGCTTGGCAATTGGGCTAGTGATGTGGAGGATGTGGTTCCGCAAGAGGACATCCGGAGTCGGCTCATACGCGACTTCTTTGCTTAGTGGTGAGTACCAGTGTCTGAGTGTGCACGCATTGGTCCCCGTGTGGCATGTGTTGCGATGTGTGTGTCCATCTGCATGTATGCCACGTGAGTCAGAGGTGTGTGTGGATGTGTCACTCGAGTGATGGTGCCAGTGATGAGTGCATTTCCACAGTCATAATTGTGACCTAGCATGTTGTCATCCTTACATGTGTCGAGTACATGCACATGCAAGTGGCTGTGCTTTTTGTGGCTGACTTCTTGTGTGTCTCTCATCCCCAGGTACTTGCGCATGCCGTCTGCTGGTTGCATTGTTGTGGCACTGCTATTCCTCATGGACACGTCATCGTGTGCTGACTCAGCGTTACACGCACGGACAAGTTTGGAAGTCTCCTTAGGGTAAGGGATGCATCAGGGGTGTATTGGGTGTGGCAGTTGTTTACGATGTGTGCACACTGCCCCTGTCGATGTTTGGTTCCTCTGCAGACATGTCGCATCACCATGGGACACATTACATGTAGCTGGATACACCTGAATAGATGGTCAAACTTGTTGACAGTCATCTGTGATGGGATAGTGGATTGTGATGATGGCATCAATGTGTGTAACACTGCCCTCGGACACATACGGTTTGCATTGGCTTGACATGGTGTGGGACTTCCACATCAGAGGATCAATGGTGTATGGCAGCCTCTCCGTGAGCAGCAGGGGGTGTTTAGCTGTTACCCGACACTTGTGTGCCAGTTCCATGGCTATCACGCATTTGTGCTGCAGAAGGGGGGTTCCAGTGTTGGACCCACATGTTACTCCACATGACCTGTGTATGTGTACTCCGAGTTGCCTCTGCATTCCGGAATACATGACTAATAAAGGTGTCCCTATGCCTCCAAGGTGCCTCTTCTCAGTCAATGCTGGTGTGTTGCCACGGTGCATACGGCATGTCTGGCATGGTTTTCCGTGATAGTGGCTATGTGTCTATGTGTAGAGTAGCAAGATGCAAGCTGTTTGTGTGATTAGACTCTGTATTGTGCATGATGTCCATGACTGTGTGGGTATTGTGACATGTGCCATCCCCATGCATCCAACGTTGGCCAGGCCACCATTCTCTGCATCCACCTGACTCAAGCTTGCAGGACATGGTTCTGCCACCTGTCTACACATACCTGGGTGCCCCCAGGACAGTCCACATGATCCCTGACCTCTGCGCATGACTGTTGCTGTACTCAATATGTCTGTCGGCACGGTTGTGCGGCCACCCCCTCAGCTGGTTGGGCCCATCACGGGTGTGTATGGTGCTCCATGTCTGTCTTGCCTAATACATTGTGACCCATGTGTGTCCTGTGCCAGACTCAGGCCCCAGGGTATGGATGGTTAAAGTCATATGAGAACTCAGGCATGGTTAGACTTTACAAGACACATGTACGGTAATAATGCAAAATGTAGGCATCATCTCTTTATCGTGTAACTTTTTATTTGTGTTGGGGTACGTGTTGGGGGGGGGTATGACAAGAGGGGCTTTCCGGGTGTGTGGAATCCAAAGTTCACTGGGGGAGTTGGTGTCCTTGCCATTGGAAATCATCAGAGTCAATGCCACAGTCTTTGTCAACATTGGTCAGACAGTGACCAGCAAGTCCATGTGGCAGAGAATGTCTTTTGCTGATGTGCTGCTGTTGGTCCAGTGGGCCAGGTGCAGGGGCCAGGTGTCCTGGGAGATGGTGCTGTTGCGCCGACCCTCACGGTCTTTTCCGTGGACGACCCGCCCTCCTGCGGGAACCCTCAGAAGCAGGCCGTGACGATGTTTGGGATGCTCCGTCGGATGTCTCCTCCTCCTCCTGATCCCTCCCTGTGGGTGGTGATGTTCTTCGCCTGGTGGCACAGGGAGGGTTGCCCATGTTGTCGGCTATCCGACGGAGTGTACGGTGAATTCCCGTGAACACCATCACGAGCTCAGCCTGTCTGTCCTCTATCCGCCCTTGGTGTCGCAGTTGACAGGCATGTTGCTCCGCATGTTGCTGGGCCTGCTGGGTCTTGATCTCCTCGAGGGTCCCCTTCATCTCGTTGAGGGTGGACACAACCTGGCTCATGCCGGTGGTGTCCTGCCGGTATGTGTCCAGGATGTTTCTCACATGGGAATATACCGGTTCCGCAGCCAACTGGTCAGGCTCGCGCCTCCGCCGTCCTCCACTCCCACCACCCCTGCCCACTTGCACCTGGCCTGCCCTTGTGGGCACATCGGGTCTCCGGGACCCCTGAGGGGTGGCATTAGCGTTGTCGCCTGCCTCCTCCTGGGTGCCCGGTACACCGTGTCCCTCCTGGTCAGCCTGGCTGCGTTGTGGTGGTGGGGCAGGGATCCTGGGTGTCTCCTGGGATGTGGCAGGAGTGGGGGTGGTGGTTGGCCCAGTTGTACCTGACGCAGGTGCTGCAGGTGGTTGGAGACCAGAGGGGCCAGGTTGGTCGGGGTCGTCCACAAAGTGGTGAGAGTCGTCGCTGCCGGTGGGATCGTCATCCCGCAGAGCCGGGTCCTGAGAGTCTTCCCCCCCAGTGTTGGGGGGTGATCCACGACGTTGACCTGTGTGTGAGAGAGACAATGTTATTTTTGTTCCATGCAACATCCATGTTTCATTCGTTTCAAAGTTGGCACATTTCCTCTGGGTATTTGGATATGTCTTGCATTCCACTCACAGTGCACTTGTGCATGGGTATGTCCCTTGGCCACAGCTTTTGAGACTTTACCTATGTGTGACACAGTCTTACTTGCTGCGTCAATTGTGACTGCAGTCAGCAGTGGAGAGAGCAGGTGTGGCGAGCCATGCATTGGCGCCTTCGGTGTTGCACTGTATGTGGGCACATGGAGTTGTTCCACACACTTATATAATGCAGGTAGCTGGCGTTGTGCTCGTGCACAGGTTGAGACATGGCCCAGTGTTTTGCCATGGAGAAGAGAGGGGGATTCAGGCACTGGCCACCCTTGTCTACATGCACGCAGTCCACCTGCTGACGAGCAGACATTCCCACACCACCCAAGGCTGAATTGGTCTCCCTGTGTCTCCCTTTCTCACTCCCTCTCTGTCCCCCTCTCCCTCCCTCCCTGTGTCAGCCTCCTCCCTCTGTCCGTCTCCCTGTGTCTCCCTCCCTCTCTCTCCCCCTCTCCCTCCCTCTGTGTGTCACCCTCTGTCACCTCAGCCCAGCTTCCTAGGCACACACTTTTTGCAGATCTTTGGATGGCCCTTGGTTTGTTCATGTGAGTTTGTTTCTGATCTCCAGGCACCCATTGGGTGTAGTGTCTGTGTCTGCGCTGCTGCTGTGGTGGTGTGTGCTGCCACTCTTTCACAGTGTTGGCTGTTCATTAGCGGCTGTCATGTGCAAAAAGTGCCTTCACCCCCATGTCTTAATGCAAGGCGTCCGCCATTTGCTGGCAAGTCTTTCCTGTGTGGGGACACACTGTTTGTCTGGCTGTGACCTAGGCCATATGAGCAGAGGGCATTGTTGTCTGCTTCTGAGTTGCACTATGTGATTTTTGAGGCCCACACTCCCGCCATCCGGGTTACCGTGTCTTGTGTTGGTGTTTTCTGTGGCCTGTGACTTGGGATTGTCCAGCTGGGTGCATGGGGCATGGTGGCGCTAGTGGCATGTGCGTGTTTATGGAGTGTGGTTGAGTCATGCGATAGCTTGGGGTGGTTGCGTGCATGATTGTGAGTTTGGTTGTGGATGACGTTCCCCCCATGTGAGGTGAGTTGTTTGTTTACTCACCAGGCTCTCCGAGTCCTTCTACTCCGTCCACTGCCACCACCGGCAGTATGGCCATCACCCTCTCCTCCCAGGGATGGGATTGTACGCGTCTGCGGGGTGGCCCTCCTCCAGTGATGTTGGCCTGGTTGTGGTCGTCGGTCATTTTGGCTCGGACCCTCCTCCGCAGATCGTACCACCTGGCTTGGCATTCATGCCTGGTCCTTCTGGTGGACGCAACAGCATTCACAGCATCGACAATCGTCTGCCACATGGCTGTTTTTTCGGAAATGCTGGTCTGTCTGACCAATGTTCCAAAGAGGTGTGGCTCGACTCTGAGGATTTCGTCGACAAGGACCTCCAACTCTTGGCTATTGAACTTTGGATTCTTGTTAGTGGGCATGGTGAGGGGTGTGGGTGTGGATGGTTGTGGGGGGTGTGGGTGTGGATGGTTGTGGGTGTGTGGGTGTGTTTGTGAAGGTGGTTGTGTGAAGGTGTGCAAGTGTAAGGTGTAGTAAAGGTTCAAGTATGGTGCTGTGGGTTGTCTGTGGGGTCTGGCAGCAGTGAGTCAGTTGCAAAGGCTCATGGTTTGTGTCTGTGGGCCCTTTTTATTGGTCCATTGGTGGGTGTGGCTGTGTTTGAACTTTGGGTGGGTGTGTTATAAGGAGTGGTTGTGTTTTGGGCCTCTGTTTGGGAGTTTGGCAGTTGCAGGTCAGTGAATGTGTTGTATTTGTGCTTGTTGGACATGTTTTGTGGCTTTGTGCGATTCGAATAGAGTCTTCTTGTGTTGTTTTGCTTTGTCCTGGTTGTGTACGTGTGTTTTAGCGTGTGTACGGTGTGGACATCGGCCATTTTGTTGTACAGTGCTGTCCTTGTCTCTGGCTTGGTATGACTCGTACATGCGCGATGTTGGGTGAAGGTGCTGGTGTTGGGGCCTGGGGTGCGCTCCGTACTTAGACTGTTGGGGTCGGGGTACGCTCAATACATACGCGGGTGGGGGTACGGGCCGTACATACACGGTTGGGGTGGGGGTACGCTCCATACATACGCGGGTGAGGGTACGGGCCGTACATACACGGTTGGGGTGGGGGTACGCTCCATACATACGCGGGTGAGGGTACGGGCCGTACATACACGGTTGGGGTGGGGGTACGCTCCATACATACGCGGGTGGGGGTACGGGCCGTACGTACGGGGGTGTACATACACGGGTGGGGGTTCGACTCGTACGTACACGGGTGTTCATACACGGGTGGGGGTTCGACTCGTACGTACACGGGTGTACATACACGGGTGGGGGTTCGACTCGTATGTACACGGGTGTACATACACGGGTGGGGGTTCGACTCATACATACACGGGTGTTCATACACGGGTGGGGGTTCGACTCGTACGTACACGGGTGTACATACACGGGTGTACATACACGGGTGGGGGTTCGACTCGTACGTACACGGGTGTTCATGCACGGGTGGGGGTTTGACTCATACATACGAGGCCTGGGGGGGGTTGGGCGCGTACATACGGGGGCTGGGGGGGGTGTTGGGCGCGTATGCGGGCACATGTCTCCATGGTTGCTATGTGAGTTCGGTGCGGACGGTGTTTTTTCCATCCGGTTGTAACATCTTACGCACGGGATGGATCGTACTTGCGCGGTCGGACTTCACTTTTCACATTTGTACGGTAAATCGTCCGAGGATGTGTCGGACAGATTTTCCGACCCGAGGACGTGTGGGGAATTATTCCCAATGCGATTCGTATGGACTTTTTCCCATGCGAATCGTACTTGGCAGTTTGTACGGCACTTGTACGATTCGTACGGTAAAAAGACCGGATACGAGTCGTACGGGGAATTTTTTTCCAGGATCGTAATCGGCACCTAAGTGTTTACTTGTAACATCTGTTAGTTACAGCGCTTAACAAAAACGGCAGAAAGGCACTATACAGAATAGCACTGTGGGGGATACTTGAAGAATCCATGCAATGATTTTACATCCCCTAAATACTCTTTTCCAATGAAGAGCCTCTGCTGACCTAATATGCTTCTGTTTGAGCAAGTGACACGGTGACAAACTCTCTCAGTGTTTAAAAAGTCATTGCAGTGGTTATAAGGCTAAGCTTGCACTACTGCCTTTGCCTCATATACTTGAAGAATCCATCCATGGGGGGAGGAGGGCATGCGTGGTGATTTCCATTCTGGGAACCGTGACCACCAGGCCCTGGCCGCAGTTTCAAAAGGGATGGGGCCGCACTTTCCCCCTCCCGGAGCCATTAGTCGCGCTGGGGAACCCTTCCCCAAGCCTGACTCCTGCTATGTCCCAGGGTGCCCATCCCCAGGACATGGCAGTTTCCCTGCCTGCAGTGGCAGGAAAACCTGTGCTTGCTCTTTCTTGGCAGGAGCAATTTCAAAGCTCCTACCAAGGGGTAGCAAACACATAGGGCCCAATTCACAAAGGTAAACTGAGACGAAAGTCTAACTTTATGACTTTTGGTATTCACAAAGGGCGTTTAAGAGTAGTAAAGTTAGACTTTTGTCTCAGTTACACTTGAGTTTAAGTCTTAAGTTTAACTAAGACCAAAACTTTAGTTTAACTTAGACAAAAGTCTAACTTTACTACTCATAAATGCACTTTGTGAATACAGAAAATTGTAAAGTTAGACTTTCGTCTCAGTTTACCTTTGTAAATCAGGCCCATAGTTTGCTTCCAGCAGGTGGGAGCATGAAAAATTCTCTCGCCTACTGGGAGTGGACATTTCATCTGTTTCTCTGCCCGGACTGAAGCAGGTAGGGAAACAGTTGAAACAATTACTCCATTCCGCAGGGAGCAGTATTTTTAGCTGCTCCCTGCTGGTGGGAGCAATGCCAGCACCCACAGCCCCAAAGATAGTGTGGTGGGTGACTTTTTAATGGCTGGGCCCCGGGGGATGGAGTCCATAGGGCCAAGATCATCCCAGGGAGGGAGGACGTGCATCCCCTCCTCCATTGGATATTGGCAAGGCCCTGGGAATGGGGCCCCCGGGTTGAAAATGGCTCAGGGCTGCATGCACCCTTCAGAATATGGCTGGACCCTGAAATCACCCCAAGGAAGAGGGTTGCATGACCCCCTTCTCCATAAATATAATGTGGGCCCCGGGGTATAGGGTTCCTGGGTACAAAATCGGCCTGAGAGGGGGGGCCATGTACACCTAAATAAATGCCCCAGAACACAGGGGATGGTGGCTCTGTGGCCAGAATTGACCCAGGGAGTAGGACATGTGCCACCCTCCCCCACAAAATGTGTTGGGCCATGGGGAATGGGGTCCACAGGGCTGAACTTGGTCTGGGAAGGGGACTGTGTACCACCATTACACATAGTGCCTGGCCCCAGGGATGGGTTACCCATGGCTGAAATCAGCTTGGAGAGGTCAATGCTAGCCCCGCCCCTGAAATATAGTGAGGGAGGTGGACCCCGGGGCCAAAAGGCCAAAAGTGCCCCAGAGAGGGATGCCCAATAGCCCACTCCCCTTAAAAAATGCACTGGGCCCAGGAATGAGGTCTCCAGGACCAAAAGTGGTCAGGGAAGGGGGCCAGCAGGTTGTCTGACTTCAGAGAGTTTACCACAAAACATGGTTGCAGCCAGGCATTGTGACAAACTCCCCTCTGCGCATGGCTGAAGGCTTTGTGCTGCATGGGGTTGGCTGTATGTGGGTGTTGGCTGCAGAGCCTGGCCTGGGACTTAGTCATACCGGAAGACTGTACAATTACATTACTGCTGTGAGAAGGATCACCTGTGTGGGAAATAGCCCAAAAAAGGAGAATGGGACTGCGTTGTTGTCAATTTTATCCCCAAGTGGTTGGTTTTCAGTTCTTTAGATTCAACTGCACTGGCTCTGTGAGTAACTTTATGACAGCGACCCTTCTGGGTTACTTTTGCTAGTCCCGGGTGGAAAACTCCACTCTGCTTGTCAAGTTTTTAGAATTCGGGCACTCTGTGCTCCGCGGCAGAGTGCAAAATTCCTGGATTCTGCCTTCCGATGAGTTTCTGCTTCCATTTGCGGGCTTGAAATTTGTTGTAGTGCTTGTGAGCGCCACAATATTCTTGGGCCGTTAGCAAGTGAGCGCAAGACCTCTCGCCCACTTGCACGTCTTTCGGACGCGTTGGTGCCAATATACCCCACACAAGAGTAGCTTTTGTGCTCAAGAAGCAGCTAAATCTACAAAAAGAGGTTTTTAAGTGGATTTTCTTTTCTAACGGACAATTCAAGTTGTTTTTTTAGTGCGAAAAGTCTGTTTTTAAACTTTTGTTTTCCAACAGGAAGGAAGTGCCCCAGAGACTCCAACTTTCTGTTCCAGTCCAGCAGGCTCCTCCCAGTGCTTTGTCCATCTTCTGGATAGAAAGATCAATCAGCTGCACATATACAATTGGATTTAAGGACTTTTGGATTTGAGATTTCACAAGTTCAAACACTCTTGTGTAAGGGTGTTGTTTGTTTGATAGAGGGCATGCACCAATATTTATTTGTACTTTTATTTGATGTTTCAAATATACTATGGCATTGGCCTGCAGTTTCAATAGGGGCCTAGTTATATTTTTGCATTCAATTTTTTCTTTTTTGTAAAAGAACATTGTTGCACAGTTCAGTAAATTTTCTGCAATTTTTACTTATTCTAATGTATGGCCTAGTCTGCCAATGGGCCATTCAGTCAGTAGGCCCAGGCCAGTACTAGTCATGGGTGCATGAAACAACAGGTTCTGTGGTATTTGTTGTTTTAAAACATCATTTAGGGCTGTGATGGCATTGGATTAAATTTAAAATGTGGTGTTTTTTATATTTCACTTTTTTTGTGTACAAAAATTGTATATGTGAGGTAATATTTGATGCCTTGGGAGGATGTGTGTTGTAAAATTCTTATAGCTCAGTTAAGTTTCATTTTTGGCATTGATGAATTAATGGCAGTGTTTTCTTCAGTGTTACCATGCCTCCTTTGTCTGACCAGTGAGTGTGCTTGCTATAGGCCACTATTTGTCTTTATTCTACATGCCATGGTGCAAGGGGCCATTTTGTAGAGTCTGTGTTCATAGGCCTGAATGTGTTCCCTTTGTGCCCTATGCCTCCTTGCTCTCTATTGTTGCTTGACCAAAATGGCTGGCAGCCATTTTGTGCATCGAGCCAGTGTGCCTTTGCCATAGGCTTGCATGTGTTCTTTGTTCCCCATGCAGCCTTGCTCACTGTTCTTATTTGTCCATGTGACTGACAGCCATTTTGTGCATTCAGCCAGTCTGTTTTTGCCATAGGCTTGCATGTGTTCTTTGTTCCCCATGCACCCTTGCTCGCTGTTGTTGTTTGACCATGTGACTGCCAGCCATTTTGTGCATCCAGACAGTGTGTTTTTGCCATAGGCTTGAACGTGTTCTTTGGTCCTCCTTGCCTCCTTGCTCTCTTATGTGTGACCATGTGACTGGCAGCCATTGTGTGCATCTAGCCAGTGTGGTTTTGCCATAGGTTTGCATATGTTCATTGTTTCCCAGGCCTCCTTGCTCGCTGTTGTTGTTTGACCATTTATTTATTTATTTATTTATTTCACTTGTAACGCGCACAAATTACCCCATAAGGGTATCCCAGCGCTAGGACCACATAAGCGAAAAAAGGAGATCGAATTAGAAGAGTGAAGTCTTCAGCAGTTTCATGAAGGTAAGGTAGTCCGTGCATTGACGCAGGCGAATGGGGAGACCGTTCCAGAGGCGTGGGCCAAGGTGATAGAAAGCTTTGCCACCTTGGCGAGACTTTTTAAAGCGTGGAACTGAAATCAGGGCTTTCTCGCCTGATCTGAGGGGTCTAGGAGACACATAGTTAGCAAATTTGTTACTAAGGTAACTGGGACCCAATCTGTATACTGCTTTGTGTGCCATGCAGCAGACTTTGAAATTAATCCTTTTACGCATGGGAAGCCAATGCAGTTCCTTCAACAAAGGGAGGGAGGCTGTTCTAGGGGGGGCATTGGTCACCAAGCGGGCGGCGGTGTTTTGGACGACCTGTAATCTGTTTATGTCTTTCTCATTGGCTGAGATCAGAAGCGCGTTGCAGTAATCTAGTCGGCTTAAGATCAAAGCCTGGATGAGGGTTTTCCTCATTGATAGTGGAAGAAAAGGGAAAACTCTTCTGAGCATGCTAAGGATGTGAAAGCAGGCTCCTATGGTGGTCGAGACGTGGTCTTTCAGGGTGAGTTTTTGGTCCAGTCGGACCCCAGGTTTTTCACCACAGGTTTGGGGCAAGGGGAGGGGCCTAGTTCCTCTGGCCACCATCTAGGTGACCACCTGATATTGGCGTCACCAAATAGCATTATCTCGGACTTTGAGGCGTTCAGTTGAAGTAAGTTAGTTTTCATCCATTCCGCTATGGATTTAATTCCGTCACAGAAGAGTTCTTTTGTTTTAAAGTCAGATTTGTTGAGTGGAAGGAGTAACTGGGTGTCATCGGCGTATGATATTGGGGTAAAGCCCAGATTTCTCAGTAGTCTCGCCAGGGAAGCCATGTAAACATTAAACAGGGTGGGACTTAGACAGGATCCTTGGGGCACTCCTTTGGTGACTTTGGTGGTGCTGGAGTGGTAAGGGCCTAGATTGACGGTCTGGGTTCTGTCTGATAGGAAGTTGGTTAGCCATTTCAGTGCATTCCCTGTAATGCCTATCTCACCTAGTCTTCTGATAAGGATCTGATGGGATATGGTGTTGAATGCTGCGGAAAGGTCAAGCAGTACAAGAAGCACAGCCTGACCCTTATCCAGCATCCTAATGTTGTCCGTCACTGCTACTAAAGTAGACTCAGCGCTATATCTGGGGCGGAATTCAGATTGTGAGGAATCCAGGCTATTGGTGGATTCAATGTATTTGGAGAGATGAGTGTTAATGTGTTTTTCTAAGATTTTAATGTGAAGGGGGAGAAGCGAGATGGGACGGTAATTAGTGACGTCTTCCGGTGAGATTCTGAGATTTTTTTTTATCGGGAGAATTTGTGCAGCTTTCCATTGGGGCGGGAGAGCTCCTTCCTTCAGTGAGCTATTGGGAATATTGCAGATGGGGTCAGCAAGTTGTTTGGCTAAGATGGTGGAAAGTTTAGCCGGAATCAGGTCGAGTGGGGACCCAGATTTAATTCTTTTTAGGAGAGCTTCAGTGTTTTCTAAGGTCAGAGAAGGAAAGTTATCTAAAAAATTGGTGGCAGGTGGGATGTGTGGGGGTTTGGTTCCAGGTTTTGTTTGGGGATTGGTGGTTGCCATGATTTTGTTATAGATTAAATCTATTTTCTGTGTGAGATGGTTGGCGATGTTATCGCATAGTGTTTGGGATGGCACAGGTGCCGTGTCACAGGCCAAAGGGTTGGTGAAGGTTTTTAGGATCTGATAGAGTCATTTTTGAGAGTTCCCAGCTTGTTTGAGGGAGACTGCAATGTGGGATTTCCTCGCGTTTTTTAGATTGCGGTGGTAGTGGTTCAAAGCTACTTTGAAATTAGCTCTATCTGAAGGTTGTTGGGAGCGGCGCCAGAGGCGCTCCAGTCTTCTGCAGGATCGTTTTTCTAGTCGTAAGGGACTCGAGTACCATGGGGCCTGATACCGTTTAATGAAAGAGCGACATTGTTTCAGGGGTGCCAAGCCATCTAAAGTGGCCCGCAGGTTGGCGTTAAAGGTGGCTAGGCGTTTCTCAACCTTGTCCGCTTCTGCGTAATGGGGTGGGCTGAAAGCATCTTCAAAGAGAGTGGGAGTGATCAAGTTCCACTTTCTATAGATTTTATTGGGGTAGCATTTGGGAGCCGGGAGAGTATTGTGGGCGTTGATCCGAAATTCGACCATGGAGTGGTCGGACCATGTCAGGGCAGCAGAAGCTATGTAGGATAAGTCGGGTGAGTTGGTTAGGATGATGTCTAATGTGTGCCCTGCCTGGTGGGTCGGGTCGTTATTTATTACTGTCAGGTTGAGTGCGGCCAGATCAGACAAAAGGGATGTGGCTTCTGCGTTGTCTATAATTTCACTATGTACATTGAAGTCTCAGAGGAGAAAAAAGTTTCTAGAGGAGATTACGTGTGGGGAGATAAGTTCAATGTGGTGGTATTGGTTAGTGGTCCAGGTGGTCGATAGACTAAGGCTCCTTTCCAGCAGATGTTGTGGTGTGTCTTCATATTGAAGATCATTACCTCTAACTGATCGTTACTTATTTGATCTCATATGGAAATAGTAGTAGAGTTTTTATAGACTATGGCTATTCCTCCCCCATCCTGTGTGATCTATCTAATTTTAGTATATGATAGCCCTCAGGGAGGGCGACTGCTATGTCTGGGTTGGAGTGGGGTTTAGTCCACGTCTCTGTTAAGAAACCTACCTCGGGACTATTAGAGGACAGCAGGTTCCATATATTGGCCGCATGTTTAGGGAGGGATCTTACATTGGCCAGGAAGCATTTCCTGTCCATGCCGGTTGATGTGTGGTAAGAAGCAGCGTCTGGGTGTTGATTGGGTTTGGTATTAGCTCTTATGGGGAGGTTGTGGCAGTTTGGTAAGTACATTTCCTGCAAGAGAATGGACCCATCACTTTCTTGGGGATGGGGCAGATAATAGTGGGCATCTCTCTGTTAGTATAGGAGTTTCTGATCGTACGCAGATCTGTACTGGTGTAAGTGAAAGGACCCCTCACCTGTTTGGGCAGAGGGTGGGCAGGATTGGCAGGCGTTCCTGCTCCTGGCGACGTCCAGGCGTGGACGGGCACAGACGGGCTTGCCTTTGGCGCATCTTCGGCACGCCAGCGGCGCGCCCGCTGCGCGCGTCTGCTGCGTGTCTGACTAGGCATGAGTTTATATAGAGTGAAATGCTAGAGCGCAAAGCCTCCGAGGAGATAGAGGGGAAGTGATCACAATTCACTTCCGGTTTTGGGTGTCTCCCTCCAGACAATCGGAACCATCCGTGCTGGACCGGAGAGAATACCGGGTGAGTGTTGAATCGAGCGTGGGCGAACCCAATGTGCAAATAGCAAAAAGAAATACTTTAAAACGTCAGAGCCCTTTACCGGGCGCTCATTAAAAGTGCAGAGTAAAGCAAAGTGAATACAGTTTTCAATTTAAAAACAGAGCAGCAGAATGACTGGCATGTGATTGGCAGCCACTTTGTGTATGCATGTGTTATTTTTTTCCCATGCCTCCTTGTTCGCTGTTGTTGTTTGGCCATGTGACTGGGAGCCATTTTATGCATCCAGTCAGTGTATTTTTGCCCTAGGTTTTCATGTGCTCTTTGTTTCCATGCCTCCTTGCTTGCTGTTGTTGTTTGACCATGTGGCTGATTGCCATTTTGTGCATTCAACCAGTGTGCCTTTGCCATAGGCTTGCATGGATAGATGTGATATCAATGTAATAATATGCTTGAGGATCACTGTAATATATGTTTATTAAGAATATGATTTTGATGAACAGCGCTTATATAGTACATGCATTTTATGCATTTTTGTATTCCACCTTCTTGATTTCTTTTCATCCTCCTATAAAAGCATTGGCAATTATTGATAATTTTTTTTACTGTAAGTTTTTTTAATCTATCTTGCTGAGGTTTGGGTTGGGATAGAGGTACTCAGAGTCAGGAGATGGATGGAAGGGGAGAGCACCTCATTAACAGCTAAAAGAAGGAAGTTATTGATTTCAAAGGGAAACCATGACTCTGAGGCCCAGTACTCAGCTATGTTAAATGAGAGAGGTGAGTTGGTTTGAGAAATGCTGCTAAGTGTGTATGTTCCACTAGTGGCAACATTCAGTAAAACTCTGAGTCCTCTTGTTTTTTGCTCTGCCTCTGAGTCTTCTTGGCACACTCTTCATGAAGCTTACCTTCTTTCTATCCTTCTCTTTGACTCTACAATACAGTTTCTGTTTTACAATCCTCAGTCCTTCTCCTCTCATGCACAAGTGAAAGGCAAAAGCTGAGCTCAAGACTCTTGCTTACCTACCGGACCAGTTCAGACAGGTACCCAAGAGTGACGGACATTCCATGGGGCAATACAGATGCACCACCCAATTTGGAAATACATTATCATTTTTCTTTTAACAATCATATTTTTAGAACTGGGTGGGTTCAATTCACTCCTCCATAATTTAATTCTTTCAAACCTAGAAGACAGAACATTTAGATATCTAGTAATTTGGGTCTCTGAGGTAGAAGGACTGGTTGCAATGCATTAAACCAACTGTGTCATTCTCATTCATTTGTTTCCTTCCACAAAAGATTGATGATGATGAGGATGATGATGATAATGTGCTGCTCATCCCCCTGATGAATATTGTTCTTACGTTGTGTTTGTCTTTGTCACACCCTTCCCCAAATCGATTTTACCGTCCATTCATCAAATCCCTAACCCTCTTCCCCTGGGCTGTCTGATTTTTTTGGAGGTGTGTCTTAATTTACACCAAATAGAACACACACTTGGTAGGGCGGATGTGGTTAAATGTAACACCAATTCATTGTCGGATGTTCTTTTACCTGAGCAATAGTCCACTCCAACCCCCACTTACCCAACCACTCATAAGTAAGAACGTCATTCTTCAGCATCATTATTCAGGCCTTTGTTATGCGTAAATGAAATGCTTAACCTTGTCGACTACAGAGGTTAGACTTCGAGTACATTTTTCCTGAGGATTTCATGACTTTGGCTTTCAAATTCCATGCTCACCATTGCTCAGAATAATTTACTATTGCTAGTTTTTTGTTATGATTTGGTATTTTTTGATGTGTCGTGGTCATAGTAGTCTGTCCTCAGTCTTTGTAAAGCTATAATATAAATGTATATATATGACCCACTAAATCTCAGTTTTTCATTCAATTTAGTTGCCTGTGATCCTTTTGATTAATCCTACAGCTGGAGAGCACCTAGGTGGGAGTGGGACATCGATGTGGTGCCTTTCCTGTTAGCACATTACCACTACTATAAAGAAGGCATCTTGGGAAACCCTCCAGAAAGGCATTGGAAGATTGGCAGAGGGAGCAGCCACTAGCAATCATTTAATCTATTTAGGTAAGAGAACTATGGGGTGAAATCCCCAATGTGTACTGCAGGTAAGATAACCATAAGTAATTGTTTATCTATGTTTCTGTAGACAATATAGGGCATGGAAGCATACCCTCCGAAATGGTATACATTTTGAGAAACATATTTAAAAAACAGGCTGCGCCAAAAAGGCAGCAGTAAAAATTAAAAGTAAAAGCAAATCACAAAAAATGTCAGGCATAAAGTATGATATAAAAAATATTTTACACCTTTATTTGAACAGTCAACAAAAAACCCACCTTCTCCACCCACAAAAGGCCCCCATCTCTCCAAAAAAGCAACCCATCCAAAACCAATTTCCTAAGAAGAAAAAGTTCAAAACACTCTGTCCCATTTCCCTTCCCAACTCTCTACCCACAACAACTGTCCCTCGCACCAAAACAAGAAAATTGAAAAAAAATCTTAGAAGAGGGCATTGTCATTCTGGTCGGGAGCTCTGCTCGATCCTCCCCAAATGACTCTCTGACCGGCTCTCCAAATGGTTTATCCATTGTAGGATGATGCGCTGGAATGAGCAGGAGGGGTAGCCACTGGGAACAGTGGCAGTTAGGGCCCCAGCTGGCAATGACAATGTAATGGCTGGGAAGCTGGAGGCTGTGGCTGGCTTGCTGAACCTGGGCCCAGGTCAGAGGTAGCTAATTCCATCTCTCCTCCTCCAGGGGCACTGGTCCTCTGACTGGATAGTCTCCAGCCTTTGCCGCCACAGCCGGGCAGCTATCTCCTGCCTAGGTGGTGGTAGACCAGCAGGAGTAGCTATATCAGAAGAATAGCAAAAAGACAAATTGTAAACAATACCATGAGTAAAAACTTGATTAAAATTAAATAGTGGGTGGAACAGTAGCAGTACATACTTTGTGTGGAAAAATAAAATACCTCTCACTGATGAGTAAGGCATTTTGCACTATGGAGTACAAGTTGTTGTGCTACATTAATGGAGGAATGCTAGCCAGCGCATCAGGTACTTTGCTACTCTCTGCAGTCTGCAGTTGAGGCAGCTGTAGTGGAAAATGATATTACTTTTATTCCAATGGTCCTGCTCTTCTCCAAATGTCTTTCACATTCTACCCTAACTCCAAAGAGGCAGATAAATAATATAGAAGATACTACACTACACACGTCACATATAAAAGGTGGATATCCTGTATGCCGTAAGTAGAAGGTGGAGAAAACAATGATCTGCATTACAGGGAAAGGAACGGGATATATAGATTGTATTTGGTACGTTCATCACAGAGTATCCCATCATGTACTTTGCTACTCTCTGCAGCTGGGGCAGCTGTAGCGGAAAATTATGTTACTTTAATTCCAATTGTCCTGCTCTTCTCCAAATGCCTTTCACATTCTACCCTGACTCCAAAGAGGCAGATGAATAAATTGGGGAAAATGATGGCCTACACTACAGGGAAAGGAACAGGATATATAGATTGTATTTGACATGTTCGTCACACAGAGCATCTCATATACAAATTGGAAATCAAGGACTTAGTCTCTCTTTAATCACTGGCCTCGCCCTCCATCACAAATTATTTTCAACAAATTAATTCCCTGGACAGTAAAGAAAAAAAGATTGATTTACTCTACTGCAGGGTAATTAGAGGGATTAGCCCGGGTATGTAGAGCTTTTGCTACAGAGTAGTGGGGTGTCACTGATCATCATCATGTGACTAAGCTTTGGCTTATTTAGTCACTGTCGTTGATGAAAGTTGAGAGGGAAACATTTGAGCAAGTGTAAATCTGTTACAGGAAACCATGAAAAATATTTTGAATCACTTTTTCAATTTTTTTGTAGGCTGAGACAGAAGAACTTAGAAAAGAATAAAGCAGTTAACTACTAAGAGGTGACTGAGGGGGTGAAGGGAAACACATCTTGTGTGTTTGGTTTGCAAAGCATTAAAAACTTTGTAAATGCAGCATAAACTTAAGCAGGCACAGATTGCCCTGACAACACTGCAGTCATGAATTGAACAATACTGCAATTAGGTCATGGTTGTTGAAATGCCATGGGTAGGTAGGGGGGTGATGAATGATGATGGGTGGGATACATATCTTACTTGTTTAACAAATACAGTGAGTCAAGGAAGTAGGCCAAACATTAAAATACTCATACTTTGAACCATAGCTTTGATAATCATAAACCCAATTAAGTTAAGTAGGTGAGCAGCATGCCCCTCCTCAGAACATCTCCCTTGTTTTGTTCATCCAAGCAACTGTTCAATCATCCTTTCATTCTTCTATATTCACCCATACCCACCATGATTAAAGCTTTACTTTCTCTAATCCAGTCTTTCACCCAAATGTTTAATCCTCCATATCCATCCATTCAGTATCCACCCTTTCTTTCAACCAACTTTTCACCCATCCATCCATTTACCCAATACCCACCCAAGCATCGTTTTACCAACCCATGCATCCTTTCACTCATATACCATTTTCACGCATCCTTTCTTTATACCTTCTGTTATTTCCCGTTTCCATCAAGTCATCATTTCTAGCATTGATTATGTGAGCTTCTGTGGATTTGCAGATAGAAGAGGCCAAGATCTCACCCACTGTTGTAGCTGCTAAGGAATGGGGGTTTCATTATGTGGCCCTTGTAGCTAGTGAGTATAATAGTAATTGTCTATAAGCAAGCATTGTGATTTGTGACTTACTACTGCCTTTCCTGCCGCTGCTTCTCTCTCTACAAATGACCTTTTCCTTTAGCGGAATTTGAGCCTGCACTGGTGTTCTGTCCATCTAGAAAAGGAATTACACATTTTTGTAGATGCCAGAAATGGCTCCCTATAATGTTTTTAATTAAAAAAATACAACCATAATACATCACTACAGTTCGGTTAGCAGTGTCTTCTATCAAATATCACTCTGGGCATTTTCTTGGTTGACAATGTTAGAAAAGCAATCTAGTCAAACCCACAAAAAACCTTTTGTAATGGAGGGGCAGAGCTATACCCTATGATGATGACTCTCATTGAAGTGAATGAAGGGGTGGAGGTTCAGTGAAATAATATCAAGAGCACAAATATCGTGCAACATAAATATCATGTCAAAAATATCGATCACACACATATCGTTTTGCTATGCATATAAAAGTAAGTACAAAAATATCGAAAAACATTATTTCACACTAATATCGTTAAAAAAGACAACAATATTAATTTTTAATATACATGTATAGGTTAAAATATTAAATATTACATTTTTAATATATAACATACCTATAATGTAAAATACTTACATAAACACACATACATATGTTCATATATGTATGTGTGTATATATATATATATATATATATATATATATATATATATTATATATATATTCCAATGTTATATATATATATATATATATCATAACACTAGTATAAAAATATTGATTCCACCTTATATTAAAATGTTTTTGTTTTTTTAATTTACTAATATAAAACGCATTTATATATATAACATATACACTTAAAAAAACCAAAGGTTACAGGGTCCTTATTGTTAGCAAATTGAGTTAAATAAAACATAAAAAATTCACTGAAAAAAACGAAGGTTACAGGGACGTTATAGTTAGGCTCAGACTTCACTCGTACAAAACCAGTAAAATTCAACAGTTATAGTTACCTGAGCTAACTATAACTTAAGCCCTGCAACGCACTGCAATCCAAGAGGCAATTTTAAAGCTTGATTGCTGGCTGTAGCAGAGTTCCGGATGCCTGCGGACATACCTGAAGTTTAAATCCAACAGTTAGAGAGGGGTGTGTGAATGCACAGTAGGCAGCATGAGCCCTTGTGTGGCTGGAGAGAACAACGTTATTGGGGTATAACATCGCAAGCCATAAGAGTAAGGACAATGAACAGTGCTCATCCATTGAAGTACTATAATTGATCAAGGCATTTGAAGCATATATAGAAGAATAAATGTTGAGTACTGGCATTTAGCCGCACTGATATGGTGGCCGGTGTCTAACAACAACGCTGCAGTCCTTTTTTAAATGCCACTAATGTGAGATCACCAATGAAAATGAAGTATTGATTATTTAATGAACTGAGACGCTGTGCATTCAAAACATATATATTGCACTGAGGAAGGCATTTGGCTGAAACGCGTCTACAATAAATATATGATTTTTCCAAACCTGGCCTGCACTTTTTAGAGCTTTATATTGAATTTGTGAGTCCTACCCTCACATCAGTGAAGGTACCCACTTTTGAGGTCGGCAGCCGCAGGTGGGCTCTGAGCTTTATATTAGGGGTGGGCGGAATTTGCGAAATTCACTTTTGCAAATTCTCGCGAAAATGTTAAAAATCTCCGCAAACACGTGGAAATATCGCAAAGATGCGGAAGTTTTTTTCCCGCCCGTTCGCGGTGTTTTCTGCATGGTCGCGGCTCGCCAACTTACCCATGTGGATGCTCGCGGGCGCGGCCATCTTGTTTTCACTTGTCTCGCGGTGCATGATCGCGAGAAGAAAGACGTGATCGCGCGACAAATGACGTCACTGCGGGCGCGAACTGTCGCGAGACAGCGCAAATGGCTACCAACAATCCAACATCTCATGGAGAACGCAACCGCATCGGTAAAACTTGTCGACGAACGCGGGGATTCAGGTAAGGCGATCGTGCGAACGTGAGAATGTATTATTTTACAGCGCGAGCAAGCAAAAAATTTCCGGTAAAATGCGGATTGCGGAAATTTAGACATTTTCGTGCTCTCCGAGGAACGCGAAAATGTCAATTTCCGCGACCGGAACGGAATTTTAGCCCAGGCCTACTTTATATATCTATACACATAAAACAACAGTAGGGAAAGCGTAGGACAGCTGAGGGGTATCATTTACCTTCCCCACTCCAGTCTGTGCACTAGTAGGGGATGCATTGGACACTGGGGGGGGAATGTAGTATTCTCACTCCGGTCCATGCAACAATGGGGAAAGCGTTGGACACCCGCGGGGTAACATGTACTATTCCCACTCCAGTCTGTGCAACAGCAGGGAAAGCATTGGGTTCCGGAGGGGTAACATTTACTATTCCAGCTCCACTCTGTGCAGCAGTAGAGCGAGAGTAGTTCACTTCAAGCAAATAGCATATTACCAGCTCTATTAATTCACCAAAAATATGTTATTCCTAATATAAAACTATATGTCTTAATTTAGAAACTAATTCAACAAATTACATAATTATTACAATGTTTAATAATTATTATCAAAAACATAACAGCCAACAATTAAAATGTAATTTAAATAAAAAAGAAAATGAAAAAATAGTTTTAATGTATTATTACTTAAATAACTTCTCACCCTATTCTCCTACAACCACAACACAACACACCCACTATATAATATAAACAATTAAATTATTAAATAATTTACAAAATTATCAATAAATTAACTATTTCAATGAAAAATTGTTAATTAGTAATTAATTACCCCATTCCTCTACAAACTAAACAACCCACACCTAAAATAATATTTAAAAACTATGATAATTACAAAACTTACATAATTAATTATCAACCTAACAATTAATGAATGAATAATGTTTTATTGATTAATTATGCTTAATTAATTTCCCACCCTTTGACCCTACAAACCCAACAACCTGCATCTAAAATATATCTTGAAAAATATAATAATTGCACAACTTACATATGTATCAATTAAACAGTTAATAATTAATCAATAATTAATTATTATTTAACTATACCTAATTAACTTCCCACCCTTTACCCCTACAAACCCAATAACCCACACCTACAATATAACTTAAAAATATAATAATTAGCTAATTTACACAATGAATTATCAATTACATAATTAATATTAATTAATACTTAATTAATAATGAATTATTATTAATTAACTTAAGACCCTTTGCCCCTACAAACCCAACAACCCACACCTACAATGTTATTATATCAATTGCGCAATTTACATAATTAATTATCAATCAAATAATAAATATAATTGATTATTAATTAATTAACTCCCCACCCTGTCACCCTGCAAACCTTACAATGTGCAACAACACTATAAATTCCAATTAAGAATGAAATATAGCTTAAATGACAAACTATATTGAAAAACATTAACATCAATTATACATAAAACATATGCAATTTCAATATAACCTAAAATACAAAAAGATAATCAAAAACTGATATTTTTGCAACTATACTTCTGTAAATGATATTAACAGTACAGTTAATCTCCACAAAATTATGAGGACAGGCAAAGGCAGTAACATACTTTTCTAAATCAGATCGCCTATATCAATACTGTCGACTATCATTGAGTTGGCCATACTAATCCTAAAATCTCTATTCCGAATTGCCTTAACATTAACAACATAGGGAACTAAAGCATTTCAATGAATGATCTTTGTTTCTATTCTCATTTCTTAACTCCCTTTATGGGCCAACTCAGTCTCCCTTTTTGTAATGCATAGATGCATACTACACATCACTGTGAGATTGCTTGGGACTGTATGAGCTACATAAAGAAAAGTCACAGAGAATGCTAACTCATTGATATCACTAATGTACCATGGTGGCAGGAGTACAGAGGAGTCTGCAATGGCTTCTTAAATATTCTCAGCCAAGTGAGAACCAGGAGTACGATTAGGTAGTGCCGAGCACTCATGGCCAGGCCTGCCATGTGCTGCCCGCATGGCGGTGAGGTGGTTCTGCATAAAAAACAAGTATTGAAAATGCAATAGGTCTCACCTTTGATTAAGTTAAAGCCATTTGCTTTGCTAATGGTATTGTATAGCAAAGCAAATGGCTTTAAATTAATAAAGGTGAAACCTATGGCATTTTTAAATAACTGTAAATAACAGGTGCTTCGTTTAAGCCACTTGAATATACTCATTCAATTGCTCTTGAAAGGATAAAAAGTAGCGCAAGGATATGTAATTTCACTTGTGACCTAGGTTTTCATTTAAGGGCCTCAAACATGCTACTCGATTGCTAGATACATCTTGTTCACCATTACTAAAGGCCAGCCCTCCTCCTCAGAAGGATGAAAGGATGAGTCGCCGCAGGGAGATTCAAAAGACTGACTTGCACAAGGATCTCAGCAATGAGCGGTTAACCCACGTTGCTACATTAGAGGTGCCATTTGGCGTCCTCCATGCTGAGCAACATGCAGATCCGATATTCCTTCTGCAGCACCTCTGTCCACAGTCCTGCTCTTCAGGCAGCGGCACTAGTTAAACAAGCATTTGCAAAGCAACTGGTCTCACATTTGTGAAAGTTCGAGTTGCTGGCATTTTTCTTACTAATTTTTTTTGTTTGTAGTGGAGTGGATGTATGTGTTGTTTGTGGTGGAATTATGTGGTTTACATTGGAATTCTTAGCTGTGGAATTGTGTGGGGTGGAATTGTGTGGTTTGTAGTGTATTTGTGTAGTGGAATTATGTGGTATGGTGAATAGAAAAGGGTGAGAGCTGTGTAATAAAAATAGAAAGCAAGAATGAGAGGGATAGGTAGTTTGTGTGTGAAGTGGTGAATGAACTGTAGAGTAGAAGAAAAAGTGTGTGAGAAAAAGATAAAGAAGTGGCGAGAAGGTTATAGAGGCACAAAGAGGGTGTGTTTGTGTACGGAGAAGATTCCAAAAGAAGAAGAGGTGAGTGTGTGTTTGCGGTTTGGATTTTTTTGTGCCCACCTCAGATTCAGACACATTCTTCCTGCAAGCCAAACCTGAACTCAACAAGGTATTTTTCTACTAGGCAGTTGTGAGTGGGCGACTGCAATCTTTTCTCACACCAATCAGGTCCTAAGACACCAAGGGGCCGATTCCGATCCTGGAAAAATATTCCCCGTACGAATCGTATCTGGATTTTTTACCGTACGAATCGTACAAGTCCCGTACAAACTGGCAAGTACGATTCGTATGTGAAAAAGTCCATACGAATCGCATTGGGTAAATTCCCCGACACGTCCTCGTGACTGAAAAGGTGTCCGACACGTCCCCGGACATTTTTACGTCGAACCTGAAAACTGAAGTCCGAGCGCGCAAGTACGATTCGTACCGTCCGTTCGATTGTACAACCGTATGGTAAAAAGATCGTCCGGAGCGAACTCCTATAGCAACCATGGAGATGTCCAAACAGGTGCCCGGTACGTGGCGAACACCCCCCCCAGCCCCGCGGAGGGACGCGCTGTACCCCCAGCCCCCCCGTATGTACGCGCCGCCCCCCCAGCCCCCCATATGTACGCACCGTACCCCCCCCAGCCCCCCGTATGTACGTGCCGTCCCCCCCAGCCCCCAGTATGTACGCGCCATCCCCCCCCAGCCCCCCGTATGTACGCGCCATACCCCCAGCCAGCCCCCGTGTGTACGGTGCGGACCCTCACTCCCGTAGGTACGGTGCGGACCCCCACCCCGTTTATGTACGGCGCGTACCCCCACCTGTGTATGTACGGCGCGTACCCCCACCCGTGTATGTACGGCGCATATCCCCACCCGTGTATGTACGGCGTGTACCCCCACCCCCGTAGGTACGGTGTGGGACCCCACCCCCATGTATGTACGGTGCGTACCCCCACTCGTGTATGTACGGCGCGTACCCCCACCCGTGTATGTACGGCGCGTACCCCCACCCGTGTATGTATGGCGCGTACCCCCACCCCCGTAGGTACGGTGCGGACCCCCAGCGTGTAGTGCCGGGGGTCCGCACCGTACCTACGGGGGTGGGGGTACACGCCGTACATACACGGGTAGGGGTATGCACCGTACATACACGGGGGTGGGGGTCCGCACCGTACCTAGGGGGTGGGGGTACGTGCCGTACATACACGGTGGGGGTACGCACCATACATACACGGGTGGGGGTACGCGCCGTACATACACGGGGGTGGGGGTCTGCACCGTACCTACGGGGTTGGGGGTACGTGCCGTACATACACGGGTGGGGGTACGCGCCGTACACACGGGGGGCTGGCTGGGGGATACGGCACGTCCATCCGTGGGGCTGGGGGGGGTACGGCGCATCCATCCGCGGGGTTGGGGGGGTACGGCGCGTCCATCCGCGGGGCTGGGGGGGCGGCGTTTTTTCCGATTCGAACGGAAATGGGGTTTCCGTACAAATCGTACTGCATGTTTGTACGGTCTTTTTCCTGGGTACGAGTCGGACGGAGAAAACGCTCCGACCAACGGTTCGTACCCGGTTTATCCAGGATCGGAATCGGCCCCTAAGGTGTTTTTCTTTTCATAATGAATAAAAGACGTGGTTATTTTAAACATATGTGTGCAGAGACTGCATTTATTTCTGGCTATAATTCCAAACTAGCCACAACAGGTATGTCATGCACGTTATTAATCCTTGTATGGCAGTGTTATTGTAGACGTGTGAGTAGGGAGACTGCATTCTTTTCTCAGATCAAGCCAGCCCCGACAACACCTAGGTGTTTGTCTGTTGAGGACTCCCTGAACTCGCTGCCATTCACTATCTACAGAGCTGCAGGCGGCCTTCGGCTGCCCTAGTGGGCCTGAGCAAGGGCCATGTTTGAGCGCCGAACACTGCAGCGAGCCTGACTCCCAATATGGTAAGGGGACTGAGGCATTGACATCATAGCGCTATGCACTATGTGTACCGCCATGTGGGTGGGACTTTAGTATTCCAACGCAATTTGGCTTGGAGTACTGTTTTACCGTTGTCTCATTCACTTATATAAGCTTTTCAAGAGGCACGTTCTTCCCCAGGCTGCCTAGAACTATAAATGTATGTAAACAGTTGCCAATATTGAAGGTTTTTAGACTTATATGTCAATGCCAAGGTGATGTACTCTCCAGAGCTACATCTTAGATCTTGCACAATGTAGCAGCGTTGCTATAATATGTGCCACAAGGTGCATATCAGCAGACTGCTTACCGACGCTGGTGAAAGTTATTCTATAACGTGCTATGCGCTTCGAAGCTCTGAAGTAGTGCTACACGTTTTCCTGCACCGACTCCTTTCCAGTGGAAAGCATTCCACTTAGGTGTATGAACAGCTTTATTCCATCAGCGATGCAGTGCCAGCAGGTGGGAGCCACCACGCAGGGTTAAATGTAAGGTGCAGCTGCCGGAAAGCTGGCAAGCCCATTAGCACGCACAGGTCAGCACTAGGGTTCCTGCGGACTGCCCTTAATGTGGTGTTTTCCTACACCACAGTGCAATGCTTTGGGCTTTCCTTGCACACTGCTCTCAGTGTTTTGGGTCCTCAACAGAAGGGCCCAGGCCTGCTTTCAACACCAACAAGATACCATAAAAGAAAAAGCTGTTTTTAGGTGGTAGTAACACAGAGGACTCCCGTGAGGAGAAGCAACACGAAGGCTGCAGGTGGGGAATAAAGCATAATAGGGGTGAAGCAACATGGAGGACTGGGGGCAGAATCAACACAGAAGGCACGGGTGGGGGAAGCAATATGGAGGGCGGGTAGGAAGCGGCATGGTCTATGATACCAGCGAGATCACACGCAACCCTTCCATGGCAGCAGTGGGGCATGTTTGCCTTCCAGTCAAATGCAGGGATGTCATGTCATTGCACTATAGCAAAACACACAAGATGGCGGACGGAATGTTGCACATTGGACTATGCCAGCTAAGGTACAATTAAAGAGATCTGATCCAATGACAGCAACAACACTTCCATGGAAAATCCATTGCAACATCAGTTTTTTCTAATTTAACAACTGTAGTTCTGTCCTCACCTTGCCTCCGCTGCGGCTCCTGCAGCCAGGCATTTTCAGATCGTTGTCTTTTCACCACCCAGCTCTGCCGATCTCTCTCGCACATAAAAAGCCAGCTAGGAAGTAAGTTCAAATTGCCCACTCATGTGGAATCGGAAATGGTGCACCGGTAAGCCGTGGTGCTGAGTGTAACAGGGGGCGTATACCATTAAAATAGGGACATTGCTATGGTCTTTAGGTGGCTAAGACTTCTGAATCCAATTTGCTCCAGCCGTAGAGCTTCGTACAGAATAGTGTAGCGATGGCATCGAGTGTTGTATGAACTTGTCTAGGTCAAAGAAAGTGAGCATGCCCATTGTTCAAAAAAGCACCCTCTCTAGGACTTCGCTAAAAGTATACAAACTGTTAGACATTTTAGAAGATGTACTCCCGAGAGGAGCGAGAGGCAACCATGTTTGAATGATCTTTGGAATTTAGAGCAACATACATTCCTGTGAGGAGCCAAGTCGGAGAAAGATTAATGTAGGCAATAGTGAGAGACTATACGGGGCAGATTACAAGCCCTGTACGCCACATTTGCGCCGCCGTTGCGTCACTTTTGTGATGTAGTGGCGGCGCAAAGCCATCGCCATGCTGCGGGGTACTTACAACATGACGCATCTAGGGAGATGCGTCACGTTGTAAAGCCCTGCGCCACATGTGGGTGTTCTGGCGCAGGGGGGGGGCGTTCCGGCGCAGGAACGCCTCCTAAAAGTGGCTGAGTGAAATCTACAAGATTTTACAGCCATGCTGCGTCAAAACCCTGCGCCTGCTTGAAGCAGGCGTAAGGATTGACGCAGCATGTTAGGCATAGGGGCACCCCGAGCCTTGCTGGAGCTGCGTCGCACTTGCGACGCGACTCCAGCAATGCGTCACCTTTACACCTTTACAGCAGCAGATGCGTCACGCATCTGTCTATTCTTGCCCCCATGGTGCGCCACATTGTAAATGCGGCGCAACCATGGTGGCGCAAGAGGTGTCTGCCATGACGCCAGTTATTGTAAATCCAGCTTTAGAAAACGGCCCGTACAGACGGTATCCTGGTGCCCCACCCGGGCGTTCCCCAGTCTGGGTGAAGAATGTGGAGACCTTGAGGCAAGCAGCACTGAGCAGGGGGCGAAAGAGCACAGAAAGCGCGGGGGCCATAAAGCGGGCCCCGGGCTGAGCCTTCCCAAAATGTTTTTAAAAAACTAAATAAGAAATAACATTGTGCAAAGCATGTGCCAGAAGCTCGGCAGCCGTGAAAAGGACGTTGTGTTGAGCTTCCCTAAAAGTTTAAATAAATAAAAATAACATGGCGCGAAGCTTGTGAATGAATTAAAAGAACAGAATATCATCATTCTGCTGAAAAAGTTATTGTGATAGAAATTAACCATAACAATCGATCGATTGACGGGGAGGAATACTAATGACTAGAATCTGAAAATGAGGAGGGTTCCTTTAGATTTCAGTAATCTTACCAGCTAGGGAGACAGAGATCAAAGTAATCAGTCCTCCCTTAGTCCGGCCTCTATCAGAAGAAATGGAAAGGATGGCAAAAGAGATCTACCCATTTATAAAAGTGGTTTAGGGGGCCCAGATCTCCTGAAGACATATGATTTTACTTTCACTGATCATATTAAGCTATGAGGAGTCAGATAGTTTACTATTCAGTTCAGCCCCATTCCGAGATATTAATTTGCATACATGGGCGTAGGGGGTCTGAGAAACATCACAAGAAAAGTTATTAGAATCATAATTGATTGATTGATTTGTTTTTTAAATTTGTAAAGAGCAAACTAATGCCCAAAGGCGTATTTGAAAGAAAGTTAGATGAAAAGAAAAGAGTAAAAACAAAGAAGCTAAATAGCCATGTTTTAAGTGCCTTCCGAAATCGAAGCAGTCCTGTGGCCTTTTGTTTATGAGCTGGGGAAGAGAGATCCGAAGTTTGGAAGAGGAGATGAGAAAGCTTCTACCATCCCAATTGGCCAGTCTGACTTTTGGGACCAGTGCAAGTTTGGCGGTAGAGGAACGAAGAGATCTTGTGGAGGCATACCAACTGAAACGGTGTTTTAGATAATCAAGCCCAGAGTAGAGTCTAGAAGAGCTTTCTTATCAACGAGAGAAGTAAGGGCACATTATCAAGCACGGCGTTAAAATTATCGCCGCTTTAGTAGCAGAAAACTGCAGCTAAAGCGGCGATAATGGGCTTGATAATATGCCCTTGAGAATTCCAGTAGAAGCCCATGTTGACACCAGAACATGGGCTTCTATGGGAATTCTCACGGGCATATTATCAAGCCCATTATCGCCGCATTAGCGGCAGTTATCTGCCGCTACAGCGGCGATAATTTTAACGCCGTTTCTTGATAATAGGCCCCTAAGTTCTTGGTTCATGGCCTGTGTTTTAGATAAGAAAAATAAAGAATATTTCGAACAAACCAGAACTTAATTGGATTAATATTTCAGAACACTAATTATGTGGTGCACTCCACAAACATTGCCTGAACTTTTCTGACCTTTTAGGCGTCGCTCCTTTTGAAACAGCGGGTGCAGTGATTGTGCGCGCAACATGTTTGCTCTTTTATATTGGACTTTAAATGAACTGCTGTGCTGATAAGGAGGGAGGTGAGATCTGGTTCTGGCTCGCAGTTTCTTTGTATTGTATGTTAAAAATGTATAATAAAGTGTTGTAAGCATTTTTGTTACCTTATATATTTGAATGCACAGCAAATGTGACAACATACAAATAAGATTTACAGGCCTGTTGACAAAAAGGGCATCTATAAAAGAATACAAGGGGAATTGGTGTGAAAACGTTTTGTTCCATGGGAGGGACAAACTGACCCTGGGCAGCCTAAAACCAATAAAGCCAGCAGATAGAAAGGCAGGAAATGTGAGAAAGAAACCAAAATGCCAAAGGTAAACAACAGGCAGAATGCAATTCCCAGGGAAGATTTCTGAATGTGCCCAAGATTGTTTAGTGTCTGGTAGGCTTTGACCTAAAAAATACCCCAATCACTTTGTGAGCATTAGAGAGACACTAATTAAGAAGAATCAACCTATTCTTGGTCCATGTGCCGAGAAGAAAGTGAAAGTAATGCCAGCCCTGGGCTGTCCAATTAAGAGGCAGCAAAGAAGAAGTGATACTGAAGCCAACAAATGGTAAGCAATGCGCGGTCTCCAAGCTCTTTTTGTAAACAATATTGTTTTGCAAGAGAGAATGCATGGCTCACGCAGGCTCAACCCTAAAACTCATCCAGGTATAGTTCTAGTTAGCCATAACTGCCTCATCTTTATATTTTTTTGATCTCTTATATTTTTGTTTTGCCTGTAAATTAATATTTATAGCCGTCTGAACCTAAGTTGTTTTGTGTTAATGAAAAGAACGAAGTCACATGGAAACAGTAAATTGCCAAGGATCACACACTGCAGTAATCTGGGGAAGGTGAAGCTGGGATTAAAGCACAAGTGTGTTGGAGTCACAATGGACAGAGACAGCACCTCTTCTCCAAGGGAGGGCATGTGATGTGGAGCCAGCAGACTGAGGGCGCCTGCTATGAGGGAGCCATGTTTACATAGATTTCTGCTGAAAAGAGTTGAGAAAGCATCACCTGGCTTCTGTGGAGGGTTAGCGCATCCGCGACCCCAACCCTTGTACGAACGAAACAGCCCAGCATTTTTGTTGTGAATTTACCAACCACAAGGAGTGTGCTGAGTAACAGAGGCAGAGGCAAGCCCTTCACAAAAACGCCCCTCTCAGCTATGGGAATATTCGAAGGGAGGGCATTGAAGGAGTCTCCAAGACGATGACTCATGTGTTAGGAAAGTGGAGGCTCCAGATCGGATCTGTGACATCACCCCTCTAGCTGCTGAGCACATTATACTGGTATAAATGACAGAGGGGGGAGTGTAGATGTTCAGCAGGACCTTACAGAGGTTAACTTGTTCCTACATAATTTTACTTTGGAGTTAGCCACATTGCACTTTTCCGCCATGGATTTAGGACACCCCTGTCACAAAAAAGAAGAAGTGGTCAGTCTTTACCAATGTATTAATTATAATAATAAAGTGCCATTTATATAGCTACTACTCAGAAAAGTTATGTAACACATGAATGCATTCGATTTTGCTTAAACTTCTATTCGATGACCGGGCCTTTGCAGACTCTTAAAACTACAGCAAATGGCGGGTATTTCTTCTCTTGGAAAGGTGACAACCGTACTCTGCACCTGCAGTGTGTCTCTGAGTGCACAACTCGTGATGCAGTGTGCATTGGAAATGGGATTTTGCATATCATTAATCATTCTTGCCATTTGGAATATGATGGCCTAACTGATGAAAAAATGCCTCACCCACTTTTGATACAAACTTTTTATAAGTGTTGGAAGAATTGCAGCGCACCTTAGAACATATGTTGCACATTTCCAAAGTAGAAAACAGAGAAAATTCTAACATTCTACAGTTCCTCATCTAGCAGTAAGGTGTCCAGTTTTGGTCAGCATTTAGTGCAGAATGGTAGTACCTATTTTTTTTTAATTTAAACTCGGCGATTAGAATAGAAACAATTAATGATGTAACACGCAAGGCAACTGTTATAATTAAAGAAATGGAAAGTATTTTTGTATAAAATTGCATACTGTTTTTAGATGGTGATTTCTAACACACTCTTTCTCCTCTTCTCAGGATTCTTCAGATTGAAGTGAAATGGTATTACTAGCTCTTATAATTTTACCTCCTGCTTTTGAAGGAGAAATAAAAGAAATACATTTTTGCTGGACATAAAACTGTGCACATTGTTTGCACGTGGCTACGAGTTGATTTCAGGGGATGGTTCTGGTGCACATAAATAAAACTACATGACAGGGCACATGTGGAAGTGCTCAGCGCACTTTCATGCTTGGAACTCATAGTAGTGGGCTCAAGGTTACTTCAACGTCCACTAGATAAATGACATGTGCAGCCGGGAAAAAAATATATTCGTGGCAACTTCTCTAAAAAATTAAGAGATGACGCATGAACTGACCTGCATTAAAAGAGTTACATTTTTATCAGAAAGGGAAGCGGGCAGAGTAAGGTAGGATGTCATAACAGGCTTATTAGCCTGATTATGGGAGCCGTCCGGTTATGAGAGCGGTGTGCATTGTGTCCATTTAGAGGAAATGGGCAATATAGCAGGGTTTTGGCGTGCTTAATTGAATATGAGTTTGTTCAAACATATTCCTAGATTTTATTTTTATTAAGATTAAAATATAGCCTGTGTACTATCTTTCTCAAGCCATGTACATAAGCTGAATTGGCACAAGTATCCGGCATTGTTAGTATGATCGTAATGAGGTGTTCCACTGACATAGTCAAGCGTGAGACTGGTTATGTGCTGCTGAGTCAAAGGCAGGATAAAATCAAAAAAGATTATCCTAAGGGACAATTCAAGTAACCAATAAAAAGCCAATAGGTGGGGTGAAAACCCATACAGAGATTACAGCATGTCTTGCAGCAGCGCATGTGCGCTGCCTTGGCTTGACCTAAATAGGGCGATAGAGCCGACCCCAAATGCTGCCGCCCTATCTCCCTGATCAACTCTGCAATAAAGATACTTGGTAGAGTTCTTTTAGATCAGTTGGAGGTTTGGGCTAATGAAAAGCGTATTCTTTATGACGTACAATATGGTTTTAGACATGGCCTGGGTTCCACAGAACAATGCCTAAGCCTCCACCTTATAATAGATAAGTATACTAATGTTAAAAATGGATCCCAATATCTTACCTTTATGAATTTGAGTTCAGCATTCAACTGTGTAAACCAAGCAAAAGTGTGGACCAGGTTCAATCAATCAATCAATCATTGTATTTATAAAGCACACTACTTACCCGTGAGGGTCTCAAGGCGCTGAGGGGAGGGGGTGCTGCTACGGCTCGAAGAGCCAGGTCTTGAAGAGTCTTCTGAAGGTGAGCAGGTCTTGGGTCTGCTGTAGGTGGGTGGGGAGGGTGTTCCAGGTCTTGGCGGCGAGGAAGGAGAAGGATCTGCCGCCGCCGGTCGTTCGTTGGATGCGGGGGACAGCAGCGAGGGCACGGCTGGCGGACCGGAGCTGGTGGGTGGGGGTGTAGAAGCTGAGTCGGCCGTTGAGGTAGGCTGGTCCGGTGTTGTGGAGGGCTTTGTGTGCGTGGGTGAGTAGCTTGAAGGTGATCCTCTGTTCGACGGGGAGACAGTGTAGTTCTCTCAGGTGGGGGGTGATGTGGTTGCGGCGAGAGACTTTGAGGATCAGTCGAGCTGAGGTGTTTTGGATGCGTTGCAGTCGTCGCAGATGTTTGGTCGGGATACCTGCGTAGATTGTGTTGCCATAGTCCAGCCTGCTGCTGACGAGGGCCTGGGTCACAGTTCTTCTTCTTTTGGTGGGGATCCACTTGTAGATCCTGCGGAGCATGCGGAGGATGTTGTAGCAGGAGGAGGAGACGGCGTTGACCTGCTTTGACATGGAGAGGGAGGAGTCGAGGATGATTCCCAGGTTGCGTGCGTGGTCGGTGGGTGTCGGTGCTGTTCCTAGCTTGGTTGGCCACCAGGAGTCGTCCCAAGCTGAGGGGGTGGATCCGAGGATGAGGACCTCCATCTTGTCCGAGTTCAGCTTCAGTCGGCTGCTCCTCATCCATACGGTGACGGCCTTCATTCCCTCGTGGAGGTTGGTTTTGGCGGTGTGCAGGTCCTTGGTGAGGGAGAGGATCAGCTGGGTGTCGTCGGCGTAGGAGATGATGTTGAGATCGTGTTGGCGGGTGACCTGGGCGAGGGGGGCCATGTAGACGTTGAACAGCATCGGGCTGAGGGAAGAGCCCTGGGGTACGCTGCAGATGATGTCGGTGGCTTCGGAGCGGAAGGGGGGGAGGCGGACGCTCTGGGTTCTCCCAGAGAGGAAGGATGTGGTCCAGTCCAGGGCCTTCTCTTGGATTCCGGCATCTTGGAGGCGTGTTTTTAGTGTGGGGTGGCAGACCGTGTCGAAAGCGGCTGACAGGTCCAGGAGGATGAGGGCTGATGTCTCGCCGGTGTTGTCTGTGGCGGCGATGAGGGCTGTCTTGGTGCTGTGGTTTCTTCGGAACCCGGACTGGGATGGGTCTAGGATGTTGTTGTCCTTGAGGTAGCGGGTCAGTTGCGTGTTGACGACTTTCTCGATGACCTTCGCCGGGAACGGGAGCAGGGAGATGGGCCGGAAGTTCTTGAGGTCCTTGGGGTCCGCCTTGGACTTCTTGAGAAGGGCGTTGATCTCGGCGTGCTTCCAGCTTTCCGGAAATGTGGCTGTCTCGAGGGAGACGTTGATTACTTTCCGAAGTTGGGGTGCGATGGCTGCGTCTGCTTTGTTGAATATGTGGTGTGGGCAGGGGTCTGACGGTGATCCTGAGTGGATGGAGTTCATGATCTTGCGTGTTTCGTCGTCGTTGACGTTGGTCCAGGAGGTCAGGCGGTTGATGCAGGTGGTGTTCGACGGGGGGGTGGGGTCTGGCACTGTCGGTGCGGTCGTGGTGTTGAAGTTGTCATGGATGTCAGCGATCTTGCGGTGGAAGAAGGTGGCCAGTGAGCCACACAGTTCTTGTGAGGGCGGGATGTCATTGGCGTTGGCGCTGGGGTTGAAGAGTTCCTTGATGATGCTGAAGAGTTCTTTGCTGTCGTGCGCGTTTTTGTCCAGACGGGCATTGAAAGACGATCTCTTTGCTGATCTGATGAGGGGGTGATGTCTGCGGGTGGCGTCCTTGTGGGCTGAGTAGCTGTCCGATGCTCGTTCGTGGAGCCATTTCTTCTCAAGTTTCTGGCATGTTCGTTTGGAGGTCTGGAGCTCTTCGGTGAAACAGGCGGCTTTCTTGCTGGTGCGGCTGTTGGATGGTTTCTTGAGCGGGGCGAGGGTTTTGGCGCACTCGTCGATCCATTGTCTGAAGTTGCGGGTGGCGGTGTCTGGGTACATTTAACATACCTATAACTTAAGAATTTGTAATGTTTGTGTATTTTAAGTTTTTTTGTAAAGGAAGAATAAATAAATCTTTCCTAACTATCACAAAGGTTTAACCTTTGTTTTTTTCATTGAATTTCAATAGTTTTTTATTTTAATAAAACAAAATTTAAAATCGTAGAGTTTACTGTTGTCGAGTGGAGTGTCATTAAGTGGAGTGTAGTACAGTAGAGTGGAAGAGAGTGCCTTACAGTATACCATCATAGGGCATAGTGTAGAGTGGAGTAGGGTGGAGTGGAGTAAAGTGGAATGTGAGACAGTGGAGTGGCATACAGCGGAATATTGTACAGTGAAATGGTGTACAGTGAAGTGGCATAGAGTAGAGTGTTATACAGCGGAGTGGGGTACAATTGAGTGGGGTAGTGTGAAGTGGTGTGGTGTGGTGTGGAGTGGAATAGAGTGGAGTATCATAGAGTGTTGTAGAGTAGAGTGGAGTGGAGAAGAGTGAAGTGACGTAGCGTACAGCAGAGTAAATTGTTATATAGTGTAGTGGCATGTTGCATAGTACAGTGGCGTGCAGTGGACTAGAATGGAGAGGTATAGCGTTGAGTTGAGTGGCATACAATGTAATTGTGTAGAATGGAATGGCGTATAGTGGAGTGGTGTAAAGTGGAGTGGCATAGAGTCAAGTGGCATAGAGTTGAGTGGGGTAGAGTGGAATAGCCTACAGTGGAGTGTTGTAGAGTCAAGTGCCATAGAGTGGAGTGCCATACAGTAGAACAGCGTACAGTAGTCTGGTGAAGAGTGGAGTGGTGTAGAGTGTAGTGTGATAGAGTGTCATAGTGTACATTGGAGTAGCGTAGAGTGCAGTAGCATAGAGTGGAGCAGCTTACAGCGAAGTGAGTTACAGTGTAGTGGCATAGAGTACACTGGCCTAGAGTGGAGTTGTGTAGAGTGGAATAGCGTATAATGAAGTGGCATACAGTGGAGTGGCATACGGTGGAATAGTGTATAGTTTAGTTGCGTAGAGTGGAGTAGCACAGAGTGGAATGGTGTAGACTGAATTAGTGTTCAGTGTAGTGGCGAACAGTGGAGTGGCATAGACTGGAGTGGCATGCAGTGAATTTGCTGCAAGTAAGGCCCTGTGGCCAATCCCACGCCACGCACATCGAAAGGTCTTGTGTGGTGTGGGGTTGGCTGCCTCTGGGGTGAGTTGGTTGCAAGAACTGGCCACAGGCCAGGCCTTGTGACCAACCCTCTGCCGTGCATGACCAAAGGCAATGCACGGCGGGGGTTGGCTTTACGCATGGTAACAAAATATTACTTTACATAAAAAAGCAAAACTAGGAATTCACAGAAAATAAACAAAGGTTAAAATGATGCTGTAGTCATTTTTTGTGTGTGAAAATTACAGAAAAAACAAAGGTTAAAGTGACATTATTGTTCGAATGCCACCGCACTAAATGCCAATGCACTTTATGCCTCTGCACTGTACTTTGCACCACTGCACTCAATGGCACTCTATTCGATCCTGCACCATTGAACTCTATGCCTCTGCACAACTGCATTCTATAGGACAGCACTATGCACCACTCTACTGTGCACCGCTCTAATGTGTGCCACTGTACTCTACAACACCCCACTTGATGCCACTTTATTCTACACCACTCTACTCTACCCCACTTCACTCTAACACTCTTTACTCTACCCACTTCACTCTACTCAACTGTACTGTATGCCACTGCACTCCATGCCGCTGAAGTCTACGCCGCTATACTCTTCTCTTCACCACTCTACTCTATGCCACTGCACTCTTTTCCACTGCACTCTATGCCACTCTACTCTACTCCTCACCACTCTACTCTGGTCCACTGCACTCTATGCCACTGCACTCCATACCAGTGCACTCTACACCACTGCACTCTTCTCCATTGCACTGTTCTCTGCACAACTCTGTACTACTGCTCTCATTATGCCACTCTACTGTATTATGCACCACTATGCTGCATGTGACTGCACTGAACACTACTGCACTCTATACCACTCTCCTATTCTTCACACCACTCTATTGTACATCACTGCACTTTAGCCCACTGTACTCGACTTGGCAGCCCTGCACTCTGTGCAACTCTATTATAGTCTGCACCACTAGACTCTATGCCACTGCACTCTACACCAATGCACTCTACTCTGTACCATTGCGCACAACTGTTTTCTACTCTGCTCTGTACCACTCTACTCTATGGCACTCGACTCTACTGTGCTCCACTCTACTGTACATCACTGCACTCTACGCCACTTTGCTCTTCTTTACACCACCCTAATTTACGCCACTGCACCCTATGCCACTGTAGTCGACTCAGCACCACTGCACCCTACACCACTCTACTTTAGACTACGTCACAGTACTCTACGCCACTGCACTTTATACCATTGCACTACACACCACTGCACTCTATCCAGCCTCACTCTGCACCACTACACTGCACGTCACTCTACTCTGCTCTACACCATTGCAGTCTATGCTACTGCACTCTGCATCACGGCACTCTGAGCCATTTTACTCTACACCATTCTACTGTGCACCACTGAACTGTATGCCACTGCACTCTACAGCTTTCCACTCTACACCACTGCACTCTATGCCACTCTACTCTACATTGCGCCACTCTACTCTATTCACTACAGTCTATTCCATGGCACTGTACGCCACTGCACTGTACACCACTCTATTTTATCCTACTGCACTCTACTCCACTATACTGTACTCTGCACCACTGCACTCTATGCCACTGCACTCTACACAACTCTACTCTTACTCTGCACCGTTCTACTACATTTACATTGCACTCTACGCCACTCTACTCTACCCTGCACCAGTATACTGTACCCCACCGGACTCTACACCACTGTATTTTACTCTGCACCACTTTACTGTATGCCGGTGCACTCTACTTTTCTCTGCACCAATGCACTCTGTCCCATTGCACTCTACTCCACTGCACTCTACACAACAGCACTCTGCCACTCTAATGTGCACCACTCTACTGTACGCCACTGTATTCTATAATGCTTTACTTTACGCCACTCTATTGTGTGCCACTCTACTCTACGCCACTCTACTCTACCCCACTTCACTGTACCACACTTCACTCCACCCCACTTCACTCTATGCCACACTACTGTAGGCCACTGCACTGCACACCACTGCAATCTGTGCCACTGCACTCTATGCCACTTTACTTTACTCTGCACCACTCTACTCTGTGCCACTGCACTCTACACAACCATACTCTGCTTCACACCACTCTACTCTACTCCACTACACTCTATGTCACTGCACTCTACACCACTGAACTCTGCACCACTTCACTCTGCACCACTCTATGCCACTGTACTCAACTTGGCATCACTGCACTCTATGAAACTCTACTATAGTCTGCACCACTGTACATTATGCCACTGCACTTTACACCACTGCACTCTACACCATTGCACTGTATGCTACTGCTCTCTACTCTGCAACGCTGCACGCCACTGCATTCTACTCTACTCTGCAACACTCTACTCTATGCCACTGGACTCTACCTCTTTTTAAGAGTCCTTAGTTATGATTCTTAGGTCAGCCCCCCCCACCCCCATTAGAGACCCGCGCTTTTCTCAACCCTTTTAAATGCCTGAGGGTTACACACTTTATTTTTCTAGTGTTTATAAAGTAATATAGATCAACCCTTTTCTTTCTACCAATTTGTTAGTTGCCATTCTGCAACAACCAGGGAATATGTGATTCGATATACTTCCTCCGCCAGTACTCCTTCTTGGATGGAGCATTCCAAGAATATTTATTTTTTATCATTTTCACTTTTTGTATTTATAAACACTGTTAAGAAAGTGGTGTATATTGATTACAAACTAGAAATACACGGTGAAGTTAATATATATGTTAAATAAAGCTGTAGAAGCTGCAGACATTTGCCACCGCTTTCAAACACCTTATTAATGCAAAGAGCTGGCAACAGCTACATACTTTCAAAGAATGTGCTGAGTGATTTCATTGTGGACATACAATGGTGCACTGATTCCATTGAAGCGAATATTTGATAAGAAGGCCGCTCTGCATAGCTCATATTTACACAGTGCAAATTTACAAACAGCAGTCAGTGTAATTATAAAGCGCCACCTGCTGGCTGAAATGTGAATAATCTTTCTCTTTTGCTTTTTACGAAGTCAAGAATTTAACAAAATTAAAAAGTGAAGAGCCAAGCAGTGGCTTCGCATATGCAGCTCGAGTTTGGGGTATTAATGAGGCGTCACGGGTCTCAGGGCGTTTTCTCTTGGTGCTAGAGAACGAAAGCTGCTTTTAATGTTAACTTTTTTATCATCCCTAAATGGTCGGACCAGATAATCTCGCTTTGAGCTTTATATGTAAACGTCGAGTGACTATCAGAAGACGCAATGAGAGAAAGCTATGGCTTTCAATTCCACACCCATGACGCAATACGTCATTTCAATGACCTGAATTGAACGACCTCAGCTTCCATCAGATAACCCTTTTATTGCACCTACACTTACAGGTGCATTACAGCGCTTACTGAACTCGTCAAAGCGAGTGACGTCGTCAGCGCGATTAATGTGGAACAGGACTTTCTGAAGCTATGCTTCCAGTGCTGCTCTTAGTGGTGCCAAGTCCTTTACTAAGTTGTAGTGTAGCTTTTGTAAAGCGCTCGTTCACCCTTACAGGTTTCTTGGCACATGCTGCATGATAAATGGCGGGAAGCCGCACGAATAGCTCAGTAAAAAGCATGAACAAAGAATGTTTTTACTTGGTTTTTTTTCTTCTCAGAAGCATTTTGGTCTTATTGGGGCTCATCGCTCAGTGAGGTGCAGGTATATATAGCGCTTTTTTCAAAAGCGCATTCCAAAATTAAATAACTAGATCTTCCGCCGTGATTCTTCTAAGGAGAACAGCAACACAACAACTGTAAGAGGGGCTAGAGGAGTGATTAAGGCTAGTGTGTGAAAAAGGAAAAGTAGCGGTCCTAGGGGCTATATTATCAAGAAACGGCGTTAAAATTATCGCCACTTTAGAGGCAGAAAACTGCCGCTAAATCGGCGATAATAAGCTTGATAATATGCCGCGAGAATTCCAATAGAAGCCCATGTTCACACCGCAGCTTTAGCGGTAGTTTTCTGCCGCTAAAGTGGCGATAATTTTAACGCCGTTTCTTGATAATATGGCCCCTAGTTTCTAAATAATGCTTAAAACTTGGGGGCATATTAGCAAGGGCTGGCGATATAATTATCGACGCTTTAGCGTCCGTTTTTGGGTGAAAAGCGGCAATAATTATATCGCAATATCATCAAGGACACGCTAGCGCGTGTTTCCTTGATGTAGAGCCCGTTTCTTCACAGCCTCGCCTCGCATCGCTAATGAGATGCAAAGAAGGCATGGCTGTGAAAACAACACATGTTAATATCGTGAAGGCAGCTTCGCGATATTAACAAGGCGGTGCAGCGATAAAAATAATCGCCCTACCTCAGCCTTAACTCAGGAATTTAACGTCTGTTAAATTCCTGACTAAGGCATACTCATACTTTTATTGGAGATGGATTATGCTGATAGGACCACAGGGTCGTACCAGCAATGTTATCGTTGTTTTCAATGGAATATCGCTGGTTGAAAACACCGCTATCGCTGAAATATTATCGCCATAGCGCAATGCGTTGTAAATATAGCGTTATCATGGCGATAATATTCAGCGATAGCCGGCGATAATATTTCTATCGCTATGTACGGCCAGTGATAATTATCGCTGGCCGTTGATAATATGCCCCTACAATTTTAGACTGTTCTATACAATCCCAGTATTTCTGATAGGGGAACTGTGGCACAAGTTTATGTTGTGATATGCTATGTTATTTTATGCTTAGTTACGTTTTATAAGTACTGCAATAGGTTACTGTAGTAAAAATGTACACTACGCACGATGAAGGTAAGTCCTTTGTTCTGTGAGCAGGAAGATCAGTTGTTGCCGCACCACTTCCACCAACCTCCACTTCCACATTACCATTTCACCTTCAGCGTACTACACATCCCCCAACTGATAAACCAAACAAATTAGGAAACTCTTTCCCTCATTTACTCGTTTTTGACGCACAATAGTGCAGCAAGTCCATCAATTGTTCTTTTTGTATTTGTCGCCCTAAGTGGGACAGGTATGCCCAAACGTGTATCCTGTGCTCGCAATACCACCAGAGTCAAGCTAGTCTGGCTGATGGTCCCAGGATGCTTCTTTCCGGTCCAGGCAGGACCTGACATGTTAGTTCGGACGGGACTGTTCCCATGGGGAGCAGGGTCAAATTTGATTTGCATATAGGTGAGTCCAAACTGGAATGGCAAGTTGAGCAAACAACCGATGGATTTAGGTACGGATCTCTGTACGGGGGGTGAATGTGTGACATTGTTCAGCATTCCGTCCATCAGTTGTTCTTTTTGCGCTGCCCTGCGTCAAAAGAAAAGGGCAAGAATGCGCAGTATCTATGAGATGGTGCACAATTGAATTAACTGCCTTGCACCAATGCAGGCACCATGGTGCAAGGATGTCTGCATTGTAGGAATGATTGTTTTTGTGCAGGATGTCCCTTCCTGCACTAAATCAATCAATGGAGGCATTTTCTTCCTTCTTTGTGCGCTGCAGAATGCAACACACATAGAAAGATGCAAAAACAGGGAGAAATAAAGATATTTCTCCTTGCGACGTCTCCTTGGGAAGCATGGGCTTTTGATGCATTCCCATGTTTACAAGTCCTTTTAAATCAGGGAATGTGTCAAAATCCATGGGTGTTGGGTGTGCACATCCACCACATTGCCCATGGAACGCCTCTTTGATGTGGAGGAAGGCAGTGCAGCGACTTGCAGTGCTTTGCCTTACTTCGTATCTACGAGGCCATGTAAAGCAATGCAAAGTAGCTGAATGACATTCCACAGTCGGAAAATTAATATATACATTAGTACAAAATGGTTTCATTATACTTAAACTAATCTAGTACTTTTGGTTGTCTACATTCCCCTTTTGGGCTTTTGGTCTTATCAAAACCCCTCTCTTCTCTATCTCTTGAGTGTAAGTAGATGAGGGTCCATACTCCTGGACTTGAACACATTTTTATGCAATAGGCTGTTCCAGGTAAAATTGTCAGTGACATCACTCAAAGAAACATAGGTTGTTGAATTCTTTTGCTCAATAAAATCTGAATTAACGCATACCAGTGGTTTTAACACTTTAACTTCATCATCAAAATCCCATTTCTGTAATGAATGATTTAGTGTGTTGTTTGATGTGAGCCTGACGTATAGAGCCAATCTGCTCAACTGCTTACATCTACTGTCAACTCGTACTTAACATTTTAAAAGTTGAGTACCACAGTTGGGCTCAAAGTGCATACTAACTCACTTGAGAACTCTAACAGGATTCCTAATCCTTACCTACTGTCCAATACTAATTCCTGTGGATTTTACTCTGTGTTTCTTGTTATAGTTCTCCTTAAATTTCATGTATTTGTTACATATCTTTTCCTTTACCTACTTAGCCAACCAAACAACATCATCAGATAAAGGTATCCGATCTGAAATTGATTTTTCATACCTTCATGATTTGAAATGGTAAAAACACAGTAGCAGCAACCACAGCAATCCTATAAGATCAAAGGTTTGTTATACCTGATTTTTCCGATTAGAGTTATTTTTTATTTTATGAAAACATCCCCCCATTCCATTCCCACTAGGACTGTACAGAGCATAGGTCCTATGAAAAATTCCACAATCTTTTATATATTGCTTTGTCCAAACCAACTGTACTCCATCATCACTAGACCATGCTTATTCAAAAAGTTAAAAACTTTTTCCAATTCCCTATCACGGTATGTCCCTTCTCTTGACTAAAATATCACCTTGGAAAAGAGGGACATGTTTCATTTTCCCTAAAAAATGAAACATTAAACACTGAAATACAGCTGCTGCAGAGGCCAAACCAAAAGGCATCCTTCTAAATTGGAGGCACCCTACATGGGTAATGAAATCTGTATATTTCTTACTTTCTATTTGAAAAGGAACCTAATTAAGGCAGCAGATAAATCAAGTACAGAATTTTTTTTATGTTTGTCAACATTTCATTCATTCTCGGTAATTGGAAACAATCAAGTGCAATACTATTGTTTAAATTGAGCAAGTTAATGCATAATCTAATCTTGCTGTTGGCCTTGCGCATCATTACCGAGGAGGCCATCCATTCTGATGATTCAATCAGTGCTATGATTTTAGCTTCAATCAAATGTGCCAATTCAGCCGCTCAATCAGTGTCACAATTTATGCAGGACTTATTCTGGAGAGTGTTTCCGAGGTGGAATGTCAGGTCCACACAAGACCAACCTGTGTGTGGGGGGCTCTACTCTAGCTAGCGAAGGTTAAATATACACCTCATCGACAGAGTGGCATGATGCTTGCCTACTTGTACCTGACACATCAGGTGGTAATGATACAGCTAGGCACTAAAAAAGCAATTTTTCCTGCCCACCTCGGGGCGCAGGAGCTGTAGTGCCTTTTTATTGGAGGACCAATGCTAGGAACAAAAAATTACCTCCTCATACATTTTACAGACCACCTGTCATCTTACGCCAAGGATCAAACAATTCGCCAAGGATCAAACAATTCAAAGCAATGATAGAATTCAAACTCATGCCTCCTGTTTATGCAGCTCTAGACCACACCTCACAGCATATTTTTAAAAAGATGTGGAAATAGAGGAGGGTATATGAAGAGAGGAAGTACACAGACAGAAGGCAGAGTAAAGGGGTCATGAAATGGAATGTGATTGGGCTCATGATGGGCGGACATTATACACTATAAAGAAGCTACCAGGAGGGAATATATAAGGTTACAAATGGAGTTAAAATGGACTTTGGCCATGAAGGTGTTTCTTCATCTAAAAATAAAGATACCAAAAGAAATTGGTAGCAAAGGGAACCCATATTTAGGAATACAGGTGGAGGGTGGTGATGTGCAAACAGCATTTTGAATAAAAGCTGTCACTAATGGTATAAAAAATACTTTGAAGCAGGGAGATAGTATAATGAGGAAAAGTCACAGAGGCTTGATTACCATTGATCATATACACCTAAAACTTTGTGGAAGAACAAATACTAATAATTTAAATACTTATATAGTAGCATTGCAGGAACCAAACCACCTCAATGTGCTTAAACCTAAGACGAGTTGTGGATAATCTCATGCAAATTTGTTGTTACACAAGCCAAATATCATGTTGCTTGTGAGTTGTGTGTTGTGCAAAACTTACACATTTTTTGCCATTTAGGATGTCACAAAATTATTTATGAATTCTTCCCTTTCAAGATTTCTGAAGAGCAAATGTTTTGCTGATTGACAAGTTCTGCTTAACCCAGCCCCCTGCTGGTATTTCACATGCCTTTTGTACACTGAGACACCAGACAATGGTATTTAGCATAAAATACCTAATTCTTGTGTAAACTTTGTGAAAAGTGCGTGTAATATGGAAAATGAAATTTCACAAATTTCCACCCACTGTTGCGAGAAGCACAGGAGAGGAAAACTTTGAGTTTTTTTGAAGGTTCTGTTGCTGAAGATCCTAGTGAGCATGTGCGGTGGCTGTGGGGCGTGAACCTCCTCCATCGCAGGTTCCTTTTTAGGTGATCCAGAAAAGGATTTTGTCAGAGGAGCGAAGTGTGAGTTAAGGTGTGTTGAGCTGTATTTTGGTTCTTTAACTTGAACTCACCATTGGGTGACGCAGAAACTCTTGAAGGTGGAACATACGGTGAAATGAATCCCGGGTTGTGATTGTAGGGTTGGAGATAAGTATCCATAGGCCGTCAATCTACCTATCAATAGCTCCGATTGGACATCCTTATTGTTGATCAATTGAAAATCTGGTAGCTCTGGATAGGACAGATGCGAGCAATGTGAACTGCAAGGAAAGGCTTGCTCAAGTAGGTGGATTCCAAGATTACAAGCAGAAAGAGACAGAGCAAAGGAAGTGGGGACATGGGCCAGATAAGGTGAGTATATAATCAAGCAACAAAAAGAGTCAAAGTGGCAGAAAATGAAGAGCTGCGCCACGGAATAAGCTAATTTTCAACTTTTTTGCATATCCTTCCTTCCCATTATATTTTTATTTTACTTTTTCTAAATTGTGGTTATGGCACAAGCAGCAGAAACTGTATTTGTTTTCTGTTGAAGCTTCAAGGCCAAAGTACAAAGTATGAAGCGTTCTGGCTTTTAAGAACGTTTTCGGTGCTCACCACTTACCCTCTGCGTGCCATTCCAAAGCATGTTCTCTGCAAATCTGAAGTCTTTTTTCCAAGCTTACAAGGTTCGTGCATTTCACAAGGGTGGTAGATGTAAAAAAAAAAAACTGGAGGAAAAAAAGTTACCATTGGAAAATGAATTATTTATTTCATTTTCCCTTGTGGTTGTTTGTCGAATCCACCCCAACCCGGCACCATCCCCCACCGCTCTTACCTGTACGGGCCGCTCCTGGTTACCAAAGCAGGGATTGTCGGAAATAATTCCCGCAAAAAACATTGTCAGCTTGAGAATTCTTGTAGGAAAAAAAATGTGTTATGGGAATTACAACTCACCCATTGGTTAAAAAGTTGATGAAGTTGACAAACAACACAAAATGCAAAGTTATTGTTTTAAATTTAAAGTTTGCTGCTCACCTCTTAGCTTAACTGGAGTTATTTTTGTTTCGGTTTTTGTCACCTGCAGCTCACAAAGCTGCTCCCTATCATCCTATTGGTGTATGCTACCTCAGACTGCTCAGCTGTTATGTGTACTGTCTTGGCTACCTTCTGTGCATCTTGTGCCGCTTTATTTTGTGCCAGCGTTTGTGTGATGGACAGTGGTGGTATGCGTGGCATAGGGCCACAAATGGCAGCATCGACCACAAAATATTTTTTTCCACAACAGCTTGGCATAAGAACATTCAAAGTGAAATTGTAGCACCAAATGAAGCATTCACAAACAATGGGCATAAGGAAAACTATATGATTGTTTTGCATGCAAGAGGTGTAATTTCCATTAAATTAAACACATTATGCTATGAACCGATGGGCTGTTGTCTGCCCACAGAAATGGGTACTGGAGGGTGCCCCTTCAGTATTAATCTAATGCAAGGACAACCCTCGTTCACAGGAGCGGCCCGTGCAGGTAAGAGCGGTGAAGCCGTTTTGGGGGGTGGGGGGCAGTGGCGGCTCTCCCATGGGGGCGTGGGGGCGTTGCCCCACTGCTTTCTCGCGGTGCGAGAAGGCAGAAACATAAATGGTAATAACTACCATCGTATGTTTCTGCCTTCTCGCACCGCGAGAAAGCAGAAGTGCCTAATTGGGGGTGGGCAGTCCTGCTCGAGGGCAGGGGGGGAGTGGCTTGCCCACTGTTGTGCATACTGACTGTTTGGTCGACCCAGGGCCGACTAAACAGTCAGTATGCACAACAGTGGCAAGCCACTCCCCCCCTGCCCTCGAGCAGGACGGCGCACTCTCCCTTTGTTCTCTATAGAGAAAATGGCCCGCCTGTGGGGAGCTCTCCAATGCGGGTCACCAATCACAACGCTGCCATTGCAGCATTGTGATTGGCAGAGGGGAGGGAGGGAGGCTGCCTGCCTGCTAGCTGATGACGATCTCGGAACTGAATTCGGGAAAGGCAGGACGGTGGGAGTCGGAAGTCGGACTTTGGACCCATCAAGACAGTGGCGCAGGATGGTAAGTTAAGTTTGATATTATTTGATGTATTTTTTTAATTAAACAAACCCTCCCCCCCATCCGCTACCCCGAGCCAACCCCATTCCCATTTCCTTCCCAGTGTGTTTTTGTGTTTTGAGTGTCTGCCATTTATTGCAGTATTATACTTTTACTTGATTTTGAACGCTTTTGTAACAGGCACACATGTCACTTTTTCCTTATGTAACGTATCGTTTGCTACCTCTTGTATTTTGTGTGCTTTCGATACATGCACAACGGCAACCACTGCCTCATGTAACGTAACTTTTGTTTTAGTGTTTTGAGTGTCTGCCATTTATTGCAATTTTTTTACCTCTACGTGTACTTTGTATGCTCTTTTAACCTGCACACGTCACTTTTTCCTTTTGTAACGTATCGTTTGCTACCTCTTGTATTCTGTTTGCTCTTGATACTTGCACAATTGTCACTATTGCCTCATGTAACGTACCGTTTGATTTTGTAACATGCTCACTTGTAATTTTTCTCCTTATGTATCATTACTGCTCCTATTGTGAAGCGCTCTGACACCTTCGGGTAAAGTCCGCGCTATATAAAAACGCATTAAATAAAATAAAATAAATTTCCACCCCCTCTCCCCCACCCGCCCGTCACTGCCACAATTTACGCCCACTACTATAAAAGTACACCAACCGCCACTGGTGGGGGGATTTCGACAGACCACAATGAGGGAAAATTAATTATTGATTTAATTTTCCTTCATGGGGTCTGTTGAATCCCCCCCAACCCGGCCCACATTCCCACCACTCTGACCTGCACGGGCCGCTCCTGCTCGCTCACCTTTGCGCAAAGGGGCAACGTTTACCATTGCAAATGACTCTTGGTAAATATAGCTCTGCAGAATTTAATACATTTTATTACCAGATATTCAAACTGCACTGTCTCAATTTTAGTCCATTTTGGCAGGTGTGTTCCTGCGAGAAATACAAACGCAAAAAAGTTAATTGAAAAGGCAGAGAAACCAAGCAAAAGCAGATTCTACCCCTACAAATGCTAGCCATTTATGCTGACCTCATGTCCTGTTTGTTTTTTTTCAGTCTCAATTCCCTCACCTTTAATGAATGATTTTCACTGTTATCAGATGAATAGGAAATTTATATAGCGCATAGTTACCCTCGGGCATCCCAGCGCTTTGTCCAGAGTGACAAACAGAAGAAGCTGACAGTTCGACCGTGTTAAGCAGGAAAGAGGTACGTTTTCAGAAGTTTCCGGAATCGTAAGAAACACGTCTCTGTGCGCAAACACAGGGGGAGATTGTTCCACAAGATAGCTATATTGACTGAATATCTCCGTCCCCCGGCCCGCGCCCTTCTAACTCTAGGAACTTGAAGAAGATGTTTTTGATCAGATCGTAGGGCCCTGTTGGCTTTATAAGGCACAGCTAAATTCCGCAGGATAGGAGGTCCCTTCCCCTGAAGAATTTTGTGCGCAGTGCAAAGAGCCTTATATTTGACCCTTTTGCGCACCGGATGCCAGTGCAAGGCTATCAGAGCGGGTCTGGCTGATTGTGTCCTAGGTATATTCATAAGTAACCTAGCCGCAGCATTTTGTACTTGCTGAAGTTTATTAAACGTGGCTTCAGGGGCACCTAAGAAGATGGTATTACTGTAATCTAATCTAGATACAATAAGCCCCTGAACAAGTAGCTTCCTAGATGGCCAAGGTAGCAGGGGGAGAACTTTCCGAGCTGAACGGAGGAGACCGAAGCACACTCCTGCCGTTTTTTTTGCCTGGGTCTTGAAGGACAGATCTCGTTCCAGCCAGAAACCCAAACTTTTAATCTTTTCTTTAGGGCTCGGCAAAGCTCCCATGCAACTGGGCCAGCTGGAAAGAGGAAGAGAGGGGCTTTTGCGTCCGAGCAGAATTAGTTCGGTCTTTGAACCATTCAGCTTCAACGCTGAATCACACATCCAGGTGTGGACCTTAGACATGCAGGAATGCAGCGAGTCGGGGTTCTACACCAATTGGGATAGGGTGACCACCAACTGTGTGTCGTCAGCATAGCTGACGATCTTAATGCCAAATGGGGCCACCACATCCTCCAGGGGGGCCATGTATACATTGAATAATGTGGGGCTCAAAGAGGAGCCCTGAGGCACACCACACTGGAGGGGGATGGAGGCCGAGCGTTCGCTACCTTCCCAGACCTGATACGTCCGGTCGCAAAGAAATGACTTAAGCCACTTCAGCGCCAAACCTGCCACCCCTATATCTGCCAGCCGTTGGATCAACACTTGATGGTTCACCGTGTCGAAAGCAGCACTGAGGTCCAGGAGGATCACTGCCACTGACCCTCCCGAATCTAAAATGCTCCTCGCTTCCTCAACGACTGCCAGAAGAGCAGTGTCAGTGCCCTGCCCTGGCCGGAAGCCGGTTTGGGAACCTCGTAGCAAGCCATTAGACTCCAAGAAGTATGACAACTGCCGATTCGCTAGTCTTTCGGCGATCTTGCTGAGACCATGGAGGAGGGAGATAGGCCTGAAATTTGCCAAATCAGACGAATCTAGATTCGGTTTTTTCAACAGAGCCTTTACCACTGCCCTTTTCCAGCTCGGTGGTACCAAACCCTGCGCAAAGGATGCATTGATAAGGTCCGCAACTGGGGCTGCGATAGTAGTTGCTACCATTTTCAAAAATCTCATAGGGACCGGGTCCCTAGGGGAACCACTTTTCAATGAGCCCAACTCGTTGCGAACTTCATCCACTGAAACTGGCCCGAAGGTATCCAAGTAACCACGGGCACCTCAAGATTGGTTACCTATAAATGTAGTTCGGGCAACCTGTGGAAGGGTGCTAAGAATATTGACTATTTTCATGTTGAAATAGTTTGCAAGCTCCTTACATTTCTCGCCAGGGCTGTCAAGGGTTGCCAAAGGCTCAGGAACTTTAAGAAGTTCATTTACCACCAGATACAAGGCCATCAACTACAAAGGGACTTATTTGCTCACCTTTATATCCACAAGGTATGTAATTCATAAAACCTCAATAAAAATTATTGGAAAAAAAAGATTGCTTGCCATTGGCTTGGATTTCACAAATGGGTTTCAAATTGATACATTAACAAAGTAGGTCGCACACTGCTCGTCATACCCGCAAATAGCCCCATAGAACTCTGGATAATGTAGTAGCAACGGTGAGTACGCCTATGCCATGAGTGTGTCACTATAATGCCATCCCTGGACATGTGTTTCGAGGTAATTGCCTCTCGTCAGCAGGGAGCAGGTAGGTATGTGGGGTGCCAAGTAGACTGCCAAACTATTAAAGGTAAAATACCTCTAACGGCGCGCAGGTGCGGAACCAAGGCTCGTCAGCCCAAATCGCTCGAGGGAGCTTAAATACATTAACAAAGTAGGTCGCACACTGCTCGTCATACCCGCAAATAGCCCCATAGAACTCTGGATAATGTAGTAGCAACGGTGAGTATGCCTATGCCACGAGTGTGTCACTATAATGCCATCCCTGGACACGTGTTTCGAGGTAATTGCCTCTCGTCAGCAGGGAGCAGGTAGGTATGTGGGGTGCCAAGTAGACTGCCAAACTATTAAAGGTAAAATGCCTCTACCGGCGCGCAGGTGCGGAACCAAGGCTCGTCAGCCCAAATCGCTCGAGGGAGCTTAAATACATTAACAAAGTAGGTCGCACACTGCTCGTCATACCCGCAAATAGCCCCATAGAACTCTGGATAATGTAGTAGCAACGGTGAGTACGCCTATGCCACGAGTGTGTCACTATAATGCCATCCCTGGACACGTGTTTCGAGGTAATTGCCTCTCGTCAGCAGGGAGCAGGTAGGTATGTGGGGTGCCAAGTAGACTGCCAAACTATTAAAGGTAAAATACCTCTACCGGCGCGCAGGTGCGGAACCAAGGCTCGTCAGCCCAAATCGCTCGAGGGAGCTTAAATACATTAACAAAGTAGGTCGCACACTGCTCGTCATACCCGCAAATAGCCCCATAGAACTCTGGATAATGTAGTAGCAACGGTGAGTACGCCTATGCCACGAGTGTGTCACTATAATGCCATCCCTGGACACGTGTTTCGAGGTAATTGCCTCTCGTCAGCAGGCAGCAGGTAGGTATGTGGGGTGCCAAGTAGACTGCCAAACTATTTATGGTAAAATACCTCTACCGGCGCGCAGGTGCGGAACCAAGGCTCGTCAGCCCAAATCGCTCGAGGGAGCTTAAATACATTAACAAAGTGGGTCGCACACTACTCGTCATACCCGCAAATAGCCCCATAGAACTCTGGATAATGTAGTAGCAACGGTGAGTACGCCTATGCCACGAGTGTGTCACTATAATGCCATCCCTGGACACGTGTTTCGAGGTAATTGCCTCTCGTCAGCAGGGAGCTGGTAGGTATGTGGGGTGCCAAGTAGACTGCCAAACTATTAAAGGTAAAATACCTCTACCGGCGCGCAGGTGCGGAACCAAGGCTCGTCAGCCCAAATCGCTCGAGGGAGCTTAAATACATTAACAAAGTAGGTCGCACACTGCTCGTCATACCCGCAAATAGCCCCATAGAACTCTGGATAATGTAGTAGCAACGGTGAGTACGCCTATGCCACGAGTGTGTCACTATAATGCCATCCCTGGACACGTGTTTCGAGGTAATTGCCTCTCGTCAGCAGGGAGCAGGTAGGTATGTGGGGTGCCAAGTAGACTGCCAAACTATTAAAGGTAAAATACCTCTACCGGCGCGCAGGTGCGGAACCAAGGCTCGTCAGCCCAAATCGCTCGAGGGAGCTTAAATACATTAACAAAGTAGGTCGCACACTGCTCGTCATACCCGCAAATAGCCCCATAGAACTCTGGATAATGTAGTAGCAACGGTGAGTACGCCTATGCCACGAGTGTATCACTATAATGCCATCCCTGGACAGGTGTTTCGAGGTAATTGCCTCTCGTCAGCAGGGAGCAGGTAGGTATGTGGGGTGCCAAGTAGACTGCCAAACTATTAAAGGTAAAATACCTCTACCGGCGTGCAGGTGCGGAACCAAGGCTCGTCAGCCCAAATCGCTCGTGGGAGCTTAAATACATTAACAAAGTAGGTCGCACACTGCTCGTCATACCCGCAAATAGCCCCATAGAACTCTGGATAATGTAGTAGCAACGGTGAGTACGCCTATGCCACGAGTGTGTCACTATAATGCCATCCCTGGACACGTGTTTCGAGGTAATTGCCTCTTGTCAGCAGGGAGCAGGTAGGTATGTGGGGTGCCAAGTAGACTGCCAAACCATTAAAGGTAAAATACCTCTACCGGCGCGCAGGTGCGGAAAAAAGGCTCGTCAGCCCAAATCGTTCGAGGGAGCTTAAATACATTAACAAAGTAGGTCGCACACTGCTGGTCATACCCGCAAATAGCCCCATAGAACTCTGGATAATGTAGTAGCAACGGTGAGTACGCCTATGCCACGAGTGTGTCACAATAATGCCATCCCTGGACACGTGTTTCGAGGTAATTGCCTCTCGTCAGCAGGGAGCAGGTAGGTATGTGGGGTGCCAAGTAGACTGCCAAACTATTAAAGGTAAAATACCTCTACCGGCGCGCAGGTGCGGAACCAAGGCTCGTCAGCCCAAATCGCTCGAGGGAGCTTAAATACATTAACAAAGTAGGTCGCACACTGCTCGTCATACCCGCAAATAGCCCCATAGAACTCTGGATAATGTAGAAGCAACGGTGAGTACGCCTATGCCACGAGTGTGTCACTATAATGCCATCCCTGGACACGTGTTTCGAGGTAATTGCCTCTCGTCAGCAGGGAGCAGGTAGGTATGTGGGGTGCCAAGTAGACTGCCAAACTATTAAAGGTAAAATACCTCTACCGGCGCGCAGGTGCGGAAAAAAGGCTCGTCAGCCCAAATCGCTCGAGGGAGCTTAAATACATTAACAAAGTAGGTCGCACACTGCTCGTCATACCCGCAAATAGCCCCATAGAACTCTGGATAATGTAGTAGCAACGGTGAGTACGCCTATGCCACGAGTGTGTCACTATAATGCCATCCCTGGACACGTGTTTCGAGGTAATTGCCTCTCGTCAGCAGGGAGCAGGTAGGTATGTGGGGTGCCAAGTAGACTGCCAAACTATAAAAGGTAAAATACCTCTAACGGCGCGCAGGTGCGGAACCAAGGCTCGTCAGCCCAAATCGCTCGAGGGAGCTTAAATACATTAACAAAGTAGGTCGCACACTGCTCGTCATACCCGCAAATAGCCCCATAGAACTCTGGATAATGTAGTAGCAACGGTGAGTATGCCTATGCCACGAGTGTGTCACTATAATGCCATCCCTGGACACGTGTTTCGAGGTAATTGCCTCTCGTCAGCAGGGAGCAGGTAGGTATGTGGGGTGCCAAGTAGACTGCCAAACTATTAAAGGTAAAATGCCTCTACCGGCGCGCAGGTGCGGAACCAAGGCTCGTCAGCCCAAATCGCTCGAGGGAGCTTAAATACATTAACAAAGTAGGTCGCACACTGCTCGTCATACCCGCAAATAGCCCCATAGAACTCTGGATAATGTAGTAGCAACGGTGAGTACGCCTATGCCACGAGTGTGTCACTATAATGCCATCCCTGGACACGTGTTTCGAGGTAATTGCCTCTCGTCAGCAGGGAGCAGGTAGGTATGTGGGGTGCCAAGTAGACTGCCAAACTATTAAAGGTAAAATACCTCTACCGGCGCGCAGGTGCGGAACCAAGGCTCGTCAGCCCAAATCGCTCGAGGGAGCTTAAATACATTAACAAAGTAGGTCGCACACTGCTCGTCATACCCGCAAATAGCCCCATAGAACTCTGGATAATGTAGTAGCAACGATGAGTACGCCTATGCCACGAGTGTGTCACTATAATGCCATCCCTGGACACGTGTTTCGAGGTAATTGCCTCTCGTCAGCAGGGAGCAGGTAGGTATGTGGGGTGCCAAGTAGACTGCCAAACTATTAAAGGTAAAATACCTCTACCGGCGCGCAGGTGCAGAACCAAGACTCGTCACCCCAAATCGCTCGAGGGAGCTTAAATACATTAACAAAGTAGGTCGCACACTGCTTGTCATACCCGCAAATAGCCCCATAGAAGTCTGGATAATGTAGTAGCAACGGTGAGTACGCCTATGCCACGAGTGTGTCACTATAATGCCATCCCTGGACACGTGTTTCGAGGTAATTGCCTCTCGTCAGCAGGGAGCAGGTAGGTATGTGGGGTGCCAAGTAGACTGCCAAACTATTAAAGGTAAAATACCTCTACCGGCGCGCAGGTGCGGAACCAAGGCTCGTCAGCCCAAATCGCTCGAGGGAGCTTAAATACATTAACAAAGTAGGTCGCACACTGCTCGTCATACCTGCAAATAGCCCCATAGAACTCTGGATAATGTAGTAGCAACGGTGAGTACGCCTATGCCACGAGTGTGTCACTATAATGCTATCCCTGGACACGTGTTTCGAGGTAATTGCCTCTCGTCAGCAGGGAGCAGGTAGGTATGTGGGGTGCCAAGTAGACTGCCAAACTATTAAAGGTAAAATACCTCTACCGGCGCGCAGGTGCGGAACCAAGGCTCGTCAGCCCAAATCGCTCGAGGGAGCTTAAATACATTACCAAAATAGGTCGCAAACTGCTCGTCATACCCGCAAATAGCCCCATAGAACTCTGGATAATGTAGTAGCAATGGTGAGTACGCCTATGCCACGAGTGTGTCACTATAATGCCATCCCTGGACACGTGTTTCGAGGTAATTGCCTCTCGTCAGCAGGGAGCAGGTAGGTATGTGGGGTGCCAAGTAGACTGCCAAACTATTAAAGGTAAAATACCTCTACCGGCGCGCAGGTGCGGAACCAAGGCTCGTCAGCCCAAATCGCTTGAGGGAGCTTAAATACATTAACAAAGTAGGTCGCACACTGCTCGTCATACCCGCAAATAGCCCCATAGAACTCTGGATAATGTAGTAGCAATGGTGAGTACGCCTATGCCACGAGTGTGTCACTATAATGCCATCCCTGGACACGTATTTTGAGGTAATTGCCTTTTGTCAGCAGGGAGCAGGTAGGTATGTGGGGTGCCAAGTAGACTGCCAAACTATTAAAGGTAAAATGCCTCTACCGGCGCGCAGGTGCGGAACCAAGGCTCGTCAGCCCAAATCGCTCGAGGGAGCTTAAATACATTAACAAAGTAGGTCGCACACTGCTCGTCATACCCGCAAATAGCCCCATAGAACTCTGGATAATGTAGTAGCAACGGTGAGTACGCCTATGCCACGAGTGTGTCACTATAATGCCATCCCTGGACACGTGTTTCGAGGTAATTGCCTCTCGTCAGCAGGGAGCAGGTAGGTATGTGGGGTGCCAAGTAGACTGCCAAACTATTAAAGGTAAAATACTTCTACCGGCGCGCAGGTGCGGAACCAAGGCTCGGCAGCCCAAATCGCTCGAGGGAGCTTAAATACATTAACAAAGTAGGTCGCACACTGCTCGTCATACCCGCAAATAGCCCCATAGAACTCTGGATAATGTAGTAGCAACGATGAGTACGCCTATGCCACGAGTGTGTCACTATAATGCCATCCCTGGACACGTGTTTCGAGGTAATTGCCTCTCGTCAGCAGGGAGCAGGTAGGTATGTGGGGTGCCAAGTAGACTGCCAAACTATTAAAGGTAAAATACCTCTACCGGCGCGCAGGTGCAGAACCAAGGCTCGTCAGCCCAAATCGCTCGAGGGAACTTAAATACATTAACAAAGTAGGTCGCACACTGCTTGTCATACCCGCAAATAGCCCCATAGAACTCTGGATAATGTAGTAGCAACGGTGAGTACGCCTATGCCACGAGTGTGTCACTATAATGCCATCCCTGGACACGTGTTTCGAGGTAATTGCCTCTCGTCAGCAGGGAGCAGGTAGGTATGTGGGGTGCCAAGTAGACTGCCAAACTATTAAAGGTAAAATACCTCTACCGGCGCGCAGGTGCGGAACCAAGGCTCGTCAGCCCAAATCGCTCGAGGGAGCTTAAATACATTAACAAAGTAGGTCGCACACTGCTCGTCATACCCGCAAATAGCCCCATAGAACTCTGGATAATGTAGTAGCAACGGTGAGTACGCCTATGCCACGAGTGTGTCACTATAATGCTATCCCTGGACACGTGTTTCGAGGTAATTGCCTCTCGTCAGCAGGGAGCAGGTAGGTATGTGGGGTGCCAAGTAGACTGGCAAACTATTAAAGGTAAAATACCTCTACCGGCGCGCAGGTGCGGAACCAAGGCTCGTCAGCCCAAATCGCTCGAGGGAGCTTAAATACATTACCAAAATAGGTCGCAAACTGCTCGTCATACCCGCAAATAGCCCCATAGAACTCTGGATAATGTAGTAGCAATGGTGAGTACGCCTATGCCACGAGTGTGTCACTATAATGCCATCCCTGGACACGTGTTTCGAGGTAATTGCCTCTCGTCAGCAGGGAGCAGGTAGGTATGTGGGGTGCCAAGTAGACTGCCAAACTATTAAAGGTAAAATACCTCTACCGGCGCGCAGGTGCGGAACCAAGGCTCGTCAGCCCAAATCGCTTGAGGGAGCTTAAATACATTGACAAAGTAGGTCGCACACTGCTCGTCATACCCGCAAATAGCCCCATAGAACTCTGGATAATGTAGTAGCAATGGTGAGTACGCCTATGCCACGAGTGTGTCACTATAATGCCATCCCTGGACACGTGTTTTGAGGTAATTGCCTTTTGTCAGCAGCGAGCAGGTAGGTATGTGGGGTGCCAAGTAGACTGCCAAACTATTAAAGGTAAAATACATCTACCGGCCCGCAGGTGCGGAACCAAGGCTCGTCAGCCCAAATCGCTCGAGGGAGCTTAAATACATTAACAAAGTAGGTCGCACACTGCTCGTCATACCCGCAAATAGCCCCATAGAACTCTGGATAATGTAGTAGCAACGGTGAGTACGCCTATGCCACGAGTGTGTCACTATAATGCCATCCCTGGACACGTGTTTTGAGGTAATTGCCTCTCGTCAGCAGGGAGCAGGTAGGTATGTGGGGTGCCAAGTAGACTGCCAAACTATTAAAGGTAAAATACCTCTACCGGCGCGCAGGTGCGGAACCAAGGCTCGTCAGCCCAAATCGCTCGAGGGAGCTTAAATACATTAACAAAGTAGGTCGCACACTGCTCGTCATACCCGCAAATAGCCCCATAGAACTCTGGATAATGTAGTAGCAACGGTGAGTATGCCTATGCCACGAGTGTGTCACTATAATGCCATCCCTGGACACGTGTTTCGAGGTAATTGCCTCTCGTCAGCAGGGAGCAGGTAGGTATGTGGGGTGCCAAGTAGACTGCCAAACTATTAAAGGTAAAATACCTCTACCGGCACGCAGGTGCGGAACCAAGGCTCGTCAGCCTAAATCGCTCGAGGGAGCTTAAATACATTAACAAAGTAGGTCGCACACTGCTCGTCATACCCGCAAATAGCCCCATAGAACTCTGGATAATGTAGTAGCAACGGTGAGTACGCCTATGCCACGAGTGTGTCACTATAATGCCATCCCTGGACACGTGTTTCGAGGTAATTGCCTCTCGTCAGCAGGGAGCAGGTAGGTATGTGGGGTGCCAAGTCGACTGCCAAACTATTAAAGGTAAAATACCTCTACCGGCGCGCAGGTGCGGAACCAAGGCTCGTCAGCCCAAATCGCTCGAGGGAGCTTAAATACATTAACAAAGTAGGTCGCACACTGCTCGTCATACCCGCAAATAGCCCCATAGAACTCTGGATAATGTAGTAGCAACGGTGAGTACGCCTATGCCACGAGTGTGTCACTATAATGCCATCCCTGGACACGTGTTTCGAGGTAATTGCCTCTCGTCAGCAGGTAGGTATGTGGGGTGCCAAGTAGACTGCCAAACTATTAAAGGTAAAATACCTCTACCGGCGCGCAGGTGCGGAACCAAGGCTCGTCAGCCCAAATCGCTCGAGGGAGCTTAAATACATTAACAAAGTAGGTCGCACACTGCTCGTCATACCCGCAAATAGCCCCATAGAACTCTGGATAATGTAGTAGCAACGGTGAGTACGCCTATGCCACAAGTGTGTCACTATAAGGCCATCCCTGAACACGTGTTTCGAGGTAATTGCCTCTCGTCAGCAGGGAGCAGGTAGGTATGTGGGGTGCCAAGTAGACTGCCAAACTATTAAAGGTAAAATACCTCTACCGGCGCGCAGGTGCGGAACCAAGGCTCGTCAGCCCAAATCGCTCGAGGGAGCTTAAATACATTACCAAAATAGGTCGCAAACTGCTCGTCATACCCGCAAATAGCGCCATAGAACTCTGGATAATGTAGTAGCAATGGTGAGTACGCCTATGCCACGAGTGTGTCACTATAATGCCATCCCTGGACACGTGTTTCGAGGTAATTGCCTCTCGTCAGCAGGGAGCAGGTAGGTATGTGGGGTGCCAAGTAGACTGCCAAACTATTAAAGGTAAAATACCTCTACCGGCGCGCAGGTGCGGAACCAAGGCTCGTCAGCCCAAATCGCTCGAGGGAGCTTAAATACATTAACAAAGTAGGTCACACACTGCTCGTCATACCCGCAAATAGCCCCATAGAACTCTGGATAATGTAGTAGCAATGGTGAGTACGCCTATGCCACGAGTGTGTCACTATAATGCCATCCCTGGACACGTGTTTCGAGGTAATTGCCTCTTGTCAGCAGGGAGCAGGTAGGTATGTGGGGTGCCAAGTAGACTGCCAAACTATTAAAGGTAAAATACCTCTACCGGCCCGCAGGTGCGGAACCAAGGCTCGTCAGCCCAAATCGCTCGAGGGAGCTTAAATACATTAACAAAGTAGGTCGCACACTGCTCGTCATACCCGCAAATAGCCCCATAGAACTCTGGATAATGTAGTAGCAACGGTGAGTACGCCTATGCCACGAGTGTGTCACTATAATGCCATCCCTGGACACGTGTTTCGAGGTAATTGCCTCTCGTCAGCAGGGAGCAGGTAGGTATGTGGGGTGCCAAGTAGACTGCCAAACTATTAAAGGTAAAATACCTCTACCGGCGCGCAGGTGCGGAACCAAGGCTCGTCAGCCCAAATCGCTCGAGGGAGTTTAAATACATTAACAAAGTAGGTCGCACACTGCTCGTCATACCCGCAAATAGCCCCATAGAACTCTGGATAATGTAGTAGCAACGGTGAGTAAGCCTATGCCACGAGTGTGTCACTATAATGCCATCCCTGGACACGTGTTTCGAGGTAATTGCCTCTCGTCAGCAGGGAGCAGGTAGGTATGTGGGGTGCCAAGTAGACTGCCAAACTATTAAAGGTAAAATACCTCTACCGGCGCACAGGTGCGGAACCAAGGCTCGTCAGCCCAAATCGCTCGATGGAGCTTAAATACATTAACAAAGTAGGTCGCACACTGCTCGTCATACCTGCAAATAGCCCCATAGAACTCTGGATAATGTAGTAGCAATGGTGAGTACGCCTATGCCACGAGTGTGTCACTATAATGCCATCCCTGGACACGTGTTTCGAGGTAATTGCCTCTCGTCAGCAGGGAGCAGGTAGGTATGTGGGGTGCCAAGTAGACTGCCAAACTATTAAAGGTAAAATACCTCTACCGGCGCGCAGGTGCGGAACCAAGGCTCGTCAGCCCAAATCGCTCGAGGGAGCTTAAATACATTAACAAAGTAGGTCGCACACTGCTCGTCATACCCGCAAATAGCCCCATAGAACTCTGGATAATGTAGTAGCAACGGTGAGTACGCCTATGCCACGAGTGTGTCACTATAATGCCATCCCTGGACACGTGTTTCAAGGTAATTGCCTCTCGTCAGCAGGGAGCAGGTAGGTATGTGGGGTGCCAAGTAGACTGCCAAACTATTAAAGGTAAAATACCTCTACCTGCGCGCAGGTGCGGAACCAAGGCTCGTCAGCTCAAATAGCTCGAGGGAGCTTAAATACATTAACAAAGTAGGTCACACACTGCTCGTCATACCCGCAAATAGCCCCATAGAACTCTGGATAATAAAGTAGCAACGGTGAGTACGCCTATGCCACGAGTGTGTCACTATAATGCCATCCCTGGACACGGCACCCCTTTACACTTACCCACTCCCTGCTGACGAGAGGCAACTACCTCGAAACACGTGTCCAGGGATGGCTAATGCGACACATACTTTTTTTCAACACTGTGGCATAGGCGTACTCGCCGTCGCCACTACATCTACCAGAGTCCCTTGGGGCAACATGCTGGTGTGACGAGCAGTGTGCGGCCAACTGGATTTGTTATATAAAGGCTCCCTTGAGCCATTTGGGCTGACGAGCTCTGGACCAGCACCTGCGCGCCATGAGAGGTACTCTACCTGTTTTTACGTTATTGGCAGTCCACGCGGCACCCCTTTACACTTACCTACTCCCTGCTGACGAGAGGCAACCACCTCGAAACACGTGTCCAGGGATGGCTAATGCGACACATACTTTTTTTCAACACTGTGGCATAGGCGTACTCGCCGTCGCCACTACATCTACCAGAGTTCCTTGGGGCAACATGCTGGTGTGACGAGCAGTGTGCGGCCAACTGGATTTGTTATATAAAGGCTCCCTTGAGCCATTTGGGCTGACGAGCTCTGGACCAGCATCTGCGCGCCATGAGAGGTACTCTACCTGTTTTTACGTTATTGGCAGTCCACGCGGCACCCCTTTACACTTACCTACTCCCTGCTGACGAGAGGCAACTACCTTGAAACACGTGTCCAGGGATGGCTAATGCGACACATACTTTTTTTCAACACTGTGGCATAGGCGTACTCGCCGTCGCCACTACATCTACCAGAGTTCCTTGGGGCAACATGCTGATGTGACGAGCAGTGTGCGGCCAACTGGATTTGTTATATAAAGGCTCCCTTGAGCCATTTGGGCTGACGAGCTCTGGACCAGCACCTGCGCGCCATGAGAGGTACTCTACCTGTTTTTACGTTATTGGCAGTCCCCGCGGCACCCCTTTACACTTACCTACTCCCTGCTGACAAGAGGCAACTACCTCGAAACACGTGTCCAGGGATGGCTAATGCGACACATACTTTTTTTCAACACTGTGGCATAGGCGTACTCGCTGTCGCCACTACATCTACCAGAGTTCCTTGGGGCAACATGCTGGTGTGACGAGCAGTGTGCGGCCAACTGGATTTGTTATATAAAGGCTCCCTTGAGCCATTTGGGCCGACGAGCTCTGGACCAGCACCTGCGCGCCATGAGAGGTACTCTACCTGTTTTTACTTAATTGGCAGTCCACGCGGCACCCCTTTACACTTACCTACTCCCTGCTGACGAGAGGCAACTACCTCGAAACACGTGTCCAGGGATGGCTAATGCGACACATACTTTTTTTCAACAGTGTGGCATAGGCGTGCTCGCCGTCACCACTACATCTATCAGAGTTCCTTGGGGCAACATGCTGGTGTGACGAGCAGTGTGCGGCCAACTGGATTTGTTATATAAAGGCTCCCTTGAGCCATTTGGGCTGACGAGCTCTGGACCAGCACCTGCGCGCCATGAGAGGTACTCTACCTGTTTTTACGTTATTGGCAGTCCACGCGGCACCCCTTTACACTTACCTACTCCCTGCTGACGAGAGGCAACTACCTCGAAACACGTGTCCAGGGATGGCTAATGCGACACATACTTTTTTTCAACACTGTGGCATAGGCGTACTCGCCGTCGCCACTACATCTACCAGAGTTTATTGGGGCAACATGCTGGTGTGACGAGCAGTGTGCGGCCAACTGGATTTGTTATATAAAGGCTCCCTTGAGCCATTTGGGCCGACGAGCTCTGGACCAGCACCTGCGCGCCATGAGAGGTACTCTACCTGTTTTTACGTAATTGGCAGTCCATGCGGCACCCCTTTACACTTACCTACTCCCTGCTGACGAGAGGCAACTACCTCGAAACACGTGTCCAGGGATGGCTAATGCGACACATACTTTTTTTCAACACTGTGGCATAGGGGTGCTCGCCGTCACCACTACATCTATCAGAGTTCCTTGGGGCAACATGCTGGTGTGACGAGCAGTGTGCGGCCAACTGGATTTGTTATATAAAGGCTCCCTTGAGCCATTTGGGCTGACGAGCTCTGGACCAGCACCTGCGCGCCATGAGAGGTACTCTACCTGTTTTTACGTTATTGGCAGTCCACGCGGCACACCTTTACAGTTACCTACTCCCTGCTGACGAGAGGCAACTACCTCGAAACACGTGTCCAGGGATGGCTAATGCGACACATACTTTTTTTCAACACTGTGGCATAGGCGTACTCGCCGTCGCCACTACATCTACCAGAGTTCCTTGGGGCAACATGCTGGTGTGACGAGCAGTGTGCGGCCAACTGGATTTGTTATATAAAGGCTCCCTTGAGCCATTTGGGCTGACGAGCTCTGGACCAGCACCTGCGCGCCATGAGAGGTACTCTACCTGTTTTTACGTTATTGGCAGTCCACGCGGCACCCCTTTACACTTACCTACTCCCTGCTGACGAGAGGCAACTACCTCGAAACACGTGTCCAGGGATGGCTAATGAGACACATACTTTTTTTCAACACTGTGGCATAGGCGTACTCGCCGTCGCCACTACATCTACCAGAGTTCCTTGGGGCAACATGCTGGTGTGACGAGCAGTGTGCGGCCAACTGGATTTGTTATATAAAGGCTCCCTTGAGCCATTTGGGCTGACGAGCTCTGGACCAGCACCTGCGCGCCATGAGAGGTACTCTACCTGTTTTTACGTTATTGGCAGTCCACGCGGCACCCCTTTACACTTACCTACTCCCTGCTGACGAGAGGCAACTACCTCGAAACACGTGTCCAGGGATGGCTAATGCGACACATACTTTTTTTCAACACTGTGGCATAGGCGTACTCGCCGTCGCCACTACATCTACCAGAGTTCCTTGGGGCAACATGCTGGTATGACGAGCTGTGTGCGGCCAACTGGATTTGTTATATAAAGGCTCCCTTGAGCCATTTGGGCTGACGAGCTCTGGACCAGCACCTGCGCGCCATGAGAGGTACTCTACCTGTTTTTACGTTATTGGCAGTCCACGCGGCACCCCTTTACACTTACCTACTCCCTGCTGACGAGAGGCAACTACCTCGAAACACGTGTCCAGGGATGGCTAATGCGACACATACTTTTTTTCAACACTGTGGCATAGGCGTACTCGCCGTCGCCACTACATCTACCAGAGTTCCTTTGGGCAACATGCTGGTGTGACGAGCAGTGTGCGGCCAACTGGATTTGTTATATAAAGGCTCCCTTGAGCCATTTGGGCTGACGAGCTCTGGACCAGCACATGCGCGTCATGAGAGGTACTCTACCTGTTTTTACGTTATTGGCAGTCCACGCGGCACCCCTTTACACTTACCTACTCCCTGCTGATGAGAGGCAACTACCTCGAAACACGTGTCCAGGGATGGTTAATGCGACACATACTTTTTTTCAACACTGTGGCATAGGCGTACTCGCCGTCGCCACTACATCTACCAGAGTTCCTTGGGGCAACATGCTGGTGTGACGAGCAGTGTGCGGCCAACTGGATGGGTTTCAAATTGATATAGGAACTATTTTAGGTCGAATGTGTCAGCACACGCGCTGCATTCGCTCTCACTTGCGAAACTGTTGTTTATAAAAAAAAAAGGGCTTACCATACAGTTTCTTCAGTGTCCCTCTCATGTAAGCAATACATGATGGCTCAACTTCCTCTTTTTAAGGCTGGAGCAACGCCCAAGTACTGATTGTTTCAGCTTGATTTCTGTCCTTCCGCTAATCGAGCTGTGATTCAATGACTTTTTTTATCGCTTCTTTCCTCCCACCCAACCCCTTGTAAATAATGAAGCACTTTAAGACCTGTGCACATTTTTCTCCCTTAGTGCAGTTAACATGGTATTTGACCTTACAATGAGGTTCGTTTACGACATGTGGTGACTATAAGGTCGATTTCCTATAGAATGCTGTTTTACACTGCTGCGCTGTACACTAGGGCAAAATGCACGCTGTCAAACGTACATACCATCGTTACATACCACAAGGTAGGGAGTATTAAATACTGTTGTTAGTCTCAACATGGTTGAAGTAATAAAATAATAACACTGTGACGTGGAACGCTGCTGCATCATAGTGCTTTTTTAAAATAACTTTCAGACGTTTTGCACAGCAGCTGTTGCAAAACATGGCTTAAAGTTAAAAAAAACAAAAGGGCTGTGATGCTGTAAACGCTGACCGTGTCATAGCTCTTTTATTTTCTGCTATTTTGCACAGCGGCTGCTCTGCTGCATGGCTACCAAGCATTGACATACCCAGCAGATGTCGCATGGGTGAGACATATTGGCTTTGCCAATGCTTGTTTCTCTTGATGCTGAGATTGCCCTAGCAGTAGACCCTAATAGCACAGCACGCCAAACCTTATGCACATAAAATACGAAACTAATGAAAAGGCTCGAAAAATGCAGTTCAGGAAAGGTTAGGAAAACATATTTCTAAACTGTGCATTGAGTGTTTGCTTAATCCAAAGCAATTAGATTGGATCGCCCTGCCCAAGTGACAGAATACAAAGCGAGAGCACAAAGGGAGCCTTTGTGTGCATTAGACGTTTACACTTTGATTCCGGCTGAGTCTCAATCTCCCCCCAGGGCATTTCTAGTAAAAGAGATTATGTACACATGCTCCTGCGCTGGGATCGCGAGCGTCGCGCCTGTGCTGGCTGATCGACCAGGTGAAAGGCCTGCTTTGGAAACATGACCTGTGCCTTTTAATCCCTGCTACAATCTCCCTGTGCCCTTCCTGTGCTTTCCATGGCTTTATCCTAGTAACGTGCTGCAGCTCCCAGCAGCCCCTCAGAAGTGAAGAAGTGAACCAATTTGCTGGCCTCTCTTCCAAGATTCGAGTCGAAGAACTCTGGGCCTGATGTAGTAGTTTCTATAAGTGGTTGAGTCTTTCTTCTTATTAGAAGTGAGTTACACCGGAATATCCTGGCCTGATTCTGTAGGCGGGAAATCAAAGCAGACTCGAGCCAAAGGCCCGGATCCAGGTCCCAGTTAAACTATAAGCCACAGATAACGCAGGCAGCAGCCTTCCCCTCTGCAGCGACTCCTTCTCAGGGTCTAACAGGCACATGCATCAATATTGGCTGTTGCGATTCCTTAATTGCGAATTTTAAGGAATCGCAATTAAGGAATTGCAAAAGCCTATGCATGTAAAAATCGCTGGAAAAATAGCGATTTCTAAACATTCCTTAATTGCGACTCCCAAATTGCGAGTCGCAATTAAGGAATACCTCCCATTTCATTCCTATGGGCCAAGAGGCCCATAGGAATCATTGGGAAGACATTCTCAATTTGCGATTCTCAATTAGAGAATCGCAAATTGAGAATGCATTTTCAAGGGTGCAAGGGTGTCAAGACGACACCCCGTTGCACCCCTGAAATCGATCTGTGCACAAATGTTGCGCACATGTGTGTGTGTAACCTACGACTTTGAAAAATGCACTTTAGTGCATTTTTCAAAGTTTTCGCTATTTACCATGTGGTATGAGTCCACGGTAAATAGCGGGCCCAAATAGCGAAATCGCTATTTTTAAAGGCATCTTGCATTGCAGTTAAGGAATCGCAATTTGCGATTCCTTAAATGCAATCGCAATTTAAGAAATCACAAAAATTTGCGATTTCTTAAATTGCGAGTGGCAAGTTGTTTCATGCATCGCATAAGCTATTTTTGCAATCGCAAACGGCCGATTTTTGCGATTCGCTCCGTTTGCGATTGCAAAAAGCTTTGATGCATGTGCCTGTATGAGCATAGTCCTGCCTCCTGTGAGGCTCACTCGCTGACCCTCGCCTCTACTGCTAAAGAGTTAACTGAACGGCATTCATGAAAACAGGAGTTTCATGTTTTAATGAACACTGTAAGTTCACAGGTCAGTCCTCTTGTCCTCCTCTCTAAGGGCCAGATGTACGACTCACCAATTTGCGACTCGCACATTGCGTCGCATTTGCGACTTGCAAATTGGGATGTACAACAGTGTCTCAGACACTGTTTGCGATTCCTAATGGGGTCGGAAATTGCATGACTCATTAATATCAACGAGGCAGGCGCAATTTGCGACCCCATTAGGAGTGGCTAGCACTCACAGGGATGGTGGCCTGCTGGGGTCAGCAGACCACCATGGCTGTGACTGCTTTTAAATAAAGCATTTTAAAAAAAAAAAATGCAGCCCGTTTTCCTGAAAGGAAAACAGGATGCATTTAAAAAAAAGAAAAATGAAACTTTTCAGTTTCATTTTTCAAAGGCAGGCAGTGGTCCCTGGGACCACTGCCTGCCCTTTAAAAATATATTTGGACCCATTCAGAATTCCCATTTGCGAATGGTTTACCACCTACTTGAAGTAGGTGGTAAATTGCGGTCGCAAAACAATCATACATACAAATGCGAGTTGCTATTAGGAAGGGACGCCCTTGGCACGCAAAATGAGGTTTGTACATGGCCATACCCTAAATTGCGGTCGCTAACGGGCTGATTGCCAGTTTGCGCCAGCAATTTAGGGTCGTACATCTGGCCCTAATTTCCCGATGACAGAAGGAGGAGCCTGAGGGGGCTGAAGCATGATCCATCTGCAGAGTGTTGTTTCAAAATAAAACACTCTGGGTCAGATTTTCAAAAAATACATGCAGCGCAGTACCCAAAGAGGCTGCGCTGTGTTGTGTGATAGTGAGGGAGCAGGAGAGTGCCATATCTACAGAGATATGGGTCACTCCTCCCCTCTCCCTAGCCTTGGCTCAGATTTCAGCTGCCGAGCGCCATGCACACACCTTAGCGTCATAGAGTTAGGGAATGTGCATGAGTCTGGCATAGGTTTTGTACAGGAACGGTATCCTTCCTGTACAAAATACCATGCCTAGACAAGTTCAAAAGCTTTTCTACCTTTGTAAGTGTGCTGCACGCATGCAAAGTGGGAAAAGAAAGGAGAAATAAAAACCTTTCTCCTGTTAGCGTCTCCTTTGAAGGGGTGGTAAGTTTTGGCGCAAAACCTGTCTACAATTCTTTGTAGATAGGGTCTGCTGCAAAAGGCATCAGTGGTTGCATAGGAACGCCCATGTGCCACACATGTCATGCCCCCTTGGCACTAAGTAATGCAAAGCAGTGCTTTGCGCCACTTCTAGGGTACTTTCTAGCGCAAAACAAGTTTCACGCTGGAAAGTAAATTCCCCCCAAAACATTTTGTGCTGGTTAGCGTCACTTCTATGATGCTAACCCTTTGCAAAATGTATATACCTGGAGGCCTGGATTACGCATGTCTGATGGGCGTAGTTCAACTACGGTCCCCTCACACAGGCTCAATCCACTTTATTTAGCAGATATAGTGTGCATGCCTCAGGCAGCACAATATATCTGTTAAAATGTGGCTGTCAGTGCCCACGTTAGTGCATCCCTGAGACCAATGAGGAGTCACCTAGTGCAGTAGGGGGAGGATCCCAAGCGCTGTCCCAGCTTCTTATCCGGCTGTGTTTCCGGTACTATTAAGATGCTGGGAGAAAGATTGAGCTGGACCATCCCTATCTCAAACCTCCCCCTGCTGCTCTGTCTGGCTCCTCGTTGGCAATCATGGCTTGCTGGTTCTAATGCCCAGCACCAGATTCCTGCTTTTCTGCTGCCACCTTGCCGTCTGAGGACACAAGGTAAGTAAATAAAAGTGTTTGTATTTGTGTATGCATGAGTGTGTTTGTGAGTCATTGGCAGTAACTGAGATTGAGGAAGAGTGTGTGTGAATGTATTTGAGAGTGTCGATTAGAGTGAAAGTGAGTGGAAATCTGAGTTTAAGAGAGTGTATGAATAAGTGTAAGTTAGTAAGAGGGAGTCGGTGAGGGTGTGTCATTGCTTTATAAGGAGTGAGTGACTCCTGATTGTGAGAGGGTGTGGGTAGGTATTAGGTGTGTACCTATCAATGTTGCAGAAGGTGTAGGTGCACCAGGGCCCAGAAGTATTGAGTATGAAAGGGTGATTGTGTGTTTAAGTGAGACGATGAGTATGTTTGTGTTTGAGTAACTGTGAGAGGGAGAGATTATGAGTGAGAGAGTGTGAGTGGGTAAGAGCGTGTTTGTTAGCATGTTTATGATTATGAGTCTGCCGCTGGCCATGATATTCTCAATATAATTCTGGTTTATGGTGGCACCAAAGGTAACGCTGCTGCTGGCATATTGGAAATAGTTCATGCCATAAGAAAGGGCACACATGGCACCATGCAGGCCCCGACATACTAGGTGTAATTCTTGACATGTCCTCTGTGGAAAAATGCTGGTGCTTGCATAGTGGAAGACATTTTTGGTATTTGGGACCTGTGGCAAAATGCTTTTGCTGGGACTATGGATGAAACTCTTGACATAAGGGAGGGCACCCAAGGCAAAATGCAGACTCTGAAATACTGGAAAAATAAATGACATAAATGGACTCCTATAGCAATATGCTTGTGCTGGCATACTTGTGACAATTCTTTGCCTTCGTGATGGCAGCAATGACATATTGGGGATGAGTGGGCGGCTTGGGCGAAGCAAATCATGATAAAATGCTACTTCTGAAATACTAGAGGTACTTTTTGGCATATGGACTATCCAAGGTGTTTGGGTAATAACGGTGGCAAAATTCCGGTACTGGAATATTGAATGTAACTATTTCCATAGGGGGTACCCATAACAAAATACTGCCATTGACACAATATAGGTATTTCTTAATGTATAGGAAACTCACATGGCAAATTTTAAAAAAACGGAGTGAACTCCTGGCATTTATTGCAGCCCACCACTTTTAAACACCACCGACTGCCACTGTTCTCCCCCTTCTTTATGCAGTAGTTGTTGACAGAAAAATAAACATATTGGATTCACAAAAGTAAACATAAACTTTGTAGTCATTTTCTACTATCTTGGTATTTACAAATTCAAGTGTAATTTTACTACTATTAATTTTACAACTGCAAAGTCTACGCCATGAGTGCAGAGTCTCATCTGTTCTTGGAAGTGGTCGACCACTGATTGCACACACTTACCTTGCATCATTTTAGCAGAGGTCTTCTACAGTGAAAGGATGAGGCAATAATGGAGCACATGACAGTCCAGACATTGTACGGATAAATAAGGATGAATAAAGGTTGGGCATCCGGCAAGCGACATGGAAGATAGGAGATGAGGAAGCAACCCCATGCTTTTACCTCATCTCCAATCGTCCATGCCGCTTGTCAGATGCCAGGAGCCCCACCTTTATACATTCCTTACTCATTCAACGGGGCATATCTGGACTGCCAAGTGCCCCATCAATGCCTCCTTAGCACCTCCTCAGTGCTTCATTTTTCACTGGGCGTAAGAGGCTGCTTCCCTCATCGCTTGCTGCCTCCCAGGTACAAGCCTGGGCTTGATGCCCAATCTGTGCAAACAACCTCAGTTTCATCTCATATATCTCAAAGACACTATACTTTCCCACGAAACTCCAATATGTGGTTACCAATATGGCCTAACACATTAAAAAGGTCAGTAGCAATACTGGGGAGACAACCTGGTACCTGGAGTCTCACAATAGGCTCGCAGATAGTTTACTTCACAGTTGACCTTACTAAAGTGCATGAGCTGAAACAAAATCCTGCTGTTCTGTCCATATATGCTTTAATAACTTGGTTTGTCATCCAGGCATTTTTTCCACAGGTGTGTATCTGCCAGGGGTTGCCTTCCTTTTCAAGAATCTATTGATTCCTTTGACCCTTTGACCTTTAGGAATGGCATTTCCTATTTTTGACGTTGACATTTCAGAATCAGAAACAGCAGCAGAGAGGACAGGTTGCCATTCCAAATGTGTTGGTACTTATGTCCACATTTTGAATTTGGAGGACAGGCTACTCCTTCGCAAAAGCGGTGGCGTGTCCTGTCCACTAAACCCCTGCCTCGCCTGCCTCATTTAGAAATGGGTGAGCTCTGAGTTTTTTGTTGATGGAGTCTTCATTAACTCTGTCAACAGAAAGCTTCCCCCAGTGGGCCGAAGGAGTAGAATTTGGAGTGGAAGGTGTAATATCTTTTTTTATGACTGTTACCACTAGAAAAAAACCTGTCAGCGAGGGACAGAAGAAACAATAATAACTCACCCATCCTGGAAGAAAACTCTCTGGGTGTGGGGGAACATTCGTTTTTTGTTTTCCAGAAACAAACTCACGCTTTGGGGAATTGTTTCTGAAATCCGAAAACTTTGGAAATGTTTGGTGAATCACTGTCAAAACCGACAGTGGCTGTCCACCAAACTTTTTGTACATTGGAACCACCATGGCAGCAGTTTCTTTCAATGTACATAGTTGGCAGTTATCTCTAAATCTGAAGGATGGTAGTCCATCAAGATGGCGGAGGTAATGTCGTCTGCCACTCTGACAGACAGAGTACCTACCGTCAAACCTTAAATCAGGCCTTTTGTTATGGATATCACCATCAGGAATTCAGTTTTGTTTTTATATATGCCAAGCCACTTCTGGTTAATCCGTGACTAGGTTTCCTCAAAAATATAAGCAACCAATTTTGGATTGTGAACAGGATTTTCAGAAGTTCACCTATGTTTCATTTGAATAGCCACAGCTGGCTTGTTTCCTGAATGTTTCCTTTTTAGGTCTCACCTAAGCCAGCGCATGCGCTGCCTCAGGCGAGACATTTAGTAGGTAAGTTTTCAAAGTGCTACCCCACGCTTTGGCTGGCCTAGCGCTTGCGTTCAAGCGAGCGTGCACGAGCGCAACCGCCAGCCAAAGCGCCCGATCAGGCGCCATCTGTTTCCTCTCGCTCCTCCGCCCCTCCCTCGCCGCGACACGGCCACACGACTTTTATTTTAACAGCACGGTGCCCGTTTAAGGGACGCTGCGCTTCAGTTCGTCGTCTTCTTTCCTCACCGGCATGGCTATGTGAGTACCTTTTTCCTCACCGGCATGGCTATGTGAGTGCCTTTATCTTGTTCTATAGAGTCACATACCCCAATAAATGGCTTCTTGGTGCTGTAAACTTACAGAAACAAAGGTCATAGCGTTTGCTCTCGCATCAGAAAACTGGAGACCATAAGCACGGCTTAAATAGCAACCTTTTCAACAAAGGTGATACGTAATTTAAGCAACTTCAACCTGTTACTCTTCGGTGCAGGCGAGGGGACATTCCATAAAAAGATTCCACTTAGCCTAGCATCCAAATACATAAAAGCTGGCCAGCATTAGAGATATTTTGGGGGTTCCCTTGCCAAAATGTACACTGCCCTATCCTCTTGTGCTAAATCTCTGATTGTCAATGACTTTCTGAAGGTGAGGCAGACCTCAGCTTGTCTGAGACCTCATCTGGGGGTTCATCCATATTTCTGGAGCCTGATCTGAGAAGGCACAGCCCCCAACCCTGCTCTCCTAGGCCTGTCCTAGCTGCTCATGTCAAAGATGACGACTCTAATGCCTTTTAAACAAGCATTGGCATAGCCAATAGGTCTCGCTTTTGCGAACTTATAAGTATTTAGTTTTGCAGCACAATATGCTTGGTGCAACAAGATCAGCTGTTGCATGGCTAAACCTTGTACTTTATAAGTGTTTAGCCATGCAACAGTTGATGTTGTTGCACCAACGATATTGTGCTGCATAACTAAATACTTATAAGGTCCCAAAAGCGAGACCTATTGGCAATGCCAATGCTTGTTGTACTTCTTGATTTCAAGCCTAGTGATGTAATTTCTAGTGTTGTGTTGGTTAGTATTACTGACAGGATTAGTGGTGTGCGCCAGTGAAGACTATAAGAGAAGTATTGTGGTCATACGTTTTAAGATCATGAGAAATATTTTTTAATTTCTGGCTTTTTCTCAGTTGTATGCCACCATATTGATTACGAAAGAAAACAGAATGTGCAGTTCCTCACAAGGGGAGGGGGAAGCAAGTCTCTTATTGAATGCCCTCACACATCCAGCAAGGTGTCATGCTTCATCATTGGGCTGTGCTCCTCGTCAGGCCGGCGCTGCAATGCCCGACGGGCTCCCGCGAAGTGGCTCTTTGCCGGAGATCTTTTAAGAGACATCCGTTTGGTGCATGAGTGTGAGTGGTCGGTGCCACGTACCTCATCTGTCCATGAAGCCCGCCACCAGTAAGACTGTACGTCAGCGGCCTTCCGCTGGACATGTGATTTTGGGTGTTTGTTTGTTTTGCAGAGTGAGCAAGGCAGTGCTCACAAGGCAACCCCGTCTACCTACGACCCCACCAGTGGGGGTAGGTTGCCATTTTGCACGCCTGTAATTAGTAGCACAACTCCTTCCTTGATTTAGGGGTGACACACCGCAGTTCGTAATAGATCGGTACCTGTGGTTTCTTTGTTACATCGATCTACATCAGAGCGCGTTCACAGGGCGCTTTTGATCATTGTGCATGTATGTTTTTCTTAATCACGTGACTATACAGCCACTCATGTTTATGTCACATGGGACATCACGTTCTTAGAGTCTCCCCTGGTTTTAATATTCACTTTTCACCTGTATGCCCACGGTTACCTTGCCTCGGGTAACTATTGACCTCGCATGAGCACCAATACACCTTTGGAGGATATAAACGTCTCGAGTTTCATGCAAGATGAATTACTTCAAATAGTTTTGATTTCATTTTATTCTCTTGCAGGTCTCTACTATCCAGACCAGATCTTTCACATTCCCTGGATCTTCAGTTAACAATGCTGGTGATATAATATATATTTCCTGCACCGGTCTTGTAGTAGTGTTGGAGTTCTTGAGCACTTACTCTTTAGACATTGGTCCTGAAGAGTTGCCGAGTGACCCGCTAGGGGCAGCAGGCAAGAAACATGTCGACCACGCACACGTACTAGACCCTGTGGATCATTACTACTCCATACAGGGCCCACACATTTTAATTAGGGTAGCACACCCCGTTAATAATATTAATTCCCTCAGGGCAGTGCTAAACCTATTTTAAACCACCACTCACACTCACTCTCTACACCGACCACTCACCCTCATGCACCAAACGGCTGTCTCTTAAAAGATCTCCGGCAAAATACACCCCTTCGCGGGAGCTCGTCGGGCATTGCAGCGCCTGCCCGACGAGGAGCATAGCCCAATGATGATGCATGACACCTTGCTGGGTGTGTGAGGGCATTCAATAAGAGACTTGCTTACCCCTCTCCTAGTGAGGAACTGCACATTCTGTTTTCTTTTGTATTCCTTTGGAGCATTGTGCAGGACCTCGTAAAAAGCTCTAGGTTCCTTTTTTGGATTCAACCATATTGATTACGAATTATTCTATGACATAAATATCATGGCCTAAATATTGTTCACAAAAACTATCTCTCCATTGGGTGCAGATTTTATATCATTAACTCCAAAAGGGTTAATATATTTTCTAAATGATATTTGGGATATTTTACTTTTGTCGACAATATTTAGGCCATGATTTTCCAGTGCCACATCCTTTTCCTCATGTTTTATCATTGGACATCACTGTAAATTCCTCCTCCAGAGATAAACTTTTGTTTCCTGGGAACTCTCCTTAAGAGGTTGTGACTATTTTAAAATTCTGCAGCTCGCCTCTGAATAAAGCCCAGAATAATAGAAACATTTTCATTTACCCTGACCTACCTGCTTTTGGCAACCAGAGGAAAATTGTGCATTTTCAGGCATTTTGCATTGCCTTACAGGTTTTCTCTCATAGCATTTCCTTCTTCCAGATTTGATTTATATACTGTGGCTTTGGTTTTGACACCTGGCAGAGAAAGATCTAGAGAGGTACTCCAGGTATGCAGGCCAATAAATGGTGGCCCAACTTTTTTTGGGACAGGTAGCAAAACTGTGAAATTCTCAACCCACCTCCTCCAACGATTAAGAATAATCAGAAAAAAATCAATAGGCAGGTAAAGCCCTTACCTGTCCCTCAGCAGGTCACTCATATAGTAAATCCTCACTGTAGAAATACCCAGGCCCAGATTTGCATATGCTTTGCGCAGGGTCTGAGTTACTTTTGTGATGCAAACCCAGCGCAAGGTGTTAGGGTGGGATTTACTATCCAATGAAAATCAGGATTTGTGTTGGATTGTAAACAAAAGTAACACATATATATGTATTATGCACTGCTTTGCATACTTTACGCCAAGGGGCATTCCATGGGTGGTGCTTGGGTATTCCCATGCAACCACCCATGAGTTTCAATACAAATCCCCATCTACAAACATTGCTAGACAGGGATTTGTGCCAACCTCTTGTGCCTCCTGGAGGCAGGTGTAATGAGAATAAATGTTTTTTTCCCTCATTTTTGCAACTTTGCATGTGTGCTGCATTATACCGCACACATGAAAGTGGGAAAAGCCTAAGGCATAATTTTTGTACTGGAAGTGACCCCTACCAATATAAAAACTATGCTTCAGAGAGCACACACACCCTAGCACTACGGCTCAAGGTTGTGTGCTTTCGCACATGGCAGCCAAAAGTGCGCCAACGCTGTGGAGAGATAAAATGCACCATATCCTAGTAGATGTGCTGGATTTCTCCCTTCCACTCAAGGCAGCATCAGCAGCGTTAGTGCAGCATTATGTCCCACCAAAGAAGAGTAAATCTGGGCCGCATAGGTGCTCAAGCAACCAAGTATAGAGCATTCAAACACTCTACTTCATTGCCAACGAGCCTGGATTGTAATTCCAGGGTCTTCCGTCATTAGAGCACCCCATTGCTATCTATCTAGGTTTGTGCTCTGCAAATACCTATACACACAGGTTGAAGCGGGTGGCAACTATTGGGACTCAGGAAAGGATGTGGCATAACGGTCAGAGCTGCTGACTTGGGCACTGGGAAACCATACTCGAGTCACGGCCTCTGCTCAAAATCCTGTGATTCTGGGCAAAACATTTAATCTCCAGTGCTTACCAAAAAATGTATGCATCCTTGAGTAACGTAACTGGTGCTCAATACCTTCGGGTCGTGTTTGCGCTATATAAAACTGCAACAAAAAAAGACGTTCCCAATCTTTTAAATTTTACACTAACAGTTCCCACAGTTTTTGTTGCCTTGCCCCCAATTTCGCTGATCCCGCCCCCATTACCCTTGTCACGTTTCTCATACTTTTTATGCACTTTAACCTCTGCTTATTTATGCCACTGTCTGCTCTTTGGATAGGACGCTGGATGAGGCGGGAACTGCTTAATGCACATATGTGACGGTTCCAGTCACATTGAACTGGCATGACAAGTCCATCTCATCAGTCTAGGCTTAACAAAGAGGTGTCTGCAGCACCTCCATTTTAACACCAATGATCCCCTGCTGTAAACACGCCTGCTGGCCGATTGCTAAGCGGATTTGCAGCTTCCACCTCTGGGCAAACACACCCATTGACACAGACCTCTGACTGTTTGCAGAAATCTCTTGTCATGCAGAAAAAAGATGTCAGGGTTACAGCGGATGGATATGTTTATTTTGACGTACTACTTTTGCCGAAGGTTTTCCGCTTGACGCATAGAAAATTCCATCCCAGTCTCTTGGTAGGTTTTTGGGATTTTTAAGTGAACCTGATTGTTGCTGTTTTTGTCGAGCTCCCAGACGCCCTGGCCAGGCTCCAGGGCGTGCAGAACGTGTTGCTAGACTCCTGTCTGGTACTCGCAGATGGGATCGGATTTCTCCTGCTTGGAGCACGCGTCACTGGCGTCAAGTCAACATTAGGAAGAGAAATTAAAAAATCAAGGCTACGAAATTACTGGGAATTATTTTGAAAATGGCTTCCATTTAGCATTGTGAGGGAAACCACAGAACCCTCTAGATGTATTCAGACCACAGCAGTTTCCATTCATCATCACTAACATATATTCATACGCGCAGTATAGTGCTGGGCGGAAGAGTCCGAGCAATCGCATAAGGAAACTTGAGGGCCCCCCTGCAAGGTACATGGAGGGCCCCCCCTCCAGACACAATCAGGAGCTCTCAGGCCAGGGTACTGTGCTGAGGGAGCCCCCTGGAGCTCAGGGTACCCCCCCCCACACCGCAGGGGCTGCGGGTGCCTATGTTACGCCACTGGGTCCTACACTCATGTTCGCATACTGGGGATTTTGCCACATGGTTAAAAACTGCATTTAGGGTGCAGTCTTTCTCGGGGGATTTATTCTTGCAGGTGGTGTACACGTGGACTTATTTTTTATCACCAAACTTTGGCCAACAGAAAGGAAAGCAATGTAGAGAAGGCAGAAGGAAGAAGGAAAACAATGATAGCAAAACAGTGATCAAGGGATAAAAAGCAGGAATGAAAAAAACAGGTAAGGGTCAGACAAAGAGTTAGGAAGCGTAGAGCGGTGGAAAAAGAGGTATCAGGTCGAATCAGTGTTATAAGGGGGATATAAAAGGAAGGTTGGGGGTCTCTGAAAGAAGCTTGACTAAAGAAGAATAAATAAGAATCCTTTCCAAGAGTTTGGTCTATGCAATTGAAGGCGTGGATTAAAACATGTGAAATAAAATCCTGTACTTCATACAGAGTGTGACCTGATCAGTATTCGGGTGCCTCTGTAGTAGTTCTTCGTTATTTCATCCAGACATATCACACAGCAATAAATACAAATCTAAAACAAGTCAGTCCTATTGGCTTTGCTAATGCTTGTTAGCAGCATCAGATAGCAGCGTAACAACGATAATAATATCGTGAATAATTAAAATTGAAAATGTTTCATTTTAGAAAATATGAGACTGTAAATTAAACATTACCAAGGCCTGTGGAGAAGGTAGTCCTGGGAGTGTATCAGTCACCGCTGTTCTCCCCTTCACATCACTCTCATCTCACTCTGTTAGACACCTGTGCCCTTTTTATCCCCACATCTATATGAAACCCCCATTCTACATATGTCACAGGCATCTCCGTCCTCTTCCTCACTGTCTTTTCACAGTTTTTCTGTATGTACTTCCTTGTGTCACCTCCCAATGACTATTTCACCCTTTCTCCTTATTACTAGACCCAAGACCTGCTGACCTTCAGGGGGATTCTCAAGACCTGGCTGTTCGATCAGTAGCGCCCCCCCCCCCCCGCCTTGAGACCCCCGCGGGTATGTAGTGCGCTTTACAAATGACTGATTGATTGATTGATTAGTAAACATGGCACTTTCTTTTGTGCTGTCGATATTCACAGCTGTATATATCTTCTTCTCACACTTTCACATAGGATGGTAATCACAGGTAGCATAAATGTCACTAACACTCTGTGCTCTCTGCAGAGAGGACAGCGATTGGATGAGCATGAAGTATGAACACATTTCTGATCCCCTCACAGGGACTGTGAGAGGTTTGCTCTGCCATCAGCCTCTACTACAGAGCTTTCATTTGTGCACTGTCATAAACACTCACGACCTGAACTCACTCAAACACCTAGAAGTGACTCCGTTCACAGTATGCACAGTACAAGAGTCATATGTTGCATGAAAAAACACAGCAAAAGATCTGAAAAAAGCAAATAGTCTTAAAGCAAAGACTCAATACTGAAATTTTACTGTTCAGCTTTCTGTTACCCACTCTACCATATATGTTGCATATACTGCCGCCTCTGCTATGTGCAGTGTTTCTGATTAAAATGTTAATGACACCTAATAAATGAATACACGCATATATTATGTTTCCCTGGACTGACATTTCTCGGCTATCCACTTAGGGACATCATGTTAGGGTATAATGGCCTTCATGGATCCTCACTCAACTTTTCTAGAGTTAAATAGGGGATGTTATGAGAGCCCCTAATGTTGCTTTGTGATGATCTGATGTTAATCAAATTAATTGCAGGACTATATTCAAATAATTGTACGAAATATAAGGAATGATGTTGAAGGGACACTTACCAACTCTTGGGTATTGCAAGGGGATTTTAAAAAGTGCTGTGTCCTGATATTTAATGCATGTCTTTGACCATGTATTGCACTCCACTGCCTTTTGCTATGTTTGCGCTATAGAAATATCATACACGTTTATATATACATATCGCTATTGTGTGACATATATTTAGATGAGGTTATTGATATCACTGATAAAAATTGGAGCCGATACCCTAAAAATTAAGATATTGGCAATTCCAGTGTCAACGTTTTCCAAGGTTATTTTAATCTTGCCATAAACATAGAGTGGCTTACACTCATTGCTTCATACTTTTTTGGCATTCTGTGAACAAAATCATCATGTCCCAAACATAAGTACGTCTGAAATTATGGTTACAAGTCACCAATACTTCAAATGACCCTTGTATATCTGATATGAAAGGTAAGACACAGGATCATCCTTTTTTTAGTGCTGCACTTTAATCTTTCCATGAACCATTGCCCATTAAGCTGTTTCTTCCGGGTCTTCCTTCATCAACTCTACCCACCGTAAAAGTCCCATTTTGTATAGCTCTCCATTGCCATGTGAGACAAATTGGGTTGTTGGTTGATGGGGTGTTGAACCTGTTCATGCAACAGCCACAGTCCCTATCAGGGTGAATCACAAAAGTCACAAATCAGTTCTCTGGTAGCTTGGCATAAAAGCAGTCAGACTTAGAGCCAATGTGCAAAGTATTTATGCAGCACACAAGCAGTAATAAAGTGAAAACACAACAGAAAACCTAAGTTATGAATCTTTAAAGTTTAAGGTAAAAATGAACACCTAAAAGATCAAAGTGCCAACCACAGACATCTAGTCACGTGAGACTGGGACATAACCAAGAGAAATGGCAGACTGCGATGGAGTGTAAATCAGATGCACAAAGTGGATTGGGCCCGGTAGGAGCTTACCTTCTGACTTAGATAACATTTGAAGAAAAAGTTGTCTGAGAAGGTAAAGTTCAGTGGGGTAAGACAGCAGGCGGTATCCGAGGTGGAGACGTGATTGTCAGGGATGCGTTAAACAAAATTGTAGAGAAGATTTCTACATTTAAACTTAGTGTCTTTACCGGAAGTCAAAAATCTCCAGTGGGACAAAGCTGTAACCGACAAGAGTTCCACAAGACCGGATATCCCTTTGGTGAAGGACCGCTCAACAGGATTCACAGCTGCAGAGATAACCGATGCACCTTGGGCAGATAGACAAGTTAGGTGTGACCCCTAAAGAGGTACTGGGGGTGTGGAAAGTGTGTGCATGTGAGTTCATGCAGATGGTGCTTAGACATTAAATTTATTGTGAGATGCTACCTGAACTAGACGATCTGGCCTCATCACCCTCCATAAGTAAGCTTTCATTATTCAACTTCTTTGCCCACTGATAATTAGAATTTTCCTAACTTCAGTGAAGAGGAAATCAAAGATTTTATCAAAGACAATGAGGCGAATATAATATACATTTCCTTTTATTGACTACTTCCAACTCAGCAACAATAAGGTATAATGTCACACAAGTTGAGATGTCATCAAGCCTATAAGACAGTCCCGCGTGCAGGTGCAAACTCTCTCTCATTGCGGCTCCTTACACAGATAAATGCTTGCCTGCTGGATCTCCTTATAATTCTCCTGAATACACTTCTCCTATATTTTAGCTGGCTTGACCTCTTTCACACGACTTTACTTTTGCTCTCTTAACCTTTAGCTAATAACTGCATCCTGACTCTTTGTGCTTTGGGCGCCCGCTCCACCACTCATTTGAGGGCTTGCAACTTTAAATTAAATTCTGGTATCTGCAGGTGCTTCGTCCTCATAGCTCCCACTGCTCTGCTCCACCCTCTCTCACCAATGGAGGTCCTTCTGGGCTTACATACACTCACGCATCATCCCTTCAAGGATGCAGCACACAGCAGACATTTGTTTACTTGTAACCAAGCAATGTGCTCCACCCACAGCATCAGATTCTTTCAGTTGCATATCTGGGAGGATGTAGTGTTTAAAGAACACCTCTTGGTTTACCTTTCACGTGTTCTTAATACATTTTACTTTAGTAGAATCCAAGTCTCAAAGTTAGACCTGTTAGAACGATCTAGACCTGAGGAGGCCAGTATAATCCTCTCTAATACCTGTCCCATATCCTTACAGGTGGGTATACCCTCTGCCCTCACCTGTAATGATTAAGATATATCTGGTCGTTCCCTTATCACCTTTGCCACTACTCACATTCCAGAGCATTGTGCACCCATCCATCCTCCATTTCCGTTTCTCAAGATCCCTCCAATAATGACTCCACATGCTATCTTCGCCTATGGTCTGTTTTGGGGTTGCAAGTTTTTTTTCAGGAGCCATCAGATGTAGAAAAAAGCTGTCATTTTAACAATTACTATCAAATCATCTTTTTTCTTTATGTAATCAGGATTATTCGAATGTTTACTGTAATTCAAACTGTAAATTTAGCACGTTGCACTTTATATTACAGCATTTTGCACTTCATTGGATACCCCCTGTTCTATTTAGCAATTTTAAATTGTAGTGTCTACTATACTGTGAGTACTAAAATTAACTTCTTAAATATTAATACTTGTCCAATTGTTTACGATAATGTGAATGTAGTATTTTGTACTCTACCAGTTAGTATTCAATATTTTATATGTTATCATCTGCTCCAGTCAGGAATTTTAACTTGCTTATTGTGTATAGTAATATGAATTTGATACTATGCACTTTATATGAAACCCTCTGCTCTATCCAATAATTTTAACTTTATTTTTTGTTTTACAAAACTTTACATTTTAATTGTCATTTGTAAAGCAATGTCTTTTTATCGATGAAATGTTTCCTCCTATATGTTCACCTTTATGGCATTGATTTGTCGAATAAAGTATCTTTGACTTGACTTGACTTGACTCCACACTCTTCCATCCCTCTGTATCCCAATAGCAGTTACACTAGTGTGAGGAAAGAAATATTTTTTTGCATGATCACCCCCGCTCTCAATTCTCGGCCTGATGATGCTGGTATTTCAACTCTGAATTTCCCAGAGCCCAGCTGACCAGTCTCCAGTGTATGTGCTCTGTCCCCTCAAAGTGTATGTGCAATTGTTTAATTCCTGATTGGCATATTTAACTTACCTATAAGTCCCTAATATGCGGTACAATGTGTACCCAGGGCTAGTAAGTTAAATGTCTTCAGTGGGCTGCAGCACTTGTTGTGCCACCACTGCGTGATGCCTAGTTGGGCAGCTTTTAAATTGTCAACTCGACATGGCAAAATGACCCCTTTTCCATATCCAGCCTGTAAGTCACCCCTAAGGCAGTACTTATGAGCCCTTAAGGAAGGACGCTAGGTATTAAAAAGAAGGACGTGTTGTATTTAAATTTTACATGTCATGACAGAGACAAAATCTTTCATTTTCACTATAGTAAGGGTGGTAGTCCCATTGGATAACTTGGGGTTTCATCAGCCCATGTGCTAAGTGCTAACTTCCATGGTGGACCACAGAATAAAGTAATTAAACCCAAACTTATTGCTGAAGCCAGATTTTAAGCAACTTTTTAAGCAACGGTGACTTTAGAAAGTCACCACTTTTTTGTGTCAAAGTTCTGGTAGCCATCTTTCAATTGTCACCGGAGACAATCTGCTGCCCTTTTGACAAAAATTGTAACGCACTCTCATGAATGGAAAACAAAAGGATTAGTGGTGGGAGGAGTTGTGATCTCCTTCAGCAGGATGGTTAGAGGGCTGTGGCCACAGATTTCCCAGCTTCAAAGGGGCTGCCACCTCTGATAGACAAATTTGAATCACACTGCAGCCTGCCCTACCCTTTATGTAGGTAGACAAGCTGTCATCTCTTCCAAAGGGGGAAAACCTTTTGTGGAACTGGTGTTTCAGTATGAGTGGATAATTATGCTGGATATACCTCAGGGGTGTGTCCATGGCTCTCCCGGGAAGAAGGGACCCCAAAATCTTGGATTAGGACAGAGAGATGCACTGTAGGATTGCTTAGGGCCAATCCCACAGGAAATGAGGTGGGTAAGGATGCCCAGTGGGACTTGTAGTTCCAGTGGCTAGTGAGTCGTCCCCACCCACAAATCTCAATACACAGTCAGATATAAGACAGGCAAAAGGCATCAGGAGCTGTGCACATGTTCAACCCGCACCCTCCATGTATGTAAACCATGTGATAATGCCATGAACAGGACTATCAGAACGTTTTTGGAGGCCTGGGATAGAAACATATGTGGGTCCACCAGTCTGGTTCTCAAACCAAGGAATTTTAAGGAAAGGCAATGTATAGATGTACGTTCTCAGGCATAGTGTCTTCATCGCAGTGCTAAAAACTGGATATAGTTTTGCGCTAAAATGTAAGGGACCTATTGGGATGCCCACAAGATTCAATTTAGAAAATATAGTAGTGTGTTTTAACATACACCAGTCAAAACTCAAAGATATCTGGAGGCAAAGTACTGGTGAGTTTTGGAATAATTTCCTCTGAAGAACTGTGAATTGAAATGGTGCTTTGGGAAACATTCTGGACTATCATCATAGACCAAAATTGGAAATGAATAAAAGATGAGCATGCAGTACAACGCGGAGGATTTCCCAAAACAACAAATTGTGGCATACTCTGCATATTGGGTGAGGCCCACATAACTACCAGTTGTTGGGATTAATTCAACCATTCCCTCTAACATTTTTTTCAATTCCTCTGTAGGACGCCTTAAGTGTGGTGGGTATGCCCAGATGTGTTTCTCGTGCTCACTGTGCCACTGTCATTTAACTGCACCCTCATGACGAGGCCCAAATAAGCTGAAACTGGTCTTGGGTTGCTGGTTTTCCAGTTCATAGGGAACTTGGGATGGCATTTCTGGATGAAGTGTTCCTATTGTAGTAGGACCCAGGCTGATTTGCATATTGCAGGTTCCTGTCTGAGGTGGCAGGGTGGAGGAAAAATGATGGATTGGGATGAGTCTCCAAGTAATTACCAAATGCTGATATTAATCACTTTTTTTGTATATTATGCATTTTAAGCCACACATTGGCCACTACTGGATTTGATTAAAATATAACTTTACAAGATAACTGTGATATAGTCCAAGAGATCTTTGGAAGTAACTGTGATGAATGGTGTATTTTAAAGCACCATAAATTGAATCTCTACGAGGGGCCGGAAGGGCCCTTGACACCTTGAATGTTTGAGGGGAGGGAAAGGAGGAGCAGAATGACACTGACAGCCATGAGCCCCCCCCCCCCCCCCATAGTGTCATCATGTTACAAGCATCCGCAGGTACATCTTCTTACGGCACCTAGGGAAAGAAAGATGCACTCATTCCCAAAAAGACATGAAGCATGCCATTGATCTGTTAAGGGCTGCAGGGAGGCTGCCTACTGCATTACAATCCCAGCCAACAGTAGCCACAGCAACCCCCAGGTCTAATAAGGCCACATCCCCAGGGGTGGGTGCAGCCATTATAGGGTGTGCTCCCCCCTCCCCCCCACCCGGGATTGAGGATCCCTAAGGGGGTACATCAGAGTGACAGGCAAGGAGGAGGCGAGATGGCAGACCCTCTGCCAGAAAAAGGCCAACAAAGGGTAGGGCCATGCTGGGTGGGGTCCATGCAAGTCTTGTTGCTATTTCATGCAAAATAACTGTCTAAGGCTTGATGAAGGTAATGTGCTCTGGTTGAGCAATGTCTGTCTGGACCACATAAGCCTTTGCGTACCCCTCTTCCTTATTTTTTCTATCATGCAAAAGATTAAAAAAAATGTAAAAAAAGATGAGCATATATAAAAGTCAGATGTGATCCATATTCTATCTAAGAGTCACAGAAACTATTATTTACAAGTCAATATATCTGAATATGTGGCTTGCGTAGAAAATATCCCAATAAATGTAATGTAATTTATTTTAATTTGATTTACTTTAATTTAATTTGCCATGCATAATCCCCATTCACTCCCAAACCTTGAAAAATGTATTATAATGATTAGATGGCATGCATGTAGCCATCTCTTCCAGCGTCAATTTCGTCAACTCCTTCTACCATTTAACAAAATCCCAAATAAGAGAAAAATGCTCCGTACCCCCCATAGAAAGCAGAAGTAGGTCATCGTTCATTTGAATAGACTGCACAATTTTTTTATTGCAGCTAAACAATCTGTGCAACCAATGCTGTAACCTCCTCCCAGTCAGACTGTGGCAGTGGTGTATATTTTGGGATGCCTGATTTCCACATTTTTCGAAAACCCATCTGTGGTGTCTGGGTTGTTTAGCTGGGGTGTAGGTTTGTCATAGTATATTAGCTTTCTTATTAGGTCTTGCCTAGCTACCGCGCAAGCGATCGCAAGGCGAGACTATAGTAAGGGGCTCCCAAAAGTGCTCCCAAAAGCGGATTGCATGGCGAGCACGCGTACAATCACGTGCATCGTGCCGCCATGCAATCCGTTTGGCATCGTACTTCAAAGGGTCCGCTCACCCGCCTGGAATGCGCTCCCTCGCCAAACGCGCGTGCCACGCTCCGCTGGGCTTCTCTTGTTTTTTGAGCCACCAAGACGTGTAATCTCCCACCCCTCACCCCACCTGCAGCTCACCTCACTCGGTTGAGTCACCGTGACGTGGAGGGCAGATGACTGCAACCAGCAATACACACACCCTGCTGACCCCTCTGAATGACACCACATACAATAAACCTGATACACGCTTCTTCTGTTCTAGAGTTGCTCAATAGACGAGGGTCGCATCTATCAGCAGTGCAACAGGCGCAGTGGCACCGGGGCGAAGAGATCCGAGGAGCCCTCTGCACCCAATTTTGGTTCTGTTTTACTTCTCAAGTTCTTGAAAGAAGGGTTATTTCCTGGCTTGCAACACAGTTGCTGTGCCACTAATCGGCACGCTCTTTCAGCCTCTTCCAAAATTCGGGCATAGACCAGGCGCAGCAACCTCCCCTCCCCCCTCCCGCCCCAAACCAAGACAATGAATAACTGTGACACATGGATAGGGGTACGGGGGAATTTTGCAGGGTGTTGGGGCATTATTTTGCGTTTAACCACAGCCCAAAGTTGAATCTGTCTGCTACCCCATACAAATTCCGAGAGGTGAATTAGGGAATTGTTTTGCTGGAGCCAGATACAGAGTGTAAATTTGTGGGCGTCTGCGAAAAACCGACCCACAGCTGACTGGCGAAACAACCATTGGAGTCACCTTTCACCAGGGGCGTGGCTTGGTCACCAAGATTGGGGGCGGGGGACTTCAAATTTCCCAACAATTACGCTGGAGTATTTTGTGAAAATAAACGATATGAGAAGCAGGGCAAGGGGGGCTTAAGGTGCAGTGTGTTGTTAAGAGTACTTCAAACGCGATATTTTTCAAACTAACCAACAGTTTTTAGACCTTCAAAACTGAGACAAGAGAGAGTGTGTGTGTTTGTCAGTCAGTGTGTATGTGAAAATGCCAGGGTGAAATACAACAGACACCTTGCCTTACCCGACTGAAAGCACTTGTACCCATATTTACTACAGAAAGCACTTATTAGGGAGGTGTAACACCCCCAAACACACCCCGCTCCTAAAACTACACCCCTGCCAGTACGTACTGATTGAAACACATGGGTTGGATGCCACCAGTGCAGTTCAAACCAACGGAGGCCGGCAGAGTGATCGAAACCACGTCACACCGGGGAGCTGACGGCAAACATTTCCCAACACTCGAAACTAGACACGGGACAGCAGGACAGAACTGGAATTCCACACGGGAAACTCCCAATGGAAATACCTGGGCCCCAGGGGAAGGAAGCGCTGCTAGGGATGTCATCCCTTTCAAATAATGTTTCACAGAAGTGAGCTTTGTTTATGGATGTCCCCCCAAATCATAAACCCGCAGCCTATAAACAAACAACGCATCCTAAATACTGACGAGCAAATTGCTGACATTTGTGAAGGATACTGCCAAAATACTAGAGTGGAGCGGAGACTTTAACCAATTCGGTGCTGGCCATTCACGGCTAGCAGGCCTCAATGTTTGCACATGCATGGTCGGCACTGGGGGAATCTCTACATCAGTTGGTCTTTCAAGCGCCTGTCCAGGCAGGCCCGGACCCATGACCTGTCCAGGGTAATGTACACTCGCCCCATGCTCTCCAGGCACACGTAGACTAGATTCAAGAAGGGTCTCTCTCAACACACTGCCCCAGTGTTCAGCCCTTCACATTGAGAATGCACATCTGATGCTTCGGAGTTATTATTTTTCCAACTTTGACAATACCGTTTGTTTAAACTGATGTTATATTCCTTGCATATCTAGTATGTACTCAGTGATCGAATTGGGCGGAATCGGCAGGGTACGGCGTGCCCCGGCCGTACTTCTTAAATTCAATCGATTCCGTACCCTTACTTCTTTGTTTAAAACATGTGTCCCAGGGCGGCTGAAATATCCTACAGATAAGGCTCGGCGTGCGGGGGCGGGTGAGCAGAGAAGGAAAAGGACTCTGGCTTTTCATTCATGCCCAGAGAAGACAAGGACAGTGAAGACTTCTGCTCTGCCGCTGTCAGCTGCCTCTTGTTCCCTCTCTTTCTGTTTCGCTCCTCCTCGCTTACTGAAAACCGTGACATCAAGCTACTGTTCTCACCCTCTCTTTCCTCTGCTCGTTTATTTGTTCCCCTGTGAAATGGATCCAAAAAAGAAAAACACTTTTGCTGAAAAGGTAATCTTTTTCTGAAATGTTTCTATTCCAAAGTGAAGCCTCTGGGTGGAGAGAAATAAAAGGCTCAAAATCTGAAAAATAAATAAATAAAGCAAGACGCAGTTGTCGCAAAGTGGCCAGATTGGTTTTCTTCTTCACACCTAAACACATTAGCGCCACTTTATAGAGTTTGCCAGTGAAGCGCTACTTTTGTTTTCTCGTCTTTCTTTCAACAACATTGTTTCCCTCAGGTGGGGAAGTGCACCATTCCTGGGGGTGCTACAATTCCTGGTTAATGTGTTCAGGGATGTGGCCTATTTAAACCATACTGCGCACGCTCTGTAAGAATAGAAGCAATGGACATTAAAACGGGTCCCTTTCGGGCCCTGTAGTCATGTCCTTAACTTATCAGACAAAATCACTAATTGATTTCTGAATAATGAGTATATAAAAGCATTAAGGTAACCATGTTGTTCCTGCTTACATTTCACAGGCTTTACTTAGTTTTACATTCCCTATGAGTGTTTTCTTTTTCCAGGATGTTACTTTTTTTTCAGGCAGCATCTTGCTCTTGCCCAGTGCGTAATTTGAATTGAGTCGCTTCCAGGTGTTTATATCAGGGCACAATTGGGATGTAGTTGAAGGCATCGCGAGTTTCTCTCAGTGGGGAAGTATGGTGTTCAGTGGGGGGGTGGAGGATGGGGCACTATGGTCAGAGCTGCCGAATTTGGAATTGGGGAACCAGGTTCAGCCTTCCGACCACTCTCCTGAGGGAGCTCAATCCCATGCTAGACCTTAGAAGGCTAAGCAAGACCTTAGAAGCACTTGTGTCTTAGCACCAGCAGGTGGACCCTAGTGGTCGCAAGTGTGGGTTAACCTTGAAGGCCTGTCCACCACAATCCATACTGAAGTTCTCCTCCAGTCTTGCGGGCAGGCCTACGAAGTAGCACATCCTAGAGCAACAGTGACTCTGTCACTGAGGTCACAGGACCCTTGAGCAGGGCAGCTTTAGGGCAGTGCGATCGCACCGGGTGCTGACTTCGGGTGGGGCCATCATGTTTGCAAGTACATTATGGTTTTAAATGCACTTGCTGCCTCCTTCTTTGCCCCCAGCAATTTTCGGCAACAATAAAAATGCCATGATTACGCCGGTGATTAATGTTCTTCTAGGAGCAGAGGTCTTCAAACTGTGGAGCGTGCCCCCCTGGGGGGCCGTGGCTGCATTCTCAGGGGGGCGCAGATGGCTCAACAAGTACTTGTAAATGAAGATGGCCTTGAAGCTCAACTAGGCAAGTTTCCAGGCTGTCTTCATTTACAGGCAGTACTTGAAATGGTTACAAAACTCATACATTCTCATAGTTTGCAATTCTTTTTTGTTTAAGGTTTCTGTATTATTTTATATGCAGGTAACTGAAAGTGGAAAAACAAGACACAAAATATTTTGTTCCCTTTAGGCACGTGGTGGCAAAAATGAACAAAAAATTCTTCAAGTGTTTTGTTTTTCACTTTTAGGTAATTGCATGTAAAATAATGGAGAAACCTTAAACAAAAAAGAAATGCAGATTAAGCTAATCAGATAGAAATACATTGTCTATGTTATGAAATTTCATTTGGTTAATGTGACCACTGCAGATGTGAGTAATAGTGACTTGTGTATTTATAGTGCTACAAGGTCCCAGCCTGGAGCAGAAAGCACTGTGAATATGCAAGTCATTATTTAAAAAATGTATTATACACAGTATAAGTTAAACAGCTGCAAAATGATTTGATGTTTTAAGATAAAGTAAGTGCTTTAAACGTATATTTTTGAGTAATAGGTAAATAATACACATGCACACATTTGTCTATTAAAAGTACACTTTCTAGAACTCATTTTACAACACCCTGACATTTAGTATCAACAAGAAGAACTCATTGTTCCCATGTAGCCTCAGGTGATTGCATTCATTGAAGCCTAAACCAGCTTCCAAGCAGCCTTTACATTTGGTGATTAACCTATTGCACACATTTCCATTCTTTCAGGTAGCAGGCACCCTGGTGAGAAAGCCTGTATCGTCCTTAGCTCTGTGTCCCTCCCTGAACGTCACATCACAGGAAAACTCCGCCACACCTCAACCCTGCCCTCCCTTCACTTTTATGCAGAGGCACTTTAAGGGCCATAATAACTGTGCAGGGGTGGTTGCTTTTTAACAAAACGTATGTCAACTGCTTTTGTAAAATAAAAAAAAGCATGGAGCATGTGGGTCTCCATAGATCCCGTCCACTTCGACCTCTGTTTACATGCACATGTCCTTCAAGGTGGGTCCAGTGTGAGACAGGAAGGCTGCCAGCAGGGTCATGTTCAGAGTGAGCACTCTAATCGTCCAGACCCCTTGGGTCTCAGTGTAATGGTCAGGAGAAAGGGGAAAGTAGTGAGATCTTTGGATAGCATCAAAGAGAGAGCCCAGAGGAAGTGCTGCTATATGGGGATCTAGGGTTAGTTTTACAACTATAGAGACCACTTCCTCATAGAGATGCCTTGAGGAAGGTGGGGAGTTTTGGAGGCTTTTTTTGTGGGGCTTTTTAGTGCAGCAGATGCAGTTCCTTTGGGACCCAGGGTCACAGCACCCCAATTATTGTCAATTTCTATTTTGTTTGATATATTTGTACTTTATAAATCTCACATATAGGCTGGATTAAAGACTACATAAATATACCCCTGAAATGATCTCCTAAGCGCTATCCAGGAGTTCACCCCTTCCCCTCCCACTCTCCGTATTCTTGCCATACATTTTTAGAGTGGGGGCCCCGGCGCCAAAACATCGCTTGGGGGGCTCAGAGCAAAACAGTTTGAAGAGCTCTGTTGTAGAGAGAGGTCAGAGTTTTGTCTATTGGAAGTTTTGACTCGTGGTAAGGTAGCGCAGAGTGTTAATATACCTGCTGTAAAGGAGATGTAACATTCAAATCACAAAGTGCACACAATGTAAATAGGTTTGTGGGTTACTGCTTTTGTCAGAGAGATCCTTTTGTTACTTGCAGTTTATAAGTTAAAATACTAGCAGAGAACAGTGAGCTATTAACTGTCATCTAAGAGCTGCATGCAAACTGCAAGGTATAAATTAGAGCGTTATGTTTTTCCCCCCAGTCTTTGATTATCCTAATGTTGCAAAAAGTGTTCATTTGGATATAAATCAATTCTGATTATCAAAGAGAACCCCCAACCATGGTAATAATGTTTTAAATTCAGAGTTTGTACCCCCAACCATGGTATTATTTTTTAAATTCTGAGTTTGTTCTTCTCCAGACCAATCACTATTAAACTATACTGCCTACTAGTATGGTTGTCATGTGACTCCTACACCGTGTAGTCCTTTGTCTTATGTAAAATTTCCTATATAGTGATTTACACACATATGATTGATTATTTCTGCGTAATGTGTGTGATGTAAAGTGCTCTGACACCCTATACTGGTTTCAGTGGCACTGTAAATCAAACTAAATGCATGTGAGCGACAGTGTGGTTATGGAGACTCGAGGGGCACTGTTAAAGGGTAGTAGTGAAGGAATCCGTGGCAGAGGTGGTCATTGAGGGGCACCAACAAACATTGATGCACAGGGTGCCGCCAGTGCTAAAGCCGGCCCTGCCCTTGAGGCCAGTCTGCCTCACCCATTGGTACCTCCATTGGCCTTAGTAGTAGCTGCAACTTACCAGGGATCAACAATCCAGGATTTGCATGCACATCTAACTAAGGGGCATATGTACAAACCCCTATCGCCACCACAACGTCACTTTTTCCGACGTTGTGATGGTGATAGGGGCTTCCCCTTATTTACAAGGCAGCGTTAAGCCACTTAATGTGGCTTAACGCTGCCTTGTAAATAAGGCCCCCTTTCACACAATGGTTAACGTGAAAGGGGTGGGCAGTGGGTGTTGCGGTGGGTGTTCCACTGGGTGTTCCATTGCAACACCCATTGATTTTGACGCTGCCCCCTGTGTACGAAGGCAGCATGCATAGGAGGCAGCGCCAAAATTAAGACCAGGGAAAACCTGGTCTTAACTTGGTGAAACGAGGAGAAATGCTTTATTTCTCCTCGTTTTTAGGTCTCGCCTGGCTATCGCGTAAGCGATTGCTCAGCGAGACTTATGTAGGGGCTTCAGAAAATGCTCCCAAAGGCTTCCCAGGCGGATCGGGTGGCGGTTACGCGCACAACCACGCGCATTCCATTTGCCACCAGCTACTTCCTGCGCGTGCGCCGCCTCACGCATTCAGAGAGATTTAGTAAGGGGCACAAGACCTTAGGTATGCGGTTTATGGCCAGTGCATGTGAGGCATTCAAGCGCGAAGCTGGCATCTGGCATCGGACTTGAAAGCAGCAGACTGCTTTTGCCAGCACGCGCTCGGCCTCACTTCCTGCATCCCCTCTTACAACAATTAACTTTCCTTATAACTCACACCCCATATGCTCGTTCCCTCCCACCCTTCCTTTGATGTCCGCTTTTCTTGTTGTTTACAAACCACGCCACACCCTGCTGCACGCCACACGCTGCTGCACGCCACACACTGCTGCACGCCGCACACTGCTGCACGTCGCACACTACCGCACGCCACGCCACACACTGCTGCGCACACTGATGCATTACACACTGCTGCATTACACACTGCTGCATGCCGCACACTGCTGCATGCCGCATACTGCTGCACGCCTCACACTGCTACACGAAACACTGCTGCACGCCTCACACTGCTGCACGCCTCACACTGCTGCACGCCACACACTGCTGCACGTCACACACTACTGCACGCCACACACTGCTGCACACCTCACACTGCTGCACGCCTCACACTGCTGCACGCCTCACACTGCTGCACTCCGCACACTGCTGCACGCCTTGCACTGCTGCACGCCTCACACTGCTGCACGCCTCACACTGCTGCACGCCACACACTGCTGCACGCCACACACTACTGCACGCCACACACTGCTGCACACCTCACACTGCTGCACGCCTCACACTGCTGCACGCCTCACACTGCTGCACTCCGCACACTGCTGCACGCCTCACACTGCTGCACGCCTCACACTGCTGCACGCCACACACTGCTGCACGCAGCACACTGCTGCACGCCGCACACTGCTGCACGCCTCACACTGCGGCACGCCGCACACTGCTGCACGCCACACACTGCTGCACGCCGCACAATGCTACACGAAACACTGCTGCACGCCACACACTGCTGCATGCCGCACAGTGGTGCACGCCACACACTGCTGCACACTGCTGCATTACTCACTGCTGCATGCTGCACAACACTGCTGCATGCAGCACACTGCTGCACGCCGCACACTGCTGCACGCCGCACACTGCTGCATGCCGCACACTGCTGCACGCCGCTGCATGCCACACAGTGCTGCATGCCTCACACTGCTACACGAAACACACTGCTGCACGCCGCACACTGCTGCACGCTGCACACTGCTGCACGCCACACACTGCTGCACGCCACACACTGCTGCACGCCGCACACTGCTGCATGCCTCACACTGCTGCACGCCTCACACTGCTGCACGCGACACACTGCTGCACGCCGCACACTGCTGCACGCCGCACACTGCTGCACTCCACACACTGCTTTTATGCGAGTTTATGCTACTGACATTGTAAATGACAATGCCTTTTATTTGTTTTAAAACGAAAACATAAATAAAAAGGCATTGTAATTTTACAATGCCAATAGCTCAAACTCTTATAAATGCGAGACCTATTGCATTGCAAATGCTTGTTTTTTACTTGGAGCCTTTATTCGTGTGCATTAGAATGATTTAGGTCGAATCTTAGAAGGCTCTATGAGGAGTTGTTCCTTTCATGTAAATAAAGTCAGCTTTTACATACAGACTTGTGTTACAGCGAACTGTGGGGCTGCCAACAATACCGCATCTTGGGCAATACCTCACTCACACCTTGGATACTACACCAACACGTAGCACTGTTTCTGCTTTCAGAAAAGGACCTTAGCTTTCCATTACTCTCTTTCCCCTACTGGTTATGACGGTTTCATAAATACAATTCACTGTATTTACAGTTCTCTCAATCATAATGTTTCTCCATGTCTGAGGAGTAAATTCCAAGATGTTCTGGATCACCACTTAAGAATTTATGACAGCAGACATTTCTATCCAATACCTTTCCAAGAACAAGACTAGTGGAAAACTTGCTCCCTTCCCTTTCCCTGATACATTCTGGAATTCTCTGTCAGTTTGTGGTTTTATCTTTGGAACAGTAAATTCAATTTGCCACTTGTAAAAAGCCTCCTAAATGGGTTTTTGCAGAAAGGAAAGAATTTGACCAGGTACAGAAAGATTTGTTTTCACATATTTCACTTATGTTTATGAGTAATGTAAGGATCCGATCTCTGGAAAATAATCAGAATTACTCTCTGTTCCTTTTTCCTCGTTTGTAATTTCTTAGACATGTGAAAGCCATTCTTCTGGGCTGTTGAAAAGAGGCCGTTTTAGAACACACACATCCTGGGCAGCAGTAGTGGGAGACCCCTCCATTCACATACTCAGGACAGTCACATCACAATCCACAGCTGCACATGGTCCCCTTACACACACCAGGCATGGCACAGGCACAATCACAGCAAACATCTCCACAGGCAGACAAGCTCAAATGCAAGAAGCAGCAGTAGAAGCTTCTGACATACACAAGGCAGGGGCATATCAGTCACCAGTAGAACAGCCTTCCCTACAACCTACAGGCACAGCACAGGGCACCGAAAAGCAAGCATCTCCACAGAGAAGGTGGACTACAGGGAGCAACCGTGAAAGCTTCCCTCACACACATCAAAAGCAGGAGCACTGCAAGCTTCTTCGCACACAGACCAAGTACAATACAAACGATAGACGCTTCCCACACACACATCAGACATTGCACAGCCAGACTGTAGTATGGCACGTGTCCCCATACACGAACCACACACAGTGTAGGCAGAAGCAGCACCTCCTTCACTTACACACACTTGGCATCAGCAGAGCAAGCTTCCTCAGAGATAGACCAGGTACAGAACAGGCAGAAACAAAAATGCAGGCAGCAGCCGTACACGTGCCCCTCACACACATCGTTACCGGGTGGCACCAGTACTTACACAAAGACCTGGTTCAATACAGGTAGCAGCATTGCAAGAGTCCCTCGTTAATCAAGAACGGCCCTGGCAGCAGTGCTTAATTTGTAAAAAGAAATAATAATAATAGGTGCCAGGGCCCTGGTCAGGAGGCCAATGCCACTTGCACCACCCTGTGCCACTGCCAGCGCTGCCAATGAGGAATGTATGACGATACAACGCAAACATTTACAACTCATGCCTTTACAACACAGTTTTTACATCGCAACATCCATTACAACGCATGTTTTTACATCACCATCACAACGCATTTTTAGAAACTACATTTACAACGCATTCTATTACATCGCATTATACCATTACAACACATACCATTACAACGCATACTATTACATTGCATTTAAGGTAAGTGTTGGATAGTGTAGGGGTAAAAATTACTATTCCCACTCCAGTGAGTGCAACAGTAGGGTAAGTGTTGGATAGTGTAGGGGTAAAACGTAATATTGCCATGTGGCAGCTGTCACAAGTGCTGGTGTTGACAATAAAGTGCTAGTGCAGAGCACTGGGAACAAACAACTGGTTGTCTTAGTGGCAGTCTGACGTCGTCATTGTGCTGACATCATTTACAAAATCATGACAAAATATCAGCTCCTGTGGTATAATAGCATTATTACCTACCTTCTCTGGGCCTGCCAATGTAGGACAGGATTGGCCGGGGGATACAGTACCGAGCACGTGCATCCTTAAGAACACTTTTTATAGATTAATAGGACTGAATCACTGCTTAAATGTTGCGGTTGGATGCAGGTGGAGGTGATCAGCACTCATTTTTGGAGACTAGGTATATGATTTTAATCCTTATAATTTGACTCGGAGCATGAGAGAGACAGGCAGAAAAGGGAGCAAGAAGGATGAAGAGGAAGATAGGAAAATAGTGATGAAGCATACATGAAAAAGAGCCTGCAAGATAGAAAGTCATCAGTGCTTAATTTGTAAAAAAAACGAAGTGCCAGGGCTCTTCTCAGAAGGCCACTGCAGCCTGCGCCACGCCGTGCCCCAGCCAGTGCTGACAATGACAGAACCAACATAAAACTTAACCATCACACTCCTACAAGTGTGGCAATTCAGACTATTTCAGGACACAGAAAGCTATAATAATGTCGTGTAGGATGGGATTATTAATTGGCAATGCCATTTCATTTAATAATCACAGCTGTTGTGCTCATCTCAGACAGCGCCACCATGTGATGCACTGTCACTAGAGCCGGAGCTGACAAATAAGTGCCGGTGCCGAGCACTGGAAACCATCGGCTTAAATTAAGTACTGGAAAGAAAATATAAGGTGGTGAAAGAAAGAGAGGGAACAAAGACTAGCTAGCCTTGGTATTTGGCAAAAAAACAAAAACCCTATGGCCACATGTATCAAGCAATTTTGCGTTCGTAAACAGGCCGATTCACAGAATCAACCGTTTTGCCAGCGCAAATCAGGTTTTTTCCATGTATCAAACCCTCTTTTGCAATTTGGTAACCTGTTACCAAATCGCAAAATGGTTTTGCGATTCGGTATTTGGAAGGGGCTTGTTCAGGACGTCCCTTACAAATACAGAATCAGAACTGTATGTATGAATGTTTTGTGACCGTGAATTAATATTAATGAGGTAGGTCGATATTCGACCCCCTAGGAATCACAAAATTAAACTCTTAGAGTTTCATATTTTGGAATAGCGATGACCTAATCGCGATTCACTGAAGATCGCAATTAGGTAATTGCTATTCCTAATGTTGATACATGTGGCCCTTAGAGCCCTTGTATTTATTTATTTATGTATTTATTTTTCAGTTGGAAGTAGTTATGGTTTTTCCACCACACATCGTTCATCTAAATATATTCCCTATGAGGCTGGAAATGGGAACGCCTTGTTCGCAATGTGTTCGCGAACCAAGTCATTACAGAGGAGTTAATGGCTAAGTTTACGGTGCAATACTGCAAGCATTTTAAGTGGGCACTTGAAAAGCTCTATCAACTTTAATTTAAGCCAAGTGTTGATGCAGAAAATATTATTGCATCGCACATTACACATTACAGGTCCTGCCCCTTTCCGTTCGGCGATGAACACCTCAATGAGGTCCAAGGCAAATTATGAGAAGAATAAATTGTGTCCACGTTAAAAAAAATATTTTGAGTTTTAATGCCTGATCCGGAAAGAATTTTCTGTGATGAGTTGTGTTTTCCATACTTAAGACACACAGAAATAAAACTTTCCAAAGAAGGGCTTTAAGTAGCAATTGTCCTTTGCATTTAAGTTTTCTGTAGTGCTTACTGGCAAAAATATGACTTCCTGATGGGTTTATGGGTTAAATGCTCGCTACTGGCATCTGCTGAGATTTGTGCATCAAGAGTTTGTATCCCAGAAAGACCCGTCTAGCCTTCCCTTTAAATTGAGAATGATTATGTTGGACAATGGTAGCACCTGTGATTATAGCGCATAGAAATGGCAGAAGTGTGTTATGATGTACAATATAAAAAACTAGCGGTTAATGTACTCTCTGTGGTTATCTCTATTGGAGGGCACATTTCATCTTGTATCTGGTGGCCTATGGACAACTATACTCTAGAGATAGAAAGGATTGAAACAAAGCTCCTTCCGGGTATACAGTTATCAAAGGCAGTGAAAGGGCCACATTACTGTGGAACTCACCGCCGATGGACCTTTATTTCCTGCTGAGAAGTGTAGAGGGGAGAAACAATTCATTTAAACAGGACCACGATTATAAGAACCATGACTCTGAAGAACTACAACTCCAAATTCCAAGTTAGTGGGTTTATTACAAAGCCATAAACAACTGGATCTACAAGCACCTCATTACGAGGTTGTAGAAGTACACGGGAACTAATACAAATCCAAAGCTACGGGCTAACTTGTGCGATGGATCATAAACAGAAAAACAATCTCCAGAAGCAGAACACAGGCAATGATTGCCCCCACGTCAAGTTTGAGCTTCATCTGCAGTGAATGAATGAAAAGCATTAATCTGTCCCTACACTACCACTACCGTGACATCCCTACTTAGCATTTCCCAGGCAAGATGAGAAAAAAAGGTGACATCGCATGAAGACTTCCTAAGAAGTACACTCACGTTGTATGGGTCAACTAGCCAAAGCTACAGAGCTCGTTCTAAGATGCTCCTTCTCTCTCCTTCGATCTCCTCACTCTCTTCTTCCTGACTCCACCCTGGGACACTATCACTAATACAAAACACAAAAACATAGAACACGGCCACAGATCACCTTATCTCGTTGGGCACTTCCCATAGGTGGTTGTCCATGTTGTGTCGGTAGTCCCTGCTCCTGGCTCGACGACCTTGATTCCCAAGCCTCCCTCAAAGAGAAAGAACACCGGCTCCCAATTGTCAGCTCTCCTCACCGAATTGTATCACTTCCTCCTGAGCCTAACTCTCCTAAACAAAAGACATTATTCTAACTAACAAAGATGACTTTCTCCACCTGCACCAGGAATTGAGAACAGAACAAATTTAACGTGCACATGAAATTTCTATCAGCCCTGTTCCTCAGCCCCCAGGGCTACAGAAATCGGCCAACATAAGAATGAAGCTCATAGGCCTTTCTAATACACACATAAGTGAATATTTCATTTAGGCCTTCCTACATCATAACATTACAGAAGCACATCAAATTCATGTTAACTGCAAGCAACTTATGAAATCGTACAGGTTAAATGCAATTTAGTCACGTCTATGTGTAACTTTAATATGGTGCACGTTTAAATCATACACATTATGTCACATATAAGCAATTTCGTTAGGCAAATGACATCAAATATTATGGATTACAATATTATAACATGAATGCTACGTTGTTTCTTTGCATGACACAACACTTTTCCTACCATTTGCACTTTCACGTGTTATTACTGAACACTTTCTAATGGTCCAATGTTAATACAATATAGGATTATATGCAGGTGCGGACTATCCGTGAATATGATGCACCCCTTCAAATTACAGAGCACCATCGCGCTCCATCAGAAGGTGTTGCTGGATGCCAGACTCTCACTCTGATTGGTAATGCCACCACTTGATCATAAGCTCTAAGGGCCTGAGTACGAGCTAAATTTCTGCAATCCGCATTTTACCGGAAATTTTTTGCTTGCTCGCGCTGTAAAATAATACATTCTTGCATGCGCACGATCGCCTTACCTGAATCCCCGCGTTCGCCGACAAGTTTCCCGATCCGGTCGCGTTCTCCACGAGATGCTGGATTGTTGGTAGCCATTTACGCTGTCTCGCGACAGTTTGCGCCCGCAGTAACGTCATTCGTCGCGCGATCACGTCTTTCTTCTCGCGATCATGCACCGCGAGACAAGTGAAAACAAGATGGCCACGCCCGCGAGCAACCGCATGGGTAAGTTGGCGAGCCGCACCAAAAGAAAACAGAATACCTGCCACAAATTGATAATAAATACGGCCCTAAAACAGGGTCCAGATAATTAAGAACAACAACCGATAAGCAAAACCAGGACACAAGAGGAACAACAAGACAAAGTCTAAAGGGATTTGAATATTTTTAGAAAAGAGTCTTTTTATCTCATCATTATTCTTTATATAGATGTGAAAATCATATTTTTGGGAGGTTTAACAAGGTAGATTAAAGAAAGTGTTAAAGAAAGTCATTAGGATAATACAATTTCTAAATAACAAATTGCTAACAGTCCCACAACCGCTCCTTCAGACAACCATACATTCATACTCTCTCACATACGACTGCAGCATCAAACAACATGACATAAATAATTACTAATAAAAAACATGTACAAGTTGAAATGGTCAATTAACAAATCAAATTAGAAGAACTGGACTTAGAAAAGCCCATACGGCTAAAAAGCACCAATAGGCACGTTTACAATGGCCAGAGATGCGGTAACAAAGTGCCGACGCGCGTTTCGGTGAACATGCCCCAGCAGGGGCTGCACCTTCATCAGGGCGAAGGAGGGCAGAGGTGGTGGGACAAGCACACCTGTAAACAAACAAAGTATTAAACAATAATAAAAAAGATGCAGTAAGGATAAACAATATATGAATACATACATATAAGGCTCAAAATACAAATATAATCAAAACTGCTATAAATACATAATACAATCTTAGACTCTAATTAGGGGTCTATTAGGAATTAAACCTAACATGATAGATTGTGTCTGAGTAGAATGAATCATAAATCATAAACAGGTTTGCCAAAAAGGTTGAAGCAATAATATATACATTTGAGCAATATATAAGTGTCAAAGAGTTGGAATAAAGTGCAGTCAGGGAGATCAAACCTCTATCCAGTAATGTGGGTTTGAGAGAAAAAACTATTAGATATCTAGTACGTATAAATCAACATACAGTGAATATGAGAACAGATAAAGAATTGCTCTCTGAATAAGTAAAAAATAAATACATGCTGGGACAGCACAGGAGAAACGTGAGCCATAGAGTGTGGTCTTATATCTCTTCAGGTCTATCAGGGTTAGCAGGACCAAAAGAGGGGAGGCAAGGTAGAATAGTGCTCTCCTTATATCCCTTCAGTTCTGTGAGGGTCAGAAAGGCCACCACGGGGTGGAAGGAGACAAATGCGTGCCCTCCTACAAGGGAGGATAAGCCAATACCTAGCGGTCAGTTGTTCTCACGATAAGGAATTCAGCCAAAAACCTGGCGGTCAGGAGATCAAACGCCGGCCAACGGTAACAGAGTTTCTTCACGGGGATGGCAGGTGTCAACTGACACAAGGGAGCCTAAATTTTTTTTTATATATATATATAAAAAGGCATTGGTTACGTAATAAACCCCCACAGTGGTATCTGCACAGATAATAGACAAAGCTGACTAGGGGAGAGGCTCTGGATCACCTACCCGTATACGATCAGGATAGGATGTCCACGGGAAGGGGTTTTCCTTTTAGCGGGGCAGCGGATGGGCGCACAATGACACCCTCAGTCAGAGGAACCGTGCCGGGTTTTGCGAATATCGGCAGAAAGGATGGTAGCGCCTGAAACGAGGCAGGGAGACAAAATTAGAGCCCCCGTCATAGGGCAGGTATCGCAGAAAGGAACCAAGTCTCGGGGGGAGAGACTTACCCGAATTCACTCGGCGAGACAAAAAACCAAACAGGCTCGAGGCACAGGTCTCAACGGGAGCACAGCGGATGTGCGGCTTCAGTGGAAGGAGGAGTCAACAAGGTAAACACCTCCTTTTATGTAAGGGTAGGAGGTAGACAGGCCAGTGAGGGGCTGGGGGTGGAGTGTGCTAAACAAGGACGAACGAAAGAGGATGGACATAGAGGTAGGGGCTCTGAAAGAGACGAATGCGGCGGCCATCTTGGAACGGCCAAAAAGGCGGTGCCTAAAAAACGGAAACTAATAGAGTAAAATCATATGTCGATGAAAAGGGGGGGGGGAAATGCCAGAAAATAAAAGAAAACAATGAAAGAGATAGAGAAACACAAAAAAATCTATTAAAGGAATGAAAACAGAAGAAGGGTCCGAAAAATAAACATGGACCAACAAATCTTAAGGATACATTACGCGTACAGCGGAGCCCAGGGATAGAGTGGAATAGTAACAACAAATAAACGTGATAGGGGGGATCTCCAATGGGATAAAACACAAACGGACAAAAAGGGGGGGGAAGAAAAAAGGGGGGAGGGGGAGGGGAAGGGGGGGGAAAAGGAAGGAAGAGAGGGGTTGGGGAAAAAGATAAAAGTATTGAGAGAAGGTCTGCAGTAAAAAACAATTTTAGGTAATTGTGTTCTCCCAGGGACAGTGCTCGTTAAGCCCTTTGTTCACTGCATTGAGAAGATAGATCCAGAATACCTCTCTTTTCTTGCGGGTCTGAGTGGGGTCTTTTCCGGGGGGGGTAACGATTCTCTCAAGAATCGACCACTTGAGGTCTTGTACAGAATGGTTCATGTCGAGCCAATGCTGAACCAGTGGAGCCGACAATTTCCCAGTTCGAATTTTCGACTTATGTTCTCCTATCCTAGTTCTGCATTCTCGCCCAGTTTCTCCAACGTAAATCTTACGACATGGGCACATAATCAAGTATACAGTGTTGGAGGTACGGCAGTTAGTCATATTGGAAAGTTTGATTTGGCGTTCAGGGGTGTCAATAGTGTCTCCTGTGATAGCGTTGGGGCAAGCGTGGCAGTTGCCACAGCGGTGGTTGCCTAAAATGGGTCCAAGGTCAGTAATGCCTGTTTGTTGAGGGGGAGGAGGAAATCCCTGAAGTTTGCCTTTGACCAGATAATTTTTGATGTTCCTGTCCCTTTTGAATGCAAAGATGGGCTTAGGGAGAATAGAATCCTCATTGCCCATGTTCAGAAGAAACCAGCACGAGTTTATAGTCTGTCTCAGTTTATGATTGATATTAGAATGTTTGGTCACACAAACCAATTTGTCAGCCAAAGGTTTTTCTTTGGGAAGAAACATCGACTCTCGGTTGTAGTATCTGGCCCTTTTAAGGGAGTCCTTAATGAGTTTGGGTGGATAACCCCGATGGATGAGTTTGCTCTTGAGTATATTAGCCTGATCAAGGAAATCGTTGATGTTAGAACAGTTTCTTCGAATTCGAAGAAACTGGCTGAAAGGAATACTGTCCCTTTGGCAGCGGGGGTGGTAACTGCCGTACTGCAAAAGTGTGTTCCTGGCAGTAGGCTTAGTGAATAGGGATACATAGATTTGGTTTTCCCTGTGTTTAATCCAAACGTCAAGGAACTCCAGCTGGACATTGTTGGAATGGGCCGTAAACTTCAGATTGGTATCAGCCGCACTAATCCATAGGAGGAAGGTGTCCAAAGAGGTTTGATCACCCTCCCACACAAAGAAAATATCATCTATGAATCGGACCCATGTACGAACATTTTCGTAAAATGGGGCCAGTTCATTGTAGATATTGACTTGTTCGAAATGTCCCATATAGAGACAGGCAATGCTGGGAGCGAAGGAAGTTGGCGAGCCGCGACCACGCAGAAAATACCGCGAACGGGCGGGAAAAAAACTTCCGCATCTTCGCGATATTTCCGCGTGTTTGCGGAGATTTTTAATATTTTCGCGATAATTTGCAAAAGTGAATTTTGCAAATTCCGCCCACCCCTAATTATTTATCACCCCTAATAAATAACAATACCACTGTGTGCGTTATTTATCAAGTGCGATAACGTTCATGGGAATAACAAGTGGATGTTGGTGTTTTAACACACTAAAATCTGCATGATACAGTAATTACCGTATGTTTTCCCATTGCCAAAATTTAACAAAAGTTGAGTTATTTATCGCATCCGATAATTATTGGTTGTGTTAAATACCTTCAAACGCAGAATTTCGACTCATTCGCAAACAGGGATTCATTCATGGGTTGGAATATTACAAGGAACTTGTGATCAGCCCCTAAAATGCTAATTGCCACATGACTCAATTGTTGACCACCTGGATTTGAAAACCAAACTAAATTATTTCAAATACTGTCATATTACACACTTGTGTCTCTTAGCTTTCTCAGGAATCAGCTCATGAGAGTGTTGTATGCAGTCACTTCCTGTGCTAGAGGTTAGAGTAAAGGGTTATAGTACGTCACATTTAGTTATATCATTAATGCAGCAATGGACAATGTGCATGCAATGGCACCCTTATACACAGATTTTGGTGAAATGACTGCAGTGTGACTAATTAAATACATTCTGGTTCAGGTAGTATTTTAATTTATAGGATAATATCTGCAAAAACCATGCTTCAGCGCTTTTGATATGCTTGGATTCTGTAATGTTTATTAGAACATTGGAAAGGTGAGAGCTTCATTGAAGACAATGGAGAAGCTCTGAGCTTATAACGGCTTCTGCTGCAACATTCCTAGGTTTATCTGTCTGTAGCTCCATTTTTAATTGAAAACATTCTCCCCTTACTGGATGGAATGTTCTAATAGCCATATAGCCTTTCTGCCTCGGTCCATACCTATTTTTAAAAGCCCTCATCTGCAGTAGCGGCTCCTCCGCAAAGGCGGATGGGCGTCGCCTCACTGCCTCGAAGCAGCAAAAGTAAGGAAAAAATAAATGATAATAACTAATGTTATTAACATTTTATTTTGCCCTCCTGCTGCGGCAGCTTGCGTGAGGGGGCGGGGGGGGGCTGAAGAGCAGGGGAGCAGGGAAGAACCCTCCTAAGTGCGCAATGACTGTTTGTTCGGCCTTCTCGGGCCGCCAAACCAGTTATGCACACTTTCCCCCTTCTCCATGCGTGCTGCATTACAGCCTGCATGGAGAACATGCCCACCCCTACAGCTCCTGGCTGAGCGTGGTGTTGCAGCGCTCAGACCATTCACAATGCTGCATAGCAGCATTGTGATTGGCTGCAGAGAGCGTGGGAGCCTTGGTGCTTCCTGTTTCTTACAAGAAGCCAGGAAGAGGATGCAGGAGAGGCGGCAGAGGACAGCCAGTCGGCCGGCCGGGAGGTAAGTGTTTTTTTTATTGTGATCCCCCCACCCTCCCCACTGCTGCTTCCAGGTAGCAGCTGTAACTGCTCATCTGTGACTTGGGCCTATAACTCGGGTTCAGGGCCTTAAACAACCAGTATCTCCCTCGCAGTGGCCTAGAAGGCTATAATATGCTGTGCGATACATCAGGAAATGCAAAAAGGTCTAGCATGTTTTGAAACAGTTGTAAGCAACATTTTAGTATTAAAACTATTTAAAAAGGCCTAGCATGTTTTGAAACAGTTGTAAGCATCATTCCAGTAATAAAAACTATTTATTTTCTTGAATGTATTTATTTAAAAGGTGAGTCAAGGCAGGGGCAAAATAATAAGGCCTGCTACAATGTGCAGAGTAAAATTCCCCCTGATGATTTGTGTACCAAACAGCCGCACCGCATCAAGCGGCAAAAAAAATGTGTGGACTTTATTAGAGGTGTGCAAGGTTACACAATTCAAAACTTCACAACTTCACATAGTTAACTAAGAAAATCTAGTGAAGTTCTGATCAACAAATCTAGAAGGCATAGAAGACGTTTTTTGCAAGTTAAGAAGCTTTTCACCCTTCCGCTCAGGGCTATGGGCAGCCCTAAGAGGTAGGGACTAAAACCAGAAAGCCAATACCATTGCAACCTGTCTTTTCCCCTTTTTCAAATGGGACAAGTCGCGGCAACTAATTGTTGCAAAAAAAGGCAAACTTCACTTTGTTGACCTTGGGCAAAGTCGTTTAACTTCACTCGCCTTAGCAAAGGGGCAGTCGCGGCTGGGGCAGGTGAGTGCGGTGGGGTGGAGTCGACATATGAAGGAATATGATTTATTGATTTATTTTATGTTCCCTATTCCGTAGTCTGTCAACTTCCCCCGCCTCCCCGTGCACTTCCGCCACTGCTAAGGGGGATGTTAAAACTTCATGGGCAAATTTAAACTGTACATGCTCCTAGAATGTATATTGTCACAGAGGAACACCCACTATTTTGACTTCAATAAGTCTCCGCAAAAGAAAGCTCTATTGTAATAGATAAGGCAGTGTCACATTAAATGCTAGTTTGATACTCAAAGATAGACATTGTGATGAGACTAAACAATGACAGGTACATTTTGCCCTGGGCAAAATCAGTGTTATAGAACATACATACTTTAAGGATAACTAGTGCAGCTTATAGCAAGCAAATGAGATGTTATGGTCGGGAGAACACTTCAGTCTAAATTCTGATAAAAATGTAATATCCAAATTATAAGGCAAGTGTTCTTTAGCCTTTTACTGTATTAAGAGCTTTTACAAATTGGAAATGTCTAATAGTTTAGAATACAATGGGAAGTATCCGATAGGCCATAACAATGGGGCGACATCTCACCCCAACCAATCGCACTGCTTAGTTGTGCCTTCATAGGCGACGTCTTCATAAACATACTCCTTTTTGTATTCTTTTCTTTGTTCCAACTTTATACTTGTTCATTTTTATTTAATATTCTTTCTCTCAACATTGCTAAGTATCCTATAGGAGCATAACGCATCAGAAAACAAGATAGCTTGAACTGAAAGATTTTGTGCTCTTTTATCCAAGTCATAGCAACAAAATAATTCTCACCTCGTCAGTCATTTAGTATGCATTTTGTTCCTTACTCAGGAGTACTATTAGCCAGTGGTTATCTAGTGGAATTAGTAACTTCACAGATGCAATGTAGAAATAAACAAGCATTGGCATAGCCAATAAGTCTCGCCTTTGGGACCTTATAAGTGTTTAGCCATGCAACAGTTGCAAAACTAAATACTTATAAGGTCCCAAAAGCGAGACCTATTGGCTATGCAAAGCAGCCGTGCGGCCGCGAAAGTGAAAGTAATCGCGGTAAACAGCGGCGCGCTTGCCCGCGCATAGAACTGTAGCTCTAGGCTGGCCTGGTAACACTTTTTGGAGCCCTCTCAATAAGTCTCGCCAGACCAGCGCATGTGCTGGGTCAGGCGAGACCTAAAAAGGGAGTTGATGTCTCATCAAAGGACTTTTAATTCACATTTGAAAAACAACCCCGTGTAGAAAAATGACAGACTGTTTCAGAAAAAGTGAAAATTTAGTGGTGGGAATATATTATAGTAGAGTCTCTGTGCAGAGGGTAGTTTTCTTTTGAACTTTGCTTCTGTATAGCATTTTTCTCAGGTGTCTTATCTGAAATTGATTCCCGAGGCAAGCAATGATTGAGGGGAAGGTGGTAATGGGATTCCCACAGGGCTCTTGTGCATGGTGCAAATTATCATACTGTGAGCAATAATGTTAGGAGCTTACAAACTCTCTGAAAATAATTAATTGTAATATCTTCCATCTTTTTTTCCATGTTTTTAAATTCATTGCCGGTGAACCCTGTAAGACTGAAAGTGCTCATAACTAAGATTTTCTTAGTATGTGCAGATCCGTCCAATATAACTAGATTACTCTAAGTAAGGTCCTCCCTATGCATACTCACTAGACCAGGATAAAATATTGGTTACGCGGTATAATTTTATATAATTTCTGGTAATTTCGCATTATGCTTCTTATGTGAGATGCCTGAGATTACGCTATCATGCCACGTCACAGTGTTATTCAGGTAGAAATCCTGCCCCATAAGCACATGAACTATGAGAAGGAAATGAATGCAAGTGGTTGTTGTTTGTGTCAAGTGTGATTTTGCCCATTATATTTTTAACCAGATATGTGTGTTTGCATCCATAGCCGATGAGAGGACACATTTCATACTAAAAACTACATGCATAATTCTGTCACAACATTTCACGTAACGTTTTGGGCATGTTGCATAATTTAAGCAAAGCAAATTGCACAAATTTAGCTCTGGCCTAATCTCCACCAGGGATCGCCTTTATCATTTTAAAAGATGGTTAAGAACCCAATATATTCAATCCTTAGCCTAAGAACACAATATATTCAATCCTTAGCCTTTCTTCTTATAACACTAATAAAGTTGTCATTCATAGCCATGTGGGCATGAAATAGACATCTGTTAGAAATTAACTCAGAGCACTCACTACTCATTTTAATGCTACCTCAAACCAATTACTATTGCCAGCTATGTTTTTACACCTTATTCAATCTGAGGTCTCAAGTAGGCTTTGGTGAAATTGGGATGGTCTGTCTCAATTGGTTTACCGCACATACCAAAATCACTCTAGATACAGGCAGGATGTTAGTTTGAGTAGAAAATGATGTACAGCCAGAGCACACGTCAGTTTGACAGCCCCTACAAAATATTTGCTGCTTGGACTAGTGTCCCAAAGGTGAAAATTACCAGAAGAACATAACAGTGTGGAAAGCACCAGGTACTCAAAATACACGAAGCTCAACCATCAGGAATGATGAAAGATCTTGTTTGAAAAAAAAATTCCCCCGAGACAAGTCTCATTTCACATATCCCCTAACAGTCAATCCCACAGGGGAAAAAGTAACAACCTTTAGGTCAAAAGATCTAATCTCTCTTATAAAACGTCCAGCAAGAAGAGGCTTCTTTCTGGCCATGCTTAAGGCTGTTCCCACCTTAGATCCAGTGTCCGAGAATTGATGCCCACCTGTTCAATTCAATCTCAATTAAATAAGATTTAGGCTGAAACTTTTAATACAGTGGGAGGGTAAGTAAAGTAAGTGAATATTTGCATAGAATATTTGCATAGTGCCACTATTTGAAGCATTAGTTAGTTGGGTTAGAGTTAGGCTGTGGAAACAATTAAAAATATATATGTCAATTTGTAAAAAATGACGTTTTGGTCAGAAACCAGTGCAGATATTTATAAAGCTTGGATATGCACTCTTTTGTTGTTTTACAAGAGCAAGGTGGATTAAAATATTGTGTACCAGCTTTGGCCTTTATTAAAGAAAAGCAGTACAAAGCATTTAAATTCTTAAAATAGATGATTAAAAAAATTATAGAAGTGTTCAATAGAACAGCCTTTAGTTTGTCTACAAAAAGAGGCAGACATGATTAAGTTTAAGGTGCTGAAAAAGTAGTTTTGATTAGCCAGTTTTTTGTAGGGTGCCATGATTCTGAACAGTGAGGAAAAGTGGGAGGGCATGGGTATCCAACAATGGGTGGGGAATGGGTAGGAAGGAAACTGAGGTTCTGAAGACAGAAACTGCTCTTGAGGTCAATGAACATTAGACCTTTCTTTGGCAAAAAGATGCCTGCCAGGTGCACTGCAGAGAAGCAGAGCTGTAGGCCTCTTAAAATACTGTGTTCTGCTGAGATTTTGATACAAATTCTTCCGTAATATATGTGTAAGATGAATTGGCTGCTTCCAAATTTTACAGCAGATGACACAAGCAATCAAAATACACATTATATTAAACTGGAGACATAGACAGCTTGAGGTACTTTATAAATTAGGAGACTCTTAAATAGAAGCAAGTAGCACTTTCTTTGTACTGAGTGCCATCTTTAAAAAAGGCTAGAAAACACATAAGCAACACCATGAGCATATGGTCAAACAGGAACTGGTGTTGCACAGCCTCAGACCATGAAAGGTCTAAGATAATGAAGCTACATTTGTGCCCTTGATTGAATAACTGTAGGTCCTGTTAAATGAACCTCTACTCCTATCATCTGGCAACAAACCTTGGAAACCTGATGCTATCTATTCCCCAAGGTACACATACAGGAGGGTGGATAGGCTAAAAATAAACATAGAAAAGACAAGAGCAAAGAACAGATATGAATTCATTTTTCTCTGGTAGTATAATTGAAAGGGGTTTTAAATCAATAGGTGGATCATAAAGAAATTGAAGAGCCGTGGAAACGAGATTCAGGTTTTCAGGATATCAAAAATTCAATATCTACCATCACTCTTCTTTAGAGGACTCGTGTTCCTGCAAGTAAAATTGATGCATCCAGACCCTGTTTTCCAGCTGGACACTGGAAGGTTTATAAAAGAAAATAATGAGGATTAAAGTAAATCAATTCATACAGATGAACCATTTCATGAAGACACCAGACCTAGTCAATACATAAAGCATTACATCAAATCTGGCTGCAATTTTTATTCCAGCAAGTAAGGTAATTTCTTGCGAACATTAATCATTCCTCGGTGCCTATCAGACCACACGACAAGCACATGATGAATAGGACAACCTGCAATGTGCTTACAGGAGTATACATGGTCAAGAGACAATTCATTGATAGGCAGTAGTGGTTATATGGGGGATCATTAATTAAGATGAATACTTATTTCTAATCAGCAAAGACACTGCTTCAGTCTTAAAAGTGTGGAATTCATTTCATACATATATTAGAAGTTTCAAACTCAGTTTAGTACTCAAGCTTTAGATAAACAACTAGAGAAAATCAGGGAGGCAGAAAAATGTATTTGACTAAGGTTTTAATGACAAGGTAAAATCAACAGGCACTTTGATATTAAATGTCTTTCCTACCAAACTGAAGACACCACAGCAACACATGAGATGTAATCATATACAAAACCAAAGCAGACTGGATCTATAATAGGTTGAATTACTATGAAAATAATGGAATAGCTGGCAAAAATTCGGCCAGACCGACAAGGCTGCCTGTGATGCCTAATACCAATAAGCAAATGAGTGACCCTGACTTATGCCAAACTGTATACTGTATACCTTGCATCACAATTTGCAGAGACATTAAAAAAATTGTATGAACCCCTCTACTTTGAAAGATTGCAACTTCTCAATGACAAAATGTAGCCAACTTTTGAAAAATACACCCATCGCTGCAGTGAGCAAGGCTGGCTACGTTCACTGATGTAAAAACATATTTCGGTGGTGGGGTAATGACAACCGGTAAAGCAGTGAGCACTGATGAGTTACTTTTGGAATTATGTGAGGCCTTACCGCAGTGCTTGACAAAACATCTTCAAATTCAAATGGTCTTCCAGGAAATCCAGAAGACAGGCAATATTCCAGACAGTCGGAAGTAGGTTCATATGAGCGTATTCAGTAAGAAACGGAACAACTCCTAAATCTGTTAATCAAATAGACTGATTTCTCTGATCAGTCAAGATTCTAAAACATACACTCAAGTTCGAGCATAATGGTTAAATTCAGTCATCAACCAAACTGTGAGCAAAGACCAGCAGGGATTCCTCCCACAAGGCAGTACTGCCAAAGACATTTTTGACATCCTCGCAGTGACTGACCATGCAACCTATCCAGGAGAGCCATGGGGTCATTTGTTTAACTCAGGGGAAGCGCATGATCAGGATAACTGGAACCGCTTGTGGGGAAAATGCCAGTATTGGCTATTGGGCCAACATTTATCAGGTCATCCTGTCAGTTACAGTGACACTAGTTCATCAGCAATTATTAATCAAGAAAAAGGCTACTTTATTTTTATTCTTTCTCATACTAAGGGACTGAATTAGAGTTTGGCAAAGAGTGTGCTCCATTGTAATTGTGCCTAACTGAAGGTCTTTCCACGTAATTTACAGGTGGGCGGACCTTAACTTTAGTGTGTCAGCGACAGAGCCTATTCTGGCTCCATCGCTGACATACTCCTCTGACGGCTGAACAGAGTATATAGCTCCATCCACCGGATTTAGAGTGGATATTGTTAAATGTTTTTCTTGCTGTTCCTCACCCAGAGATAGTAAAAACAAAAATAATTATCTCTATACCCTGAGAGACGACTCCTATGGTATGGGGGTCATGAGATTTATTTTTTCAAAAACAAATGCACACTTTTGGAATTTGTTTTGGGAAAAAATAAAAGGTTGTAAATGTTTGATGGGCAGCCATCATGTTTAATGGAGTGGTCCATCAAATTGTTACAACATTAACAGGAGCCACCATGGCAGCATTTCCTGTCAGTGTTTAGAGTTGTCCACAGGGCTGGTGGACAACTCTAAATTTGGCGGGCAGAGATCCCTCAGTGTGACGGGAGTAAATTACTCTGCCGTATTGACTTACCTCTGCCCGCCAAACTCTAAATCAGTCCTTAAGGAAGGATGTCCGCTGACAACTTCACTGGCTTTTGCTCAATATTATCGTATGTTTTAAATGGTCAAGGTCATACAGTCAAAATGTATGCAGATGTCTTTGCTCTCATTTGACACATTTTCAGTTGTTTTTTTCAATAAATCAATCCGCTGGTAATTTGTGGATACATTTCTTGTTACAACATCAGTATTAAAAAAACAGAAACTTTGAGTAGCAAATGCCAATTGACATTTTCACCTTTTCCACTGATCACATCAATTATCGTAAGAAAAATATATAAGATATCTGTCTATCAATCCTCAAAGATGTGACTGACTTGATGGACTCACCATATTCTGCAATCTGTCATGAGAAGAGTCAATAATTTGTATGACAATTTTACCTAAGTATTATACAGTTTCAATATGCTTGTAACAATGTTGCTACCTCTTTTTATTTAGCATTAAAATCCAGATCTACTCCTTTGTTTGAAATAAACAAACACCACCAATACCATGAAAGAAAATGGGTTATACTTTAGAAAGAGACGGTTTATTCAGCCCTGACTTTAAGACATCTAATGGCCTGCAAATATAAATACAATAACATATCCGACTATTACTTGTAGATGTAATGAAGAGTATTTTCAGACATTGGGCTTTATGATTAACCATGATTTTTCTGCTGGCTGTCTCCTAAAATTTGAGGAAGTATAAAAAAAGATGTTTGACTTAAAATATGATATTATACAAGTTTTATGGACTAAGCTAGTAGAGTTTTTTCATTGGTGTTTTCTAAGAATAGAGAATCTTGCTCTCCCCAATGCATGCAGCCATTTGCGAACATCTTACAAGTGAAATGTGCTTTTCATAGGGAAATTTAAATTGGACACACCAACACCACCCCTTAATTAAAAAGGGTTAGTAGAAGGGCAATAAGTAACTGCCCTCTTTCTTGTCCTTTTTGGTATCTCTGGATCACCCACAAAGACTGAGTGGTGCTTGGAGTAACTTACCTAGTCCAGGAGCATACAAATGAATATGCCACACATGGAGCTTTGTAACAGACCTCTTTATTCTTCCACATATGATAACGGTCTGCACGCAATACGTCATAACTTTCATAACCACACCTTACAGCAAATTATGTAATTCCTGTTTAGAATCCACCCAGATTCGCTACGGTCCTAGCATGCATAATCTCAAAGACACTACATCTCTCCCTTTGTTAAATAAAAAGAACAAACAACATTAGCATCGTATTTCCGCAGTGAGTCGCTGAGGCACTCGCACTGGTCTGCCAGATCAGGTGGTATGAGGTATTTGAGATGCACCTTGATTATGGACCGATGACATAGGCTTAGATGTGTGATCTGGACATTCAGGCGGGGTCATTTTGCTCGTAATCTCAGGAACTGACGAACATTGACGTAGGTGTTAAAAGTATGATGAGTCCCGTGTGATGGTCTTTCGGGGACGATGCACTGTCATCATGTGTCATTTGCACATGACATCCCCTAAAGGGTTGACAGCAAACAGAGTGTCTGTTTTCCACTTCCGTTTCTGTTTGAACAGATCAGCATATGTTTTCATTTTGCACTTTTGAGAAGTGTCTTTGACTCAAATCTTATCGGCATTCATTGATTGGTCCGCTGTCCATTGTGGTAGTTATGTCACAATAGCTCTCCCAAATAGCAATATGGCGAGACTCTGACCAGTTGTGGATTGAGGAGTTGATCAAGAGGCACAAAGAGCTTGACACATGGCTTGGTTTAGATTGATTCCTTACATCGATGCTCATTGAATTATCCTATTGAGGGTGCCCATAAATCGTCCAACAACACCATTGGCTTGGCCAGACATGTTTACTCTTTTGATGCTTGACAATGAGTCAAACAACTGAGAATAGGCACGTTCTGTTGCAGACAGGCTCCTACAGGCAAAGGCAACAATGTGTCTCTGGGCATTCGGATGGCCATCATGTTGTGCAAGGATTGACCCCAGCCTCACAGGGCTGGCATCTACTGTGATCTCAGTGTGTAACTTGGGGTCAAAATAGGACATTTCAGTTGCATTCTTAATCGAATGTTTTATTTTTTTGAAACTTTGGTCGCATTCAAGAGTCCACTGGAATTGGACGTTACGCTTTGTTAAGTCTCTCAATGGGGCACTCACTGTAGCAAAGTCACGAATGTACCTTGAGCAATAAATGGCCATGCCAAAGAAGGATCACAGCATGGTAACATCTTGTGGGGAGCAAGTAAATGACAGTGCTTGCACCTGAGCCAGGTCAGGAGTCATTCCCCCATCAGAGAATATGTGCCCAAAAAATGTAAGTTTGGTTTTGTGAAACTCATACTTTGCTGCATTCAGAGTGAGACCTGCATCAGCCCGTAAATGGCATGCTTGTGTAAGAGCTTTGTCATGCTCCTTTTGTGGTGTCCCAAATACCAGTATGTCATCCCTGTAATAATTGAAAGCATGTGTAACAGGTTGAATTACTCAGCAAATAACATCCTGAAATATCTCCACAGCCTAAGGTACTCCAAAACTCAATCTTTTGTATCTGAACAGATCACATGAGTCCAAAAAGTAGTAATGTGCCTACAGTTTTCTTCCAGCTTGAATTGATGGTATCCTTTGTTCAGGTCAATACGGGAGAAGACTTTGGCTCCATTCAGCTGCATGATCATGTGGGGGCCAGGATGTCTTTCTCTCTCGATTGCTTTGTTGGCCTGGCTCATATCAACACAAATGTGCCCTGCACCTCCAGTGTCCTTTTTTGGCACCACAAGTTTAGGCAAAAACCCATGGCATAAGACCAGTGGAGTGTTCAATGATGTCATGCTTCAACAGTGTGTCTAGTTCTTTCTCAATGGCTTCTTGTAAGTGAAAAGTAACTCTGCGATGCTGTTTGACAAGGGCCGAATTTTCTCATTAATATAAAGTTCCACTTTTATCTTCTTGAGTCTTCCTAAGCCATGAAACAATGACTGGAGATGACTCATAATTTCAGACTGAGCACATGTTGTGGTTGAGCCACATGTCAGCAGCAGTGGCAAATCTTAGTAGGCATGCATTAGATGAAGTTCCCTGAATGACATGAATTGGCCCAATGCTCCCAAGGAGCAGCCGTCATATTTTAGCTGCTGAAATGGCATTGTGGGATCAAATATTCGAAGTGGAGGGATGGCTGTCTTTGAGAGTGTAATGTGCAGTCAGGTTTTATATGTCTGTCAGGCTTACATTCCAGACAGCTTTGTGGCTAATGTAGAGTGTCTTGAAGTTGGTGCAGCGAGTGCTTTTGAGTCTATTCTGACATGGTCAAACTTTTTGAGACACATCTGGGCAGCTTGGTTTTGGAATCTTTAAAGATTGATAGTCAACTTCTTTCTGAAGCTTGTGTAGCTGTGCCCATGTCCAGGCACCTTATTAGCTTGTTCTTTATCTTGAAGGAGAGAGAGAATTTTCCAGAGCATGGAGAGTTGCAATCTGAGACCCATAAAGACAGTTTAGATATTTGAGAAGAATTTGATGTCTGAATCAAAAATAATTACAAATTGTTTGGCTTTCAAGGTAGTGGGTCAAGTGCTAGGCTAGCAGGCCAGTCTCAGGGAAAATACATTCTGTGAAGTCCTCCCAAAACTAGAAATTCATATTTTCTGCATTTAGTCACAGGAGGTTTTCTCTCATCCAGTGTTGGATGCGGTCTAAGCAGTTGCTTATATTGGCCGGAATTCTGAATCATTCCAGATATAAATTTAAGAATTGTCTACATATGTTTGGTAATGGATCATGTAGGTAACTAGCAGTTGTGACAAGGGGCGTCTGAATCAGTTACATAATAGTATGACAACTGCAGGCATCTCTAGCGGAAGATTACGAGGATTTGAAGAACACTTGTGTTTCATACTGGACGACTAAACTGGTTCAGTTTAACCCCTTCAGTGCCCATGACGAGCTGGACTCGTCATGGGCTGCGGTGGCGCTGTGCCCATGACGAGTCCAGCTCGTCATGAACTCCGCCCGCTAATGCAAAGCGCGGCACTGGGCGGGGAAAGGGGCGGGCATGCAAGGGGTTAAAGCACTACCAGAAATCCCAAACCATTCTCCTAATTTGGGCAGCAGAATATTGTGAACTGTGATGTGAGCTGCTAGGAGTTCAAGGATAATCAAAGCTGCCTGCCGGCCCTCATCGAGAGAGATGAGGGATATGCAAGGCCCACATGGCTCCAGCACCCATGTTATAGGAAAGGACTAAGTCATCTATGTTATATTTAGTAATTCTATGTTAATGGCAATAGTCCTAACTTCAGGATTACAGTGTCTCCCTTACCATAGAAGTACTATTTTAAATTGTTTATATCGTGCTAAAAATGGATGGAAGACTTAATTGGAGTAAGATGCCTTTCATGGTGCTATCCAACAATCCCTAACCGCTGCTAACATCATCACAATAGCCGAGGTACTTATGTACATAGGATCTTACTCTAGGGCAGGGGTGTCCAGCGGTGGACTAGAAGGGCTAGCTCCATGCCACGTTTCCAGGTTATACACGGGGAATTTTACTCACAAAAGGTATGTCCACCAAAGAATTGTCACAGAAGGAATCCTGTAACTAATATCAAACAGAGAATTAGATGTGATATCAAAATAAGAAAGATCCTTTTTTTTCAGTTAAGGAGTAGTACGTTTCCCTTTTGGGTGGTCTCTCCTTGTGATCTTTTGTGTGGACCATTATCTACAGGGATTGCCTGTCCTTACAATGAATCTAAGTAGGAATATTTTCGATTATTCTAAAAATCGTGCAAGGACCCAGCACTCATGGGTCATCGAAGGTATCTCAGCACATGGGACTGGTAAAAACGCAGAGGTGGATGACGTTTTATATGATTCCAGTGACGTCTGGCCTGGTCTAAAGTTTTTCCTCTGGCAAGCAGGGGGCAGCCTAGACTGAGGCTATGGGCAAGCAGGGGACAGGAGACGGTCGTGTTGACAGCAGTGCCCCTAATGTCCTTTGTTGCAGCTGAAACACGTCCCCTTTCCGCTCAAATGCTATGGGGCTTATTCACAAGCCACTTGCGCTGCTGGAGCCTGGTACGTCACTTTTTCCCATATTAAAAGTGGCTCACTGGCAGGGCAAGGGGGCTTGTAAATAAGCCCCTCTGTGTGAGAACATAGGTTGTGATAGACAAAACATTCATGAAGAGAAGGGGAAGTGAGAGAAGAGAAGGCCCTTCACTGAGTGACACATGCCGTGTAGGAGGTAACTGTCGGTCTGACGTCATCAATGGCTTCTCCAGTGCCCTATTCTAAACTCCGAAAAGGCCCTGTGTCTCCTGCTCTTTTAGCATGACTCTGCATCACATCACATGGCTGATCTAATTAAACCTGCTATTTCTGCCATGACAACAGACAAAAAGGAAAATCAGCACTCAGATATGGAAGTTGCAAAATTCATACTATCGCACAGATGTGTGTGGGAAGTATATTAAAGAAGTCGCGTAATTGGATAAACTGTATGACTAACTGTAACTCTTACGGCTGAATAAGTCACTACACTTGGCTCCCACTGGCTGCTGCCTGACAACAAAGCAGGAGGGAGCACCATCTGAAAACTCGTGCCCTACACCAGCATGTCAGCTGATTGTGCAAACACGTGACTCACAGATCCAGGAAGATATTGTTAATCATCTGACTTTGACCCAGAGCAATAGAGAGAAAGACAGGAAAGGGAGAAAGAAGGAGGAAGGAAGAGAAAGATAGGAAATTGTGACAAAGGGAGAAAGGAGGGATGAAAATGAGTCTGTAAGAGAGAAAGTGGCAGAAAGTGTAGGGGTGGAAGAAAGAGTCAGGGGGTGGAATCAAGACCAGGAAGCCTTGGAATTTGGCAACCTTGGCATACGGCAACAAAGGCAGAGAGCTCCTAAGGATCAATTTGGGGCCTAGTTGTCAACTAAGCCTGTTGTGATTAAAAGCATATTGAAAATAGCATTACTGTGTTTGATAATGGATGTCCACTTAAGTGTTGAGTCTCATGTGAATCACTTAGCAAATATATATTGAGTATCTGCAATGCTCAATTTGAGCCGGAGGTTTATGGTGCTCAGCACCGGCAGTTAATCATCAACACTGGTGCTTTTCATGAGCACCAGTTAAGGACACATTCATTTATGGTAGGCACGGGGAGATTAAGTGATTTGCCCAGAATCACAGGATGTTGAGCCGACGCCGAGACTCCAAACTGGCTCCCCAGCTCTGAAGTCGGCAGCTCAGTCCATTACACCACACCCTATCCACAATTTCATGGTTAATAGTTGGTTCCGTTTTATGCAGCGCTAACAGCAGAAATTGGCTGGTGCAACCTGCTTCTTGACGACAGCCCCAGTACTTATGTTTTTATCAAATTAACCACTGAACTTGTGAAATATGACACCCACCAGCTCCAAAGCACAGCAGGTCGCATTTTAGAAAATTGAATTTTATTTCAGCAGCTCGTTCATAAAGCACTGTATATTGAACACTGTGGTCTGTGGGGTCCACTTAAGAAGGTGCCAGTAAAACACAAATCAGGATGTGATGGGAAAGTGAGTGCAGCATCATTCTGACAATACAAGTCACCACTCTGCCCGCATCTACAGTATGAGGCAAAAGAGATGAATTGGTTTGCCCAGAATGGTACACTTATGTCGTGAAGTGCAGAAATCAGGATAAGAGCTCTGGGATCTGCCCTAAGGTCAGCAATCTAGCCAGCAGACTGTCTCTGGCCCAAACCACACATGCTACTGCCAAATGCATACACAACGGGCCACTGGAATTAAGCACTGCTGCTGCTGCAGTGTTTGCCACATAATTATGGAAATGATCACAGATGCTTCACAATCCACAATTTTCTCCATAATTTGTAAATGTCAATATAATATGCTTGCACCTCGAGCAGATAAAGCTACTCAAAAAAGGACCACCCCAGCCGCCGGGCAGTGGCAAACTTTTTCTGCAAACTTTAAGTGATCACGTTTCACTTTCTGATTGCTATACACAGGTGTTCAAATGGTACTAACGAGGTAAGACAGCTTTAATGCTTGTTGCAATGAGAAAAGAACGAAATACTGGCACAGAACGTGCCACGTTATGCCGTAAAATTTGTCTTTGGTTGGCGCATAGTTTAGTAATTCTGGATAATTTGCTCCTCCTTACAGCATAATTCCAGTGATGATGGATACACCCAACAACGGTGGACATTTCTCCATTTAATGGATTTCATTGTGACAGTGAATGGTTTTGATGTGTTCCCAGTTACTCTACTAGAAATCACAAGCTGCGAGAATGTTTCTCATCTTGGTCAGATCAATGAAATGACATTCAAAATGAAGCTCCAGGTTAAGTTGTAGTGTGTTGTGCACAAAAGGGTAAAAAGTAGGCAAATCAGGCAGGCTTTTGTTCAACTATAAAATTAAGTATGACCTGAAAGCGGTACTACCATGTGTCCATGTGTCACGTAGTAAATGTATACTAATAAACTGTGGGATGTAGGACTTGATCCACAGAGCTATATGCACACCTAAACTTTACCTAGATGCGCGGATCAGAGCATTAATTATACTTTCAAGTCCAGACGCCTCCTTTAGTGATACTTTACATCAACAATGTATTATATAGATACTTTCAAGATCTTTAAGACAACAGTTACACTGCCTCATATGTGTATAAATAGACGTCCCAATGAGTATTTTTAAGCCAGATTCGTCGATAGATAGTCCACTTTAACTGTAGCTATAGCCTAATGTTTATTTACAGAACATCCAATGGGATTAGGTCAGAAGTACTTAATTCATTTGATCTTTTCCAACCCTCAACGTAGACTCTTCTTAATATATAGTCAACATGTTTCAGCTATTCTGTTTATTGTCTCTTAACCAAATGAGATGTGCAGTTACGCTGTGGTTTAGCCCTCTCCCGGATTCCGACCTCCATGCCACACCTTCAAATAATGGGGTGTATTCAATAAACCCATGAGTTTGCATGATGGTGCTACAGGTGAACTTTAGTAAATACAAAGTATGCTGTGAGGGGGAGAAGATACGTAAAGCCTGGGTCAATGCCAGTGGGTCCATACTCAGATGGATATATAGCTGATTCTCCGGTATCCAATAATCTGTTGGGCCGTCGGAGATATTTGGCCTCAGTGGAGACTAAGTAGTCTCTGAGGTGGTCAAACTACGGCCAGCCCGCTTTTAAATTCGGGTGGACCATCATGTTGGCATTTAGCAGACTCTATGGAACCAGAGTATGCAGGTTGCCAAAATTTAAACCACGCCCTTAGTCCAGAAGTGAAAGGAGTCACCTCTCTTTACTGAATGTAGTATCAAGGTCAGAGTTACTAAGTCGAGCTCAATTTTGTATGCTTGTAGTTAAAGAGGGAGTTTCGTTCCAGAGTCAAGGCGTGTCATGTACTCCTTCTTAACTTCAATTATTCACTTTACTTTTTGCAGTTCTAGTGCCTTTGTGTTGGCTTTACCTTTAATCAGCACTCTGCTACTGATAGCTGGAGCTAGACAGAAACATCAAAGCATATTTTATTCCATGAGCAATGATTTTACTTGAGTCGTTCCACTGGGGTTTCTGGTCCAACAACTGACTCTGATGGAACACTCCTTTACATAACACTAGTTGTATCACACAGCAGGGAGCAGGAGCACACTAAGGGCCTGATTATGAGTTTGGCGGTACGGGAGCGGAATTGTCATGCTGTTGCCCTGCTCCCGCACTGCCAAACCTGTGTGTGCACCACCCACCAGATCATGACTTTTTTTGTCCCTGGAGGGCAGTTCTTTGGTGGTCCCATAGCGGTGCCTATGGAATAGGCACTGCAATGCAAAAGTCAAAGGCAGAACCTGCACGACATGGACTAATGCAGGCCATGCCGTGCAGGTACTGGGGTGCATGCACACAGGGGGGCACAACATGTGCCCCCCTGCATGCATCCCATGGCCCTGAGACAACCGGCGGCCTTGAAGGGCACCCTTTGGTTCCTCTCTGTCACGGTTTACATGGAGTACGAACCGAGATGAAAACGATGGTGGAGAGGACACTCACAATATGCTTGGCGGGATTGTGGCGGTCTCACCAAACATTTTGCAGCCTCAAAACTGCTGCACCGCCACCAGAGACCTCTGATCCCTGGCGGTTGCGGTGGTGCAGTGGCAGTACAACTTCCCTAGTTGGATAGTGCAGTCGGACCACGATGTGCCACCCTGAGTCTGGCGGTCAGTGGACAGCCAGACTCATAATCAGGTCCTAAGAAAGACTAACAATGCTCTGGAATACCTAACATAACAGACATCCATTATTACAGAGCAATATTAGACAGAATCAAAATCCCTAACAACACTAACCATTGTAATACTCACCAACACAACATGCATGCTGCAAACACTGATGCCAGAAGAAACATAAACCACACCAATACTCATCGACAGAATATGCATCGACAGAGAGAGAGCGAAGGAGAGAGAGAGGAAGAGAGGGAGATAGAGAGATAAGAAGAGAGGGGGAGAGAGAGAGAGAGAGAGAGAGACAAGAAGAGAGGGGGAGAGAGAGAAGAAGAGAGGGGAGAGAGCGAGAGAGAGAAGAAGAGAGGGGGAGAGAGAGAGAGAGAGAAAGCGAAGAAGAGAGGGGGAGAGAGAGAGAGAAGAAGAGAGGGGGAGAGGGAGAAGAAGAGAGGGGGAGAGAGAGAGAAGAAAGTGGGCAAGAGAGAGAGAGTGCCACCCCTGTGCACCCAGGCCACACTGCTCACCTCCTGCCACAGGTGTGTCTCCAATCACTTGCCGGTATGTATAGCAGTTCACCAGGTCACACATCTGAGACAGACCCGTCATCTGAAACAGAGTCCAGATACATGATTGGCACAGTACACACAATTGCACAAGACAACGTCGCCTGCCCACCCCTGCACACCCAGGCAGAGGCACCCCAGCCCCTCCCGACCGCCCATTGGAGCATGCCCACCCATGCACACCCAGGCCTCACTGCTCACCTTCCGCCACCAGTGCAGACAGGAGGTCCTACCACATGCCTCTGCAAGCCACAAGCCGGGGGCCCATGGACATGGCACCCTCCACATCATGCAGTGCTGCTCCGCAGGCCACCAGGTCTCACGTTTGGTGCTGGGTCTTGAGTACTCCATGGCAGAGGACATACCACTGCACCCGGCCTCATCGCAGGCTGAACACCCGCTCAGCCCAATAGGTGCCACTGACTCTGTGATCCCGGAAGCGACACCACGTGGCGGTAGGCCCGCGCTGCTCGCTATCTCTGGCCTACACTGCGGTCCAGCAGGGCACACATAACCTGAGCTGTCCGGACCGCCGGGACGGGGCATCATCGCAGGCTGCACACCCGCTCAGCCGCTTAAGGTACCCCTATCTCAGTGCACCCACAGTCACCGTCCCGTGGCAGGGTGCCTGTGCCAGCCGCAAAGCTCCGGGTGCCACTAACCCTGTGCAACCCCAGTCAGCGCCACGTGGTGGGAGGCCCATGACGGCCGCAAGTCCTCGGGTGCCACTAACCCTGTGCGCAACAACTCATGGGCCCTTTATGATTGAGAACCGCAAAGCATCCGTCATCCAGTCACCACCGGCAGAGGGGAATGTGACGTCGTCGGCCCCTTATGTTGGTGGAGTCACATGGCCTGTGACGCCTGTGCCGGATGGGTGTAGTGTGCGTGCAAACCTGCCCTCAGGGAGTGGCTGTGACAAGCTGACAACTAGACCAGTGACCTGCACACCACCAGCGAGTACGCCTGCGATGGGTAGCAATGAGGGCCCCCCTCTAAGCGTAAGCGGAGTGGTCTGGCCTGCTGTATGCCGGACCAGCGCAGGGCTTGCAAGAATGACTCGTGGGCTCTGGACGTGGTTCAGTCCATGTCCGGACATGGAAGTGACTGATGCGTGTGTCCCTGTTGTAGTGTTCACGGGACCCAGTACACAATATGCAATGTAGCACCCTCTGACGGGCATCCCACAGGATGAGCATCATTGACGCAAGGGAAATCACTGTCCCTACAATCATTCACACATTCATACATGAAAGATGAAAGACATGACACAGCAGTGCATCACTGGATGTTTATTTCACATCCAGTGCAGTTCTGCAGCTGGAGCGGTATAGGGCAATGCCGAGCACACTACACAATATGGGCCCGTGGAGTGTCACCAAGAGTCCATCTGGGGATGACAAGAACTGCAGAAGAGGAAGGGTACAGTCCACAGTCTGGTCGCCGTGTCATTGGTCATCAAACAGGATATGGCAGTCCATGTCACTGTCCAAGGAGAGTGAATCTGAGTGTATCGCGGGTCAGTGGAAGGTCATGAGGCCATGTGCGGCACCAAGCAGAAACAGGCCAGGTGGCGGAAGTGAATGCTAGTGCCTCCTGATCACAAACCCATCCACGTCCTCGTCCCCAGATGTGTGCTCTGCCCCACCTGTGGGTGTTGCAGTACCGGCTGAGGCACTATGTGCCATTGACACATCAGGATCCGGAGTGGATACGTCTGTGGCACTGTGAGGCAATAGCACACCAGGGGGTAGAGATGTGGATGGTGTGGGGGCAGCAGCATTCATCTGCGCCACTCCTTGTGGCAGCAATGCCATGATGATGATCTGCATGGCATGGTAGATCCCAGCAACATTTCGCTGATGTGCAGCGGTGGCTGTCATCCTTTCCACCTCCATCCGCATCATGTCCTCCATGAGCCTCCGCATGTGTGCCAGGTATTGATGGTGCCCCTCTGAGACAGGTGTTCTTCTTTCCACGTCAGGACTCCAGCGATGTCAGTCAGGGCTCATTGGAGACCATGGAGCGGGCCTAGACACCCATGGATGGTGTCCAGTTTGGTGGCCATGAGGTCGAACCCCACCCGCACCTGCTCAGCCGTCTCCCTCTGGGCCTCCAGCACATGGCGTTGGAAGGCCGTGTTTTGTTCCTTGGGGTCTTGGGAGACTGCCGGGCCGTGGGTGCCTCCTGCTGGGTGGTTTGGGTGGTGGGTGGGGTCTCCTCGATGCAGCTGGTCAGCCCTGATCCTGGAGGTGAGTCGCGGATGATGTCAATGATGTCTAGGAGGGCTTGTGCGTCGATGCTTGGGTTGTCCTCCTCGTCATCAGTGAAGAGTGGCTGGGACTGCTCTGCAGGGGGTGTTGACGGTGGCCCTGCAATGTGAAGGGGAGATGGTATTTTGCAATGTGTCCACATGTATGTAGCCGCATGGTACATGTTGACATTCAGACAGCATGGCATTGTACATTGTGACCGTCTATAGATCTGGTCAATGACCCAGAGTCATTGAGGGTGTGCAGTGTGCTCTGCTTGATTGTGCATGTGTGCCATCTTGGCCATCTCCATCCGTCCCCCCAGTACCTGGTGGTCACTCACCCTGTTGCGGTTGTGTTGTGTCCTGTCGAGCAGTGTCCGGTCCCCCGACTCCGGCCACAGTATCCACACTGATGACTGTCGACACCAACTCCTCCATGTCATCCAGCACGAGCTGTGGCGCTGGGTCATCACCTCAAGTCTGCATTGCTGCCTTCTGGTTGGCTGCGAGTTTCTCCTTGGTCTTCCACTTGAGGTCATTCCATCGCCTCTTGACGTCGTCCATTGTCCTCTTGTGCTCTCCGACGGCATTCACCTTGTCCACTATGTCCCGCCATGTTCCAGTTTTGGTGCCCAATGACACGTTGGAGGTGACGAACAGTGGTTGATGGTGTTCCATCACCTCCGTGACTATGATCCTGTTTGCCTGAACTTCGTCTTCCTCTTCTTCTTGTCCTTGCCCTTCCCTGTCCCCAAGGTCCCGGGCATGTTGTCCGGGGTGCTTGTGGGATTGCGCTCGTCCTCTGCGCCTGCTCCGGCTGTCTCCATGGTGCTTGGGTGTTGGTCAGTTTGTGTTTGGGTGTTTTTCCTACTTTTATGGTTATTTTTCCCGCCTGCCAGGTGTGTGTTCCAGGCCGGGCGCTGCTTATCGCTGATTTCCTCATCGCGCTTTGGGCCATCGCAGTTTTTTTTGTGTTGTGGTTTGTGTTTTTATCTCCATTGAGGTGGTTGTATCGCGGACATTGTCCGCTGTTTAGGCAGACTATCGCATGGTACCGCCTTGTTGTGAATTCCATGTTGACACGGGGTTATTTTGCTGCGATGGACTGCGATGTTGAGAGTTGCGTTAAGCTACTCTTGCGGTAGTTATCACACGTTCTTGTGAATATACCCCCATAGGTAGAGGTATATATACTTATTAGCCTGATTGACAAGTATAGCGAGCAGTGCCACAGGTTGAAAGCATGCGCATTGATTAAAAATTGGCTTGGCGATAAGGAAGCTTGCTTTTAAAATGTTCTGCTTTACATTGTATCAAGGAAAGAGCGGCATATACTTACTATCTAATTCTGACTTGCTCAGCATGAGAAACAGGTGATACATTTTTATCATAGGAATTATGACGATTTTAAAGTAATGACACCGTTTTTAAAGGATTTCTAATTGTATTGTAGTATTTTACTTGTGGGAACACTGATTAATTTTTTTTTTGTATAATGAATTTTAATTATTATGGCCAGTTCGACTGAAAACAATAAAACATTGATTGTTTGATTGACTATAGGTATTATACCCAAACAGCATTCTGTAACAGGCATAAAACGATTAGTCAGGGCGCTCTTACCTCGAACTGGGAAAATGTAGTAAGCAAGATACTACTCATAATTGCATGAAACAGTGAACACAGATGCTGAAGTCATTCACAACATCTGCACACATCTTACATGCAATCATCATAAGCAGACAAACAATTTCCGCAATAACAGTGCACGTAAAATACTGTAAAATATGAAGCAACATCAGAAAAAATATTTCTTTATAAACACATCAAACATGCACAAGTTTTATTTTTGTAGTAATGAAAGCTTAATTTCAAAAGAAAACTACCAGAAGCACAGCAATATATTGTCAAATAAAACGTCTTGCACTGTGATCTGCTATTCAGCAATATTAATAAACAACATTTTTAGATTATATCACCTTTTTTTTCAGTATTGGGACTCCTACGTACCAACTGCTGTTAAATAAATACATCATGAAACACAACAATCCCTAGGTGCTGAGATGGACGAAGGAGCTTGTAAGGTGGGCAGACTGCGAAGGGATCTTCCGACTGCAAATGGCCCAAAGAACTGGGAGTGAAAAGAAATTGAAAGCAGAAATCAAAGCTCCAGGGTGCCCACAGGACAAGGACGCATCCATCGAAGGACGATTAGGACGATTGGGACACGAACTGCAAGTCCCACAAAACATTGTGTGTGGAATTCATTTGATCAGCCCTTCTGAGGGCGTTAATTATGTAAATCATGTGGGAGTGTCCAAGCACGAACTCAGTCAAAGCCTCTGAAGACGAGCAGCGGCTCAGAAACGCGTTAGGCTGACATCATTTTGACTTGACGGCTGAAATTACATCGGGTTGCGAAGTTGTCCTTACCCGAACAAATGCCGTATATATATATATATATATATATTCTGCAATGTGTAAATCTTATTTTTTAATAATGTATGGTTTTTTTGCTAAGTCAATAAACTTGACTCGACTTGACCCATACTTGCGTACAATCCACACAGTCACCAAAGTCACCACTGTTGCTACAGTCGAAACATAACAGAGACTGTAGGAGCATGTGCACAACTCGATGCACACACATGCAATTGTGACAGATGGCTCTTCTCCTTGGGTATATCATACCAGCTGTTCTACGTGGTGATGAGAAACAGCAGGCCACCTCAAAAATGCACTAATTAAAATTGTGCAGTGCTCTGAAGACCTGTTCTGAACATACATTGAGGTAGAACGTGAGCCACGAACAAGTGCTCTCATAGCATCTGAAGAAGGTCCCCCAAAAAATCAACTGCACAGTGCTCCCTTGATGGCTCAAAATAATTTCAACCCTCACATTACCTCAATTCTAGTCTTCCACTTTCCCCATCTCCTAAACAAATCTGGATCAAAGTACACTATTGGCCTCCCTACCACTTAACCCCCTCCCTTCACTTCAGTCCTGCCCAGCAGCCTACTTTGACTGAGGTCCATTACCCCTAGGTCCCTCCGGTCCTCGTCCCATTCCTTACAAAGTGGAGATTACTATCTCCGCGACAGAAAAAAAAAAAGAACAGGAGCATGCTGGGATACCTAACCCACTCCCTCCCGCTGGGAGTACATAAGCGGTACCAGCCCAGCATGCAGCCTGTTCTTTTTTTCTGTCTTCCGACAGAATGGGACGTGCTGTTACCTGGCCTGCCGGGCTTGCTGGGAGTCGCGTTGATTGGCGCCCGGCCGTTTGCGGCTGGGGCGCCGGATCTCCGTATTCTTCCGGGTTGCAGCGCGCGTCTTCCTACGGCTTGGCCTGGCTGGAAGACGCGCTGATGTGGCTGTTCTGGGGGCCCAGGGGCTGCGCCGGGCGGTGCTCCTGGTCGCCCTGCCTGGTTTGATAGGGTGCTGCTCGCCTTCCTTCCTCCCGGTAGCCCCTGCATGGGCGGACCTTGATGGCGGTTCGGTCTCTGGCCAGTTGCTGCAGTCCTCTTCATCGCCCAGCGCTGGTGTCTTGTTGGGCGCCTGGGCTGGTTCTTGGGGGCAGGGCGCTTGTTGGGGTGCTTTCCTGCACCTGGGGTGAGTACCGCATAGCGGCTCCGCTTTTTTTCCTTGTTCCTCTGGCTATGTGGTCTGTGCTTGCCTGGCTGGTTCTGGCTGTGTGCGGTGGGCTGCTTCGGCAGTCTTGGCTGGGGGACCTGCGCGGCTGCTTCGGTGATATTCGCGCCTTGCTTGCTGGCGCTTCTGGTGCTCTGGGACCCGGAATCCTCTGGTCTCTCCGTCTGCTGGTTGGTTCCTGTTGGGGTCTTTCCGTGCTGGCTTGTAGTGCTCCCTGTTCCTGCTTGCTGGGTTGGGGGCATTGCGTGACTTTCTGCACTCTGTCTCTGCCTTGCTTCCTGCTGCTGCGGGGGGGGGGGGGGGGTTCCTCCTCCGGTTGTGGGTTCCCTGGCCTCCTTGTTTTCCACTTGCTCGGCGCTTGTTGCTGGATGGCGTCTGGTCGTTGGAGTTGGGGGTCAGTCTCTGTTTGATGGTGTTGGCCTTTCCCCCTGGTGGGTGCCGTGTAGCGGGTTTCTTTTTTCCCCGTGCTGTGCTCTTCTGCTGTGATGGCTTGCGACCTTGGCTCCTGTTTTCCGCTGCTGGGGGTGTGCCGGGGCTGGCGGGTGCTGTGGCCGTCCGCCCGTTCCCCTGTGCGCGGTGTCTGCTCCCGGGGGCTTCTTCGTGTTTGGGTGAGGTTCGGCCTAGGTTCGTTCCTCTGGCCTGTGGGCTTCCGGCCTTCCTGCCCTGCGTGCTTTTGTTCTCCCTGGTTGGTGCCTGGTTGGATGTCCACCTTGGTTGCCTGTTGCCCGGCTTCTTCCTCCTGTCCGCCCTGTTGGTTCATGCCTGTTCTTGTGGATTCGGGCCTGGTGCGTGCCTGTCTGGGTGCCTACCTGCGACTCCTGGTGCTGGGTGCTTCTTGCGTTCTTCCGGGGGTTTTGGCGTGGCCCGTGCTTGGGGTGCCTTGTTTCTTCTGCCCCCCTGTGCCTGGCCGATGCTCTGGGCTTCACTGTGTGGGGTTTCCTGGCCTGTGGCCTTTTCTCTCTGCTGGAGCCTGGTCATTCTGGGTGTTGCGGCTGGGCGCGCCGGTGCCCTTGCGTTCGCTCCTGTCCTGCCCTCTGGCATGCCCTCCTGCCCGGACTGGTGGGATCCTTCCCCGGCGGGTTCTCTGTGGGTGGGGTTCGTGCTGGTTGTGGGTCGGGGTGGTGGCTCTGCCGCCCCCCGGTGTTCCCCCGTCTGCGACTCCTCTGCTCCTGCGCTTGGACCCTGCTTGGGTTTGGCTGGGTCGCTACTTGCGTCCTGAATCGGGGTCCTTGGTGCTTCCGAACTCCCTGTTTCTTGGGTTCTCGGGGGGGGGGGGAAGGGGGATGTTGTGACCTCCCTCTGTCCTGTTTGGACTTGTCCTTGGTTGACGGTTGGCTCCGGGGCTGTCCTGGTGGGGCCCCTGATGGGCTTTCTGGCTGGTGTTGCAGATTGCCTCTTGCCTGGTGCTGTGTTGTGTTGCGCTGGGTTGGCTGGTGGGGTTTGGTTTCCTGTTGTGGTTTCCTTTTCCCCTCTTGTGTCTCTTTTTGGTGGCTTGGGGTCCTTTGCCTCTCGATGCCGCTCATTTTGCCTCCTGTGGTGGCTGGGTGTTGTGGGTCTTCCTTGGCTTCTGCCTAGGTGGCTCCTTGGTTTCTTGGGTGCGCTGCTTCTGTGCCCCTCCCTGTCTGTGGGTTCGGGCTGCCCGGTGCCCTTCTTTCCTGCTTGGGGGTGCCATTCCCGGTGTCCTCCTTGACGTGCCTTCTCTTAGGCTTGGCCGGTGGCTTTGTTGGTGGGGCTGCAGGTTGTGGTCTGGTGTCGGCCTCCCCTGTTGTGTGGGACGCGTTGCTGCATCCCCGCTCCCCTTTTCGGCCTTGTGCTGGTGGTTGGCTTTGCCTGGGCCCTGGGGCTGTGGTTTTCCCCTTGTGGGCCTGTCCTTGGGCTTCTGCGTTTCCCGCTATTGTGGGTCTGCTTTCGGCCTGTGGTGTCTCTGGCCATTGCTCTTACTGGCTCTGCGTGGTTTCTTCTGACCTTTTGGGTCTGTTCCCTCTCCCCCCGGGGGTTGTGCGCCTTTGGTTTCTCCGGGCTCCTCTCCTTTGGTTTGGGGGTGCCTGGGGTGTTCCGGGGTGCGGCTGGGGCCTCGGCTCTGCCTCTGTGGCGTTTGCTCTTTTACGGTCCTTGTTTTGGCCTCCCTTTGCAGGCTCGCTGCCTGGGTCCCTGCCTGAGTTCTTCCCTGGCCGCTCGTTCTCTGGTGCTTTTGGGCCTCTTTTTGGCCTCTTGATGGCCGGTGGTTCTGGCCCTGCTGGTCTGGATGCCGGGTTGGTCCTGTGTCCTTTCCTGTGCTGCTCTTTTGCGCCTGGCTGGTGCGCTGTGGCCTTTGTGTTGGTTGACGGTTGTGGCTCTCTTGGTGGCTTGGCTTGCTTTGGTGCCGTTCCCTGGGCCCCTTCTTGGTTGGGGTTTTTGGGGTTGGGTCGGTTGGCCCTTTGCCTATCCTTTCGGGTTCCACTGCTCCGTATTGGGGTCTTCCGGGCTGGCTGGCTTGTTGGTTGTCCGGTTGGCTTCTGGGGTCTTTCTGGACAGCCTGCGTTGTTGGGCTGTTGGCCTCCTTGTTCGTCCTTCCTGTTTTGCCCTTCTTGGGGTTCGCCTTGGGTGGTTCCTTGGTGTCCTCCTGTCCTGTGGGTCGGCTCTTGGATGGTGGGGGTTCCTCCTTCCCGGTTCTGGGGTTTGTTTCCCCGGTTCTGTGTTAGGCCCTTGGGTGTTCTCTCTGGGCTGTGCACTGGCCGTGTGTGGAGTCTGCTTGGGTTGCGCTTGTTGCTCTCCCTGGCCTTGCTTGGGTGGGTTCCTGGGTTCGTGTCCCTGTGTCTCCTTCTTTTGGTTGCCTCGGTCCTGGCCTCTGGCTGGTTCCTGTGCCCGGGGTTTTCTTCTCCGGGTGTGGCGGCCTTGGCTGCTGCTGTCTGGTGTCTCTGCTGGGGTTGGCGGCCTGTCTTTTGGCCTGGGCCTTCTGTGGGTTTTCTGTGCCTCCGGATCCTTTTTACCGCGGTTTTCGGCTGTTGGTCGGTTGGGTGGGGGGGGGGCCTTGTCTGGGTTCCTTGGCCCCTTTCTTCCTTTTGTTGTTCTGGGTCGGTGCCTGTTTTCTTGTCTGGTTCCTCCCTCTTCGGTTTTTGCGACTCTGCTGGTGGCTTCCCCTGGTGTGTTGGGGTTGGTCCTGTGGTTGGTCGCGTTCGTTGTTTCTCTGGGTTAGGGGTGCCTCTAGCCTCTTCCTTCCCCTCGCCTCTTGGTGTGGTCTTTTGTGGGTTGGTCCGGCTGTGGGTCGCCTTCTTCCCTGCTCTGGGGGTGTTGTGGCTCACAGGGTGCGCCAGAGAGCACTGCCAGTCCGAGCGGGAACCACCCGCGGTCGGCGGACATGACGGGAACTACCATTCCCATGAGGCAATGCGTGCGGACGTACGTGACGTCAGCACGCTGGACGCGCCGGCGAAGAAAAGGAAACATCCGGCGGCAGTCAGGTGCCGGTTATTTTGTATCCAGGTCGGAAGTGCAAGCAGAGAACAGCGTATCGGGTAGGGGTGCTCTGCACCAAAACTGTGATTCTTTGCTGGCTTCTGTCGTCCTGACATTCCTTGGTTGTTGTTGCTGAAGCAAGGCGAGGTTCGTCTTGTCTTTCAGGGTCCGAGTACAGTGGCCCCGTTGGATGCCGCTTTGAGGCGTGCGGGGTCGCCATTCTCCGTGTTGGTTTGGTCAGCACTCCTCGCGAAGGGGAGCTTGTCATTGTTTGTCCCTGTTCTATCGTTCCGTGGCCCCGTTGGAAGCCGAACTGCGGCGTGCGGGGTCGCATTCACCTAGGTCCGGAGTTAACTCCGGTCATTGCTCTCAATTGACACACAACAGGGCGGAGGGCTTTAACTTTCGGAAAGCGATATTCCGCGTTGTGTTGAGGGAGTAATAGATAGTCTCCTCAAGGACAGCATCTTATCGTTCTTGTATAAAGTGAACTCTGCCTGCTGGTAGTATAACGGTGTGACTGAGGTTCGCCTGGAGAACCCGTGGGGGCGACCAGGAGAAGTATCCTGTTCCTTGCCCTGCTGCATTTTATGTGTGTTCGTTTGTACTCCATACAGGGGTGGAAAGGTGACTCCTGGTATACGTCCTTCCCCCCTGTACTGAGAAGAATCCTGAGTTCATGGTAGGTCCTGTAGCTGAGGGGAGTTACGAGGGTGCTTGCATACTACGACCTCTGCTGATTGGTATCTTGTCTGTAGGGTTCCAGTTGCCTTGCGAGCAGGTCTTTCCAGTCTCCTGTTCCCCGAGAGCATTCTTTCTTTTACAGGTAAAAGGGGGAGCTAGAGAAGAACGGGGTGATAGCGAGAGAGATAGGGGCTGATGTAACCATTGCATGTTGTTCTTTCTCTTTCAGATCTCCCTCCCAGCTGTCCCCTTCCTTTCCTTCCCTCGCCTGATCACCCTTCTGTGTCTGTTATATATCTATCAGACCAAGGGGTTATCGGGAGGTGGACCCCATACAGCATCGTGCGACTCTGAGGACACTTGGACGGCGACAGAATAACCGGCCCACGGATAACTGTCCTCCCAGTCGCACGGTGGGATGGCCACCTTTGAGGATGTTATAGCTGCGTTGGCCTTGTTGCAGGCTGAGGTAGCTGCCTCTAGAACAGAAACAGCAACACTACAGGCGCAGGTAGATCGCTTGGAACGCAATCCCTTTGATGCAGGCTTACCCCGCGCCACCCCTACGGCTCCCGTTGTTGTGGAGATTCCCACGCCCGTGCAATTAGCTACTCCTGAAAGGTTCAGCGGGGAAGGCGGGAAGTTGCAAGTCTTTCTCACGCAAGTGATGTTACATTTTACCTGCAGGGCTAGGGCGTTTAATACAAACCATTCAAAGGTAGCCTTTCTTCTCTCGTATTTATCTGGGGACGCAGCTCAATGGGCAGTCCCGCTGGTGAGAAGAGACGATCAGCTCCTATATGATTGGAACGCATTTCTGGAAGAATTCGAGAAAACCTTCAACCGTCGAGCCGCCACGCTCTCAGCCGACAGAGATCTGCTAGAATTGCGACAAGGCAATAGGGATGTTATCTCCTATATTAACGATTTTCGGAGACTGATCACTGAAACCGAGTGGCCAGAAGAGAAGCAAGCGGCTCTTTTCCATCAAGGGCTAAGCGAAGACTTGAAGGATGTGGTGGCGCAGATCGACCCGCAACCAGTCACCTGTGAGGCACTCATCAGTTTGGTGTTAAGGTTGGATCATCGCCTAAGCATGAGAAAAGGGGACCACAGACGGCGGGAGAGACCGGTGCCTACTGTGGAACCTGCTAGGGCAGCAAACCACCCTGGTTCCTCAAAAACCGAGCCTATGGAAATTGGAGCCGTCCGTTCCCCGCTCACCTCCGAAGAACGAGAGTATAGGCGGAAGAAAGGCCTATGCTTGTATTGCGGACGGAAAGGGCATTTCATTCGCGAATGCAGTCTGCGGCCCAAAACTCCACGATCGGATCAGAAAGCTGCGGTTACAAGAACCACCCTCGCGGAGGCGGGAAACGCTCCGGCTTAAAGGAGGATGAAGGGAATCCTTTGAGCGCACTGTACATCCCTTCGTTGGAAGACTTGAAGACCAAGGAAAGAAGCCATTTTTATGTGGACGTGCACATCTTGGTGCAAGACAGGTGGTTGCAAGTCCGGGCGTTATTGGATTCTGGGGCCACGGGGTGTTTTATGGACCAAGATCAGGTGGTACGGCTCGGAATAACGTTACAGGAGAAAAGCATGCCGGAGATGGTATTTGCGGTTGATGGAAAAATGTTGGATTCAGGACCGGTGAGATACCATACAGGACCTTTATCGGTAAAACAGGGGACGGAGCACCAGGAGTTGATTTCCTTTAACGTTATTCCAGCACCCCATTATGGAGTAATACTAGGGTTGCCTTGGTTGTGCCTCCACAACCCGCTCATAAATTGGCTCGAAAAAACCCTGCAGTTTACCTCCGACTACTGTCTAGCGAACTGCAACGTTTCTGCAAGAAACCCTGCCATGTCATTGGCAACTTGTTACCAGGTGGCGACCGCAGTGGAACAAGCAGTAACATTACCCGAGGTCTATAAAGAATACAACGATGTTTTCAACGAAGACAACGCCGAAGTCCTGCCTCCCCACAGGGCATACGATTGTCAAATAGACCTGATACCGGGGGCGGTCGTTCCCGCGGGACGGGTGTATGCCCTAACGGAGCCAGAACATAAGTACCTCAGGGAATATTTGGATAAATATTTGGGCCTGGGGTTTATAAGAGTGTCAAAATCCCCAGCAGCGTCGCCTCTCTTCTTCATTCCTAAAGCCAATGGCGAGCTTCGCGCGTGCGTGGACTACAGGGCGTTAAATGCCATTACCGTGAAGAACCGGTATCCGCTACCACTAATCAACGTTCTGTTGGAGCAGGTAAAAGAGGCAGCGATCTACACGCGATTAGATCTGAAGGGGGCATACCATTTAGTCCGAATGAGGAGAGGGGACGAATGGAAGACTGCGTTTAAAACCAGATTCGGACTCTATGAGTACTTAGTTATGCCCTTCGGGCTATGCAATGCCCCCGCGGCCTTTCAATTCTTCCTAAACGATGTGCTCCGTGAATATCTGGACCACTTTGTCATAGTGTACATCGATGACATTTTAATCTACTCCCAGGACACCAGGGAACATACGGAACATGTAAAAACCATCCTTCAAACTCTAAGAAAACACCATTTATTTTGCAAAATCAGTAAGTGCGAGTTTGGGGTGACGTCTGTGGAGTTTCTAGGGGTGAACCTCACACCCTGGGGGCAGGAAATGTCAGAAAGGAAGGTATTGGCAGTTAAACAATGGCCTACTCCCCGCAACCTCAGAGATGTACAGTGTTTTTTGGGGTTTGCCAACTTCTATCGTCGCTTTATCCACCACTTCTCAGACTTGGCAACCCCTCTCACTCAGCTATTGCGCAAGAAGGCGGTGTTCCAGTGGACCGCTGGGGCCCAAAAGGGTTTCGATGAGCTAAAAGAGGCGTTTTCTACGGCCCCGGTGTTGGCTCATGCACACCCTGAATGTCCATTTATCGTGGAGGCCGATGCCTCCGACACAGCATTGGGAGCGGTGTTATCACAGAGGCATGTCGAAACAGGGCAACTGCATCCAGTGGCATACATGTCACGAAAATTGAATTCCGCGGAGTGCAATTACAACATCGCCGAAAAAGAACTACTCGCCATCAAAGATGCCTTCAGTGAATGGAGGCATCATCTCATGGGTGCCAGACACGTGGTTACGGTTTATACCGACCACAGGAACTTACAGTTCATGACGGCAGCGTGACATCTAACCCCCCGTCAACTAAGGTGGACTCTCTTTTTTGCGGGATATAACTTCCTTGTTACTTATAGGCCTGGAAAGGAAAACAAAAAGGCAGATGCTTTATCCCGGCAAGCTTCCCAGGCCGCTCTCCCTACATCACCTAAAGGAGCCATCATCAGCCCTGAACACGTGATAGGGGCGACGTGTACAGATCCGTTCTTGAGAAGTGTATCCCGGAACGTCCAGACAAACCGATGGAAAACCTGGCTGAGAAGCAATCCCAGCTGGAGCTTGATTCATGATCTACCGATACGGGGAAAGCAGATACTTCTGCCCATTCGGGCCTTACGTCTTCAAGCATTCAAATGGTGTCATATTCTACCCTGCGCAGGTCACAACGGCCGAGAGAAAACCCTTGATAGGGTCCTAAGGCAATTCTGGTGGCCTTCGGTACGGGAGGATGTGGGCACTTGGGTGAAGGAGTGCAGAGTATGCAGTCAAATGAAGGCCTCACATTCCAAACCAGCAGGTTTGTTACAACCGCTCCCCACACCCAATCTCCCGTGGGAAAACATTTCGGTGGACTTCATAGTGGGAATGCCTAGCAACAAGGGATGTACCGTTATCACGGTCATTGTGGACTATTTAACAAAGATGGCACACTTCGTAGCCTGTGAGAAAATACCCACGTCAGGACAGTTGGCACATATACTACTAGTGAACGTGGTCCGCCTACACGGCCTGCCCCGGAGGATTGTCTCGGACCGCGGAAGCCAATTCACAGCAAACTTCTGGAAGACCTGGTGTTCATCGTTAGGGATAGAATCCAACATTTCCACTAGTTTTCACCCGCAAACGGATGGACAGACCGAAAGGGTCAATCAAACCCTTAAGCAATACTTAAGGTGTTACTCCAGCGCTTCAAAAAACGATTGGGTGGACTTACTATGGTTAGCTGAAGTGGCGTATAACAGCGCATCACATGCATCCACCAAACTCACACCATATTACTGCACATATGGTTTCCATCCTTGGTTTTCGCCCTTCCTTAATCCAATACAACCAACTAAGGTTCCAGAAGCGCAGAGTAGAATAGAGCGCATTCACACCACTTTACAGAAGGCCAGAGGCAATCTGCGAGAGGCCAAGCACAGATACAAAGCTTCCGCCGACAAACACAGACGGCAGGGACCTGTATATAAAGTGGGAGATTATGTGTGGTTATCCACAAAAAACATCCGGTTTAAACACTATAGCGTATTCAACCCCAAGTACATAGGTCCCTATCGGGTGGTGAAATTGGTGACTCCGGTAGTGATTAAACTTTCTTTGCCCTCCTCCTTGCGCATTCATCCGGCTTTTCATGTGTCCCTAGTGAAGCCAGCGCTGGTGAAGCCCAATAAGGCCCCTGCTCCAGTCATTGTAAATAGCGAAGCAGAGTACAAGGTGAGAGGGGTTTTGGATTCCAAGATACATCGCTCCAGGTTGTGGTACTTGCTGGCCTGGAAGGGATATGGGGAGGAGGAAAACTCATGGGAACCAGCTTCCAGTGTCCACGCTCCTGCACTGGTGGCTCAAATCCACAAGAAATATCCGAAAAAAGCTTGTTTATGTCAGTGCTCTTCGGGGGAGGGATGTACTGTTGTGGCTCACAGGGTGCGCCAGAGAGCACTGCCAGTCCGAGCGGGAACCACCCGCGGTCGGCGGACATGACGGGAACTACCATTCCCATGAGGCAATGCGTGCGGACGTACGTGACGTCAGCACGCTGGACGCGCCGGCGAAGAAAAGGAAACATCCGGCGGCAGTCAGGTGCCGGTTATTTTGTATCCAGGTCGGAAGTGCAAGCAGAGAACAGCGTATCGGGTAGGGGTGCTCTGCACCAAAACTGTGATTCTTTGCTGGCTTCTGTCGTCCTGACATTCCTTGGTTGTTGTTGCTGAAGCAAGGCGAGGTTCGTCTTGTCTTTCAGGGTCCGAGTACAGTGGCCCCGTTGGATGCCGCTTTGAGGCGTGCGGGGTCGCCATTCTCCGTGTTGGTTTGGTCAGCACTCCTCGCGAAGGGGAGCTTGTCATTGTTTGTCCCTGTTCTATCGTTCCGTGGCCCCGTTGGAAGCCGAACTGCGGCGTGCGGGGTCGCATTCACCTAGGTCCGGAGTTAACTCCGGTCATTGCTCTCAATTGACACACAACAGGGCGGAGGGCTTTAACTTTCGGAAAGCGATATTCCGCGTTGTGTTGAGGGAGTAATAGATAGTCTCCTCAAGGACAGCATCTTATCGTTCTTGTATATAGTGAACTCTGCCTGCTGGTAGTATAACGGTGTGACTGAGGTTCGCCTGGAGAACCCGTGGGGGCGACCAGGAGAAGTATCCTGTTCCTTGCCCTGCTGCATTTTATGTGTGTTCGTTTGTACTCCATACAGGGGTGGAAAGGTGACTCCTGGTATACGTCCTTCCCCCCTGTACTGAGAAGAATCCTGAGTTCATGGTAGGTCCTGTAGCTGAGGGGAGTTACGAGGGTGCTTGCATACTACGACCTCTGCTGATTGGTATCTTGTCTGTAGGGTTCCAGTTGCCTTGCGAGCAGGTCTTTCCAGTCTCCTGTTCCCCGAGAGCATTCTTTCTTTTACAGGTAAAAGGGGGAGCTAGAGAAGAACGGGGTGATAGCGAGAGAGATAGGGGCTGATGTAACCATTGCATGTTGTTCTTTCTCTTTCAGATCTCCCTCCCAGCTGTCCCCTTCCTTTCCTTCCCTCGCCTGATCACCCTTCTGTGTCTGTTATATATCTATCAGACCAAGGGGTTATCGGGAGGTGGACCCCATACAGCATCGTGCGACTCTGAGGACACTTGGACGGCGACAGGGGGGTTCGCTTCTGTCTGGCTCTGCTGTGTTCCTTCCTGGACCTTTGGCCTGTCTGCCTGTTCTGCCTGCTCTCGTGCGCCCTTTGGCGTTGGGCCTGGTTGTCCTGTTTTGTCCCTGTTGGGGCGGCTGATTGGTGGTGCCTGGTGCTGTGGGCTTCTCCCTTGGTGGTTTTTCTCACTGGTTCTTTGCCCTTCCTGGCTGGGTTGCTCCGTTGGGGCGCTTCTGCTTCTCCGGGGCTCCCTTTACCTGGTGGTTCGGGGGGTGGTTTTTCTTTCTGCCCCTCTGGGGGTTCCCTTGGGGCTTGCCTCTGGGTGCGGGGATTCCTTCGGGCTTGCCTGGGTGGTCTTGTGCTTGTTTGCGGTCCTTTTTGGTCGTCCCCTGCTTGTTTTGGGGTCTCGGCTCTGTCAGCTTGGTTGGGGGCGTGGCTGGTTGTGTGCTCCTGCCTGCGTTTTCTTGTGGGCTCCCTTCTGTTTCGGTTGGGTGCCGTTTTTTCTCGGTCGGGTGCCCCTGGCTTTGGTGGGGTTCCGGAAGGACGGGTTCTCTGCTTTGGTATTCTCCACTTTGTAAGGAATGGGACGAGGACCAGAGGGACCTGGGGGTAATGTCCTATTACTTACCGGTAATCTTCATTACTCCTGGTCCCGTAGGTCCTCGTCCCATTCCTTACTTCCCTCCCTCCCTCCCTGGCGGCCGGCCTTCCGGTTGTTGGCTTGGTATTTTCAGGCTGCATGCTGGGCTGGTACCGCTTATGTACTCCCAGCGGGAGGGAGTGGGTTAGGTATCCCAGCATGCTCCTGTTTTTTTTTTTTTCTGTCGCGGAGATAGTAATCTCCACTTTGTAAGGAATGGGACGAGGACCTACGGGACCAGGGGTAATGAAGATTACCGGTAAGTAATAGGACATTACCAAGTACAAGGACAGCAGATGCTTCTCTGAGGCTGGAGAACACACTAAGGTATCTCTCTTGTGCAGCAGATCTGACCTTTAAGCACAAGATTTGCTGGGCTTAAGCATATTCTTGTGACATTATACCACGTGTCCTTATCTCTTTTAGATGCTACATTCACATACATGTTGTAAGAACATGTTTTGTGTAGTTGGTCCCTTTGTTTTTTTAACTGATGCAGGAGAGAAACTGCCCAGAGAACCGTATTTGAGTGACAACAGGGGAGAGTTTGCTTATTTGCCTGGCCATACTTCTATGGAGCGCACAGGAGCTCTGGACAAGAACAGAAAGGTTCTGCCATATACGTTTTGGGTAGAGAGGGTCACCGTGGGATAGCTTACAGTAAACCTCACAGGCAGTGTTGCAAAAGTGGGTAAGGTCACCCCCAGGAGCAGCCCTTGCAGGTAAAAGCAGTGAGGTGGTGGGGTGGGGTGAGGTGTTTCGACAGGCCGAAAATGAGGGGAAATTAAATATTTATATAATTTTCCCTCGTCGTCGTCTGTCGACTCCCCCCACCTCACTCCACCCCTCTTACCTGCAGAGGCCGCTCCTGGTCACCCCTAGGAATGGTGCCCTTAAGAACCTGAAACAAGGGTGGGAGAGGAAGGAGTTTCAGGGACATAAAACTCCTATATTAAACCCTGAAGAAGTATGTGGTATGTTGCCTGGTTTGCAAAATGGTATCAGCAGTTGTCTGGTTTCCAGAAATCTTATCTGGCTTCATTGCTATGCAATGGGCGTGTCATAGCATGACCATGTGTTTCCACTTTTAAGATAATCAGGGGGGGTGATGTGGTTTATGCTAAAAGAAAGTGTCTGGAACTCCAAATGTATTTAAAAAAATTGATAAAATTAAGGATTGGATTTTTGATCCTGAGCCACGTCCTCATAATTCATCAAAGTGAAGACTTGTCATGTGTGGACATTGCTTACTCCACATGTGTTAATTTTGTATCCTTCTCCATGTATTCAGAGGAGCTGCTGACAAAAATAAAATCTACAAACATGATGTAACTTATATGTAATCCCTAACTTCCTATCTTGCTGCCTCCCACATATTTAAGAAAGCTTTAATATACCTAGAAATTATGATAGGGTCACTATACGAAGTGAAAACCTCCTTCGTGTTCCATTGCAGCTATTGTAGTCATAATGCGAAATTACACTAAAGTGATCTACTTAGCCAGATCAGTTGCTTAGTGGCCATTTACATACATTGCATGGCAGGAGAAAAAATTCTTAAAGAACCATTAAAAATATATATTGTTCAATATACAATACATGTATTGGGAATTTTTATTTGATTAGGTAATGATAGAAATTTAGATCCCCTACTAGTATTCGGTTTGAAGCGTGGATGAGAAATTAATTTTCTCTTGTGTTTTATTTTAGGACATTGAAAACAATTTTTTACTGTCCGCTTTTGAATAAAAATAAAAGTATAAATTAGTTCAGTATACTTTTTTATCTTTGTTATTAAAATGACCTTGTTGGAAACATTTTAGTAATGTTGTGAATTTTTATTTCGACATTTTCATGTATGCTAAAACATTTTTGGCACTTGACAATTTTTATACTAATTTTGGTAGTGCCTTGTCTTGTGTTAAATTTTTTTAACTAACTGTAAGTTTGTAACAGTACAGCTGAAGCAAAAAAAAATTCACTATGATTCTTTATTACTTCTGGTTTGTATTGATGGTCTAATTCCCCACGTAGATCAACTTTTCAAAGACAGGAGCATGGTGTTCAGTGCAACAGATAGATGTATACATTGAAGATCTTTGCGATTCCATGATGATGTACAAGTTGTTTTGTGTCTATTCCTCATGAAAAAGGGAAAATTGTGCAATATGAACTAACCACTTTTAGAGTCGTGTCCAGTATTTCTGTGTTTGCGATGTTCGTTACTTATGTCCCTTGACTGCCAAAATTTCATCATTTTGCTACAAATTTATAGAGAAGTTGAACTGTGGTTGATCTAATTGAATGATTAGTGCATATCTGTTATAGGTATGCTTCGTTAGTAACTTTTGCCAATATATTGGTTAGGCAGTTTACGTCTGGGTAAATAGTGCAGCTGTCTGCAAGATCTATTATAATTAATTATTTGACCATTCCTCTTGTGAACCCTCATAAACAGCTGGTATGCACAAACAGCATATCAGTCCATGACCCCAAGAGGTGTTCACTAATATTGCCAAGATTGCCTGCATGCGGACTCAAGCATCCTGAAGCTTGTCAGATGTAATGTAGCATGTAAAAACTGAAGCCAAATAAAATGTACAACGACTGCTCTTTTCTCCGTGCCTGTCCTACTTCTCGTTTGTCTCACCACTAACTTTTCTGTCCTTTCCTTCTTTCCTTTCTTTCACTCTCAAAATACAATCAGTAAGGGTAGCTATATAAACACCAATGTATAAACGACTACTGTTCATTCTTGCCTAACCCTATGTATGGCCAAACGTGATTGTATACTTTATAAAAATAATAATAAAAAAAAAAAAGTTTATAATTAATTATTTGAAATATACAAATAGTTGATAGAATGGTCTTTGGCAGTGCCTAAAGAAATATTTGTCTCCCACCTCAGGCTTTTGGCTGTTGTGTGTCACTTCACCTCCTATAAAGTGCTTGCATTGCAATTTTTTTTTATCCTATAGGTGCTTTACATGCAGATAGAAATTGTTCTATGCTTTGTTTTTTTCAGTTCAGATGGCATTGTTAAATGTGTTAGCCAGAACTCAAAATGCAAGTCAGATTTTCTGACTTTGCCAGTGCTTGTTTCCTAAAGGTGATGCATTTATACGTAGATCTTGGTTATAGCAGATGAGAAATACTGCTATGACTTGAGTTCATCAAGTGTTTTGTATCAATAACAGTTGCTGATACGAGATTTTTACATATATAAATATAGTAGTATTTATAGTGTACGCATGTATGTATGCAGTTTTTTTCGTCCCAATGAATTTGCATAACTTTCGGTTTTTTCATTGTATCTCGTAATGGCACATTTCCATCCCGCTTCTTTTTATTTAATAATACAAGTGAATGGAAATAATTATCTTTGTCCTTTCTGTCCTCTGCGTTCTCTGCGTTCAAAGTAGGAGTGTATATCAAAGTGCTCTTTGTGTAACAGGCCTCAGTGACTGTTGCTGTTAAGTGCTTTTGATGAGCGCAGTTTTGCAAGTTTCTGTTAATAGGTTGGTGTCTTGTTGCTTTTTATATTACCGTCTTTTTTAGTTTTCGGTCCAACAGCCATAAAACATTCTCCTTAATGTAAACCTTTTATGATGTTAATATTTTCATTCAGGTGTGTATTGTAAGCTTCCACAATAGAACTGAACCTGTACATGCTTATGGTTTCATATGTGAATTTCACCCTTTTCCGTTAAATTCCTTCAGTGAGGTCTTAAATTTAGCAATTGATAAATATTCAGAGTTTCTAATTTTTTGTGTTTTAAATTGGAGCCTTGACAATATTAATGAAGCCATCGTAGGCACCTGGACGCCCCCCTGAAGAGGTTTTATGGGACCTGTTCCCATATTCGTGAGGAATGAAATAGAAAAGTAAGGGGCATATGTACAATTCCCTACCTCCACAGGAACGTCACTTTTTGTTATGTTCCCGTGGCGAAAGGGACCTTGCCTTACGTACAAGGCTGCCTTGTACATAAGGCACCCTTTCACGCTATGTTTAGCGTGAAAGGGGCGTGCAGTGGGTGTTGCGGTGGGCGTTCCACCGCAACACCCATTGTATTTGAAGCTGCCGCCAATGTACCAGGATGCGTACATAGAAGCAGCACACATGAAAGTTACAAAATGGCATTTTAGGATTGGTTATGTGCAGGAAGGGTCACCTTCCTACACATAACCCATCCTCCCCTGCGCACAGACACCCTTGCACTCTGGTGCGAGGGTGCCTGTGTTGGAACTAAGGTGTTAAACTTAGCGCCATCACAGGGGGAAACGCGAGGCTGCACCACATCCTTGTAAATATGGTGCAGCCTTGCGTTTCCGAAGTGGCGGAGAGTGTTGTTAAGCCCAGGAGGCTAACGACATGCTCCGCCACTTCGTCCTACATATGGCCCTAAATTCGCAGACCTAGCACTAGGGTCAGCAAAGTGAAGTGTAGCCATGGATGGGGTGGAAAACTCTACATGCGCCACAACTGATGATATAGCGCTCTGATGGTGTTCGGTGGTCTTCATACGAAATAGTGTTTCTACAATCTCAGTCTCAAAGAGGGCTGGCACCAAGCGCCTGCAGCATTTGAAGCGGCGCTACACAAATTCACTCAGTGGTCAATTGACATACCCCAATGACTTTAAGTGCGGGGTGAACAAAACAAATGTTTATGGAAATGTTATCTCTCTTCCTCACTAAAATGCCTGTTCACGTCAGATTGCATGAAAGCAGACATAAAGATCAGGTGTTGTTTAAATATACTGCATTACTGTCATTTGTGATTTAAAAATAACTTTTGTGGGAACATTTTCTAATAATGTCAGTTTATACTCAGCTTGAAGCACCTCCAACCACATGATCAGAAGCACATAACGTAAGAAAATTCCTAATTTTGGAGAAATTGCAAATTGGTGTTATTTACTTTCTTATACAGATAAACTGCATCGGATTTCCAAACAACCCGGTCCGAAATAGTTTTTCAAACAAAATTATTGTCTTTTTGTGAAAAAGGTATTTCGTCATTATGGCTTAGACCAAAATGGAGTTTGGTCAGATTGATTTTCGTCAGGCTGCATTCTTTATTTTGCGGGTTTGTGATAATGACAAGAAACAAAATAAAGAACAGACAACATTCTTTATTTTGGGTTTTTGTCATAATGACAAAACTCCAGAATAATGACAAAAACAACAAGAAAAAGAATGCAGCTTGACGAATTCAATACTGTTTACATCGATTATGGACATGCAGCCATGTATATCAACTTTTACTTCTCAATTGTGCCAACCTCAATAACTCGATTATGCTGCTTCATGGTTCTGCATACATTAAAGTAGAATTACCTTTAGCTCATCTCTGCATATACACAATTATTTGCAGGGCTTAATTTGAGCCAGTGGTTTCCAGTGCTCGGCACCGGCGTTTGTGACAGTTTTCCCCAAGGTGGCGCTGTCTGGCTAATATAGAGGTGACCACAACAACAGTTAGTTATTAATTCAATATACATTAAAAATGACTATTTGCCTGCCACCCAAGCCTTTCTTATAGCTTTTGGGGCTTGAAATAGACCGATTTGCACACACTTTTAGGAGTGTGATGGTTAGTAGTGTGTTGGTACTGTCATTGGCAGCATGGCAGGGGGCAATGGGTGGTGCACGCTGCAGTGGCCTCCTGACAAGAGTCCTGGCACTTCTTTTTTACAAATTAAGCACTGATTATTTGTTAAACAAAGGAGACATGCCCAAGGAGAAACTGGTTGAGTTCCTTGGAGGCCTGTGCTCCTTTGAGACGGGGGTCAGAGAACAGCAGGAAGAGTTCTGCCTCAGAGACAGTTGCATGCCAAACCCCTCCTCTGCTACCGCCCCACTGACCTTCCAGTAGCATACACTTTTTTGTGACAACTCCCAATTTTCCTATTGGCCACCCTGGCTCTGGTTGCATATGTGCACTGTCGCGGTGGCTGCTACTACGGGGGAGCTCTGGGGGTACTGGATTTTGGTAATTTTTGCAAAGCATGCTCCCCCAAACATGTTGTAGCATGGGCTTTTCCTTCCCCTAAATTTGTCAGTGTTCCAATGTTGCTATTATCTATTTTTGCTAATCGATCCCCTACCTTACTTCCTACAACTTCAAATAAATTAATTTTTTTTTTTTTTTTGAAAAACCTTTATTACAATTTCAGAGAAATACAAGTATGGGCCTACAACCAATAGGCCGGCCGCTAAAATGCAGTGTGACCCTAGGTACAACTGGAACATTCACGTCGATAAAGCCATGAAAGGGGGTCACTGGAGTGTAAATCCTTGCCGTCGGCCGCAGTTGCAGTCCATGAACAAACAAAGGTTTCATATTTTTAAGAAACGAAAAACAACAAACACACAAGGCAAGGAATTTTAGAGCAGTAGCATGTGCCCATCGTATCGAGGGAGTAAACCAACCCGGGTAGACAGAGGGGGAGGGGGGCAAGGCCGAAGAAACCAAACTCGCATGTCGCAGGAGCGTACAGGAATGCGCGGGCTAGGGCGACAGCGCGGCATCTATCTCACGCGTCTGAGGCGGGGCACATATATCCCCGCGATAGGCGTTCCAAGGACCCCACACCTTACTCCACTTGCCAGGCTTGCCTCTCGCCACGTACACCGTTTTCTCTCTGAACATACACCAGTCCATGTGTTATTTCCACTCGCTGACCGTGGGCGGCCTCTGGGAGCCCCACAATTGTGCAATGTCACGCTTCGCTACCATATAGCCCAGAGTCACCCACTGCGTCTGCGTCGCATTGTAATCAGTAGGCTCCCAGACATTCAACAGACATCGCCGTGCCTCCGGCAACAAGGCCACATGCGTGACTTCTTCTAACACAGCATGCACTCTGCACCAAAACCGAGTCACCTCCGGACATTCCCACAGGATATGGAGGAAACTCCCCAGTAACCCACAGCCTCGCTTACACAACCCATCCACCGAATATCTCATACGCATCAAACCAGGCCCCGTGACGTACACTCTGTGGAGTATTTTAAGCTGGACGAACCGCAATCGGGCCGGGATAGCCACCTCTTTCGGGGAGGCCACCGCTGACACCCAATCCTCGTCGTCCAGCTCCAAACCGTCGGCAATCCAAGTCTCCCGCAATGAGGCCAGCAAACCCACCCGATCATTAATAAGCTTCTTGTAGATCAGCGAAATGGTGCTATCCGGCATATGGCCGTCCAAGACCCTGTCCTCCAACGGGGAATTCTCCGGAATAGCCGCCGCGTCCGGAAACACGGAGCACAGGGCATGATGAACCTGAGCATACCGATAGTATTCCCTATCATTCAACTGATATTCAGTTTTCAGCATGTCGAACGTCTTGAATTTCCCTTTCGTCCAGAGATCCCCTACCGTGCTGATACCAATCGTATCCCACTTCTCAAAGCCTTTCGTAGTATACAGATAGCCCAAGCGCTGAGATGTATACAGTGGTGTAGCCCGAGTCAAGCGATCCCTCCACCCCATCGCCGCATTTGCTGCATGCCACACCTGTACCGCGACCCGCGTCGGGCCCGTCAACCGCGCATCGAGGGACCCCGAGTATAATGCTCGATTATAGTCACCGCCCGGCAATAGCAATTTGTCCATCTCAAAAGCCGGGTTCAAAGCAGGGCCATACATCCCGTGATTGACGGCAGCCAACTGGGAGGCCCAGTAGTATCGCTTAATGTCCGGGAGGGCGACCCCCCCATCGTACCATGGCAGGGTTAGTTTGGCAAGAGCAATCCGCGGCCGCCCATCCCAAAACAATCGACGCTGGAGACACTCCACCTCCCGAAAATAACGGGCCGGCACCAGGTCCATGGTGTTCTGTAGGGCGTACAAAAAGCGGGGCAGCGACATCATTTTGAACAACGCTGCCCGGCCAAGTGGCGAAAGCGGCAGCCGCCGCCAACCCGCCACATCCGCCCTTAGGCGCTGGAGGGGGGGGAGAAGATTCCGTTCGTAGCGGGCCACTGGGTCCAATGTTATAAAAATACCCAAATAAGTGAATCCCGATGTCGCAATCTGGATAGGGCACCCCCGCGGAAGGGGGGGGGCCTCCCCGGAAAGAACGTACACACAGGACTTAGCCCAGTTGATGACCAATCCGGAGTTGCGACCAAAGGAGCTCAAAACGTCCACCAACACGATGAGCGATTTGCACGGCGATGCAAGATACAAGAGTATATCGTCCGCGTATAGGGAGACCCGGTCCTCGTATTCCGGCGTCCATCTAAGACCACGCATCGAGGGTTCCCATCGCAACCACTCCGCAAGGGGCTCCAAACAAAGCGCAAATAGGAGAGGCGACAGCGGACAACCCTGTCGGGTGCCCCTGCCCAAGATAAAGGGAGCCGATACCCGTCCGTTGACCACTACCTGTGCCAGCGGATTGTCATAGAGCAATTTTACCCAACCGATGAACCCCGGGCCAAAACCAAACTTCGCCAATGCTGCCCAGATGTATGGCCATTCCAGGGTATCAAACGCCATGGTAGCGTCCAAGGACACCAAGATGGCCGGCTCACGAAGGAATGGTGCGCGAGCAAGGACGCCATGCAACCGCCACAGGTTCAAAGCGGTATTGCGATGGGGTATAAAGCCGGATTGATCCTGATGAACCAGGTCGCCCACAACCCGGATCAGACGATTGGCCAGTACCTTGGCGAGGATTTTAGGTTCCGCGTTTAACAAGGAGATGGGCCTGTAAGAAGCACATTGGTCACGGGGCTTCCCCTCCTTATGGATAACAACAATGGTAGCGAGACGTTGGTCAGAGGGGAGAGAGCCTGCCGCCCTAGCCTCAAGGAACATGTCCCTGAGATAAGGCGCAATAACATCTGGGCGCAACTTGTATAATTCAATGGGGAGTCCGTTAGGACCCATGGCCTTGCCCGATGCAATCGAGCGGATGGCCAAAGCAATCTCATCTGACGACAGGGCCGCATCCATCACTACTTTATCCTCATCGGACAAGGAGGGCAGAGCTACGTCCCGAAGCAGCAGTCGAGAGTCTTCCTCCGAGCGTTCCGAGACCGGAGAGTAGACCCCGTGAAAATACTCCGCAAAGCAATCAACTATATCACCGGGGTCAGTCACACGCACACCGTCCACCCTCTCAACCTCCGGTACCACTCGACTCGCTCTCTCCTTCTTATCCAACCAAGCAATCAATTTCCCGGCCTTATCACCCATATCATACAAACGTCCCTGTTGCTCCCTGCTCACACTCTTAGCAGATTCAGTAACCAGCGCCTTGTAGTCGGCCTGCTTGAGCTCCAAGATATGCAATCTGTCATCCGTTACACCTTGCTCCAACTCACTCTCCAACTCAGTAATCTCATTTTCTAGCCGAACAACCTCCTGCGCAGCGCATTTTTTGGTGGAGGAAATGAGAGATAGGGCCTGTCCCCTGAGCACCGTTTTAAAGGCCTCCCAAAGGGAGATGGCGGAAGACACCGACCCCACGTTGTCCTTGAAGTAATGTTCCAGAGACTTGACCAAGTCTGCACGAATCGTGGGGCTCCGTAGGTACCAGGGGTTGATCGGCGCCACCCTCCCCTCCGCCCCCAGGGCAATATCCAGGTGTAACAAAAGGGGGGAGTGATCTGAAATACCGCGTGCCAAGTGTCTCACCTCCCCGATCATCCCAGCTTGGGCCGCAGGAACTAGCATATAGTCAAGCCTCGAAAGACTACCATGGGCCCCAGAATGGAAGGTATACTGCGCCTGTCCAGGGTGTTTCAACCGCCAGCAATCTATCAGTCCCAGGGCATCCAGAAAACCCCCCAACCAACTCTGGGCCCGAGGGAGGTCCCTAGGGGGGTATCGATCCTCAACTCCGGAAACAACGGCATTAAAATCCCCCCCCAGGACCACCACCCCCCCCGGGAGCCCTACCAGCAGACGTCCCAAATCAGCATAGGTGGCCGTCTGCAGGCCCGGCGGGACGTAGACCGTGACCAGCGTAATCAATCTACCCTCCCACCTCCCCACCAGCGCAGCGTAGCGCCCTCTGTCGTCGTGGATCACCTCATCCACGACTAACGGGAGAGAGGTCCTGACCAAAATGCCCACTCCCCTCGAGCCAGAAGTGAAGCCAGAATGGGCCAGAAGGCGATACCCTCGTCTATTCATGGCATGGAAAGAGTTCCCTATGAGGTGCGTCTCCTGCAGGAACACAATGTCTGGCGAGATACGTTTCAGAAACTGCAGGACTACCCCCCGCTTTATCCTGTCCCCCAGCCCATTCACATTCCAGGAAAGAAGTTTCAGCCCCCTACCCCCCATCCCTCCCAGCACAGAACATCCCCCTCCCGGGTGGCACAATCATAGTAGAACAGCATGAAATATTATCCCGCCTTGTGAAACAAACAAACAATCCCCAACCCCGTCCCATCAACCCCAACAAAACTCCCCCCTCCCTGCACCCCTGCGTGAGCCCAAACAGCCCCCCCAACCTGCAGTGTGCCTGTCGCCCCATTATAAAATTCACTACAAGAAGGACAAAAAAAGAACCCCAGAAGGAGGAAAGGGCCCCAGCAAGCCCCCCGCAACCTCCAAACACTACGGGGCAAAGTGTCAACAACTGGAGTCCGGTGCAGCCACAGGCGCAAAACGTTACCAAAGCAATCCAGCGCCAGAATCACAGTTCCATTCCTACTCCGGCGAACCTTCTCCACTCTCCGTCATCCGCCCCTCCGGCTCCCGACTCTTGGGCAGGGCATCCAGCCACTCTCCCACCGCCTCCGGCCGGTCGAAGAAGTGTGAGCGACCATCTAGCTCGACTCGCAGCCTAGCCGGGAAGAGCATCGCATACTTAAAGTCCATGTCTCTCAAGCGCCGTTTGATGGCCGAGAAACCCATCCGTTGCTTTTGAACCGCTTGCGTAAAGTCTGGGTAAAAGCTAACATTAGAGTTCTCAAAGCGTAGTGGCCCCGCCACCCTCGACGCCTGCAGGATAGCGTCTCTATCCCGAAAATTAAAAAGTCGGGCAATGATCGGCCGCGGGGGGGCACCCACCTTAGGCGCACCCCCTGGAACCCTGTGGGCCCGTTCCACGGCGAAGAATTTGCTCAGCCCTTTGGGTGCTAGATGAGTCACCACTAGATCCTCCACAAAGAGGTCCACAGCAGATTCCTCCGATCGTTCGGGCACGCCGATAATGCGGACGTTGTTCCGCCTGGCCCTGCCTTCAGAGTCCTCGAGGCGACGCTCGGTCAGATCGCTTGCGAGCTGCAACCTCCGCACCGTCGTCTGCAAAGCGGCCACATCCACCGTTAGGCTCGACGTCGCTTGGGCCAACGAGTCGACCCGGTCGTTGGTTTTCGACAGGTCTGCTCTGACCAAGGTGACATCGATCAGCACCGAGTCCAACTTATTGGCCAGAGTATCCAGTTGCTGGTTCACGGTCACCTTCATCTCCTCGATGGCCCCCATGACATCCAGCAGAGTCAATTTGGGTGATGCGCCCGAGGCCTCCTTGGGCGGCTCAGGCGATTTACGTGATCCACTAGGGGATCCCCTTGGCTGAGCATAGCGGTCCATATTGTTGGCCTGAGAATAGGCTCCCCTCCGGGTAGATTTGGGTTTTAGCTTGTCGCCATCCACTCTTGTCGTCATCGTTGGCGATCAGCAAGGTCAGCACCCTCCAGCACCCGGAGGAAGGCCCGGGGATCCGGGCCGCTAGCTGATGTCCAGGCTTGGCACTCCGCACTCGGTGCCGCTCTCCCGATGTCTCCTCAACAGTTTCGGCCGTTCAACTCGAAACCGAAAGTGAAAGTACGAGTTCCAGGGCAGGCCCAGCCTGGCATGCCGCTGTTGTTCACTTTGCAGCCAGGCACCCCACCAACCCGAGTCCGGGACCAAAGCCGGAGAAGGCCGCAAACTTCAGGTCGCCAAAAAACCAGGTTCCTGGAGTCCAATTTCGATTTGGAAAACTAGTGGCACCTTAGCGTAAGATCATAGACAAAAGCCCGTCGAAAAGATCAGGATTATGACAGGATAGACGTGGGAGGTTGCGGAGGCCCTCGGGAGCCACAAGCCTACGCGGCCATCTTGGTTGCGCGCTAGGCTCCCAAATAAATTAATTGTTAAGTGCTTTTCGACTTCACTGGAAAGCCAAGTCCATCTTCCCAATTGTCTAGCTGTCTCATGCAGTCTGGGGAGAGGTTGTTGTAGCTGCTCCAAATAGTGCTCAAATGTTCCCTGGTATTACCCCCACAAGAACTGCCCCTCACTACTTATCGCACTGTCTAGTTTCAAAGCTTTGTGCCTACTTGACTTTTCTAATAGAACAACGTAAACTTCAGCAGCTTAGTGCCTGCGACACAAGGGCGATTGCATTGGCGTACACAGATAACCATCGTTTGAAGGTCACGGACCCCTTGACATGTATTTTGTCTCATTTATGGGTTCTGCTAGAGTGGGACTCACACCTACTGTAATGTACTAGAGGGTGAAATGAGAACAAACCGGCATTTCTAATTTAACAAAGCCACCTGCAGAAATCAAGAGCAAGCATCACAGATCAATGGGAGACTTTACCCACTGCGGTGTCTAGGAATTTATTGACCAGTTGGATATTTATTGAGTAATTTATTTCATGTTGCAGATGTATTGGATAAACAAATTTTATTCCTGAGTAGCTAGTTTTGACTTTCCTGATGGATGGCCAAGGAAGTTCAAGAGACTGGAGTAGATGCAATGAGTATGGCAACAACTCCCCAGCTTCGGGATTAGGAAAAGAGGGAGATTTCATTTCCATAAAGGCATTTGTGTTCTATGTCAAGGAGGTGTCAAGCTATGTTAATTACCGATCAGGAATTGGTGCGTGAGAAGGTGTAGTACTCCAGACCCGATGGTTCTGAGTTCATTCCAAGGAAGGAAAGGCTGGTGGTGGTATTGAATGTTGGCAACGCCGGGCGAAGAATTTCTCGTCTGTGGAGAACGCAATATGGAAAGATGCCCAAAAAAGAAACTACATTTCATAAGAATCCTTGAACTCTCCGATTGTTTTGAGATGGCCTGTGGAAATTTTGGATCATTATGTATAAATTCTATCATGTTTCAGGGCATCTTTGCTAGGCAGTCGTGCTACAATGTTGCTGCAGTCGGAACCTTGACATTGGATTTGTGTTTTTGTTTGAAGGAATCCCCATTAATGCTTGACTCCTCCAAGACATTTGGGAATTCAGAGAAGTATTTATAAAATCAAGCTGTTTTGAAAGAAAACAATCCTTGGACTATTTCTCAGACATTTGATTTAACATGGATAGACTTAAAAGAGACTATTTATAAGAACTCTGGGTTATTTTTTGAGAAGGATTGAGAAACGTAATTACACAAAGATCTTCTGAATATCTTGTCATGTTCATATGATTATGTGCAAGATAAAAGAAGTATCTATCAAGCGTTATATATGGTTGTTGCTAAATAGAGGAATCGCAGGGTACTTACTAATGCTAATTTACTTCTAGCTGCACAATCACGCCAGTTAGAAATTAAACATACCACCTCCAGAGATTGCACATTGATGAAATAGAAGATAGTTATCTTAGGAACAGAGATAGAGGATTGCATCAACTTCACTTCAAAAGAACAGATATGGTTACATATCGATATGCTTATAATATATCCTATTTACTGTTACCACTGAATACTCTGCATTAATAACAAACTATTAAAGTTATCTTATTTGCCTTTAGATATCCATGTTGAGCTGCAAACGTCTGTGGATAGCACAGTAACAAGTCTGAGTGGTGATGTCCAGTGTCTCTGTTTTCTCTCTTATCCCATTTACCCATTTTCACTATTATCCTATATAGTCCTATTGTGTTGGGTTAATAGCAGTGGTATGTAAAATTCTCATAATTATGTGAATTGTTGGCGAAATGACACAAAATAACAAATTATCACACAAAAGAATCAAATCCATCCTTTAGTGCTATATTTTAGAGCAAAATGCATTCTCATGTCAATTTTTTTATGTGAAATTTATTTGCACTAAAAAATAGTGCAAAAAAACAAAAGCACATTCAACAAAAGCAGCTGGCGTTCTGTTCTTCCTGTGTGTTCATGGAAATTATTACAGTCACTATATATATATTTATGGTTCCGCGTCAAAAATTGAAGTTAAAAATTTCTTAATTAAATGATAATGACAAGAAAAACCGACAGAAATAACAGACCAGATTCAGGGACCCCAGGCCTATCCACCAAGCCAAGAATGCATTCGGAGGATGTCACACCTCAAACATTTCCTCCATTCTTCCCACCTTCCCAACCCCAGACCTACACCAATACCCATCCCACCTGAGCCTGATAGTTCTCCCTGGGAATTCATGACAATGGTGACATAAACTACAACTGCCTGGGGTCCCTGCCCTTGGATCACTTATTTTAAATGTATTTTCAGGCACACACTCTTCTTCGTCTCTGCTACGAGAAGCCTTGATGGTAGGGATGTCAAATCAATGTATGTAGGCAGGGGTCCATGTTTCCAGTCCTCTTCTTTTACAAATCAGTCTAGCAAATGACTGAAGGCCCTGTATATTAACCCAAGTTGCAAAAAAGTGGCACATAATAGGGCAACCTGAGCCTAACCAAGGGTCTGGCTTGGCTCTAAGACTCCGTACACCATGAAAACAATTGACATGTAAATCAAGCAACAAACATAATGTAAAAATATAATGCACACTCTTCAAAATTCCCAAAATATAATTTCCTTGATATTGTTGACAAAAATATCGATTGTGAGATATTTTTTAAAACAACGTTTAGGACGTGAGGTTATTTTGGTGATGTTGTAACTCCGAGCAGAAACATATAGAAATCCAACGTTGAGCTTAAAGTCAAACAAAGCTTAAATGTTAACAGCATTCTTGAAGTGACAGAACACGTTTCAAGGCGCTATGAATGAAGTAAAATCTGCAAAGAAGTACAAATTGTTTCAGTCCCAGTATTGTTCCACAATGAAGAAACAAGTGTTTCTAATACTGTTATTCAGTATGTTGAGAGAATTCTGTACCACACCGTAGATTAGAACAAGTTGTGGTGAAGTAAGAACCCAACATTAAAACTAGCTGACTGTTGAGCAGTGTACTCAGAGAAATATTCTAGATTTCACTGAGATGACACAGGGCGCCAGTGACGGCCCGTGTAGGGCGTTTTACCGGGGCGGTGACGTGGCGCAGAGGAGGGGCAGGGTGGGGGCCAAATGCGAAATTCGTTTTATTAATTTTTTTCGTAACTTACCTGAAATCGGCCGTTTGCCGCATTTTGTAACCCCCCACCCTGCCCCTCCTCTGCGCCACGTCACCGCCCCGGTAAAACGCCCTACACGGGCCGTCACTGCAGGGCGCTAAGAGCTTGCATCATATCTGAGAGTTGTCGATAATCAGGATCTAGCAGGTGCGGCCAGTGCAGGTAAGAGCGGTGGGCCGGGATGGGGCGATGCTGGGGGTGGGGGATGTCGACAGACGATGAGGAGGGAAAATGTAATTTAAATAAAGAAAGCCACTTACCTTGCGCTCCCCTCATTGACAAGACGATTTATTGGGAAACTGGTTCGAGCAGAAAACTATATTCACTGTGCATATCATTCAACATATGTCTACCATATTCATGCACAAAGACTGAGTGACATTACTACAATTTCAAATTGTTAGCATGCGCCTTCTGGTGCTTAGGGCAGCGGGGTAGAGCATGTGCATTTTCTACAATTCTGTTTTCCTCATTTAGTCTACAACAATTTTACCTAGGTTGTTGTGGGCAGTCGGACATACCTTGAAGTAGACGGTGACCACCATGCTAGTAAAGCATGAGTGGGAGAAGAAAGTGCAGGTGGAGGAAAGGCTTTTTGAGTGGATAATTTTTGGTCTCAGCATTTCACAGTTGAATGGAACTATGTTGAATGATTTATATTGTAACTGCTTCCTGTCTCCTTTTATAAATTACCTTGGCAAAATTAAGATTAACATGCTTGGTCACAGTCAATAAATGTATCTGTTTGGCATTTCAATTATGGGTATCTTTGCCAGTGAAGTAGTTCAAAAGTGAAAAGCCATAGGATTTTCATGAGTTTCAATCTTGCCTTGCAAATGACATCAAAAAATGTTTGCAGCAATTTTCCAGTAAAACATTTTTGTGATGCAAGCCTCCTCTTAAAAGTGTTTTTGTGGAGCTGTTTCCCCCAAAATCTACATGTGCAATATATATTTTCATTGATTTTTTAAAAACATTACAGTTTTTGTGTACGTAGTAAAGCGTGCAATGTTATTAAACATCTTCACTAAGCATTTGTTTGAATTCCTACAAGGCTATGTTGGCTTTTCCTAACAGCAGCTACTAATTGTCAAGCCTGTGCGAGGAATCGCTGCATAAACACAAGTTGCCAAATCCAATAGATGTGGCCTATTCAAGAGCTATTGGCTTTGCCAATGTATTTTAGGCACGTTGCACACCAGCGCGGCCACAGGTCAGCATGGCTAAAGGTTTGTGGTGTAGAGGAGAGTGGCGTGCAGTGGAGTAGTATTGAGTGGTGTAGAATGGAGTAGGGTAAAGTGAAGTGGTGTAGAGTGTCGCAGAGTGGAGAGTCATAGAGTAGACTGTTGTAGTGTCATGGAGGGTCATAGAGTGAAGAGTTCGTAGATTGGAGGGCCCTAGAGTGAAGGGTCATCAAGCATCGTACAGTGTAGTGGCATTGAGTTGATTAGAGTGGCCTAGAATGAAGTGGCGTAGAGTGTTGTAGAGTAGAATGACATAGAGTTGAGTACATTGTCATATAGTGGAATGAAGTAGAGTGTCATTGAGTGGAGTATGGTAGAGTAGAGTGTCATAGAGTGGAGTGTCATTAAGTGGAGTAGAGTGGCCTAGAGTGGCATAGTAGAGTTGAGTGGCATAAAGTGGAGTCGAGTGTTGTATAGTGGAGTGGAGCAGAGTATCATAGAGTGGGGTATCATAGGGTGGAGTGGAATAGAGGGGAGAGGTGTAGATTGGAGTAGATTAGAGTGATGTAGAGTGGAATAAAGTGTCATGGGTGGAGTGATGTAGAGTGGAGAGGCATAGAGTGGCGTAGCATAGAATAGAGCAGTGTTGTAGAGTGGAGAGGCATAAATTGACGTAGCTTAGTGTGGAGTAAAGTGTTTTAGAGTAGAAGTGAACTACAGTGGAGTGTTGTAGTGTGGAGTAGAATGCCTTAGAGTGGAGTAGTATTGCGAAGAATGGGTTAAAGTGTCATAGAGTGGAGTGGCATTGCATAGAGTAGCATTGAGTAGAGTGGCATTGTGCTGAGTAAAGTGGCGTAAAGTGTGTCAGATTGGAGGGGCATAGATTGTCATAAAGTGGAGTGTCATAGAGTGGAGTGTCGTAGACAGAAGTGTTGTAGGTCTTAGTGTTGTGGAGTAGAGTGTCGTAGGGTGGCGTGTCAAAGAATGGAGTGTTTGAGAGTGGAATGGAGTAGAGTGGAGTGACCTAGAGTGAAGTGGCATAGAGTGTTGTAGAGTATTCTAGAGTGGAGTGGAATAGAGTGGAGCAGAGTGTCGTAGAATAGAGTGGAGAATAGTGAAGTCAAGTTGAATGGAGTAGAGGGTCATAGAGTGGAGTATTGTGGAGGGGACTGTCAAAGGGTGGAGTGTTGTAGAGTGGAGTGAAGTGTTGTACAGTAGAGTGGTGTACAGTGGCCAAGAGTGAAGTGCAATTAAAGTGGAGTAGAGAGGAGATGTGCGGAGTGGAGTAGAGTGAAGTGGAGTAGAGTGTCATAGAGTGCACTGGAGTAGAGTGTTGTAGAGTGGAGCATCATAGAGGGGAGTGGCATAGAGTGGAGTGGCTTTGAGTGGAGTGGCATAGAGAAGACTGGAGTAGAGTGTAGTATGTTGTATAGTGGAGTGGGGCAGAGTGGCACAGAGTGTCATAGAGTGAAGTCAAGTAGAGTGGAGTGGCGTAGAGTGAAGCGGCACAGCACGGACAGGAGTAGATTATCATTGTGTGTCATGGAGTAGAGTGTTGGTAGAGTGGACTGGCGTAGAGTGTAGTAGAGTGTCATAGAGTGGAGTTGCATAGAGTGGAGTATGTATGGTGTGGTAGCGCACTGCCATTACAGACAACATATTTTCAATTAAAATGGGCATTATATTTGCACACACAGTTTGACTGATAAAACTATACAGTGCACAAATGATAATGTTTGTAAATTGCATCACCAAGCGTATTGATTGTTTTGATCGTATTAAGATATTTGTTTTCTCCACACTTCAGAATTACAAAAAAATTGTTTTATTTGTGCTGTCCTAATTCTGATATGTTCTGCAATATTTGCGCAATACATTTACAGACATTTACATGTTGTTTTGTGCTAGTAAAAATAAAAGCTCACAGACGTTCCCCCCACATTGGTAGCCAGCAGGATTGTCACATAAATCCTCTCACTTTTATGTCAAGAAAAGTAAGCACCAAGCTCCCTGAAAGACATAACCTCACATTTGACCTCGATCTTTAAATGCACAGCAAATTAGACAAGATAAGAACATAATTTAAAGGCCTGATTACAGAAAGGGAGCACTGTGGAAGAATACAAGAAGAGATAGTGAACAGGCTATGCTCCACCGGAGGGACTAACTCATTCTGGACAGCCTAAAACAAATAAAGATAGCAAATAGAGAGCAAGCAAATGTGAGTTACAAACCATACAGCTAATGATAAGCAGTGGATGGAATGCATTCCCAGGGAAGCTTTTACATTGTCACCAAGATGTCTTTGCAAACCAGACAACTGTGCTGTCTGGTAGGCTTTGACCTAAAAACAAATGCTAGGTTAGTCACTGGTAATTTTCATTAATCGGAGTCCTGGTCTTCACGTTCCATTCCTGGGCCTGTCCCTCCCTCCCCGGTTTCTGGTGATTGTTTTTGTTTTCTTTTGAGTTTCTGTCGTGTTCTCAGGCTGTCAGGGTGACGTACTTCCCCCTTTATGACTGCACGGTAGGCAGCGCCATATTGGGGGAAGTATTTTGACCTTAGCTAGGTAAAACGTTCTGTGGAGCAGACGAGCTGCTCATGGATAGGAACGGGACGGGAAGAGGTCATTTTTTTTCCAATGTATGCATGTAGTATTTGTATAGCGCAAATCTCGCCAAAAGGCAGTGGAAAGCTGTGCAGGGTTCAAAGTTATCTTTCCCCTCCATATATGAAGATAGAGGGGAAGTGGCTTAATAAACAATCTCCAGGCTGTGAATAATGGCTTTATCTCCTTATTCCAATATGGATAAAATGTATTTTCTGTGTTATATAATTAATTCCATGGCAGAGGTGGGCACGTGGAATAAACACGTGGCAGGCCGAGGCTGTGGATATCAAGGTGTTCAGCATATGTTGTGTATACCGACTTCTGGGTGCATTGCGTGCAGGCCCAGATGCTACACACATGATGGTCCGGTAACAACACGTGCACAGGATGAGATGCTCTCACTCATCTATGAACAAACAATTCGCCCAGGTGTGTATTCATCATCCGGATGGGCTTGCTAGGGTCTTGCGTGTGATATACACGATTACTAATTTATTTGCCTCAAGAAATACCGCTTGCACACCCGTAAGAAGCAGCAACATTCCTCACAAATGAAATCAATGAATTTGGAGTTACAAATAAAATCCATGAAAAACATTTCCGGTAACCAGCTGCCATGGTGGCTGTTCATTATTACATTATTACATGTTTGCTTAAAGTGCTCCTGTGGCATAACATCTGTTATACAGGAAATACAAGGTTACTTTTTTCTTCATGGATACTATTTCTACCTGACAGACTCAGTTCATTTAGGCTATAATTCCTCCCTAAATTGTTTGGTCATATACCTTATTAGCTATATTACAGACATGACCATATTGTTGTCCTCTTAGCCTGTATTGTTCTTTTTATTCACTTATATCAACTGATATACGGTATGCATTACTATGCCATTGTATCCCATATTTATTGATTTTTTTGCCTGTATCGCTCTTCCAGCTGAGTGTATGCCTCCTTCTCTCAAACTAATAAAATATTGTTGGGAGCACATTCTGCCAAACTAAAGTTGATGGGTGGCCCTGTGTATAGTGGATAGAGGCAGACCTTTAGCCGCAGCGGCATACCAGTGGACCACCCCTTAAATCATAAATGACCCCCCCCCCCTTACTGGTGAGTGAATGAATATTCTCTGAAGGTACTCGTCCCTGTAAACAAACCTGAGCCATTCATTTTCTCAACCTCGCCGGGCTCTGAGAGTAGATCTCACTAAGAAATACATAAGTAGGTAATTACGTTGAAAAATAGGAAATTAAACCCAATCGAAATCCTTTAATTTGTGCATTTATACCAGTGATGGGTAATGTATGGGGACGCATATAACTTTAAAAGGCCCTTTGTAGGGCTCAATACCTACTTACAATGTTTCTTTCTTGTCACGATACAACATGAGTTACAGGTAAACGTTTTTCCTCAATGACCAACTCTTACAGTTAAAGAAATATGACTAGTCTGGACAGCTACTGTTCCATTTTCCATCTTCGCTCTTATTTTGGCCCAATAACAGGCGTAATTATCTAATAGCAAAATATAAACTACTTTGTTTGGAAGAGAGGTATCTGTCATTCCCTTTGTCAATATTGTCACAGAAAAATATTTCCAACACGTCCCACACAAATGCCTTCTCTTACTGAATTAAGCAGGGGTGTTGATATAGAGAATGGTGTGCAGGTTATGAGCTCCAGACCTGGATGGGCTGACTCAGCTTTCAAGTTTCTGAAGTCGATAAACTGAATACAGCTTGTTATTTGCAGTAATTATGAATGAAAAATGATCAGTGTCAATATTGATGTATATAAAACAGTTGTGATCATTAGTATATCAAGCCTGCTTCTAAGGCCCCGCACAAGCTCCAAGTTAGGGAGAGATGTCCATTTAAAACTCTGCATCCGCTTTACTCTGACTGTTCATCATTACACATCATGATTAATTCTTCCACCACCCAGCACTTCTTGTCCCTTTATCTTTTCCTTGCTGGGATGTATGTCTGCCTGTGTTTAGTACATAACATAGAGGCCTGTTGGTTCAGTTTTGGAAGCTTATGGTCTGGAAATGCTGGAGGAGGGGAGGACTGCAACCCCAGGGAGGAGATGTGGATTGAGACATTCCAAGGGCTGGGGTGAGAACATAAATACTGGAAGAAGGGGATAGAGCATTCTCTGTGTATGCATTAAAGGTTTCTTTGATTCCAGGAAGAGTTGTTGGTCAGTGGTTCTTGGGCTAATTGTAAAACGAGTTGGTGGGTCTGATACGGTTGGCACTGTAGGACCATGGGATCATGATACAGGGGAAGGCTTAGGCCTCTGAATCTTTGTGACTTATATTTTAGTGGAGGCTGACAGCCACGTGTGATCTCTAGTTACTCTCTTGGCCTGTGTGATCGATCAGTCAAAATTAGAGCTGCTCCTGCCGTAGCAGACTGTCCTTTTGACAAAGGCCAAGGGAGAGGACACTTCAAAGGAGCGAACACACACAGCAGGAATGTCAAAGGACCAGTCATTTAATCATGTCTGGATTTGGACTATGAAGGTGGGAGCATGAGTCCCACAATATGTTCAACAGCACTGTTCAACAAGAGTAGAGTAGATCACCAAGACTTATAGTTGCTGGAAGCAGGACTAGCGACCAAGGGCTGCTAGTTTACCTCCTGGGGAAGGGCCATCATTCAGGAAGTCAAGACCACTTGCCTTGTGCCTCAAGCCCCAGCCTTATGTCTGCCTGTCAACACTAGCGTACCTTGTGAGGAGGAGGAGAGCTACTGGAGGGAGCATGGCCCAGTGGATATCCTGCCGTGTAGATCCCATTGAGTGAGGTGTAAGACACTTGGTCATGACCTTTGAAATAGAGCCGCCCGCCCTCTCGAAATCTGTGAAACTATGTGCCAGATGAGGTGCACCAGGACTGCTGTGAGGAGAATTCCAAAGGAGCCACAGAGAGGATGTTCGACCGTGATGCAGGCCTTCAGTGATGCCCGATGCATTATCAGGAAAAGACCGCAAGAGGTCTTGGACCCTCAGCATCAGGGGACCACAATTAGCAAAGATGTGCCCCAGTCCTCCTACACTTGCTGGCTGACTTCAGATCAGGTAAGACTGTTGAGGCTGTCAGGCCTGCACAAACCTAGCAGGTAGCACTGCTAAAGTTGACTTTCAGGGCCAAACTTAGACTTTGTCGGATGTGGGCCACATCTGAAAGCTGCCTCCATCATTGAATAGGGGATTACTGGTCTCACAAGAAGGGACAGAGGGACTCACAGATGCTGCCCAGAATGACACTAGCGCGCCTACCTTAGGAGACTGTGGATATTATTTAGCGAGATGTTTCTGTGTTTTGTGTGCTTATATTAAAATACTAATCACAAGGATTTGAATGGACAACCAACTTATTGTGGGTACTGTTCGTACTTTGAATCTTGTGCCTGTGTATGCCTCACATCTACTTCCCTCTTGAAGGGACTTGGACTGCTCCACCCGCGCAATTACTGAGAGTCTTTTGTTGAAAGGGGTAGTACGTAGCCTAATGACTCCGAACCCAAATTCAGCCTTGTGCTGGGAAGCCCAAAGTAGGTTGGGCCACAAGACAGCGTGAGTAAAAGGCCAGAACCCCCAGAGTTGGGCCCAATAATTCCTGATTGTACCATGGCCCAAAGGGGTTTTGGCATACTCCTTCTCCCTTTTCCCCGTTTCTACTTATTGCTCAAATTCTGATGATGAAAGTCTCTGTCCCAAAAATAGAGCGCCTAGCATCTGCAACCACAGTACACATTAATACTGCTCCAGATACAAAATTCTAGAACTCACTAAACCAAGATTTGAACTTGACTGTGCTGCAGTTCTGAGGGATAGCTGAAAGGTCTCGTTCTCTTTGGGATTCAAGAAAGGTTTATCAAGCAAGGATTAAGTCTTCCTTTCCCTTTCTCACAACTGCTCTGTTTAGTGCTGTAAAATGACTGCCCCTGCAGCCCTGTGATGTCAGCTTGGGTGTACCCACGCAGAAGATGAATCCATTCAGCCTAAGATCTTTTTCTATCTGGAAGATGGCCTGCCTTGCTGGAAATTTAAAGACAAAAGTATCTCAACTGGTATCACTAGAAAAGACAATTAGACATGTATGTTTAGTACATTACGCGAAAAGAAAAACGGGAGACTCTGAAATGATTTTGAAATGTGCACATGGCATCATATAATTACGATCAAAATTAAAAAGGCACAATTGTAATAGCACTGTAAGCAAAAAATGCGTGGACAACCCGAATTGAACTTGGTGCTCAATTGTGTACGTGACATAACAAGTGGCGACGCAAGTGACAATTGTGCAATCAGCGAAAACGGCACAAGGTGCGGATGTGAACAAGTAAATACAGTGGATTTTGCAGCTGAAGACAATGATTTACAATGTTTGCTTTGAAGAATTGATAACAATTTCAATTGAGCCACAGAAGGAGGTGCGCCATTAGTTGCGCTGAGGAGTCGACGACGTTTCGATCCTATGAATCAGGATCATCTTCAGGACCGGGTTGTCAGTAAAGGCGGTGCTGGGAGGACACGGTTCTTTGATCACGTGTAGCGAAGAGAGCCGGGATTGAAGGTCTCCACTGGTAAACAGAGATCCTGAGTGCATAAAACATCAGGGGGATGTATAAATGCGGGCGCCGTGTTCGGAAGGACATCGGCGGTATGAAAGTATGAGGCTCCTCTGTGTCCCAAGCAATGAGCACTGGTAGGGGAGACCTTGAGAAGCGGACTTTATCCAGCGGCGTTGCAATCAATGAGGACCCACCACGTTCGAGTGCGGAGTGCCGGAGTTAAGCTGCGTGATCTGTGACATGGAAATGTAGCACCTCACAATACATTATGCACCATTTTGTTTTAAGCCTCTGAGTGGACAATGATCAGTATGGGTTTTGTACAGTATTGGCATTTATAACGCAGTTTTAAACCTTGGTGAGGACCGAAGTGCTTTATGGAGGGTCGAGTAAGTAGTTGCATGGTAGGCATCATTTATATTTCGCTTCATGACCCTGATGAGGTTTCAAAGTGCTCTAATTTGCTTTCGCTCCATTGGCACCCTCCGAGTGTATGGTTAAGAGGGTGCTCGTTGTAGTTTGCCCTAAAAAGACTCTGTGGATGCATTTCTTGAAATCTAACTGATGGTAGAGCGAACAAGAGGAGAGGGTGTGGTCTTACAGGTGCGAGTCCTGGTGTAGGCTCAACAGCCTGTGATTTTGGGCAAATCCCCCATCCCTTAAAAATGAATCTGCATCGTGTAATGTAACTGATCCTCATGTAAAGCACTCCACTGCCCTTGGACTGAGATCTCACTAAATACAACTGAAAAGATAAATACAAGTAGAGCATCAGGTGCTGCAGAAAGTATAACAACAGCTGCACTTTCAATAGTACAAAAGCGGACAAAAAAAACACAACAAAGTGAATAGCACATTCATGTACACTACATGCATAAGAAAATTGATGAGATGAGGTCATTGTTGTAATTAGCTAAGCTTCTCTTTCCTTCCCCCTTACCCCTTTGGTATTTCCCTAACCCCCTCTTTGTTACTCCTCTTATTGTGGCCCAGCAGTTGAATCTTTCTCCATGAAACAGTCCTCGATGATCAGTTGGAGAGCTTGGGGAAAATCTTGACAGAAGGACAACTCTTCTGTGGGTCTTGGCGTTGCTATTAATAAAGGACTAGACTGATTGTACTTCTTGTCGTCTGAACTCGACAGTCATGATGTGAAGAATGGAAAGGGCGGCCGCGCGCGCATGTTAGGAACTTAAGTATTTTGTTATGAGCAATCTCGTGTTGAATTAATTCCCTTCATATTTCTAGTGACACGTTCAAACTCTGAAGCCGCACCATAAACTTCACATATTTTTTCACGTTTTTTCATCGCGGTTTGTAAAATAAATATATTTCCCCATGTCAGATGCACGCGGATCCTCTCATTTTTTACCCACCTGTATGATCTCACTTCATACTTTCACTGCATTTTTTGTATCAAAGATTTTACTAAAATTTCTAATCGCTACCAGATGTCTCTTCGGCGCTCGACGTTAGTTGTGACTAGCAACCGCAGTTGAGTTTGGTGTTTATTTCCCCTGCGTCTGTTTTTCAGCTAACCCCGCTCGGGGAAGCCGTCTGAAGTCTGTTATCGGGTGTGTGGCTGCAGGGGAAGGAGAAAGAACGCACTGAATGGAAACAGAACGGAACAGGCTGGACGATACCATCTGCGGTCTGTAGGTGATCCGCTTGAAGTGACTGAAGGGCGAAAGCGCGAGACTTCCGGCCCTGGTATCAGGCTGCGTTTACAGGGTGGCGTGGCCAAGCGCAGCCGGGGTCGTAGCTTGGTCAGTAAGATTGGGTGGGGAGGGATGAAGGGGTTGGGGGAGGTCGTGAACTTCAGTTCTCCCAACAATCAGGCTAACGTATCTTGTGAAAATACATTACATGAGAAGCAGTAACTGGTTGACATCTTGCTCAGAGAAAAATATCTGACATTTGTTCACGTTTTAACATTTTTCCAAACGCCCAGACGTTATTTAAATAGACCTTTATATACAAATCATTAGTATTAATTTATTAACTTGGCTTTTTTGCCTTTTTTCACATTAATTAGCTGTGATCTGATTAAGGCAGCTGTAAAACACACCTTAAAGTGATTTCTTCTTGAGTTTATTGTTTAAAGTATGTACTGATAAGGTGAAAAAAATATTGGCCATGTCCTTATAGAAAAGGGCAGGCTGCATTCATTCTGTACATATAGGATTGCCATATTTCCCAGAGAGCAATACTGGCCGTCTGTTTACTTTTAACATTCTGCAAAGGCCCAGACATGAACCTGAAGTAGAACTTTAGATGAAATTGTCTGCATTCATTTTTAGTTCACGCCTGCGTAAGCATACGCTAAAGCACGTGCTCTCGCTTGCAAGACTTTTGTGTCGACTAATGGGCTTGGAGCCTACCCATTGCTTACCATTCTTTGGCATCATTGTTTCACTTCTTTGTTCACTTTTAATTGGGCAGCACTTGCCAGGTGTCACTTACTTCTTTTCCTGTGGAGCATTGACTAAGCACAGATTAATTTAGTTTTATTTATTTGAAAAGTTTTATAAAGCGTAAACATGACCCGAAACGGGTATCAGAGCGCTGTACATCAGAAAAGAAAGGATACAGTTAGTCACTAAGCAAGTAAACATCCCAGACATTTGTAGTGAACCAACCTCAATACAATAAGAGCGTAAACAAACAAGAGGAAACATGTAGCGAGAACATAGGTTGCTGGTTATTCAAGAGAAGTTCTTTTACTTGTATTTTGAAAGAGTAGGTCGAAGGGTTCGAACGGATATCAGGAGGAAGAGCATTCCAAATTCTTGAGACCAAACCAGAGAAGGCGCGGTTATATGTTCTTTTCTTTTTTAATTTGTGCAGTTTCAGCAGCAGAGTGCTGGAGCTTCTTAGGGACCCAGACATACCAGAGAGTTTGAGCTTATTTGCCAAGTAAGAGGGAGTATTATGTTGGAGCGCTTTGTGCATCAGGCAAGCAATCTTGAACCTAATCCGATCATCGAGCGATAGCCAGTTGAGCTGAATTAAGTCAGGTTTGATGTGATCATGTTTACGTGAGCCCGTGGACAAGTCTGGCAACAGAGTTCAGAGTGGCCCTAAGGGGGGGTCAGACTAGCTTTGGGCAGGCCAGCCAAGGTCACAATTTCATATTCCACACGGGAGATCACTAGGGACTGGACTGCAAGTTGCAGGTCCACAGGAGGTAGGAACGGCTTGATGTTCCTAAGCGTGTTGAGATTAGTGTCCTTCTGCTGTCCATCCATTGCTCGTGCCGTGATTCAGGTACTGTTTGTTTTATTCCTTCCACCCTCTGTGTGTTATGCTTTTATTGTTGCCTCCCCCTAACCCTCCATGTATTTTGCTTTTATCTTTCCCTCCAAACTACTGTCCGATTTGCTTTTCCCTGTCCCTGTTTCTTCCCCCCCACCCACTGCCTATCCCTGTTTCATCTCCCCTGCCCCCACCCATTGCTCTTTCTTCTCCCCTCAACAGACAGAAGGGGGAAAAAGTGTTATAACGTGGGCAGTGCTGCAGTTTCGTAGTTTTTTTTTAACATCCTGCTGTCCACCAACCACCTGCCCACCTGTTCACCACTCCATTGACTAAGCCAATAGCGTTCCCTAAGACTTATGCAATGCTTGTTAACATTGCCTTTCTGTCTTTGGTTACTTTAATTATCAATCAGGGGTAATGAGGGCAGCTGTAGAACATATTTTAAAGTGTTTTCTTAAGCATATACCTTTTAATGTACTGATAAACCCCCAAAATACCAGCTTTATTGCGATGTTTCTAATTTGTTTACATCCATAGACATTTAAATACAGCTCATGCAGATATAAAATTGGTCAGGTGGCAACCCTAAGTTTATAACCGCCATGAAAAATAAAGCTATTAAGCATCTAGATGAGCTAATCGATGATGTTATGACTGCAATCCAATTTCTATAGAAAAACGTGTACACATCAGGATAAAACCCTACCAACAAAGAATGCATTAGCCTACCGAGCAATTTCAGCTGCCCTGATATTCATCCTGCTAATGCAGTTACAGCATTAGTGCTAATCCAACAGGTTTAGCAACTGCAGTAGAAACCTATGTGTTACTTGTAGCTCAAAATCCCAAGAACGCCGACTAAGCGAGAAATAGTTAGTAATGCCAACCAGTGGTGGACGGCACAGATCGGGGGGGAGGTGGTGGGAGGGGGGAGTTAGGGTGTTTAAAAATGAAAAAAAATAACTTGCCTGATCGCTGCGTCTCTCCTCCGTCTTTCCCCTGGGACCGGAACAGGAAGCACTGAGGCTCTCCTGAGCCAATCACACGGCTGTAATGCAGCATTGTGATTGGTCTGAGTGCCGTGGTTCAGCGCTCAGCCAGGGAATGGGAGCCTGGGCATGTTCTCCATGCAGGCTGTAATGCAGCCTTCATGGAGAACATGCAAAGTGCGCATGACGGCTGTTGAGGAGAGAGACTGTGAGGCAGCCGCGGCTCATGCAGGTAAGAGCGGTGGGGCCTGGTGGGGGGATTTCGACAGACAACAAGGGGAAGGCCCCACTCCCGATTGCTCTTACCTGCACGAGCCACGGCTACTGTGAGGAGCAGTGGGATCCACGAACAGTGGACAACTAGGTTTCCTGGTGGCTCAAGAAACAGAGCCCACTACAGTGGATTAGGGCTGCCCATATTTCTTTGTTGTGTCAGTAGTTGGTATTGAAGTTAGACTCTACTGAATATGGTGCTAATGAAAGAGTAATAGTAAATGCAGTAGGCATTTCTTTCACAATGAAGAAAACTATATGATCAAGTTGATAAACAGTGACTGTTTGATGATAAAATGTTTATGTTAAAGGCTGAAGGCCTGATAACTATATAATGAAAAGTTCCTTGTCAAACGCAAAAGGCCTGAAATCTTTTATAGTGAAAAACACCGAACTAAATCAATAGACTTTTATATTATAGTGATAAAGTCATGTCACAAGCAGTAGGCCTTTATTGCCTGATTGCAAAAGCCCTGTGTTAAAATGTTTAGGTAGGTGTTTTGGTGTGTGAAATCCCTCTAATTAACACAGGACGCAAGGATTTTCGTGTTGGCTAATCCCTCTGACAAACCTAAGAGGAAGGATACTTTACAATGAGCTAATCCTTGCCTGATTCTTTTACGGGCTCTTGTATATTATTCTGAAACCAGTTACTTTGTAAATGTTTCTAGCTTTATGCATAGTATTTAGCTTTGTGTTTATTAAAATACTTTTCCTTTCTAAAATAGAAGCACTGACTGAACGCTGAGAGTCAAGTGCTGAAAGAGGTATTTGGATTCCAGTTTGAGGGTCCATAGTATGAAGGCACCAAGACACCAGAAGGAAGCACCCCCACTGAAACAAAAGCCGCCAAGTTAACCAATTACCTTGCAGTCCCTGAATAAGCTTTCTCACAATTATTATCTGGTGCCTAATCCTATAATAGGGTTACGTCTGTTTTTTCTGGTGTGCCAAATTTTGACCCTTAAATCTTTGTTCTTGAAGTATTTTTTTTATATTCATTTGTCTGACCCTTAAGTTCTTCTTGTCTTGCATTTTTTAAATTGTGCTTCAGTGCTACTGCATCACATTGCACCTCTGGCGTGATTAAAACTCAAGCTCACCAAGGGGCATGTCAGCAACAACTGGCGATAATTATCGCTCAGCGCTCTTAGCGTGAGGATAATTATCGCCGGGTAACGTGGATTTTTATCGCTGAGATAGCGTGATATTAGCAACGCTTATCTTCTCAGCGATAAAAATCCTCACGCTAACTGCCTAACGTGAGATTATCGCTCGAAACCCAGCGATAATCTCACGTAATGTGGCGTTAGCTTGCTGATAGGGACTCACAAACTTAGCCATGATATCCACCCTCCATAGGATATCATGGCTAAGTCATTCCTGAAGCAGGCGTAAGGAAAGTAGCGATAACAGGGGTTATTGCTACTTTTCCTGACGCTATGCTTCATAGCGTGGGGCTTGATGATAGGAGAAATGTCGCTTAGCGACATTTCTCCTGTCATGTTAGGTCAGGAACGCCCACTTTGCATCTCATTAGAGATGCAAAGCTGGGCGTAAAGAATCCCCACGCTAAAGCAAGGTTTCACGCGTCAGCGTGGCCTTGCTAATTAGGCGATAAAATTATCGCCGCTTTTCGGCCGAAAACGGCCGCAAAAGCGGCGATAATTTTTTATCGCCTGTTTGTAAATATGCCCCTAAATTACCTGAAATCAGAGTTAAGTATATCTTGAGTAACCTCTAGTCCATTTATGCCAGTAATCAGCTGAATTAAGGGTGTTGTAAAAGTGCAGTTGGAGTTAAGGCCCAGATTCACAAAGACTTTGTATCACTTTTTCAATGCAGACCCGGAGTAAAGTGTTGTGTTGGCATTTGCATTCCAATGCAAATCCCGATTTCTGTTGGGTTGTAACCAAAAGCAACACAAAATGAGCAATGCGCTACCTTGCATTACTTTGCATCAAGGGGGTGTTCATGGGTGTTCCCATGCAACCATTCAAGGAATTTGATGCAAATCCCTATCTACAAACAATTGTAAGTGGGGATTTGTGCTAAAATCCTGTGCCTCCTTGAGGCAGGTGTAAAGGGGAGAAAAGTTTTACAATTCTCCTCATTTTTCCCTTTTTGCGTGTGTGCTGCATTCTACAGTGAACACCCAAAGAGGTAAGAGACTTAAAGCATAGTTTTTGCACTGTAAGCAACCTACTCGTGTACAAAAACGGTGGGCCTCATTTACAAGATTTTGACGCTGGGCAGTGCAGTAAGTCACTTTGCTGCATTTCCCTGCATCAAAAAAGGGCAGGTATGCACCATATCTATGAGATACGGCACATTCCTGTTCTCTTCCCCGGCTCTGGTGCACAAATGGCTGCCTTGCGCCAACGCAGGCTTCCTTGCACCATGGTGCATGGGTGTCCATGTTGTTGCAACGATTCTTTTTGTTCAGGAAGCAACACCGTCCTGTACAAAAACAATCAATGGAGGCGTTTTCCTCTTTCTATGTGTGCTGCAGAATGCAGTCACATATAAAGAGAAAAAAAGAACGGAAATAAGTTATTTCTCCTTGTTACACCACCCCTGGGGAGGCGCACGGTTTTGACCTATTCCCAGATTTACACTAAGTTGCAAACCTGGGATGTGTCAAAATCTATGTGTGTTGCGTGGAAACACTCACTGCAATGCCCATGGCACACCTCCCTAATTCAGTATGAGGCAATGCAGCGACTTAAGCTGAATTGCCTTATACCATATCTAAGAGGCCATGAAAAGCCACGCAGGGTGTCTTAGTGTGGCCTCGTGGATATGGCTGAGAGGCCTACGCCACCGGAGCATCATTGAAAGTGAGCTTCCGGTGGCACAGGCCTCTTGTAAATTAGGCCCTCAGTCTTAGCGCTTGGCAGCATAAAGTGTGCCTGTGCAGGGAGAGAGCAGAACAGCGCCACATCTTAGTAGATATAGCACTGTTCTGCTCTCCCCCATTCACAAAACGCAGCCTAACAACTTTACTTGCTGCGCTGCACTGCGTTTCGTGATTTCTAAGTAAATCTGGGCCTAAGTCTCTATTACTCACCTACTTATACTCCAGTGCCAGAGATACTTCCAAAAGCAAAATCAGGACAACATATTTTATAAATGTTGATAACTGTCACAGGCAACATTAAAAAAAGAAACAATCATTTTTTAAATCTTAAAAGAGTATGGAGGAACCCATGTTTATATATATATATATATATATATATATATATATATATATATATATATAGAGAGAGAGAGAGAGAGAGAGAGAGAGAGAGAGAGTTGCAACCAAAAGACCTCAATGAAATATGGCGATAAACTTGAGAACCGGCCACAATCATGGAGTGTGAGAAGGAATTTATTTAGACGCAAACTGCTCTTGACAGATGTTTTGCAAAGGAGCCACGTGTACAGCACCATAAAATATAATGTTATTTCACTTGTTTGGGAGGCTGTGGCGGGCTTCTTCTTCTCGCGCTCAGATTTAAAATGTCTGCCAAGAGGTCAAGTGCAGGATGTGGAAGGCCTCCCTCTGGGGATATAGACTCAGGACAGAGAGGGAAGTGATTCATGGCATCTTGTTCCACTTTTCTGCCACAACTCGGATCACTGTAGCCAGTTTAAGCATTTTCAGATGTCAACGCATCAAAGACTTCCTCAGCTGTTTGATTTTCTCTCCTCATTTCCGTTATGCAAGAATAAAACTGCAGGAGAGGTTTAACATTGTTCAATTGGATTTGTATTTGGAACTGATGGGAGTGTCTGAGGCCTTGCAGTCACTGTGGTTTCCTTTTTATTGCACTCTGAGTGGGTTGTTAAATTCTGATCCCTGCTTTCCTGTGTTTGCACAGGGATTTCACCAGGGCAGACTTGACAACATTGATCTGATGGAAAGATGTCATAATTCCTCATTTTAGCTAGGAAATCTCATAATTGTAGACATTTGAGGCATACGGTAAATACCTCACCTCTATCAGACCCACTTATAATCAGGCCCTCTAGGTAACCTTTGCATGAGTCTTCAATTCGAAAAACAAGGAGATGTGGACAAAAACAAAAAGTTACTATCTATAACACATGAAGACTTAAGTTTTAATGTATGTCTACCACTTTCCCAAATGGAAACATCTTGCACAGACAACCTTGTCTTCCTACAGCACCCTCAATGGAAAATATTAGGTTTAGAGGCATAGGGGCCTATTTATGGGCCAGTTTGCATTGCTTTTGCCCCACGCAACGTGGTGCAAGAGGGACTTAAACCTTACATGTGATTTATGAAGACACGCAAGGGCACTATGCGTGGCCCTGAGTGGCTCCATAAATTTGGAGTAAGGCAACGCAGCTCAAATCGCTGCGTTGCCTGCCCTTGGAAGATGTACCATGGGCGTTGCATGGATGCTCCCACACAACTACTATGGTTCTGACGCATTCCCAGATTTACCAGAACTGGTAAACCTGGGAATGCGCAAAAAAGATATGCCTCCCAGGAGAGGTGTAACAAGGAGAAATGTCCTTATTTCTCCTTGTTACTTCCTATTTATATATGTGCTGTATTATGCAACACACAAAGATTGAGTAATTTCATCTCATGATAGTTTTTATGCAGGAAGGTGCCCCCTCCTACACAAAAACAATCCTGCATACAACACAGACACCCTAGCACCATGGAGCAAGGGTGCATTTTTTAGTGCTAGGCATCCAAAACAGCGCCAGCACAGGGGAAGAGGCAGGAATGTCCTGTATACTTGTAAATACAGCACATTTTTGTCCTTTTCCTGTCACGCAGTGCAACCAGGAGTGGCTCCTCCGCTAAGACAGAGGAGCGTCACCCCACTGCCTTTCAGCACTGCAAAAAAGGAAAAATAAAATGATAATAAAACGCTGTTATTAACATTTAATTTTTTCATGCTGAGGCAGTTTTGTGGGGCTGGGCTGGGCTGGGCAGCGCAGGGGAGTGGTGGGCACCCTCCTAAGTGCCCATGAATGTTTGGACGGCCATCTCGAGTCGGCCGTCTCAAGCCAGCCAAACAGTCATGCATGCTTTGCATGTTACCCATCCAGGCTGCATTACAGCCTGTGTGGAGAACATGCCCAGGCTCCCATTCCCCATCTGAGTGTCGAACCACAGTGCTCTGACCAATCCGAATGCTGCATTCCAGCACTGTGATTGACTTAGGGGAGCCTGGATGCTTCCTGTTCGCACAGAAGCCAGGAAGAGGATGGAGAGGACAGAAGAGAGGTGGCAGCCAGCCGGCAGGCAAGTGACCTTGTTTAATAAAAGGAAATTTACCCCCCTTCTCCACCTCCCCCCTCCCGCCCCACTACTGCTTCCCTGGAGCAGCCGCCTCTGAGTGCCGCGCAGCAAGGTGGTTCACTTTTTCATAAATCTACTCCTTTGTTGCTTACCTGGAAGCCTCCTTTGGATTTCAGCACTTGCTCAGAAAATCACATTGTTCTAGTTTAATCGTTGTCTCTCCTTGTCCTTTAAACTGCCAAAGAGTAACTTATACTATTGCCAATAATAATAATGCCTGTCTGGCTAATTTAGAGATGACCACAACAACAGTTAATTATTTATTCGATATATATTAAATATAACTATTACCTGCCGCCCAAGCCATTGTTATAGCTGTGGGGGCCTGAAATAGTCTGCATTGTCACACTTGTAGGAGTGTGATGATTAGTAGTTGTGTTGCTACTATTGTTGTCAGTGCTGGTAGGAGCAATGTGTGGTGCAAGCTGCAGTGGCCTCTTGACGAGAGACCTGGCACTTATTTGTTTACAAATTAAGCACTGCATGTTTACTTCCATCAAAGACGAAAATCTAAAAAAAGCCATTTATACATACTGTCCCAAAAAATTACGCCTGCTCAGAAATGGGCAAGTTGCTGGTCTCACTTGCAATATATAAATAATATGACTTTTACATTTTTTACATTAGATTAATTTTTGGCCGGGTAACATCACAGCATTGTTTTTGGGCAACACCTGCATTGTGAGTCCAACATGTATGTGCATTGTGCTGGGTGTAACGATGTGCCACAGTGCAAAGTGGTTATTCACATGTACTTGCATAAATCTTGCTTTATTAATATTCATAAAGGTGGATACCTTTCGTGAATGAAGAGACCTTGGGGACCGGAAATCCTTCCCTGCCCTTGAAAATCACTAGTACTGAGATCCCTGCCTCTTTATAGCCTGAAGGTTTGGGCTGAACTGTGTCTATTGGAGCACAAACAAGAGTGATTTGCATACAGCTGGTCTCTATTTCAGTGGGCAAAAGCGATCCTCAGTAGCTGAAATTAATTCAAGAATTTCTTCCATCATTTTGTTGCTTGTTTCCTTAATGGCAAAAGGTCTGCATATACCTACCAGAAATGACACTCTGAGAAAGGAAGTTCGGGGCAAATTTACGTCTTCTACCCCTGATGTCTCCACCTCCCATATAAATAGTAGTGGTGTGCGAAATTCCTGTGATTTGCTTTCACATAATCATGCGAAATTCAGCAAATAATTACACAGAATTGTGCCAATTTACGTGAAATGGAAAACCAGCCTATTTTAGTGTGAAACTGGTCCTCGCATCATTTTTGGTTGAAGGTAAGCACGATTGAATTCATAGCGTCCATTATTCATTGTTGCCATTTTGGAATTCACACCTGTAATACAATGGTGTTGTAAAATGTTCAGTGTTGGTAATCCACCATTTTTCTTGTGATGAACAATTGAAAGCTATCTTATAGAGTCTGATCTGTGCATAATTTGGAAATAATAGGTATCAGGGCGTAAAGATTTCCTAGGAGCTCACCACCCACGCTGCCCCCTGCAATACTCATGCCGCCCCTCTCGCTCTGACAAATGCAAAAAGAAAACTTGATAGCAAGGCCGGACTGGCCAGCCGGGCGAGCGGGCAATTCCCCGGGAGGCTGGAGCCACAGGAGGCTGGTATTGACACTTGGAGGCCGGTTTCAGCCTCTAGGAATGACCGTGCTCATTACCGATCGCGGCCGCAACTTGAAAGAGTTGCTCTTGTTCTAGCGCACATTAGCAAGTCTGTCCATGCGGGCTGAAATGTTAATTTTTGCCAGGGCTGTTTTAAGTTTCCAGTCGAGCCCTGGGTATTGCTGCTGTGCCGCGACTCAATGTCACTAACCGCACAGAAAGCTGTTGAGCAGAAGAAGAATTACCACATTCATAACCCTGAGCCACGCTAAAAGCAAATGTTTATAAAGCATTAATATAGCATGAGCAACTCGATTAGTAACCAGTCACTCCGAGCACTTACTTTTTCAGCGGCTGCCAGCGAGCGAGGTGACGAGCAGCAATTTGGTAAATATGCCTGGTAGCCGCAATGACTGACTGATGGGCCAGCCTGCCGTGAGGACTTCATCCGGCAGTAGTAGTCGCAGTCAGGGCTTTAAGTGAGCCGGGTCTCACCGGTGCTGAGCACAGGCAGTTTTTTAAAGGAGGCTTCGAAACGGGTCTCTATCGGGCTCTGTTTTGTGCCCTGCCACAGGTGGTTCGTTTTTTTCGGGCTGCAGTGCCAGCAAGCACATCATGTGCCCGTGCTCACACTGCTCACTTCTCACTAGTGGAGAAGTTAAAGCATGACGTCATGCCAGGTGAGAGTTGTAGGGGAAGGAAAACCCTTTAAAGAGAGTTCTTTTCTCTCTAGATTTCCCTTCTCTTTTGAAACACAGAAGCAGAAACCAGGGCCGGACTGGCCGTAGCGGGCACCGGGCATTTCCGCGGTGGGCGCCAGGGTGGGGGACGGTTTTGGGCCCCTAGGGGCCGATTTTGTTACCGGGGGTTGTCAATATTGACCCCCTGTAACAAAATCAGCCGAAACCGGCCCTAGCAAACCTCTCGGCTGCACCGTCCTCCACCAAAGGGAGCCCGGCCGAGAAGTTTGCCAGGGCCGGTTTTGGTTCCCAGTTCGGCCCTGATTGATGGACAGAATGTTGAACAATGTCAAACATTCTTCCCATTACAGAGATCTGGGCCTAAATCCATCGTTTTTTCGGTCCCCATGCCCTTCCAGTTTAAACCCATCCATATGCAAATCAGTCTTGACCTTGTTCCCCATGGGAACAGTCCAGCCCGAACTGCCAGGCCAGGTCCTCCCTGGACCGGAAACAAGCATCCTGGGACCAGTTTCGGGGTATTACCCCTCATCAGTCAGGCTAGCTTGACTCCAGTTTGTTCGCCCCTCTTGCTCTATCCCCTTCTCTGACGTTGCTCTTAGCAGCCATATTGGTATATATAAAGCGCTCAACTAGATTTGAGCAGCACTGTGAACATACCAGCACAAATATTACCTTCTGCTATTTCTTTCCTGTGTTGGATGTTGAAGCCTTGGTGTATTGATACTGAGTGGCTCTGTGCTTACTGTAATGTAGCCTGACCATTGCTGTTTGCTCTTTGTCGTCTGTTTCTGTAGTGCAGCATTAATAACCTTAATAACCTTGTTTCCGCACTGGTATCAATAGAGAAACCCTAAGAATTAAGGTCACGTGATTAACCAACTTTCTCATTAACACAGCCTTCCGCCGCTCCGCTCCGCCCCACCCCAGAATAGTCAAGCTGGTCTTTTGAACATCATGTTTCTCCTGCCTCCATGGAGCTGCAGAGCTACAAACAAGTCTCCATCATGGCCATCAACTGCCACTGTCACGAGCGCCCTCCTTACACGCGAACGGGCTGGTGGAATCTCTACGGCGGCGTAGCAAGGGGGGCGGTCCACACCGGGCGGCATGAGTTTTGGGGGCGGCAGCCTAGCCCCACCCCGCTCTTGCCTGCGGCCGTTGCAGGAAGCGCCTCCCCCCCAATCTCCATCATGCATGCGCCCGCCAGGTGGCAAATACAGGGACCGCCATGGGTGGCACAACGTCTAGCTAGCCTACGTCACTGAATCCCTACAAGGTGCTCAAGGACCAAGGATGATGGTGAGCAGGTCTATAGCACTGGATATGTTCATGAAGTGCAGGTTGTAGGAGAGTGAGAAAAAAGGGAAATAGAGGGTGTGAGTGGGCTAAGAAGGTAATAGACTACTACACATGGCTTAATTTGAGAGACCCCATTTCTTTTTATATAGGTTTGTAAACCTAAGCCTGGCTACGCTAAGGACATACGAGAAAGTCGGTCCCACATCGAGGAATGGATTAGTGGGAGGCGCACTTAGAATAAAGCACAGCACCGCAATTAAGTCCAAGTACTATCAAATAAATTCTGAGGCTGAGCTCTGGCAAACACCTGCTCAAATAAAGCACTGAGATTGATTTTTCAGTGTTGTGATTGTTATTCTACTCTTCACGAACAAGCCAGAAAGCTAGTTTACATTAATGATAGGGTCAAAGGGGATATTATCTCTGCTTCTTCGGGCAAACAGTGCAAGCTATTGTGTATTGTTCACAGCTGAACATAGTGCCTATTTACCAGCTCATTTGTAAACAGAATTCCCTATGAAAGGGAAGCTGAATTGGCGCTGCAGCGTGAACCTCATGCCCTGCTTAACCAATCTGGAAGTAGACGACGAAGTACTGTTGAGCGTGAGCCTGGTGGCGCGCGACTTCGCTGGAAAGAACACCTATCCCTGCGCGTGGCTGACGCTACCAGGAAGGAGGAGATGATTGTGCAGGTTGTCGGTTAGGAGGTAACAGAGACACACAGCACGTAAAAAGAGGAAACAATTGAGAGAAACCACAATCTGCAAGACGTTTAATGAATGAGAGTTGTGGCCCGGTACTTCCTGATGTCATGCAAATTGGAATCAAAGGTAACTAAAGTAACAGGTGACGTTGATCGTCTAACAATAGACTTTGCATGTGATACACACACACGCACGCACACACACACGCACAGTATTATGAAAAGAAATATGTATTTTTACACACTTCAAACGACTGAAAAGGCATCAAAGGCTGCATTAGAAAACAGGAAGTTCCTGGTATTTTGTTTCATGTCCACTTTTGTGTACAGAAATGATGCATGTTTGCACGTCAATGCACCCTCAGAGAGTTGCTGTCCCAAATGCCACTGTGAAGGGCTTTCTCGCCTTTGAGAGATGTTTCCTTGGAAAGCTAGCGGTGGCATTTGGTTCTACTGCAGCGCTGCCTGGGTCTGCAGGATTGGACGACTATTGGGCAATCCACCACTACAAGACAGAGTGGGCAAAACTCGGGCATGAGTCAGTTTGGGCTACCGTTATGCCACCTTGCATGTACACATTGGCCTGTATGGTGCTATTGCTATTCATATCAGAGGCTACAAAAGAGAAGGCTTACTTGCCTTGCCTGGTCTCATATATGCTGTGGACTAGCCTATTTATATGCACAAGCTTTCACAGTGTGTATGTTGTGCATATTAGTGATGGCACGCTGGTACTTACACCTTAATCTCTTCACTAAATCATTAAATATATTTCCCCATTGGTTGTACGGACCTTTGTTAGTTGACTTGAAGCGCTGTAAGAGAGAAAACATCAGAAATACATTTCCACCTTGTGAAGCCAATTTGACTCCACAATAAGGGCTAAGAATCAATGATTTTGATTAAATGGGTTCATTTGGGATATTAATCCATCCAGTGTATGTACAAAATAAAAATACATTCAGAAGATGTAACAATACCGTTTGAAGGATGAAATGTGCCAGTTAATTGAGCCATATTAATATTAGATATAGCAGGTAACAGTCACAATGCAAATAAAGCAAATTGTCGCAATCACTTGTTCCATAAAGAAACTTCCCTTTTCTAATCTAAACATAGTTTGAGTACTAAAGTATCTAATGGGGATTTCTAACCAGGAAGCATAGAAGGTGTCAGCATAGAATGGAACTTCTGTAGAATTTCAGACAAATAAGAGAAGTGTTTCGCATGAAGCTTTACACTCAGGGAAAAGACCAGCAAGAGAGAGGTCTGTTCCCTCTCAGAGGAAAGTCTGCCTAATTAGCTATGCAACTACCATTAAAATATAACAGTAACTTCAAAAACATTCATATCTCTGTTTTCACTACCAAGAACCAACCAAATTGCTGAATGTGATTGGAGTTGACAAACTCTCTTAATTTCCCATCTCATTGAAACTGGGACTGCAGTGGTCAACCTTGAGCACGCCACCATCCTGTTATGGATGGCCTTTTTTGACAATTTTTTTTCTGAGTTTGTTGCTTGCTTCCTCTCCGCAAGCCTCAATATCAGTCATCTAATTCAAGCAATAAGCCTTTCTCTAACTAACGAGAAGCATGATAATGCAACCCCAGAAGAAAGAAAAGAACCTGCTGGCAAGTATAAGGCACACATTTCAATTGACGCCTGAAGTCAGGCTAAGTTCAAGAATCAAAATGGACTTTAGTTACACAATTATGTAATAGAAACAAATACTAAACGTGGATATGCAAAGAACATGGTTACATTGGTCCATTGACCATTTAATACACTTATATATTAACCCTTAATGACTATAATTATTACATATTATTAATTGTTTAAATGTTTCACACATGTTAATTAGGTAAAGTCACACATTGAATGTTAAAGCCGTATACATGTACATTTGTGACATATAAAGGGCAGAGCCTCAATTACATTGCTCCATTAGCATACATGGACGGATGGTGAACAAGTGTTCATGCCTGCTTACAGTCCCCTCATTGACCATAAAGTGCAGCTTACTTACATTAGCCTTAACAGGGACAACAGAGTGAATGCTCATCATAACGTGCTTCATTGACACAGATATGTACTTGCCTGTATCTCCCAAAGCCTACTCCTGATGTAATGAGACTCACTCAAGAAGTCATCAGGCAGTGAGAGGGAAGCCACACATACGCTGAATGAGAGTGAATTGGGTCAGCATGAGCCCAGGAGTGAACCTGGAAAGGAAGTGTTAGAAAGAGGAGATGATTAGGATAAGACGTGGGGGGTGGAGAAAGTAGAGGAAGATGAGGGGTTGCTATTGAGAGATGATCAAAAAGACCAGTATTGAGAGGGATGGAAGTAAGAAAGGGAGAGACAAGAAAAGAAGGAAAAGAAAAAGACATAAAAAATAATTGTAGAGGAAGAGAGGTTATGAGGGCGATAGAGAAGGCAAGAGTTTCAGGGAGATGAAGAGAGATGTTGAGGGAAGGAAGCAGGACTCTAGAGAAGGAGGAGCGTGTTGGAGAGGCTAATTTTTGTTGGAGTGAGATGTTGGTCAAGGAGAGAGAGAAATGTTGGCTTCTTTAAAAAAAAAAATACCTGTCTGGGGGGGCTCGAGCCCCCCCCACACGCCCCAGGGACTGGCACCTCCCAGGGGCACTAATATGCAAATTTGGGGGTCCGTTAAGGACCCCCGAGCCCCGGGGACCACCACCTCCCCGGGGCTGTGTAGACATTGGGAGGGGGGCCGCGTGGCCCCCCTCCTGGAGCCTGTGATGGCCCTGGGGACCGCCACCCCCCAGGGCTGGCTCCTGCGGTGTCCCGGGGTGCCCACCCCAGGGACACTGCTGTTTGCTATGACATGGCGGGAGCCTCATGGCTCCCGCCCTGTCATAGCAAACACTGGTTTGGATTTTGGAAGAGAGAGCAGGAAATCTGCTCTCTCTTCCAAAATCCAAACCAGATTGCTTTTCCACACGGGAAGCTGCATGTCAGCAGCTCCCCATGTGGAAAAGAAATGCCGAGTCCCGCAGGATGCGGGGAGCTGGCAGGGACCATGGGGGCATTGGGGCTCCCCCCACGGTCCCCAATGAGAGGCCATGCCCCAGGGGATGGGGTCCCCGGGGCCAGAAGTGTCCCGAGAGGGGGACCACACGGCCCACTCCCCCATTATAAAAAAAATAATTAAAAAATGCAAAGTCCGGCCCCGGGGGATGGGGTAACCAGGGCCATAAATGGGCTGGGGAGGGGGGCCACGCAGCCACCCTCCCAAAAAAAAGGATGGCCAGGCCCCGGGGGATGGGTTCCCCGGGGCAAGAAGTGGCCCGGGAGGAGGGCTACGCGGCCCCTCTCCCCCTCAAAAAAATAAAAAAGAAAGGCAGGCCCCGGAGGATGGGGTCCCCGGGGCCAATAGAGGACTTAGGAGGGGAGGGGAGGGCCATGCAGCCCCCCTTCCTATAAAAAACAATGTTTGGCCATGCCCCTTCCCGTTCATTTAAAAAAAAAATTTTTAAGGGGATCAGGCCCTGGGGGATGGGGTCCCAAGGGACAAAAAAAGGGGAAAGAACGGGGGCCACACAGTCCGCCTTCTAACAAAAAAAAAAAATACCGCGATCGTGCCAGAGGCCCCACCCCTTCCAGAAACACTCTGCAAACGCGCCCTGTTGCGCGTTTTAAATTGGAGAATTAATTCCCCTTCTATACTGGGGGTCCCTGGAGGCCAACTAGCCCACCAGGTACCTCCAGTAAGCGCAACAGTGCTGCGCTGGAGAGAGGTGGTCCAGGCCACGCCCTTTTTACACCTCTCTGCAACGCAGCTCTGTGACGCTTACTGGAGGTACCTGGTGAGCTAGTTGAACCCCAGGGACCCTCAGGATTCAAGGGGACTTAATCCCCCAACTTAAAACGCGCCACAGAGCACGTTTGCACAGTGGTGGAGGGAGGGGGCGGGGCCTGAGGTGACATGTGTGCAAACATGCCCTGTGGTGCGTTTTAAGTTGGGGAATTAATTCCTCTTCAATCCTGAGAGTCGCTGGGGGCCAACTAGCCCACCAGGTACCTCCAGTAAGCGCCACAGAACTGCGTTTCAGAGAGGTATAAAAAGGGGCGTGGCCTCTGAACACCTCTCTGCAACGCAGCACCCTGGCGCATACTGCAGGTACCTGGTGGGCTAGTTGGCCCCCAGGGACCCTCAGGATTGAAGAGGGATTGATTCCCCAACTTAAAAGGCGCCATAGGGCGTGTTTGCACACATGTCACCTCAGGTCCCGCCCCCTTCCTTCACCACTGTGCAAACGCGCCCCCTGGCATCACTGATGACATCACTGATGACATCATCCAGTGATTGTGTGTTTCTGTAAAGTTTAAATATGTTTAATTTATGTAGGGAAAGGCGTATTGCAGAATGAGTGGGTGTATAAGTGTCTGAATAGATGATTTAGTAGGTGCGTGACTGACTATAAGTGAGTGATAAAACTTATCTTACTGAATGCATGGGTTAGTGAGTGTGAATGTCTATATCCGTCTGTCTGTCGGTGTGTAAGCAGCTGCATGGGTTTGCGAATAGCTACATGAGTGTCTATATGGGTTATTGATTCGTTGTCTGAGTATCTGTATGGGTGCCTGAGTGTTTGTGTGGTTGGGGTGTGTGTTACTCTGTACATAGATGTGTGAGTGGGTGATTCACTGGGTGCATGGTTTCAAGAGTGCATCTGTGATGGACTGTATGGGTGGGTGAGTGTGTGTATGGGTGTGTTAGTAAGTGAATGTATATCTCAGTTGTATATGTGTGAGTAACTACATATGTGAGAGGCAGTATATATGTGTGTTGGAAGATATAAACAGCTATAAGTGAGAGTATGTGATTGTGAGAGTGGCTGTATGGATGAGTCTGTGCTTGTATCAGTGATTGTATAAGAGCGTAAGTATGTGCTAGTATTTGTATGAGTAAGTGAGCTGGTGTGTGTATAACTGTATAGGTGAGTAAATGGCAGTGTGATTCATTATTTGCATGACTGACTAGGTGTGTGAGTACCTCTATGGATGAGTGGCGGTGTGTGAGTTTCTATATAGGTGTATGAGTGCATATGATAGTCCTGTACTGAGTGACCATAAGTAAGAGTGACTGTACAGGTGAGTGAGTGGATGTGTGTGTAAACCTAAGAATCAGTGAGTGGATATGTAGTTATTGGTGTTGGAGTGTCTATGGTTTTGAGAATGGCAATTTGTAATTTAGAGTGGGTGTATCAAAGGTTATATTAGGGTGTGAGAAGATGCATCAAATTATCACATGGATGATGTCATCAGTGATGTCATCTGTGATGTCACTGACCATGTCATGAGTGATGTAATATGTGACGTCATCAGCAGTGCATTGCGGGGGCGCGAGTTATAGTTAGGCGAACTAACTAAAACGTGGGAATTTCTATGGTTTTGTACGGGTGAAATGTCCAACTAACTATAACTTTCCCTAAAACCTATGGTTTTTTCAGTGAATTTTTATATATAGATATATATATATATATTTATATTTATAATAAAATGGCGGCTGACAGCATTTGCTTTTTATTTTTAATTTTGGCCCATGAGGTGATCCCTCTGCCCCCCCCCCCATGGGGCATTGGGATGCAGGGTATTCATACCCTGCCTCCTTATATCCTTTTTTTTTTTTTTAACTTCAGGGCAGGGGACTAAGTCCACAAGTACTGTAATGGCTGCCAGCAACATTTTTCTCATGCTGCTGGCAGCTCATCAGAGCACTCGCTTTTTCTGGAGTCTGACTCCCACAGGAGAGAGATGGCCCAAGGTAAAGTCCCTTTGCATCTCTGTAACTCCAAACTCTGCTCCCAGACAGTAATCCATGATATGGATTTCAAATACCTAATTTGGGAAAGATATATTCAAGGCTCACATTGAAACATAAAATATTTGTTAGACTTTCTTAGATTTCAACGCACGAGCTCAGAGCCCTGAACAGGTTCAAGTGCACTGTGCAGTGCTTTGAGTCCAGGGAGAGTGATGTCAACACGCCCAGCAGTTAAACACTTTTGGGCCTTGCTGAACACAGCTAGGTAAACCCAAGCCAGGGTGTCATCAAATTTCCTTTTCGGGTCTGAAGACATTATGTCATCAATTCTTCCAAAAATGTACAATATAAAGAGGTACAAACTGAAAATAGGCCCCTTGGGAACCCCCTTGAGTTATTGACTTTGATGTATTTTCATGGTTTGCCTTTGCTTGCTTGAGGTTTTAATCAAGACATTCGGATTTCAAGAGTGGTTACATTGTTCATTTCTATTCTCATTAGGGTTTGGTGCTCTGGCATCAAGTACTCCTTTAACTAGACTACAGATGCAATATGATGTGAAGCCTGAATTTAAAAGACAGTGTGTGTTCTATAATGTAATTAATTAGCTGCAATTGTAACGAGTTCTGAATTTAAGTTGGTGCAGTGGGGCTATTTGGATGCGTATGACTATCATAAAGGCAGATAGCTGATCACTAATCACCCTGCAAGCTCATTAGTTTTACTCTGTGGTCGTGATAACATTTCCCTGGATTTCTAGATTTTTTTTGTTCACAAACTATGGACATGCCAGCAGGACAGACTTTCTTAAAAATGGAACAGAATACTGGCTTTTTGTCAATAGAATCTACTGTGTAGTATTTTTCTGCGCAAGTCTTTCAAGTCCACCACTTGAAAAGCACACATTATCTTCTGACTTCTCAAAACACTCTTCTTTGAAGGTACATGTTAACTGTGCTAATGCATTCTGTTCACTTCACTCCAATCTTCATATTGTTATAGTGTAAAATGTAGATTAATTATGGGATCTCTTTCTAGGAGTGCTCAGGGCGCTTCAAAGTCACTGAGCTGTTAACAGACACTTCACCTAACCAGCCGCAGCCCATGCAGATAAGAGCAGTGGGGCGGTGGGGCTGGGTTGGGAGGGATTCGACAGACAACTACGAGGGAAAATGAAATAAATAATTAATATTCCCTCGTTGTCGTCTGTCGAAATACACCCCCCCCCCCTCCCAACATAGCCCCACCACTCTTCCCTGCATGGGCTGTGGCTGCACCTAACATACGCCAGATCTCTTGGCTTTGCCAGTGCTTGTTTAAAAGATAGGGTACATCTGGAGAGGTTACTTGAAAGCAAACAAGTGGCAGGGGCAGCAGTTTATATGCTGGTTATTCAAACAAATGTGTAGCTTTTAGGGGGGGGGCATGGTTATTGCCGTTCTCAGAGAAGGCGGTGGTTTAATAAGAGATTACTCAGTAGGGGATGTAAAAAGGATCAACCCAGACATTGCATATTTTAAGTCAAAGACAAAAAACCCCTAATGTTTACAAATGTCTCGCAGGTCATCACATGGGCTCAGAAAGGAACGTACTGCAGGCTCCAGTGACCCACTATAAAAATAATAATTAATTCTTCACGTCACGTGTCCTAGCACATTCCTGCTCATCTGAAGCTCTGCATATCATCAAATATTAATTGTTACTCGTTTTACCAACTGTTGAAATCCAACCAACTGTACTGACCTTCGTGGACTCACGCCTGTGACTGGTAGCCTATTTTATGCTACATTGGGTTACACATTTTACCTTATGCTATGTTACCTTATCTTATAGTAATTTGTTTATTCAGGATTCTACAAGGGGCACATTAACCTCCTGTCTCTGCTGTTTTAATGGGTTAATAAACAGGGTCTGGACACCTAGAACTTTGTAGTGGATTGAAACACCTAACATGTTTAGTCTGTATTTTCCCCAACCTATGTATAACACCAGCATACATAATCATATACATATTTATAACACCAGCATACATATACACATGTATAACACCGGCATACATATACCCATGTATAACACCAGCATACATATACCCATTTATAACACCAGCATACATATACACATGTATAACACCACCATAGATATGCCTATGTATAACATCATTGTTAGTCTCCTCTATCTCCATCCAATAAACCTCCTCCCTCATGTTTGAATTCTGTAGGAAGCTGGCTCTTTATGTGATATAATAAGAACCTGACAAAGCATGGAAAGAGTCCAAGGGTTCCCTTATGAGTGAACAGGGGCTTGCTAAGTAATCCCAAAGTTCTCTATTAGGGGGTAGTTTGGTCGAGTAGCCTTAGGCTTAACACAGAGGAGTGCAAGACATTTGCAAATACACACAATGTCTTTCAACACCAATTTATAAAAATAGCAAGCATCTTTATATATGTTTAGACATCAGAGAGAAATTGTTCAGGTAAGTATGAAAAAGTAGGCTCTGCAATTTCTGAGTTCTGTTATGTTATCCTACAGAAGGAAGAACAAGTTTTGCAAACAGATAAAGTAGAGCGAATTACAAGACCAATCTCCAGGAGTTTAGGTGAGTGGTGGGCAAGGTCTAAGGCAGCACCAACAGAACACCACATGCGGCATGAGGGCAGCTGCGTTTAGGGTGCCAAACAGGGATGGAAGCCCAAAGGTTTCTACGGAGATCGGTCACTGTGGAAAGAGGCTGCTGGCTCTGGCTGGAATACCAGCCGGGGTGAACCAACAGGGGAGTTCAAGGCTTGCGATGTCAGGGACATAGGGACACCTGGGGTCCTCTTCTCCATGGACCAGGGACGATGGATGCAGAGATATCTTTAGGCATTGGGTTTTCTTACTGAGAGCAGTTGCGGTCGAGGGGGTCTGCATGCAGAGACTGTAGGCAACGTCAAGGAGTCCACGAGGGGTGAAACCACAATGGACTCAAGCTCTGGAGGGCTGGGTGACCTTGCTGACACTGGTGGCCCACTTCAACTAGGGCTGGAGGTGACAGGTCCAGTAGTTGCTTCAGGTGTCAGGATTTGATGGTTTCGAGGCCTAATAGTCTTTTCATTTGGAGTTTCTGCAGGATGCAGGGAACAGCTCCGCTGTTCTTCAGGAGGTCTTGGTGTTTATTGAAGGGAGGCAGTCCTCCCAAGGTTCTGGAGTAAACAGCTGCAGGACGAGTCAACTTTTGGGCAGTTTTTTACAAGGGATGCAGCCAGACCGGCAGGGTTGGTACCAGGTGAGCTGCTTCTTCTCTCCTGTCTGCTTTTGCGGCTCTTCAGTGTCCTCTCTCTTCTTAGTTCATCAGGATCTGCTTATCTGGTGCCAGGGACTCCCTCAAATACAGAATTTAGGGGCGTTAGGGGAGTGTAGGTTAGTTGTCAATGGGCTACTGACCCTTGGGGCCACTGCGCCCCCTATTTGACCACTTCCTGTGGGAAGTGGGCATAACCCTGCCCCAGAATTACTAAGTATGCCATCACAAAGATGACTTCTGAAAAACTGTGTCCACCTCACAGTAGCCCACCTTAGGAGTTGTACTAGCCTGGAGCTGGCATGCCTACCTGACTAGCTAATTTTCCTGCCTGTCCAGGTGCCAATGGGGTCCTGGACAAAGGGGGGTGGGGGGCTGCATCCTCTCCTGTGAGAGGAGCCAGAGTCACATTTCAAAGGGCAACAGCTCTTTAAAGCTTGCCGGCCCAAGGAGGCTAATCAGTATGTCATTCTGTGGGAGGAGGTGTCAAACTCTCTTCCCTGACAGGCTTTTGTTCTCGGTCTCCTGAGAGCAGAGGTTCTCACTTTAGGAGGCCAGAACATCGTCTCAGGTGGCAGGCTGACAGAAACCAGTCAGCAAGCACACTAGGGCTGGTTGGTTTTCAGGGGCACCTCTAAGGTGCCCTCTAGGTGCATGTATTGGTAAAACCATCACTGGAATCAGTGTGGGTTTATCAATATGAGATGTTTATTTATTTATTTATTTTATTTATTTAACTTATATAGCGCGTTATAACCACCGGGGTCTCTAAGCGCTGTTTGTCCAAATTACGTAGTGAGGTATGGCATTCACTTGATCCCAGCAGTGCGCCTAGGGTCTGCTCCATGCTTGCTTAAAAAGTACAGTTTTTAACTTTTTCCTGAAGGATAGCAAATTGCAGTCCTTCCTAAGTTCTGGGGCCAGTTTGTTCCACAAAGCTGGGAGTGTGTTGGAGAAAGCACGTCCCCCCACCGTGGCCAGTTTGAAACGGGATTGGGACAAGAGGGTAGCGTCCGACGAGCGCAAAGTCCTGCCCGGTATATATGGAAGTAGGCGGGATTTCAAATATCTTGGTGCTTTACCATACAGCGCCTTGTGTACGATGCACAATCCTTTAAATACAACCCTCTGCCGAATCGGGAGCCAATGTAGCTCCTGCATCAGGGGGGAAGAGTGGGCAGTCCTGGGTTTCTTATAGATCAACCTGGCTGCATCATTCATAACCCCCTGTAGTTTATCCAGCAACCGCTGGGGTAAACCTATATACAGGGAGTTCCCGTAGTCCAGCCTAGCCAGGATTGTGGCTGAGACCACGTGTCTCAAAGTAGAGAATGAGAATAATGCAGAGATCTTCCTTAATTGTCGTATCAGGCCCATACAAGTACCCACTACCGTAGTGACTTGTTTTTTCATGGATAGTTTGTCATCCACATATAGGCCCAGACTTTTGACTGCAGTCGCCGGTTTCGGTGGCACACCCAGCTCCACAGGCCAAAATTTCTCGCTCCAGGAGTTGCCCGAGATGGAAATGGGCAACACTTCCGTCTTATCCGGGTTGATTTTTAAGGAGTTCTCGGACATCCAGTTAACCGTGGCTTTGAGTATGTCCTGTAACCTGGTGGACGCTCCCGGGCCATCATCCAGCCGGATGATTATCTGGGTATCATCGGCGTAGTTGTATACTAGGCAGTCCATCCTATTCAGGAGTGCGATTAATGGCTGCAGGTAAATATTAAAGAGTAGGGGTGACAGGGCAGATCCCTGTGGAACCCCGCAGGTGATGGGAGCAGAGGTGGAAAGTAAGTCCCCCAACTGTACTCTTTGTGTCCTGCCCTGCAGGAATGATGTAAGCCATGCATGTGCTGTACCCCTGATACCAAAAGATCTCAACCGCGACAAAAGCTGTTCATGACACACGGTATCAAAAGCCGCGGAGAGATCCAGTAGTACCAGGGCGCTCGGTGTTTTTACATCAACCCGAGTTCTCAATTCATCCAGGATTGATAGCATGACTAATTCCGTGCTATGGTTAGCACGGAACCCTGCCTGATTGGACTCCAGCAGGTTGTTGCTCTCTAGATGACCTGAGAGTAATGTTAACACATGCTGCTCAATCACCTTAGCCAGGAAAGGCAACTGGGAGATGGGTCGAAAGTTCTTCAAACACTTCGTGTCCGATCCAGGTTTTTTTAGTAGAGGAATCAGGCGAGCCTCTTTAAAAGCTAGAGGGACCTGTCCTGTGTGAAGGGAGGTGTTCAGCAAATGCAAAACCTCATCCTCAATTCCTGGCAATGCCAACTTGAACACATCAGGAGGGCATGGATCCACCAGGGAACCCGATTTGACTCGGTCCGTGATCGTAAATAGTTCTTGTTTTGAAATTGGGGAGAACTCAACTAGTGGTGAAATATCTGGCGGGACAGTGAGGTCCGGTGGGTAAGGACATTCGAGGGGTGTAATTGCAGCAATTTCTCCCAGAATATCGGAGGTCTTATTCACGAAGAAATCCTGGAACCTCTGGCAATCCTCCTGGGTGAACTCAGTACTTTGCTCTTTATTTATCCTGAGCTCCGCCAGGACCCGGAAGATTTCCTTCTGTGGATTTCTAGCTGCAACTATTATTTCCTCAAAGAAAGCAGCCTTCCTAGTTTGGATGGCTAGTTTGTAATTCGCTAAGGATGAAATGTATTCTTTCTTGGCAATGGCGTCATACTCTTTGCACCATGCCCGTTCTTTCTTCCTCACCCCCCGTTTCACATCCCGTAGGGAGTCATTGTACCAAGGGGCCCCAGCTCCTCTCTCCACCTTCTTCACCCTACGAAGGGGTGCCACCAAATCAATGGCGCTCCCCAGTTTATGCTGAAGGTGACCACAGAGGGCATCAATGTTAGCATCCTGCTCCTTTACTGAAGGAGACTGTTCCAGGAGGTAGACCATTTTTTCCCCATCAAAGTTTCTCCACTTCCGGGCCATTTTCCAACCTTCCCCAGGTTTGGACAAATGGCCACTCAATAAAATTCTACCCTTTATTAAAAAGTGGTCAGACCAGGCACAAGGCAAGATCTCTGTAGAACCCTGGGCTGGCATGGTGGTCCAGACTAGATCAAGCATATGTCCCTTCTCATGTGTCGGTCCCTTCACCTGTTGGGTGAAATCCAAGGAGGAGATAGCCTCCTCGATCTGTAGTGCTTGTCCCTCTTTAGGGGATTTTTCCCAATAGTAGTTAAAGTCCCCAACAACAACCATTTTGTCATATCTCGAGCGCAGATCCTGAACCAATCTAGTAAAAAGAACCGGAAAATCAGGCGACGCCCAAGGCGGTCGGTACACCACCAAAAACACCACACATACCGCCCCCCGCCTGAGCTTTACCCCCATAACCTCTGCTCCCCCTAGGGTTTCGGAAAGAAACCTTTCGGCGCGGAGACGTGCCTGATAGAGGAGAGCTACTCCACCTCCTTTCTTAGCTCCCCCCCTATTGAAATGGAGTGCCAGATAATTATCTGGTAGGGCCGCCACTAAGTCCGGCGCCGAGCAATCCTCCAGCCATGTTTCGGTGAGCGCAAGGGCATCTAGCTCCCCGTCTTCCAGAAGTGAAAAGACCTCCAACTTATGGCCCTGCAAAGAGCGCGTATTCAGCAGGCCATAGTTTAGAGTATAAGTATTAGAGTCGCGCTGCCGCGCTCTTGTGCTCTTGGGTGAAATCAGCAGGCCCTCCCGAGCCAGCAGATGTATACAGTCCTGATCAAGACGGGACTTACCCATATTAAGCTCCAATAGTTCACCTCTGGAGTAGGGCAAATTTGGACCAGGGGTTCTGGCCCCGGGTCCCGGATGGTCACTGATGGGCAAAGATGGGCTCGCCTCTGGCGAGCCTCCGGCGCGCCTATGGCGCGCCCGCTGCGCGTCACCGCTGCGCGTCATCATGGGGGCGTTTAAATAGCACCCAATCGTGCTATGTCTGCAGCAGCAGCTAGAGCGCCAACAAAGATGGCGTCTCTTGCCGGCACTTCCCCTCCCAAGATGGCGCCTAACCCCCAGTCCAGCTAACGGGCCGCCAAACATCCTCTATTTTCAGTGACGCCATCATTTTGCTTGGGAGCTCGTTTTCACCAGTGTCCAGTGCATATTTTAAAATGGCTTCTCTGTCCACTTGCACTGGCAGTAATAGGACTGACCAGCACAGGGTCATACGGGTATTCCCTCATAAGTAAATTTCAGCACCCTGCCTTAGGGCTGTCAGGCCTGCTGTAAGGGTGGTTTACAAATATCACATGCAGTGTTAGGGGACATGGCACACAGGGATGTGTGACATGTTGTGTTTTCACTTTTGTCTGCACCAAGAAATGCAGCCTGCAAAGGCAGTCTTGCATGTGCTTGGTGAGGGGTCCCTTAGGTGGCACAATTTGTGATGCTGCCCTTAGGGACCCTCTTCAGTACTTCAGGTCCTAGGTACCAGGTGTACTATTTACTAGGGACTTACAGAGGGTGCTAAAGGTTTTGACAGTTGGGGAAATAACTGTACAGTTATAGGGAAAGAACACTGGTACTGGAGGCCTGGTTAGCAGGAACCCAGTACACTTCAGTCAAAGTTGCATCAAATACCAGGCAAAAAGTGTGGGGGGGGGATACTGCAACAGAATCCCAGTTGCCTACACAGTCTCTATAACATAACTACTTCAGAACAGTGCATTCATATTTGTCTCAATGATTTTCAATACTAAGCCACTTCAGAGGCCAATGGCCTCAGCAGAACCTTAATGGCTCAACCAAAGGATTGGAGCGGACTGATATATTTAAAATATTTTGAGTTTAAAATTCTTAGTACATATCACAATCAATACTTTCCCAAAATTGAAAATACCCTCTGCATCCAACAATCTGAAATATGCCATTTCATATGTTTTTCGAGTATCAATATTTTATCCTTGATGTCATTTATTCATCATGGTGGACACCATAGATAATGCGTTTAGCTGGACCATCTATCAACACCAGTGAGAATCAGTGGGACAACCCTTCTTGCAAAGCAAGACAAAGATCCAGCTCAGCCCATACGTGTCTAAAGATGCATCATAATTTGTGGAGTTGCTCGAAGATAGCTTTTGTATGCCCTCTTTACCAGCTATATGACCATAAGAACTTGCTTCATTAAAATACACGCAAAATAAACAATTGATGGACGGAATGCTGGACAATAGAAACATTCACCCACAGTCACAAGGATCTGGGTTTAATCCATCATTCTTTTGGTCACCACACCACCCCAGTTTGGACCCAGCCATATCCAAATCAGTCATGACCCTGTTTCTTGTGGGAATAGTCCAGCCCGAACTGCCAAGCCAGGTCCTCCCTGGACCGGAAACAGGCATCCTGGGACCGGTTTCAGGGCATCACCCTTCATCAGCCAGGCTAGCTTAAATCCAGTGGTGCAGTGAGCACGGGACCCACGTCTGGGCATACTCTTCCCACTTAAGGCGACATATGCAAAATAAAGAATTGATGGATGGAATGCTGGACAATGCAAACATTTTTGTCACCCCGAGTGGGATGGGTATGCCCAGACGTGGGTCCCGTGCTGTCAATGCCTTAGGAGTCAAGCTATCCTGGCTGATGAGGGGTGAAACCCCGAAACAGGTCCTTGTTTCCAGTCGAGGGAGGACCTGGCCTGGCAGTTCGGGCTGGACCTTTCCCATTGGGCACAGGGTCAAGACTGATTTGCATATGGCTGGGTCCAAACTGGAATGGCATGGTGAGCAAATAAACGATGGATTTAGGCCTAGATCTCTGTACTGGGGTGAATGTATGACATTGTTCTGCATTCTTTCCATCAATTGTTCTTTTTGCATTTGTCACCCCAAGTTGGACGGGTATGCCCAGACATGGGTCCCATGCTCTCCATGCCACTGGAGTCATGATTTCCTGGCTGATGGGGGTGAAACCCCGAAACCGGTCCTAGGACGCTTGTTTCCGGTCCAGGGAGGACCTGGCTTGGCAGTTCGGGCTGGACTGTTCCCATGAGGCACAGGGTCAAGACTGATTTGCATATGGCCAGGTCTAAACTGGGGTGGCATGGTGAGCAAAAGAACAATGGATTTAACCCAGATCTCTTGACTGGGGGTGAATGTTTTGATTTGTTCTGCATTCTGTCTATCAATTGTGTGTCTTTTGCTTTCTCGCCCTAAGTGCACCAGGTATGCCCAGACGTAGGTCCTGGGCTCACTGTGCCACTGGAATCAAGCTATCCTGGCTGAAGAGGGGTGAAACACCGAAACCGGTCCTAGGACGCTTGTTTCCGGTCCAGTGAGGACCTGGCTTGGCAGTTCGGGATGGACTGTTCCCATGAGGCACAGGGTCAAGACTGATTTGCATATGGCCAGGTCTAAACTGGGGTGGCATGGTGAGCAAAAGAACAATGGATTTAACCCAGATCTCTTGACTGGGGGTGAATGTTTAGATTTGTTCTGCATTCCGTCCATCAATTGTGTGTCTTTTGCTTTCTCGCCCTAAGTGCACCAGGTATGCCCAGACGTGGGTCCTGGGCTCACTGTGCCACTGGAATAAAGTTATCCTGGCTGAAGAGGGGTGAAACCCCGAAACCGGTCCTAGGACGCTTGTTTCCGGTCCAGGGAGGACCTGGCTTGGAAGTTCGGGCTGGACTGTTCCCATGAGGCACAGGGTCAAGACTGATTTGCATATGGCCAGGTCTAAACTGGGGTGGCATGGTGAGCAAAAGAACAATGGATTTAACCCAGATCTCTTGACTGGGGGTGAATGTTTTGATTTGTTCTGCATTACGTCCATCAATTGTGTGTCTTTTGCTTTCTCGCCCTAAGTTCACCAGGTATGTCCCGACGTGGGTCCTGGGCTCACTGTGCCACTGGAATCAAGCTATCCTGGCTGAAGAGTGGTGAAACCCCGAAACCGGTCCTAGGACGCTTGTTTCCGGTCCAGGGAGGACCTGGCTTGGCAGTTCGGGCTGGACTGTTCCCATGAGGCACAGGGTCAAGACTGATTTGCATATGGCCAGGTCTAAACTGGGGTGGCATGGTGAGCAAAAGAACAATGGATTTAACCCAGATCTCTTGACTGGGGGTGAATGTTTTGATTTGTTCTGCATTCCGTCCATCAATTGTGTGTCTTTTGCTTTCAAAACTGACTTTACCTGAATAGAGCAAGGAATAATCCTGAAGCAGATATCCTTTTAATGTGCAGCGTTAACCAAACACACAACTCCTTCAACTGGCCGAAATACTTTGGGATTGCTACCAATACCAATTCAAAAGGCATGAAATATAGGGTAGTTTTTGGCAATAACCTCTCTTTCATGCCACAAGTACTTCAGGTAACTAGAAATATTTTTTACTATCTTCTATTTTTATGAGGGGTTCAGGGCGAGATATTGGGTTAGTCTTCCTCAGTGGAAACGTCATCTGAGATCAACATTAGCTGTCCTGTGTCATCTATACAGGGGCAGCCCTGGAAAATCATGTCCCATGCCTGGGAGTGGTCAGGGCTCCGCAGCCCATTCTGTGCCTCAGTTTTCAGCAGCGCATCCCCACAATTTGGATAGTTCCCTTCTCCACCCCCGGAGTATGTGTCCCCTGGGAGATTTCCAAAACAACCTAATCTGACGTCGTGCAAGGATCAGGGCTAGGTCAGCAAATTTCAAGGTGATCATATTGACTTAAGTTCTTGGAGACAGGCCCAGTAGGCATGTTGTCGCGGATCTAACCATGTTGCGTACTGTGGCAGAGCTGATGAAGCCCACCACTGTTTCCCAGTAAGAGGTAAAGGCTGTACATCTCCACACCACTTGGGGCAGTGGGGGCGTGCTGCATGTGTCCCCAAGAACACAAGATTAATGTTTTGAGGTGTGAGATGTACTCTATGGTTATAGTAGATTTGAATGAGATGTAATCAGGCATTACATGATGAGCGTGGTGTGCGTCTAAGGATTTTATGTCCTTCCTCATCCATGAGTACTTGTTCCATGTCTTGGGACCAGCTGTTTCTCAAGTCAGTCAGCGTGCTCTGAGTCTGTGCTGTCAGTGCTTTGTAGATAGGAGGGTTGCATGAGCTTGAGTAGTGATGGAGTAATGATGGAACAAATAGTCTCTGTCAGGACTGTCGCCGCGCCAACCTAAAGATGGCGCCTTGACAACACGCATGCGCGGAGGAGTCAGGCAGGAACAAAAGCCTGGCTTCCCCCGGAAATAGCGCTTTGCGTTCGTTTGTTCCTGAAGCCCCAAGGTCCGAAGCTTTCCGGCATAACGCTTGGATTCTCCTTCCAATCTCCGTGTTTGTCTTCCTATCTACTCCCGTGACAGCCGTCACTGCCGTCCAGGATCCTCCTTACCTTTGATAGGAATGTTCCGAGGCTATATCTCTCGCAAGAGGTAGGGATTCCGTTGTAGTGTTTGGTAACGTGTGAGAGGGTCTCCATCTGCCGATTGGATCTGCGTTCCCCAGGGTGAGAACTCAGCGTCCCGTGTGGTAGGTCGGGCTGGTATTCTCCACGTTGTACGGCACGAATGGTTTCCTTGCTTCCCTGAGCCCCGTAAGCATCCCGTAGCCTGCCTTGTTACTTCTGCTGCATCTCGGATTTCCATCAGCCTCCAACTACAGCGTCTCCTCACTGCGACCCAACTGTGACTACACCGGAATGAACTCACCCTTCTGATCTCCGGTAACAAGTAAAGGTCGCCTCTTTCTTTACTTATTTCCTGCACTGTATAACTCCATTTGCCATTCAAAAGGTCTTGTCAGTGGCCCGACGCATCCCTGATTGTACAGTTCCACGCTTCTGGGGAGGGAATCTAGTTGAGCATACACATACGTGAAGTCAGTGGTATAGTGCTCCAGGCTGGGTTGATATATACATGTCCTTAGTGCACTCTCCTTGTTCTTACAGCTTCCGGAGCATCTCTTTCTCATTACACTGCTATCCAAGACCAGAAGGAGGGAAACATAAGGTATAGCACAGGTCTGGGAGAGTGGGATAGGAAGTCGTTGTCTTCTGTGTCAGCTAACCACTCCTTCTTTCTTTTAGCCACTTCATCGTGCAGAGACCGAAGATAGAGACAGTGTCTGGAGCTCATCCCCTTGTTTCTTCCCTTGTTTTGTTTCCCCTCTTTCCCTGGTCACCCCCGTAGTATAGAGTCTGATATACTTAGGCGGTGATTGGGGGAAGTCGAGGAGCTAGTCATCAGTTCCTGGGCGCCTCTGCAGAAACTCCCGGTGAGACTTTCCAGAGTCCTTGAATCCAGACAGAACGCAAAAGCCTACAAAGATATAATCATTATTTCTGCCCAGGCGCCATGGAACTGAGTCAGGTGTCTTTAGCAGACTTAGCACATATGATAGGTAATCTCCAAGCGGAGACTCAGGCTTTAGCGGGTAGGGTAGATTCCTTACAAAGGGATCGGAGGGAGGTAGGTGATGTAGGTAGAACAGGTTCGAACACTACCACTTCCCCAGTGATACAGGTGTCAACACCCCAAACCATACCCCTAGCTCCACCCAAAAGGTTTTTTGGGGATTCTGCCAAGTTCCCTGTGTTTATTAGCCAATGTCAGCTACACTTTATGTGTAAAGCCTCATGCTTTCCCACAGAGCAAGCCAAGGTAGCGTTTGTTATGTCCTATTTAGGTGGGGTAGCCGCTAATTGGACCATACCTCTCATAGAGAGAGATGACCCTTTGTTATAGGATGTATGATGTTACAACGCATGCTTTTACAACGCATGCTGTTACAACGAATTTTTTACAATGCAAATGCTGTGACAACGCAAGTCTTTACAACGCAAGTCTTTACATCGACTTGCAGTAGATGGCGTGCTAACATTAAAAAAGGGTAATTTACTATTCTAACTCCAGTCCACGTTGCAGTAGGGAAGGTGTTTGGATAGTAAACTACACTATTTTTAATGTTAGCACGCCATCTAGTGCAAGTCGATGTAAAGACTTGTGTTGTAATGGCATGCGTTGTCACAGCATTTGCGTTGTAACAGTTTCGTTGTAATGGCAGTGCGTTGTAAAAGTTGCGTTGTAATGGTTGTTCCCCTTTGTTATATAACTACCAGGCTTTCCGTCGTGAGCTGAGGAAACTATTTGATAGACATACATTTACACACTCTGCGGACACTGAACTCTTGAATTTAAAGCAGGGGACGAAGGATTTGGCCGGTTATATAACCGACTTTCAAAGATTAGTGGTAGAAGCTCGTTGGCCCGAAGAAAAGCGTAGCGCTCTTTTCTATAAGGGTCTCAGGGAGGACTTGAAGGATGCTCTCGCACAGGTGGTAGATCCCCCTGATACTTGTCCAGAACTGATAGATTTGGTGGTAATGATCGACCACCGATTGAATGAACGAAAGAGAGAGAAGGGTAAGGGAGAGTATAAATGGATGCCCTTCCGAGAGAAAAAACCCGAGGCAGAGAAGGTCCTCGAAGAAGTAGAACCCATGCAGATTGAGTCAGTAAAGGGGCCCTTGACCAACGCTGAAAGACAGAGACGCAGAGAGAAAAAACTCTGTCTGTATTGTGGGAAACCGGGCCATTTCCTGAGAGAATGTCCTGTACGACCAAAGTCAGGGTCACAGTCGGAAAACTAAGAAGCCCGAGATCCAAGGAGACAGGTGTCTCGGGTACTTCAGGATGTATTGTCTCCTCCTCCGAACTACCCGTAAGTCCGGCTCGCCATTTTTTTGTCAAGGCTTGTATTACATGGGGTCAGCATCAGGTCGTGGTCCCCGTGATGATAGATTCCGGAGCGTCAGGGAATTTTGTAGATCTCTTATGGGCCAAAAGGCATAAGATCGATCAGGTAGCCAAGGCCGTATGGGAAGACGTAACCACCATTGATGGTAGTACCCTAACCTCAGGTCCTGTAACCCACCAGACAACACCCTTACGGGTTGACATCGAAGACCAACATTCAGAAATCATGGTCTTTGACTTGATCCGCGCTCCCCAGTTCCCAGTTATTTTAGGGCTGCCCTGGTTGCGTCAACATAATCCCCTAATTAATTGGACAGATTTAACCTTGACATTCAGACATGTATCCGGGTCTCATAACTTAGCACCTTTAATGGTTTCTGGGAGTGACCTAGTAGCCTCAGGAGGTGTGGAAGACGGGTCTTTACCTTCGGTGTACCGAGATCTACATCCTATCTTTGATGAAAAGGAAGCAACCAGTCTTTCCCCGCATAGGCAGTACGACTGCCGAATAGATCTACAGGCAGGGGCCCGTATTCCATGCAGTCGTGTATACAATCTTACCGAAAAGGAGAATATATATCTCCGTGAATACCTGGACAAGATGTTACAAATGGGGTTCATCCGTCCTTCCCGCTCTCCGGCCTCTTCCTCTCTTTTTTTTTATACCAAAGAGAGAGGGAGGTCTGAGATGTTGCATCGACTACAGAGCACTTAATTCTGTCACCATAAAGAACAGGTACCCATTGCCTCTGATTTCTGATCTCCTTGATAGGGTTATGGGTGCAACAATATTCACGAAGCTGGACTTGCGCGGAGCTTACCACCTCGTCCGCGTAAGAGAGGGGGATGAATGGAAGACGGCATTTTGCACTAAATATGGTTTATACGAATATTTAGTGATGCCGTTTGGATTGTGTAATGCCCCTTCGGCGTTTCAGTTTTTCATTAATGAAACCCTCAAGGACATGATCGATAAGTATGTGATCGTTTATATTGACGATCTGCTTATTTACTCTCGCTCCATGGCAGAACATGAGAACCATGTAAGAAGTGTACTTGAACGGTTACAAGACAACAAACTTTATTGCAAATTAGAAAAATGCACCTTCCATGCACAAGAAGTGCCCTTCCTGGGCTTCATCATTTCTCCCCAAGGTCTTCGGATGGATCCGATAAAGGTTGAGGCAATTAACCGTTGGGCAGCAACTCAGACGGTGAAAGAGACACAAAGTTTCATCGGTTTTGCCAACTTTTATCGGCGGTTTATTTGTAATTTCTCTCGATTGGTTTCCCCTATTACTGCCCTTTTAAAAAAGGGCGTAAAATTCTTGTGGACCCCAGAGGCAGATGATGCCTTTCAGAGACTGAAAGAAGCTTTTACCCAAGCTCCGGTTCTAAAACATCTGGACCCGGCTCATGAATTCATAGTAGAAGCGGACGCTTCCAATGTAGCAGTAGGGGGGGTTCTCTCCCAATATGACTCTCAGACTGGAGTACTCCATCCTGTAGCTTTCTTTTCACGCAAGCTTACTCCCGCCGAGATAAATTATGCTATAGGGGACAAGGAATTGTTGGCCATACGAAAGGCGTTTGAGGAGTGGAGGCAATACTTATTAGGTGCAAAGTACACATTCACAGTATTGACGGATCACAGAAATTTACAGTATTTGAAATCGGCAAGAGCATTGTCTCTCCGACAGCTAAGATGGTCACAATTCTTTAACGAATTTGATTTCCTTATTCGTTACCAAGCTGGAAAGAAGAACGGGAAGGCGGACGCCTTATCCCGCCTAGGTTATGACAATGAAGAAACACCCACAGAACCACCCCTGATCATTGCCCATGAGAAGATAGTAGGGGGAACCTACTCAGAGGAAGAGTTCCTGGAATGGGTCCGGCGTGAACAAACCTCTGTTGATATGAAGGGCATAAGTGGTGCACACTCGGTCACATATGAGGCAGGTTGTGCCTATATAGAAGGGGGTTTGGTACTTCCCACGGTTGAGCTACAGGAACAAGCGTTAAATTGGACCCATTCACATTCTCTTGCAGGTCACCCAGGGTATGTGAAGACACTAGAATCCTTACGCAGACGATTCTGGTGGCCTGATATGGTAAAAGACACCAAATTGTATGTGCAGAGATGCAGTATATGCGCTCAAGGCAAATCGTCCACCCAAAAACCCATGGGGCTCTTGCTTCCCTTGCCCACACCTCCTCGCCCTTGGCATACCTTGTCTCTCGATTTCATAGTTGACTTACCACGTACAGCAAGGGGGCACACCACGTTACTAGTGGTGGTAGACATGTTTTCAAAATTGGCACACTTTATTCCGTTATCCAAACTCCCTACCTCTCGAACTTTGGCTCACATCTTTTTACAACAGATAGTGCGATTGCATGGACTCTCATCAGTCGTCATTTCAGACAGAGGTGCACAATTTGTGTCCAAATTTTGGAAGGGATTGTGTACCTTGTTAGAGATTGACGCTCGTTTGTCCTCTAGCCACCACCCTCAGACGGATGGACAAACGGAAAGGGTCAATCAATGCTTTGAGCAATACATCAGGTGTCAGGTCATGCAATCTACTAAAGAATGGGACGACTTAGTGTGGGTGGCGGAGATAGCGTATAACAACAGTTACCATACAGCTATCAAGACCACACCTTACATGTGCACTTACGGGTACCATCCCAGAACTGTCTGTCAACCAGTATATTCTTCTTGTTCTACTCCCAAGGCTATAGATATGATACAAGAACTTCAAACAGTGCATCGGGCAGCTAAAGACAACCTGGACCAAGCAAAGGCTCGGTATAAGGAAGGAGCAGACGCCCATAGAAGACCAGGGCCTGAGTATAAACAGGGAGAGAAGGTGTGGTTGTCTGCAAAGAACATAGCTTTGAAGGGGTCATGCAAGTTCAAACCAAAATACGTAGGACCGTATGAAATTATCAAAGTAGTGAACCCTGTGGCCCTTAAATTGGCTCTGCCCCCAGCACTAAAGATCCATCCTGTTTTCCACACCTCTTTGTTAAAGCCTGTTGAGCCCGGAACTCGATTGCAAACCTCTCCTGCACCCCTTCTTGTTGATGAAGAACCGGAATACGAAGTGGAAAAGATCATAGACTCTAGACGAGTCAGACAAAGACTACAATACTTGGTCCATTGGAAAGGATACGGAATTGACGAACGGTCATGGGAACCAGCCAGTAATATACATGCTCCCAGACTGCTTCGCCTCTTCCACCGACAACATCCTGATAAACCCAGACCCGTGGGGGGGTCGTTAGGAGGAGTGTACTGTCAGGACTGTCGCCGCGCCAACCTAAAGATGGCGCCTTGACAACACGCATGTGCGGAGGAGTCAGGCAGGAACAAAAGCCTGGCTTCCCCCGGAAATAGCGCTTTGCGTTCGTTTGTTCCTGAAGCCCCAAGGTCCGAAGCTTTCCGGCATAACGCTTGGATTCTCCTTCCAATCTCCGTGTTTGTCTTCCTATCTACTCCCGTGACAGCCGTCACTGTCGTCCAGGATCCTCCTTACCTTTGATAGGAATGTTCCGAGGCTATATCTCACGAGCATAGGTGTATCCGCCGACGCTAACTACAGGGACCACAGTTCTTTGGGGTAACACGCAGGTAGGTCAGCAGTGTGCGCCAATTTTGTTGTAACTATTTAGTGGCTCTCTGAGCCGGGGAGTCGACGGACTCAGGTTACGCACCTGCGTTGCTACGAGAGGTACTAGACCTGATAATGATTTTAGCAGCTTACATTGCAACCCTACACTCTTTCCTACTCCCTGCTGACGAGAGGCAACTACCTCGAAACACGTGTCCAGGGATGGCTAACGCTATTCACACTTGCACTCACGACACGAGCATAGGTGTATCCGCCAACGCTAACTACAGGGACCACAGTTCTTTGGGGTAACACGCAGGTAGGTCAGCAGTGTGCGACCATTTTGTTGTAACTATTTAGTGGCTCTCTGAGCCGGGGAGTCGACGGACTCAGGTTACGCACCTGCGTTGCTACGAGAGGTACTAGACCTGATAATGATTTTAGCAGCTTACATTGCAACCCTACACTCTTTCCTACTCCCTGCTGACGAGAGGCAACTACCTCGAAACACGTGTCCAGGGATGGCTAACGCTATTCACACTTGCACTCACGACACGAGCATAGGTGTATCCGCCGACGCTAACTACAGGGACCACAGTTCTTTGGGGTAACACGCAGGTAGGTCAGCAGTGTGCGACCATTTTGTTGTAACTATTTAGTGGCTCTCTGAGCCGGGGAGTCGACGGACTCAGGTTACGCACCTGCGTTGCTACGAGAGGTACTAGACCTGATAATGATTTTAGCAGCTTACATTGCAACCCTACACTCTTTCCTACTCCCTGCTGACGAGAGGCAACTACCTCGAAACACGTGTCCAGGGATGGCTAACGCTATTCACACTTGCACTCACGACACGACACGAGCATAGGTGTATCCGCCGACGCTAACTACAGGGACCACAGTTCTTTGGGGTAACACGCAGGTAGGTCAGCAGTGTGCGACCATTTTGTTGTAACTATTTAGTGGCTCTCTGAGCCGGGGAGTCGACGGACTCAGGTTACGCACCTGCGTTGCTACGAGAGGTACTAGACCTGATAATGATTTTAGCACCTTACATTGCAACCCTACACTCTTTCCTACTCCCTGCTGACGAGAGGCAACTACCTCGAAACACGTGTCCAGGGATGGCTAACGCTATTCACACTTGCACTCACGACACGAGCATAGGTATATCCGCCGACGCTAACTACAGGGACCACAGTTCTTTGGGGTAACACGCAGGTAGGTCAGCAGTGTGCGACCATTTTGTTGTAACTATTTAGTGGCTCTCTGAGCCGGGGAGTCGACGGACTCAGGTTACGCACCTGCGTTGCTACGAGAGGTACTAGACCTGATAATGATTTTAGCAGCTTACATTGCAACCCTACACTCTTTCCTACTCCCTGCTGACGAGAGGCAACTACCTCGAAACACGTGTCCAGGGATGGCTAACGCTATTCACACTTGCACTCACGACACGAGCATAGGTGTATCCGCCGACGCTAACTACAGGGACCACAGTTCTTTGGGGTAACACGCAGGTAGGTCAGCAGTGTGCGACCATTTTGTTGTAACTATTTAGTGGCTCTCTGAGCCGGGGAGTCGACGGACTCAGGTTACGCACCTGCGTTGCTACGAGAGGTACTAGACCTGATAATGATTTTAGCAGCTTACATTGCAACCCTACACTCTTTCCTACTCCCTGCTGACGAGAGGCAACTACCTCGAAACACGTGTCCAGGGATGGCTAACGCTATTCACACTTGCACTCACGACACGAGCATAGGTGTATCCGCCGACGCTAACTACAGGGACCACAGTTCTTTGGGGTAACACGCAGGTAGGTCAGCAGTGTGCGACCATTTTGTTGTAACTATTTAGTGGCTCTCTGAGCCGGGGAGTCGACGGACTCAGGTTACGCACCTGCGTTGCTACGAGAGGTACTAGACCTGATAATGATTTTAGCAGCTTACATTGCAACCCTACACTCTTTCCTACTCCCTGCTGACGAGAGGCAACTACCTCGAAACACGTGTCCAGGGATGGCTAACGCTATTCACACTTGCACTCACGACACGAGCATAGGTGTATCCGCCGACGCTAACTACAGGGACCACAGTTCTTTGGGGTAACACGCAGGTAGGTCAGCAGTGTGCGACCATTTTGTTGTATATATCTCTCGCAAGAGGTAGGGATTCCGTTGTAGTGTTTGGTAACGTGTGAGAGGGTCTCCATCTGCCGATTGGATCTGCGTTCCCCAGGGTGAGAACTCAGCGTCCCGTGTGGTAGGTCGGGCTGGTATTCTCCACGTTGTACGGCACTAATGGTTTCCTTGCTTCCCTGAGCCCTGTAAGCATCCCGTAGCCTGCCTTGTTACTTCTGCTGCATCTCAGATTTCCATCAGCCTCCAACTACAGTGTCTCCTCACCGCGACCCAACTGTGACTACACTGGAATGAACTCACCCTTCTGATCTCCGGTAACAAGTAAAGGTCGCCTCTTTCTTTACTTATTTCCTGCACTGTATAACTCCATTTGCCATTCAAAAGGTCTTGTCAGTGGCCCGACGCATCCCTGATTGTACAGTTCCACGCTTCTGGGGAGGGAATCTAGGTGAGCATACACATACGTGAAGTCAGTGGTATAGTGCTCCAGGCTGGGTTGATATATACATGTCCTTAGTGCACTCTCCTTGTTCTTACAGCTTCCGGAGCATCTCTTTCTCATTACACTGCTATCCAAGACCAGAAGGAGGGAAACATAAGGTATAGCACAGGTCTGGGAGAGTGGGATAGGAAGTCGTTGTCTTCTGTGTCAGCTAACCACTCCTTCTTTCTTTTAGCCACTTCATCGTGCAGAGACCGAAGATAGAGACAGTGTCTGGAGCTCATCCCCTTGTTTCTTCCCTTGTTTTGTTTCCCCTCTTTCCCTGGTCACCCCCGTAGTATAGAGTCTGATATACTTAGGCGGTGATTGGGGGAAGTCGAGGAGCTAGTCATCAGTTCCTGGGCGCCTCTGCAGAAACTCCCGGTGAGACTTTCCAGAGTCCTTGAATCAGGACAGTCTCCAGGCCATTCTCTGTGGCTGTTTGTGGATGCGGTTAAACCATATACTCTTAAGTGCATTATAACCAGAGAGTTTGGCCAAACTTTGAGATCCCCGTACAAAAGATGTGGTAAATCCAGAGGCTGTCCATCTCACTAAAGATGGACTTTGGGAGCCGAATCAATAATGCTGCACAATACTATATGAACTGAACTCAATGCAACACCATGTCTCCCAGATAACCAGTAAGTAGTTTCCAGGACTGTGAAAACATCTTTAGCCACAATATCCTCGAAATTTGCAAAAATCCCTTTATAGCAAACCTTGACAGCTGAGGAAGCACTTGCATCCATACACGGAGACTTCTTGGATGAACATTTGGTGAAGTAATCATTCTATGAATTAAGTTCTACAGAAAGAGTCTCAGAAGTACCTCAGAAATGTGCCTTGTCTGTAAGATAGGGAGGTGTTACCAGGGAAGCCCTGTGCCATCTTTTATAAAAAGGTGTATTTTTTTTGTTCCATAGCACGAACTCGACCCAAATCTATTAGAGCTCTTTACATAAGCACCGGTTGCATTACAGACGGACACATTCATTTTAGACACAGGGATATAAAGTTATTTGCCCAAAATCACAGGATGTTTGAGCTTCCCACTCGAATCACACCTGGTTCCCGAGCTTCAAAGTCAGCCACTCTAGCCGTTAAGCCACATCCTATCACCTCTGCAAGCACACAAGTTAATAACCCAGGGTTCTCTCTGTTCTAGACTTGGGGTAAATTGAATTAGACTCTTCCCCTATATAGATTATGGTTCTGAATGGCACCTGTTTTTCATTGGTTACCCATGTCTTTTCAGATTGCATCCTGATTTGTCATTCTCTTTTTTTTTGTTTGTTTTAAACTTTCTTTTTATTAAACAATCGCTGGTACACTTTTGCAGACAGGGTGACATTGGGTGGGGGTGAACAGAAGGAAATGATACAGCACGTACAACATTGTAGTGTAACATCTCGATTTCTAGTCCCACTTGTACCAGCACCCCTCTGATTTGACATTCTCAGTTGTTCTAGGGAATTCTGCTTTCTAATGAGGGGAGATCTGCAGCACAGCTAGCATACTTTGCATAATGGACAAAATGAAGCAATAGCCACAAACTACACACCGGCATATCAACTCAGAAAGCCAAAGGACAGACTGGCCTTCAGAGACAATCCGCAGAAAACTACAGCTCCAGTGAGAAGCAGAGGATACAATTAGGCTGCCACACCGAGCCCCAGGGAACTGTTCGGTATTTATGCAGTTACCCACCACACCTCGCTTCAGGTCAGCATGAACCACTTTAGCTCCTTCATTAATATGCACCGAAGCACACCTTCATTTATTAGGGTCACCTAAGAGCTTCTAATTCGGTCCCTCACACTTGTAAAGATGCCCAGCTGTGTTTGCCCGTTTAAACGCATCACGTTTTGCCCTGTCTGACTCTCATTCGCGCGCTTTTAAGGGATGTTCGAGATTTAATTGGTGTCTTGAAGAAGTCGTTGTCCCTTTGGCATGCCAGATGAGTTAGAGGTGTTGAAAGGAAGGGATATCTTAACCGCCATTTTTGTTCTGCCTCCCAGTAACGACGCATCAAAGGGCGCGCATCATTTATGATACTGTGAGCTTTTGTAATGCAGAGTGGTGGAGCTGCGCGACCGCAAGATGCGTGTAAGTAGGTGTTTCTGCGGATGCCGCGTTTTTAGGTCTCGCCTACGCAGCGCGCATGTGCTGCATAGGAGACCTTTAGCCGTCGTACAGCTCTTTTTCCAAGCACATACTCGTGCTTGTGGCGGCATACAGCTTGCGGGAGTGCGCAGCGGCGCGCCACAAGCACGAATTTGTGCTTTGAAAAAGAGCAAACTGCGCGCGCACACCTACATGCACGCACCACTCCCGTGCAAGAAATATCAGCATTAGTGAATCTCCTGTCCTGTCGCTCCCCTCTCGCCAGCTTGCCGTCTCGGGTTACTCTGGGTTGCCTCTCCCGTCTGGCTCAGACTTCCAGCATTGCCTCCCCTCCCTCAAGACTCTAGCTCGTCTATTGTTATGTCGTGGGCCCTAGGCCCACATGTTGATCAATAACTGACACAGACACCGTGGCTATCGTTAGTTAACCTGCCACGAGCACGTGCACTCGGGCCACTTTATTAGCCGGGTCAGCTCACTCGTGACGCCGGTGATGGATGAGTGTCAGTTGTGTGTGTGCCCACTCCCATAGGGGAGTGGCTACTAACTCTGTGCCTGTCGAGACACTAGAACGTGTCTCGTAGGACACAACAGTCTATCTCCTGAATGTCTTACACTCTGTCTACTCTCCGCGCTCCTTCTTGTTCGCAGTCTTTCATGCCCTTGTTTTCTTCCCCAGCCGCAATACTTGCTTCTTGCCACCCCACTATCTCATCTTTGTATTCTGTTTTGCTGTCCTGCTCTCCCCGATGTTCTCACAACTTTTTCTTCCACGCGCTGCTGCTCTCGCTTCTTTCTCCACCCTTTCTCTCTCTCGAGTTCCTGGCTGCCGCTCTATCTTACATTCAGGCAGTTTCTTTCACACGGCCTGGCAAAAACCTTAAGGCCCTATGCCTGGAGAGCAAACCACGATCGAGGAATCTCCCGGGATCCTCCTGGGAGTGCCAAGTTTTACACCTCGGAGGCCGAACCTGTTCACTCTCTGCCCCTGGGGCCCAGGATGTTACCACATCTCCTGCCCTTCCTTCCCTAAAGTGGTTACTTGTGTGACTTTAACATGACTTACATTTCACCCAGGCGCCTAGAAGCTCTGTGGGTGATGCGCTATTAAAGGTTTCTGAGGTAAAGTAACATGATTCCCATCATATTGAAGCAGCCCAGGTGGCCAGGCAGACCCAAGGGAATGTACCATCTGCCAATCGGAGGAAGGGGAGGGGAGTAAAACATCAGCTTACGTTGTGATCTACTCCGTCCTCTCTTATTTTTAGGAATAAATTGCATTTTTAATCACACGCGTTACCCCCAAGACCCCCGGTTTAACGGAAGTGACGCAGCCCCTTCCAGGTCCCCTCTTGACCTATTCTGATGAAGCATGCGTACGTTACGTGTATTTTTACAAATACAGGCGTGCATTACATGTATAGCTACATACACAGGCGTACACAGAACAGATCAAGTGCAAACAGCAATAAACCAAGCATGAGACGAGTAACTTATGTGCTAGAAAATTGATTCAATGTCGACGGTGACCCATAAACACACCTTTACTGAACATTAAAACATCATCATGAGAACAGTTCTTACATTCACACAGTTTCTTTCCGCTTCTGTTCTGCGAAGACCTTTGCTTCTGATAACGTGGATTATTAAGATCAAGGATTTTGAACTACGTCCCAGAACCAAACAATCAGAATGAAAATATTTTTCATCAATGGTTTCACAGAACGTTGCATAGGAAGATCTATGTATAATACCTGGAAATCCAACACGCCACAAACAGTTCAACACACAACAAAACCCTTTATACCACAGCATTCCATTGTGTATTGTTCTGAAACAAAGGGTTTTCATTCTCTGGATAATAGTGTGTATCTAGAGGTTCTGCAGGATTATTTACTGTATTTTCTATTTCATAGGAAAGGCAATATTTTCAGGGCTTCTGTATATATTTTGCATGTAAAGATCGAGTGATATTTTCGTTGAATGCTCACAAAATAAGGATTTTAGTCCATGGAAGTTACGTCTTCGGAATGTGGAATTTAAAATGCATCAAAAGCATCTATAGCATGACGTAGAGGTGATGCTCCTACCATGTATGAAGGAGACACTTTGGGGTACACATAATCTTCACCTAATTTGGGGAGAGTTGAAGTTAGTACCTAATTACTTGATGATAATCCTATCAAACCGCATCTGAGGCAGGCAACCAGCAAACTGCATCACAGCAAGCCAAACAAGCATTGGCATAGCCAATAGGTCTCGCTTTTGGGACCTAATGAGTATTTAGTTATGCAGCACAATATCCTTGGGGCAACAACATCAACTTTTGCATGGCTGAACACTTATAAGGTCCCAAAGGCGAGACCTATTGGCTATGCCAATGCTTGTTGTTGTTGCTGTTTTGTATAGCGCGAGCTCGACCCGAAGGTATCAGAGCGCTGTACATGAGCACCAGTTGCATTACAGACTAGCATACATTGCAGTGCCGGTTCTTTACACTGGCAAGCTCACTTTACTGATAAAACTATGTAGTTCATATACGATAATGTTTGGAAATCGTGTTTCTGCAAATAGTTATCATTTACAGGTCAACAAGTAAAGTGTTTTGATTTGCTAAGTTTCTTTTGAAATCTTTCTTTCCATCACATTTCAGAATTACAAAAAAGTGCTTTGTTTTTGCTTCATTTTAAAATATTTGTACATTTACAGGTATTTAAAGTTTGTTCTGTGTTAGAAAAACTAACATCATACAGTCTTTCCTTTCACACTCCCTATGTCTCAGCAAGATTGTAATACAGTTCACTTTACAAAAGCCTTCAAATTTGCAGTCAGCGAAAGAATAGTAAACACCAATCTCCATATAAACAGAATAAGCAGAACTTTTTGTCAGACGACATAGGGCCTTATTATGAGTTTGGCGGTGCGGGGGCGGTACCGCCCCACTCCTGCACCGCCAAACCCATGTTTGAGCTGCTCGCCAAGTTAAAAGTTTTCTCCTGTCTGGTGGGCAGCTCTTTGGCGTTCCCACGGCGGTGCCTATGAAATAGGCACCGCAATGGGAACGTCAAAATCAGTACCTGCACGGCATTGACTGCTGCAGTCCATGCTGTGCAGGTACTGGGGTGCATGCACACGGGGAGGCACCGTGCCCCCTGTGTGCATCCACATGGCATAGAGGCACTTGGGGCCCTAGAGGGCCTGTAGGAGAGTAGGATCTGCACTTATGTTGCCCCCACTTTGTTTCTGATGTTAACACTGGTTTCTGGCTATAGTCTGGCTGGGTCCCTGCTACTCAGGGCCCCAGTCTCTCTGTTCTTTCTAAACAACTTGGAGTGCATATGAGATGCACTAGTGATTGGATACTGTGGTACCTTATGAGCCCCTAGTATATGGTACCTTAGGTACCAAGGGCATAGGTACTTCACAGGCCTACCAGGGGCTGAAGCATGTATTATGCCACCCCTGGGAAGCAGACTAAATATGACACCACAGGCCTGCTACTGCAGCCTGGGTGAGGTAGTGTTAGCACTCCTCACTGAGGTATAGGTTCCCTATATCTCACCATACACACACATATAAACCTATCAATCACCCCTAAGGCAGGCCCTATCAATCCTGAGGGCAGGGTGCTTGGTGTACAAAGTGAGGGGGTGCCTCTGCATGAGCAGGGCCCCTCTGCAGCTGGCAGAGTCTATTCTCTGTGGCTGTTTGTGGATGCGGTTAAACCATATACTCTTAAGTGCATTATAACCTAGCGGTAAATGCTAACTTTGGAATGCCTGCATCAAAACATGTCGTGTTTGGTGTCAAACAACTTGGAATCATACCCCCACACCAGTAACTGATGTGGGAGTATGATCCCACCCTTCTAGAGGGGAAGACATGTACCTACTGTGGAAACACGGTAGAAATCTGAAAGAGCCCTGGCATCACACAATGGATGCCACCAGCACAGACACTGGGCTGCCCTCCTGCTGCTGACTGAAACTCGCAGTGGAGGATGCCCAACAATAGGCATCCTGTCACAGGGAGGTGTAACCACCTTCCAGACAGGATTTAGTGTATTGGGGCTGGGTGGGTGCACTCCTAGAGTGCTTTGAAGTCCTGCACTGGGGGAGCAGTAGGCTTCTCTGTGCATATGCCAGCTCAAACCGGTTTAGGAGCTACCTGCCCCTGCTCTGGCACGAAACTGGACAAAGGGAAGTGGGTGTAACCACCCACTCCCCTGACCCTCCCAGAGGAGTGGTCATAGAGCTAGTCCATCCCTTTCCTTTAGTATAAGTTAGGGAACCCTTGCCATTGCGAGTTAGATATCCCTGGACGACGCTCTACAAGAAGAATCCTGGCCCTTCGACGTTCCACTACCTTTGGAAGGCTGAAGAATCGCCCTTGGAGTCAAGGAGCGACTCCCCTGCTTGGCAGTCGCCAAAATCTTGAATCAACGGTCGCAAACTTTCCTGCTGGAGTCTGAAGTCCCTGCAGCCCCGGAAGTGGATTTCCTGACTTCTCGATGGCCATTGTGAGTCCTCAGCAAACCTGAGGCGAGTGGACCCCACGAGTGACGAGGAACAGCAATACCGGGGTACCGTGCACTATTGTCGAGTGCAACCCCTTCACGATGTTCTACGAACTTGTTCATTGGACCACATGTGGTCCAAGCCTCCAGCAGGATTTTCCTCGAAAATCAGAGGCCTACCTCATCCCAAGTGACCGTGGGCTCATGTGAAGTGAATCCTCACGAGGCGTCTTTGTGATCCCTTGCCGGCTGGTTTGTGGGTCCCCTGAAGACTTTCTCATCAAAACAAAGGGCTCCCCTGGTTGCTCCAGGCGTGCCCTGACTTACCTTTGCTGGGTGAGTCCCTCAGACCTTGCTGGTCTGCACCGCTGACTTTCTTCAATTTCCACAAGCCTTGCTGTTGCCAAGGCTTGTTGGCTCCAATCCGGTTACCGACACCTCAGTAAGCTGCAGACTTTGTAGTACACTCCGAATCCAGCTCCTGGGCATCGTTGACACCTCCTGGATCTCGTGGCGGAAGAGTTAAAACACCCTCGATCACCTGAAATCACCCGACTTCCGTGGGCATCCATCTTCCTGGTCCCGGGTCACTGGCAAGTGACTGTGAACACTGTCCCTTCGGCTTTCAGGTCTTCTTCATCCTAAATCCAGCCTTGGATTCCACCGGACACTTCTACAGTCTTCACAAGCAGCAAAACTTCTTCGGCTTCCATTGAAAACGACGATGCGACCCGACACCAAAAGACACCTATGCACCCGGCTTCCCTGGGTGAGGTAACTCGTGCACTCCGGTGCTCCTGTGGGTGTTGGCCCTCGAACTACTTACCTTGTAAGTGGCTTGCTTGTAGACTCTCTAGAAGTACCCTAAAACTTTAAAATTCCAACTGCGACTTGCTCCTTTGAAATCAATAGGGAACCCGCGGCTGTGTTCTCACACTGCATGCGTCTCCCGTGGGTCCTTTACTTACCTGCCTTGGGTGGATTAGTGAGGCCCCAGCGATTCTACAGGCCCTAGGCCTAGTCCCCTTGCAAGTCGACATTCCTAAACCTCTTTTTTAGTATATGGTCTAGTAAGCCCCTAGGGCCCCAGCCATATTTGTGCTTAACTTATTGTGAAACGTTGATATTTGCATATGTTCCTGACTTCTAATCTCATAAAGAGATTAGTAGAGTGTGTCTAGTAATAAATACATATATATTCGATATATATACCTGTGTGGTGTCCTTTCATTTGGTAATTCAAGAGATTATAAGGTAAAACAAGCTGCTTTACATTCCTCTTAAACTTAGCCTGAAGGATGCTCTCCACAGCTACCACTAGGATAGCTTTCTTTAAAAGGTTGTCTTAAACCTATCTACCATAAGAGTCGAATTGGACTGGTGCAAGGTGGCCACTTTAACTAGTGACCAGCATATGCCAGGCCAACTTCTCACAGGGCCCCTTTTGTTTTCTCACCACCACACTTTTCATGGCAGTCGCACCACCATGAAAAGTGTGTCAGTGAGGAAACATGCAAGTGGCCCCCTTAAGCATATTGCGGCTTCAAGACTGCCGCACCACCGGCAGGGATCTCTGATCCCTGGCGATTGCGGTGGTCTCAGGGCTCCCGACTGCCCAGGTCATAATACAGCAGTCGGAATACCGCCACTGCCGCGCCCCCGAGTCTGGCAGTCCGCGGACCGCCATACTCATAATAAGCCCCATAGGCTGACATTTGACCTCTGTCTTTGCACCAGAGCAAATGTGGTCATTAATAATGACAAGGTAAAGTTGCAAATCTTTTTCTCACTAGCTCTGCATATGTCTCGCCCAACCTAAGGAAAATATGGTAATGTCGTAAAGTCATGTGCGATCTGGATTTAAGTTAAAATAGTGACTTTTGCTATTATTGCTTACTCCCTAGTTTCCCCATTTTGTACAAAACAGTCTTCTCATTTTTAACAGTATGTATGCATGTACCAGTTGGCGTATTTGCTCCTCGCAAGTCACCCGCAAGTGAAAGCTCCACAGCGTATACAATTGTGTATGAAATGCTGATATTCAAGCTTCCACCAACATATTTTGTGAGTGAAAAGGAAAGTTATTGTGTTATCTGGAGTTTGTTTACCCTTTATGGCGTGTATGACGTACTTTAGCAATTATTTTGATAGGCATGAGAAATAACAGTAAATACAGCGACATGTAAGCCCGACATGGACCCATATGGAGTTACAAATGATGAATTTGGTACATGCACTGATACCAAACAATACTGATATGTGAGGAAAAGGGGGAGAGTGAGGCTACAGGCGTGTATGAGTTTCATAGTGGGGGGAGAGGGTGAGGGACTCTGCCTGTGTTTAGGGGAAATTCAAAATGGAAAATTTCTGAATTGCACGAAGGTAAATAATGGAGAACTTCCTGAACGTGCAACATTGTGTCCTACAAATTGTCAATTTGTATTGTTCTTATTGTTACTCTTCTCCTGTTATTCATATTTTATCATGTACTTTTATGGATACGATGTTTATCCGAATAAAGTTTAATGAACTGAAATAATGCGGCAAATTTTCTCTTAGAACACAAGATGTACGGACAGGGCTGGCTTTAGTGCTGGTGGTGCCCGGTGAGACACTGTTTGTTGGTGCCCTCCCAATGACCACCTCTGCCACAGATTCCCTCATTACCACACTCTAACAGTGCCCCTCCAGTCTCCATAACCACTCTCTCTCAGATGCATTTAATTGTTTTATAGCGCCACTTATTCCAGTGTAGGGTTTCAAAGCACTTTACATCACACACACATTACACAGAGACAATCAGTCATAAGTGTGTAAATCAGTGTATAGGAAACGTTACGTAAGACAGAGGACTACAAGGTGTAGGAGTCACATGTCATCCATACTGGTAGGCAGAATCATTTAAGAGTGCTGGGTCTGGAGAAGCACAAACTTACTGGCACATGCATCAACAAAGACTTTTGCGATTCCTTAATTGCGATTTTTAAGGAATCGCAATTAAGGAATTGCAAAAGCCTATGCATGTAGGAATCGCTATAAAAATAGCGATTTCTACAAATTCCTTAATTGCGACTCGCAAATTGCGAGTCGCAATTAAGGAATGCCGTCCCATTCATTCCTATGGGCCTCCAGGCCCATAGGAATGAATTGGAGATTGCATGAGCAATTTGCGAGTACCAGTAGGTACTCGCAAATTGCTCATGCAATTTCAAGGGTGCAAGGGTGTCAAAATGACACTCTATTGCACCCCTGACATTGATCTGTGCACATATGTTGGAACATGAAACTTTGAAAAATGTACAAAAGTGCATTTTTCAAAGTTTTTGCAAATTACCATGAAGTTCAACTTCATGGTAATTTGCTCCCCCTATTAGCGAAATCGCTAATTTTTAACTTTAATGCATTGCATTTAAGGAATCTCAATTTGGGATTCCTTAAATGCAATCGCAATTTAAGGAATCGCAATTTAGAGATTCCTTAAATTGCGATTTTTGCATTTGGGATGATGCATCCCAAATGCAAAAATACCGGTCGCAAAGGGGCAGATTCTGAGAATCTGCCCGTTTGTGACCGGTATTTCCTTTGATGCATGTGCCTACTAGAATGTAAAATGTAACACCATGGGTGGGGGTTCTCTTTAATAATAAGATTTGATTTCGACTCAATGTTTTGCAACATTGGGATAATAAAAGACTTGGGAAAAATTACAACGTTCTAACTTAATACCTTGCAGTTTTCATGCAGCTCTTTGATAACAGATAATTACTCACTGTTCTACATTAGGCTTTTAACGTATAAACAGAAAGTAACAATAGCATCTCTCTGACAAAAGCAGTAATCCACTGACCTATTTTCATTATATGCACTTTCTGATCTGCATGGTACACGTTCTTTGGAGCAGGCATATTAACCCTCTGCGCTACCTTACAGTGAGTCAAAAAACTTCCACTTGTCAAAACTCTGATCTCTCTCTCTCTCCTGGAAGAATATTAATAGCCAGATGTATCTTAACATTTTTATTGTTACCTGAAAATTGCTGGAGGCAAAGAACGCAGCAGCAGGTGCTTTTAAAACCATAATATACAGCGCCCCCCAACCAAAGTCAGTGCAAGGTGAGGCGGCACCAGTCGCACCACCCTAGAGCCGGCCCTCCGAAACAAATAGAGGCGGACAAACTTTTTTTTATCAATTAATTTTATAAATGTCAATAAAACGATTGTCTCAACTAGCTCTTTTGATTAATTGTGAGGTTCTGTTTAACACTTATGCTTGCACTCCAAGTAGGTCAGGCATTTTTTCTGATCCTGCCCCCGCCAATATCTGCCTCTTTTTACCTATAGCATCATTTTAGCATTTTGTTGGGGCTGAGTTTGCCAAGTTAGAGCTTAGTCATTCTGTGTTCATCTAATTAGGATGCTCCAACTTGAGACTTTGTCAGCATAACCATATACACAATGGATTTCACTCACCAAACCTTTCGTATGCAAAATGGCGGGAAAAACACTCAGTCACAAAGCCCATATTAGGACTCCATGCAATTTGCAATGAAAAGAGAGAATAAAATAAGAGTTCCCCTTCCTTGAGACTCACAAAAAAATGTATCGGTGGTTGAGACCACTATTGCAAAAGCACATAATGCAGCAGTAACGATACCTAAAAGAAGACGGCTTGGATTTCAAAGATGGAAGCTGCACATGAGGGGCAACTTCCACCCTGTGTATATAGGTGTAAATATTGTGGGGAGCAGACAATGGTCCCCGGATCGCTGCATGCTCCCCGCAGGATCCTCTGCATCATTCTAACTGCTTATTTAATTGCAGCCCCTCTCACTTTAAGGTCGAGGAGCTGCAATCATATCATTTTTGTGAATTCAAAGCTGTGATGACGATCTGCTGCGCCTCGCAGTTCTCCATCCCTGCATTCGCAGTCCTTCACAAGGATATGCAGAGTGAATTCTGCCCCATTTACATGCATGAGGCATGAATTCTGGGAATACGATTGATTGCCATATTGTGTTGCAACATTTTAGTACATTTATCTTAGCGCCAAAAAAAGATCAGGCTGCAACACAGTACTGACTTCTCTGGTACCCGTTTATTATGCAGCAGGCAGGGGCGGCTCCTCCACAGTGGCGGAGGGGCGTCGCCCCACTGGCAGAGCCTGCAGCTGAAAAATAAAACGATATTTAATTATCGTTTTATTTTTAAGCTGCTGGCTCAGCCAGCGTGTGCAGGGAGGGGCAGGGCCGGGGCATGGGAGGGGGTATGAGGAGTGCTATGTGCACTCTCTATGTGCGCATATGTGTTTGGCCGGCTGTCTCAGGCAGACCAAAACACACATGCCCACTTAGGTTTCTCCAGCCCGGTTGCATTGAGCAGCTGGGCTGGAGAAACCCTACAGACTCCCTGACCTGAGTGGATCGTCTTTTTAGCCCGCTCAGGCAAATCCCCTGGCTGATTGCACAGGAAGTCTGATGCAGACCAGTGTCTGCTGGGTCTCAGAAGATGAAACACCCGACATGACACAGGACGCAGTCGACAACCTACGGTAAGTTGTTTCTTTTTTATTATACTCCCCCCTGCGCTCTTCCTCCCGTCCCACCCCACTTCTTTTTGTATGTGGTGGCCACCACTGACAGCAGGACATAATCCCCCCAAAAACTAAAAGCCCTGTATTGCAACGCGTTGCATTTTAGTGCACAATTAGTTTTTGCCATAATCATATTCAAGATGCTAATATTTGCCTGGAGACAGAAAACTTGGCTTCTTACCTCAACCATTCATCACTTAAGTGCCTTACAATATAAATTATTGGCATTTGCATTTAATTTCTTTCTGAACTTTGGTTGAGTGACAACGTCATGCAACATTAGATTGCTGCCGTGAAGAAACCCCACGGATATCAGTAAGCAGTTGTGCATCAGAATCTGGGTGGGGTAGGTTTGTTGTACAACTTGGACTGTAGTATCTTTTGCACCTTCCAAATGCCTTGAAGTGCACAAATGTGGCTATACGTGAAATCATAACACACTGGTTTATCACCCTGCCTCTACTTCATGAATGTAGTTGCCCATCACAAAAAGTACAACTTCTGTTGAACTTGGAACAATCAGATACTTGGTGAACTGCCAGACTAAGGAACTCATCAGAGTTTGGCACATGGTGGGCATTGACATAGAAGACAGCAGTTCCCACTCCATCACACTTATGGTTCTCCCACCCCATTAAAAAGTAGTATAACTGCTGATTGTAAGGAATTGTAGATTCCATCTGCTTCATGAGCACACAATCTTTGGAAGTGGTGCTGTCCATGAAAGTGCTGCTGATATGAGCACATAATCTCATTTAAAGAACGGCTGTGGCATAAGTCACCGCACACTCAGTTGTTCCCAAAGAACAGGTGCTCCACTGCCAGGGCTAACCGTCCCAACAACACCCTAATTATTGAACAGTTCTACCTAAAGAAATGTGAGAAGCACTCTGTACAAATCAGGCCGAAGAAAATCTTTTTGAAACCATAACGCAATATTTGAAAGACACACAAATAAACCCAGCGTAAGAGTCCTGATTAATTAATACAATCCAGCTTGTGTAGAGATCCAATGTGTTGGTCAAGATGCCACGGATAAATACAGGAGTATGTTTAAAAGTTTGTTCTTTATTTTCATCTCGCTAAACACGATAAGGACATGGCCTCAACCAATACGTTTCACCCCTTACACATCGGGACTTCTTCAGGGCTGTTAAAAAACATGTATACACCAACATAAGCAACATATATGTCACATACAATTGCAACCATACACAAAAAACAAAGCACACTACATTGTTAAAAACATATAAAACACCACCATAGTGACCTCTTTACGAAAAAGAGAGCTAGGATAACCACCATCAAACAGGAAACTATTAAGTAAGTACTAGACTTAAACATTTGAGCCCTGAGAAAATGACGGCCCTTCCTACAACATAGCAGCACACGCAGGTAGCCTTAGAAAACAAAAAAATCTCTAATATGTAATACAGTCTATTTACATTCTCTTGGCCATTGCACCCCCATGACAGAAGAAACAAAAGAATAATCTCAACTCTCAAGAGTGGGGAAAACAATAAAAAGCAGGAATGCGACACAAGCCCTGCAAACAAGATCCCAAATCTGGAAATCTGGAAAGAATATGCAGGAGAACAATATATAGATGATACAAAAGGTCACCATCACCACAGCCTTTCCCACCAGAAAAATGATTTCAAGAGTATTAGGAATCACACATTCGAACATATGCACACTTGCCATGGACCGTAATAGAGCGTGTATTTAATATTCTAACTCCAGAGGTGCTTTGATACTACCGCAGGTTTTAAAGAGGACCAAAGCAATTTTAACTGCACTTTTTCTTTTTTGACAGACTTACTCAAAAGTCCTTATAACGCACTGGTCCTCATAAAGATAGTGTTTATTTGATTCTGACACGGTTTGCCCACGCTATGAGGACCTATTGAGTCCTCATAGCATGGGTTAAACATGTGACATACACAAACACACACACATTATAAAAATGTAGGGATCATGCAGACATAAAAGGATGTTGGCCTGTGTAATTCTTACTTAAATTATCCAATTCTAAAATTAATAGGTATTCAAGAAAAACATGGGTGGATTCTGGAGTTGCTTATGTATAAGCAGCAAGCACAATGCGTGGAGAGTTAAGTTTACCTCTGCCGTTAGGTGAGATTCAGGAGGCCCAGACACAAAACTCTTGGAGATTGGGCTAGCGTGTATGCCATGGGCAAAACATGCAAGGAGTCCTAATCCGAGGCTGATAATCTGTCCTTAAAAAAGTGAGGAACACATCTTCTGCAAACTATTTTTTTGTGGTGGCACATTCCCTGCAGCCCAGTGCCCTCACTGAGGAAACAAAGGACCAATCTGGTATGTCTAAATTCATTTTGTGATACTTCAAAAAACTTTGAAAATGTTGGACAAAATACTCACCCAGAAGTGTATTGATCAGGCAAAAGGAATGAGAGACGACTTTGTCCAAGGTACCTTGCCGAAGATATGCCCTGAGGAAAAATGGGGCCACCAATAGCATTTTGTAGTAACAAGTAGTGCAAAATGCTCTTCTCTAGCCTCTGCCTTCTCCTCCTCCTCTTCTATCTCCATGTTGGCAGAGATCTTCACACTTGAAATCTACATTTTAGTAGCAAATGTGGGTGGGAGTAGTGGCATGTCTGGGGAATTGGGAATGCTTACTACAAAATGAGAGCAGTCTAGGTAAAAGTAGCAAGGTATTAAAGAAGGGATAGCCTACTGCAAACATCCACTCACTCCCAAAATAGTAAACCATATAGTTCTACACTACACTCCTAAAGTTACAACAGCCCTAAAGGTGAAAAACAGTAGTAAATGTACTACATCCCTGCCTTTGAGTTAGTCAAGCACCACACATAGCCAATCATAACAATATAACAATACTCCATAGGAAAAAATGCTAATTAAATATAATTATTTTGACTTCTAAAAAATATATATATATATATTGTTTAATGTTAAACATATTAAGTTATTAAATAATTATTTTATTATTTTAAAATTGACTGCTAATGTACTACAAGATGTTATTGTAATAGTTCAAGGGTTTTAATAAATATGTGAAAGTCGTTTACATTTATATTTGATTTATTTGTAAAGATTAATAAACTTTAATATTTTCCCTTAACTTTCCCAAAGGTAGATCTCCCCATGGTGGCAGAGATCTCTATCTATGTGCGATAAATTACTAGTAGTAAATTTACACTGGTAAATTCTGTTATGTGATGCGCCACCCGGTGGTGGAGCCGTGTAAGTCTAAGCATAGGTGTAAATCTACACTAAGAATTGTGACTGGCAATAAAGTGTAGATTTACACCTAGCCATGGCAAATAGCAAAACAATTGTAGATTTACACCTAGGTGCAGTAGTGCAATTAGATGTGAATAAATCTACACATATAAACTTGCAGCAAAGCTTAACAGCTCTCACAGGCTTAGGCAGCATAGCAATCACTACGATTAAAAAGGTATTCAAGGTTCAGATAGGATACATCAGACTTAGATGTTCCTGTTTCAGACAGTAGTAGTGATAATGTAACAAAAAGCTTTTGATTACAGATGATGAAATGCCACTACACGCGTCATGAAATACCAGACACGCCAGCCAGAGTCCTTGAGCACCACGAAACGAACATCAGCAACAAATCTCTCTAACTCTGCATTAATTATCACTGCACTCAAAATCAGCTTTAAAAAGTTCTGGATGTGCAATAGTATTCTACAAAAGAATTTACCTTATCACAATTTGAAAAAAACACATTTTGCTATCAAACTATCTCAAATAAGCTTACTAGTCGGGGTAAATAAACAAAAGCCATTTCCAAAAAAGCCTATCATTTTCACAAAGATGCTTTTGCCATACAAATACCGCTTGTTCTTTGTAATAAATCCACATTTGCTTCCTGAACATGAGTTTGTCATTTTCATTAAGTCATTGGATTCATTTTTGCCATACATGGGCAGACTCTACCTTAGATGTTCACATGCCCAGGTATATCCACCAAACAACATAGAGGCCCAACATGGGTAAAATATGGACAAGGATGCTCACTATAAGCTGAATATGTCCATCCTTGTGCCAGGGCCATCAATATGCCAGTCACAGCCCCCCCTAATGTCTAGGATGGCTATCTGTCCAGTATCTTATATATAAAACGTGCCAAGACTGGCCACCATTATACCAGGGGCCATGTTCCTGATGCTAAGGATATGCATCGTAAGCTAACTTGGACGGGTACAATTCTAGCGGGGGCCAAGATGGGAAAGGGATTTTCCGCCTAGTCTTGCCCTCCTACCTCGGGGAACCTCAAGGAGATATTTGGAGCCCGAGCGGAGGGACCTAGGAGGAAGGTAGGGTGTGAATTTCTCTGAGAGATAGGTGGGACCATGATTGAATAGCGCCTTATGCATGGTACAACAAACTTTGAATTTTGTCATGTCATGTTTGTACCTGTATTTAATTTGGTATGGTCCGATTCCAAAGCTGCTCACTTGCTGGACTACATGTTTCATAGTAAGGACGGGGACTAGGAAGGATGAGGAGGTAATGACTAGATAAATTCAAGGTAATACCATTATTCAGATCTTCCCTTCCTCGTCAAAGGCATTAATCACACTTTAGTCTCGTCCTCCCTCTGTTCTGGTTCTACAGCTTCGGTTTTAAAAATGGATAGATGTAACTGGAAGATGTTGTGGGGAATAGTTCCCTTCATGGGAGATACTTGACGGGGTGGGAAAAAATAATAATATTAAATTATGAGGCCTCCTCATCAGTAAGGCCATATGCTTAATTTGTAAAAATAATAAGTGCTGGGTCTAAACTATTGCTCAGAAGCTGTTGTGAATGCTGCAGAAAGTCGCAGAGCATTTTACCAAGACGGTATACTGTAGATTCCACCTAATGCCTCTTTAACCCATCACCAGACATTTCCTTCCCTTCTAGCTCACTCCTGTATGCTCTTCTTTGTCTCTGCCTTCTCCTTCTGTTACTGTTTTTCCATCTTTCACTTCCACATTCTCTCACTTTTTGTGTTTCTCTCGCTTTTGTTCTGGGTCAAAGTGTGCTGAGAAAAATTAAGTAAAAGACACACAATTGATGGACGGAATGAAGAACAAATCAAAACATTCACCCCCAGTGAAGAGATCTGGGTTAAATCCATCATTCTTTTGCTCACCATGCCACCCCAGTTTAGACCTGGCCATATGCAAATCAGTCTTAACCCTGTGCCTCATGGCAACAGTCCAGCCCAAACTGCCAAGCCAGGTCCTTCCTGGACCGGAAACAAGCATCCTAGGACTGGTTTCGGGGTTTCACTCCTCTTCAGCCAGGATAGCTTGATTCCAGTGGCACAGTGAGCCCAGGACCCACATCTGGGCATCCCATGCGCACTTAGGGCGAGAAAGCAAAAGACACACAATTGATGGACAGAATGCAGAACACATCAAAACATTCACCCCCAGTCAAGAGATCTGGGTTAAATCCATCATTCTTTTGCTCACCATGCCACCCCAGTTTAGACCTGGCCATATGCAAATCAGTTTTGACCCTGTGCCTCATGGGAACAGTACAGCCCGAACAATTGATAGATGGAATGCAGAACAAATCAAAACAGTCAAGAGATCTGGGTTAAATCCATCATTCTTTTGCTCACCATGCCACCCCAGTTTAGACCTGGCCATGCAGTTCGGGCTGGACTGTTCCCATGGGGCACAAGGTCAAGACTGATTTGCATATGGCTGGGTTCAAACTGGAATGGCATGGTGAGCAAAAAAACGATGGATTTAGGCCCAGATGTCTGTACTGGGGTGAATGTATGACATTGTTCTGCATTCTGTCCATCAATTGTTGTTTTCGCATTTGTCACCCCGAGTGGGACGGGTATGCCCAGACGTGGGTCCCGTGCTCTCCATGCAACTGGAGTCATGGCATGGTGAGCAAAAAAACAATGGATTTAGGCCCAGATCCCTGTACTGGGGTGAATGTATGATAATAATAATAATAATAATCTTTATTCGGTTTTTAACATTATAAAACCATAAAAGATATCATGACATAGAGATGTTCATAGTAAAATTTGTTTAAAAAATATGTTTAAATAAACAGTTAAAAAAGAGAATGTAAGTAGTTAAGTAATATGGAAATTAATTCACTATTTTACAAATTATTTCTGTGCCTCATAATACACTTTAAAAAATTCAGTACGTGATACACTGTGCATTCAGAATCCAAAGTTTGAAGAGCCAGCATGGCTGGACGGCATTGTCTGTGGCCCCATTTTTTTAGTAAAGGACTTAGCCAAATTTTTCGATGGGTATGGAAGAACTTGCAAAACAGTAGTGTATGCATAGTAGACTGTTGTGAAAGATCGTCACATGAGCATGGTTCCATCTGAGTTTTCCAGTTATTTTTTTCAGGAAATGAAACTAGTCTGAAAAAGAAATTCATTCTGAACCTTGTTAGGAGCATCTTTTCATAGGTTGTGATCTCCATGGTCAGATATAGCTGGGTCTTCAGAGACTGCTGTGTCATAATTGCATGTGTAACTGATTTTTTCGCAATCAATGATGTCAGTCTAAGGGATTCCAGGTGGCTCAAAGCAGCTAGTTTCAGTTCCTTTTTGGATAATTCCTTCAATTCTTCTGGCATATGGTAATATTTTTCTAGACCCAGGTCGCGGAAAAAATGTCTTACGTAAGAGAGCCAGGCTATTTTATGAGCGTGGTCCAGATCCATGGTGTCGCGTAAGATGGTTTTAGTCAAACTGTTTTTTTCTGATACCCATACTCGCCTCCAGAGCAAAATAGGTTGAATTTTTATTAGATCTTCAATATATGGGATTCCAAGTTCTATGTGTGAGGCATAGATGGAAGTGCCTCTTGGAGTTGATAAAAGGAACCTCATGAAGATGTTCTCCTCTTTTTGCATGGGGCCGGTGGGTGTATGTCCCCAGAGCCCTGCGCCATATAGAGCGGTGGCTTGGCATTTCGCAGCATAAATCTGTAGCAATTCTACTGATGGTCTTTTCCCGAGTTTATTGGAGAATTTCATCAACGCGATAATTGCTCGTTTAAAGAGATGTCTCCTGGCCTCTACTGCCGCTTTCCAGTTCAGGGCATCGTCGATCATGATGCCTAGGTAGGGATACTGTGAGGTCTTTTCAATTTTTTGTTCCTTTAGAAAAATGGACTTTGTTGTTTTTCTTGATCCGCCAACTACCATAACGAAAGTTTTTTTAACATTTATGTGAAGGTCCAGGGCGCCCATGAAGTCTGCGTATTTGGATAGAGATTTCTGCAGTTTGATGGGGGTACGTGCTAAGATGACTGCATCGTCCGCGTAGAGCAGGGCGGGGATCGAGCGACCTTTTGCTCTTGGGAGGTCTCTCCCTCCTCTCAGCATAGACTTTTCTAGGCCATTGGTGTACAAAGAGAAGAGGAAGGGGGCCAGGACGCAACCTTGCCTCACTCCCCGCTCTACCCTAAATGGTGATGTCAGTTCTCCTTTTGTCCCGTACCTCACTCTCGCCGTGGCTTCGCTGTATAGCTCTCTCAGAAAGTCCAAAAGCGGGGGATCTACCCCCATTTCGCTCAACAGAGACCAGAGCCTTGCGTGCGAGACGCAGTCGAATGCGGAGGACAGATCCACATAAACCATATAAATGGAGCCAGGTTTTGCATGGGTATATTTTGATATTGTAACACTGAACAACCTGGGTCTAGTACTGGGTCAGCAGGGATAAACAAAAGGCAAAACCACTCATTCTAACATCTCTTGGTTAGAGAAGAACCCTTTAGGGAACAGAACCCATCAACCACCTCTGGTCTTTACTCATAGACCGCCCTGGGGTACCGACGGAGAGAGCGGGGCCCCCTTCCCTGAGTAGAGCCAGGTTGAGGTGAGGGTATCACCCACATTTGTAGGGTATCCGGTTTTTACATCCATGGAGTTCAACCGGTGGTAGGAATGTCTGTAATTTAATATACTTTTACAATTTTACTTATTCATAGTAGCAGCAATATTAAGGTCCTGATGAATGCCCTCGATACTTTGTAGATCCCAGTGGGCAGAAACATGTCGACCACATACTATGGACAATGAGCATAATGACGATGTATTTATGCTAAATTGCCATTTTGCTTTTTAATTTTGGCAGAGGTGCTCTACCGATTAAAGCACTTTTGAGTTTCTCTAGCCATTTTTATTCACATTTTTTGATTTAGCGCTGCACTTTTTTTGAACCCCTTTTCACACGAAGGAGAACCCACTGTTTTCTTGTCATTTCTGGTACTGTTTACAACCCTTGTACGCCTTCTCCCCTGACCCGCGACCAGGCTGTTCTCTCTAGCTCTGGTGTGGTGTGACAGGAGAGACAGACCCAGATGATGACAATACACTGATTCTTCGGTGATTGATGGGTTCTGTTCCCTAAAGGGTTCTTCTCTAACCAAGAGATGTTAGAATGAGTGGTTTTGCCTTTTGTTTATCCCTGCTGACCCAGTACTAGACCCAGGTTGTTCAGTGTTACAATATTTGGTTAAGGGGATTCACAACCTGCTGGTCTTTAAAACCTTTCCCTTGGACCTTCTCCCACGTTTTTTGTTGATACTATATTTTGATATTAACAGACTTAGATTTAAGGCCTGTTCGACGGTTCCAAAGCCCTCCCTGAACCCGAACTGTAAGTCTGATAGAATGTTTTTGTCTTCTACCCATTGCTGTAACTTTTCGAGAAGGACTCTGCCAACTAATTTGCCCACGGAATCGAGGAGCGAAATTGGTCGATAGCACTTGGTGTCTTGTCGGTCCCCCTTCTTGAAGATTGGGACCATGATGGAAGATGACCATGACTCTAACAGCCCGAGTTTCATTGTTGCTAGGCAAACTCTAGTGAGTATTGGTACCCAGAGATCTGGAAGGTGTTTAAATAAGTCGACTGGGACCCCGTCAGGACCTGGAGCTTTCCCACTCTTGCTTAGTGATAGCGCCGTATCAATGTCCTGCAGCTCGACCTCCATTAAGATTGGATAAACTACTGGATTGATAATGGGATGATGTTCTTCACTCGTAGATGTCAATTTGAAGATTTTTGAAAAGTGGTTCACCCACAAATCCTCATCAATGGCCACGTCTATTTTTGGGCCATTGTTATCCGTTAACAAAGGGGATTTGACTATTTTCCAGAATGCCTGGCTGTTTTTCTGGAGTGCACTTTTGTGCAAAGCGTTCCACAAAGATTGTTTCAGTTCTTTTTTCCTAGTTTTTCTGGCGGTGTTATACTCCCGTCGAAGAGATTGGATATTTGTTTTGTCTCTGATTGGGTTTCCGAGAGCTTTTTTCAACTTAGTGTGTGCCTTAGTACAATCTTGGTTAAACCAACCTGTGGAACTTATATTGCTTCGTTTAGGTGTTTTAGTTAGTAGTTTTCTAACTTGATCTATTATTATCTTATAGTTTTCGACGATTTGATTCATCCCTGCATGGGGGTCGAGACAGATCAGGATGTTGTTATAAGTGGATTCTACTAACTGTTTTGTAAGGATATTGGGGTCCAGTTTTTCCCATTTTATGGTATATCCGTTTTTTTCCCCAGTTCAATCCTGTTCTGTGTTAAGGATTTTGCTATGTTTGCCATATGTGTTCTTGGGTGGTTTGTTTGAAAGTTTATTTTTAAAGCGGAATGATCGCTCAAATTGTTTTCCAGGATTTTGAAGTTATTAATTTGATCTTTGAGGCATTCAGTGATTATTATGTAGTCAACAGTGGTCTAGTGGCCCCTTCCTCTGTAGGTGGGTTCCAGTTTATTATTTGATTGTTGAATGGGGTTTACAATTTGCAGATCCAGATCGGAAAGTAGTTTGTTCATGGCTGGTCCCACGCTTGAATGGATAAAGTGGACTAAAGGGTTCTCGTATTCGTCCACTATTCCACAGTTGTCGTTATTGGGGCAGGGATGAAGGTTGAAATCTCCACCCCAAATTATGTTGGCGTGTTCAGTAATTTGCTTGGGATGCCCGTGTTCATTTATTTTTTCTTGTATTAGGGAAAGAACGTTTAAAAAATTGTCATCCGTTAGGTTATTATAAGTGTTAATTAATGTAACGAAGAGCTTTTTCCCTATTTTGAACGTGAGGATCTGGAAGTTTGATAGGAGGTCTACCTTGGTAATCTTCAGGTCAGAGATTGTATTTGCTAGGTAGATGGCCAGTCCCCCTTTAGGTCTACCTGAAATACTAGGGAGGGCAGGGGATGTAAATGTTTTATATCCCTCGAAGTGTATGGGCGTCGTTGACCAGGTTTCTTGTAAGCAGATGATTTGAGCCTCCTTCAAAAAATCAGCTGCAGAACCGTCCTCTATTTTGTTTCGGAGACCCGCCACGTTCCAAAAGATCACAGGAAGCTGTGAGGAAGTGCAGTCTAAAGCAATAGCTTTTGTTTGTACGGCGGCTGGAATAGGGATAGATGGGGCCGGGCTTGTTTGTGGGGACTCCGAGGATTTAGTTATTAGTCAATCGACCATTTCCAGACCACTGAACCGATTCATGGTCGGTATGCCTAACCAAGTTTGCCCCTTGGTGGTATCTCTGTGATTAAATCCATATGATTGGTGGGGTGGTCTCTCCCACTGCTCCCAGTTTCTGAGTCTATTTTGTGGGCCCATAATCTGCCATGGGACTTCTCTTTGCTGGAGGTTCTGATTTACTGGCCGCCAGGAGTTATGAGGGTCACTATGTCGTAGCGGTAGTTTTGGACCGACGACCTCTAACTCCCACGGCTGTGGAATGGGTTTCCGCCAGATATTATCAGTGTCGTAGAAGGTGTTATTGTTACTGGATCTTTTTGGGTAAAAATATGACAACGATCTTGTAGTGATCACCCCTGTGGTGTTATTATGTTCCCAGGAGCAGATATACTCAGCTATTGTGGGGTCCTCAAATGTAATTACGACACAGTCTCCCCGAATAGTTTTTTTTCTATGGCCCACCCACGAGGTCCTACTAACTGATACTATTCTGGTTTTCCAGGGTGGCGGAACCGGGCGGTTTGTGTTCAGCCAATACTGGACCTTGTTCTTCAATGACCAGTTTGGTTCCGTCCCCTCAACTGTAAGTTCCGGGACCCCCGTCATGACTACCACATATGGGCATGCCTCAGGTGGCATGTTTAGGGTGGGTCTTTGCTCAGTGGTCCCTTTCAGGGGTCCTTTTGTTTTTGATACTTGCGTGTTTATTGTAGCTGGGTTTTTAGGGGCAGATGTGCCAGTGATTGGGGTATTTACTATTGATAAAGGTTGGGGATTAGTTTGTGAGGGGATAATCAGGGGTTTGGGAATTGGATTTTGTGCAGTGAGAATGTTTGGTACTGTGGGGGGTTTTAATGAAGGTTGCTTTTTGGTGTATGGAAGAGGTAAAGTTACAGGTTGCTTAGGTGTAGGAAGAGTAGTCGTGGGATTTAAGACTGGTTTTAGAAGAGTTTGAGAGGGTATAGATTTGATAGAGCCAGAGATTTTTGTTAATTGACTCTCGATGTTAGTCAGTCTAATTTCTAATGGGCGAATATACGAATTTAGGAGGGAAGCTATTTCTTTGGTTAGTCTTGATAGGTCTCTTTCTTTGCCTAGATAATGTGGGCTTGGGGAATCTGGCGTAGAAATGTCTTGGAGGGCATGTGGTGGCTGATGAATTTCTATCACGTTGTTATTTAGGGGAACAGAGTCATGGGGCAATTCAAGTAAGTCTGTATCACCGACCAGAACTGTATGGTCGGTTGATTTGATATTTTCGGTTTGGTTTAGGTTTTTCCTAACGTTCCTTTTCTTTATGGCCCCCTCCCTCCTCCCTCTCTTTTGCCTTACTTCTTCGGGGGTTGGATCAGAAAAAATGATTGGGGTTTTTTCTAAGTCGCTTTCTATAGAGGTTACACTGAGTTGGGAAGCTGAAAGGTCTACGTTGTTTGGGAGGCTAGGTCTGTTTGCAGCTGTATCCCTTTGAGGTATCGGTGGCTGTATGACTGGAGATCTTGCGGTTGCTAATAGTCCCATTGAGGATCGACGTGCTATTGCAAGTTCTGTTGAGACCCTCCCCTCAATTAAACTTAAGCTTTGGTCAATGAATGTGTTAGCTTTTGCGAGAAAGTCATCCATTGGGCCTAGCAGTTTTTCTCCTATCCCGTTTTTTTTTTATTTTTTGTGCTTGCTGGATCTCGTATTCATTTTCGACGGAGTGGCTCCAGGAGGTATTTTATGTGACAACTATAAGATTGGCAGAAACGAGTCACAGAAGTGGTAAATACCTGCAATTAGATGTCCTCGATGAAAAGCTTTGGAGGATGGGCCGGACCGGACTCTCACGTTCTCGAACGGCCTCAAACGGCCCGCTCTTTGCCCGGTCTTCACCCCGGGCTGCGACCCGCGCGCGTCCCGCGATGCGCGGTCCGGAGAACGCTGTTTAGAGTGTGGTGGATTGTGGGGGCGTGGCGCTGTGAGGGGGCGCGGCTCTCGCGGGAAGAGGACCAGCTGGAGCTGTTGAATGCTGGTCCTCGCAGTCCCGGGGCCTGCGCCTCACCCTCCTCTGCCGCCACACGATCTGTTTCGGCGTCCCAGCGGCTCCTACAACACGGGATGGGTATATGGGGCTACTCCTGTAGCGTTGCAAAAGCAGCGCAGGCAACACAGACTGTTGCGAGTGGCACCCTTTAGTCTCGTCCTCCCTCTTTTCTGGTTCTACAGCTTTGGTTTTAAAAATGGATAGATGTAACTGGAAGATGTTGTGGGGAATAGTTCCCTTCATGGGAGATACTGGACGGGGTGGGAAAAAATAATAATATTAAATTATGAGGCCTCCTCATCAGTAAGGCCATATGCTTAATTTGTAAAAATAATAAGTGCTGGGTCTAAACTATTGCTCAGAAGCTGTTGTGAATGCTGCAGAAAGTCGCAGAGCATTTTACCAAGACGGTATACTGTAGATTCCACCTAATGCCTCTTTAACCCATCACCAGACATTTCCTTCCCTTCTAGCTCACTCCTGTATGCTCTTCTTTGTCTCTGCCTTCTCCTTCTGTTACTGTTTTTCCATCTTTCACTTCCACATTCTCTCACTTTTTGTGTTTCTCTCGCTTTTGTTCTGGGTCAAAGTGTGCTGAGAAAAATTAAGTAAAAGACACACAATTGATGGACGGAATGAAGAACAAATCAAAACATTCACCCCCAGTGAAGAGATCTGGGTTAAATCCATCATTCTTTTGCTCACCATGCCACCCCAGTTTAGACCTGGCCATATGCAAATCAGTCTTGACCCTGTGCCTCATGGCAACAGTCCAGCCCAAACTGCCAAGCCAGGTCCTTCCTGGACCGGAAACAAGCATCCTAGGACTGGTTTCGGGGTTTCACTCCTCTTCAGCCAGGATAGCTTGATTCCAGTGGCACAGTGAGCCCAGGACCCACGTCTGGGCATCCCATGCGCACTTAGGGCGAGAAAGCAAAAGACACACAATTGATGGACAGAATGCAGAACACATCAAAACATTCACCCCCAGTCAAGAGATCTGGGTTAAATCCATCATTCTTTTGCTCACCATGCCACCCCAGTTTAGACCTGGCCATATGCAAATCAGTTTTGACCCTGTGCCTCATGGGAACAGTACAGCCCGAACAATTGATAGATGGAATGCAGAACAAATCAAAACAGTCAAGAGATCTGGGTTAAATCCATCATTCTTTTGCTCACCATGCCACCCCAGTTTAGACCTGGCCATGCAGTTCGGGCTGGACTGTTCCCATGGGGCACAAGGTCAAGACTGATTTGCATATGGCTGGGTTCAAACTGGAATGGCATGGTGAGCAAAAAAACGATGGATTTAGGCCCAGATGTCTGTACTGGGGTGAATGTATGACATTGTTCTGCATTCTGTCCATCAATTGTTGTTTTCGCATTTGTCACCCCGAGTGGGACGGGTATGCCCAGACGTGGGTCCCGTGCTCTCCATGCAACTGGAGTCATGGCATGGTGAGCAAAAAAACAATGGATTTAGGCCCAGATCCCTGTACTAGGGTGAATGTATGACATTGTTCTGCATTCTGTCCATCAATTGTTTTTGCATTTGTCACCACGAATGGGACGGGTATGCCCAGACGTGGGTCTCGTGCTCTCCATGCCACTGGAGTCAAGCTATCCTGGTTGAAGAGGGGTGAAACCCAGAAACCGGTCCTAGGATGCTTGTTTTCAGTCCAGGGAGGACCTGGCCTGGCAGTTCGGGCTGGACTGTTCTCATGGGGCACTGGGTCAAGACTGATTTGCATAAGGCTGGGTTCAAACTGGAATGGCATGGTGAGCAAAAAAGACGATGGATTTAGATCCAGATCTCTGTACTGGGGTGAATGCATGACATTGTTCTGCATTCTGTCCATCAATAGTTGTTTTTGATAAAAATTAAGTGGCATTGCCCAAAATAAGGGCTGGTGGGCCCTCCCTGCAACCACCGGCTCAAATTAAGCACTGAGTAAGACAAGGAATGAGGAAGGGTGAATGGGAGCAATGAGATTGCCGGTAAATAATTAATTCAGAAGGCATTGTGACTTCTTGGTGATTGTTTGGTACTGCTAGCTGATGCATAACAGAATGTCGACCTTACATTGGATGCTGGTGAGCAGCTGCCTCACATGAGGCGTAAAAAGTGTAAGGTCTCTGTTTGATTTTCTCACAACACTAGATGGTGGACCTTTCAGAGTGACGCGAGGTTTGTTGACAATAGACAGTGTATCCTTTGTGCTGGTGAAGGCAGGTAGTGTGCACCGGTACTTGTTTTTAAGGGCCAGAAACTTTTAATTGGAGAGTACCGGAACTTCTCAGAAACAAGCAGGTACTCTGTCACAGAGTTGAAATCAAGACAAGGCAGCCTCGGTTTTAGATACACCCAGCATTTGACGGACCCGGTGGGCTTCTAAAAACACTTTGGGGCAGATTTACAACTTCTGGCGCATCTCTGCTAATCAGCAGGAATGCACCAGACCCATTGCGGCACGCCAAACCACCCGTGCGCCACCACTGATGCGCCGCATTTACAATGTGGCGCACGGATGGGCAGATGCGTGTCGCATCCCCCGGCGGAAAGGCGGCGCAGCTCCAGCAAGGCTCGAGGTGCCCCTATACCTAACATGCTGCGTCAATCCTTACGCCTGCTTCAAGCAGGCGCAGGGTTTTGACGCAGCATGGCAGTAAAAGTGACTGTGTGAAATCTTGAAGATTTCATTCAGCCACTTTTCCGAGGCGTTCCTGTGCTGGAAGGCCCCCCCCTGTGCCGGAACGCCCACATGTGGCGCAGGGCTTTACAACGGGACGCATCTCCCAGATGCGTCACATTGTAAATACCCCGCAGCATGGCGCTGGCTTTGCACCGCCAATGCGTCACAAAAGTGACGCAACGGCGGCGCAAATGTGGTGTACGAGGCTTGTAAATCTGCCCGTGAGAACAAGAAAAAAAAGGAACTGGTAGTTAAGATATGTGGGCAGGATGTCACTCCTACCCAGTCGTGTGCCTCTTTCCTGCGTGTGGCGTTGTCGTGTTGCAATGCAAGGACAGTAAATATACTCACGGAGAGGCGTTAAAAGGCAGCACGTACCCTGGGGTACAGAGAGCGTCGGTGTTCCTTCCCCACATACGGGTATTGTGAACTTGGACCTACAAGAATTAAGTTCGGCCTTAACCACGGCACAGCCACCGCACACACAGAGATAAACAAAACTAAAACCCAGTGAAATATTTTAAGCGGCTCAGCGAGTGCAGAGCATATAACAGGTACGCTGCACAGATAGAAAAGCAAATATGATCGTGCGGATCGGATTGGAAACGAACAGCTTGGCTACCAGACCGTAATAACAGTGCTTCGGCGCGGATAATTATAGCCGCGACCTTGCTCCATGAGCTTGGAAGTTATATTTAAACCCACTCCTGAATGAAAAGATCAGCCTGGCGCGCGGCTGGCGCCAGAAATAGGCGCTGCGCATCTTTTCATGCCGAAGAGCGTCTCCTCACGGGATATAAATAGACGCGCAGCCACCAAAACGCTAAAGACGGCTAAATAGGGATTATCGAGCGTCCAGTTGTGTCTATTTAAAGATTATTTTCACAATAGCTTCCCCCTTCAGTCGGACATTTCATTCAACAGAGTTTTAACGAATAGTAGTGTTTACAAACCACAGGTGACTCTCAGCAGGTCCACTCCTGGTTTTGTTTCCAAACATGTCTGTTTTTGCAGCAGGGAAACAGCAAACGGAAACAGATTTAAATTGTGCTGGGCAAAAACTGCAAAATGATTTAAAAAAAAACATGCAGAATAGCAGTGTAGGACAAAAGAATGTATACAAAAAATCTCACAGAGAGTCTTGCACTGCCTGTAGCAATCAGCCTTGGATGATTCATACATAATCAGAAGTTTATTGAGTCTCGGAAATATCAGAAATAAATGCTGTCTACAAGCAATATGTTGGACCACTGCAATTAAGTGTAATGGAGAACCAAATTATTAAACATGTCTGACTACACTGTGCAGAAAAAAAGGCAAATTAGGCTGCAAAAACAATTCTTTATTGCAGTCTGACAATTATTCAGAAGATGGTGGATTATGTGGCAAGTGTGATAAATCCATAATTATGTGGAAAACATTGAAGCCATAGAGTTGCATAATTCCAGTGTCCCTGCGTATAAGTTCAATCACATGGATAAAACTTTATTGCACTGAGTAGTCATCTACCAAAATATAGGCCCACTTGTCTAATTCTGATGACAAGTGTTTGGACTTCAGATTGACACTGCCTTAAAATTCACACATTATAGTAGATCCAAAGTTTTCTAAGTAAATACATTTTCCCATTTGAGACCACTGTTTGCTGGATAGTTAAGGCAAGTACTTTGCCTACACGACTGTGTTCAGCACAATTAAAGAAACAGGAATGACACACTGACACCCTTTCCTAGAGTTGAGTGGAATGTCCAGCAGTAATAATGCACCAATTGCGCATTTGTCCACTTCAGAGGGGTTTCACTAGGTTTGATTTTCACAGGATTCACATGAAACCGACATCATGCAGCCTCTTGCTGATTATTGTTGTTACTGCTTGATGAATCATTTTGTTTTTATTTCCTGGGGTCATTGTCAATGAGGCTTCCTGAGGGATTTGTAGACCTCTTGACTTTCCCCAAGAAACTGAAAAGCTTTCAATTTTCACTGCTATCTGAATAGACTGGCTCCTTGAAGCAATCTATCCTGCTGTTGAGATCATCTTGGCACAGTCGACACTCATATCTCTTTTCCTATCTTTCTTCACATGGTCCTTCCCTTCTTCACTTATTCTCCGACATCTTTTCATTCATTCTATCTTCTCCTCTCCTCAACCTATTGTGTTTCTTCTCCCCTCACTGTCTCTAACTCCTCCCACCCCTCAGCGTGTGTGTTTTTAACTGTTAATCATGTGCACAACTTTTTTTTTTGTGTAAATTATTTTTATTAGGAACATTGGACATCACCAATTCGTATGAGCCGCACACAATTATTTTCTGGCAGCACCAATAAATTTTTAAACTTATGAGAACAGTACTTATACATGACTCCAGTAGCCCTCCACCAGCATTACAGCCTACCGCCCCCGCCACCTTCCCTCCAACACCACTAATCTGACCTTTGTACAGTTTCTGATCTTGGTGGGTCACAAATATACCCCCTGAATTTATTCCAGTCTCCCCAGACTCTTGCCCATTTTTGGGGACATCCCCGATGCACATACACCGCCCTTTCTGCTACCATGACCTCATCCATATCCGTACACCATTCTCGCAGTGTAGGTGACTCTTGCGACCCCCACCTCCTTGCAATATTTCTTTTAGCAACCATGGTTCCCAGTGTTACCCAGTCCTGCGCTGGGTGGGTTAGGTCAGTCGGCTCCCATATGTTTAACAAGCATCGTCTCGGTTCTGGAAGCACTGATTCCCCCACGGTTTGTGACATAGTCCTCATTACTTTGACCCAGTATGCCCTAATCTTCGGACACTCCCATATCGTGTGATAGAAGGTACCCTCCTCCCCACAATCCCGCAGACAAAATTGGTGTGCAGCCATCCCTATTTTAAAGAGGGTCACTCTGGTGTAGTATGTACGATGAAGTACTTTCAGTTGTATCAACCGCAGGCGTGCCGGTAATGCCACCTCCCGAGGGGATGACAGCGCCTCCTGCCACCCTCCATCATCCAACTCTCCCAAGTCTATGACCCATTTCCATTTGAGCGCCAACATAGGGTCCGGCAGATTGCTTACCAGCTTACGGTAGGTGAATTAAGTGGCCCTTTTATGCATATATTCAGTCAGTAATCTATCCTCTAAGGGATTGGCCTCAGTCAAGATGGTACCTGCAGGTATAGCCACCTGCAGCGCGTGCCTCACCTGCATATATCTGTAGAATTCCGACACAGCAAGTTCATACTTGGCCTGTAAGTGTTCAAACAAGATTACCGCGCCCTTCTCCCAGAGATCACCCACCGTAGATATGCCTATCACATCCCATTTAGCAAAGCCTTTACTGTTCTTCAATCGCCCAAGGCACTGAGATGTCCAGAGTGGTGTCATTTGTGTAATACCCCCCCTCCAACACAGCCTGCCATGCGCCTCGTACCATAGATGAACCGTGTGTGCTGTTGGCCCAATAAGTTGTTTGGATGTTGCTCTATTATACAGCACCGACATGACTCCATCTTCTCCTAGGCCCTGCCTATCCGCCTGAAACGCTGGGTCGGTATGAGAAGCGTGCATCCAGGTATTCATCACTTTTAATTGGGCCGCCCAGTAGTATAACTGTATATTAGGGAGGGCTATACCCCCGTCATACCAGCCTCTGACCAACTTTTCCTGTCCGATGCGCGCCGGTTTATTCCCCCAGATCAGACCGGAAACCTCTGACGCAATTGTTTTAAAATAGCTCAGTGGTACTCGAAACGGGGTATTCTCCAAAACATACAAAAAACGTGGAAGCGCCATCATTTTAAAAAGCGCCGCTCTCCCCAGCATTGATAACGGCAGACCGCGCCATACTAATGCATCGCGCTGAAACCGTTCCAGGGGAGGTCTAAGATTTCTTTGCATGAATTCCTGAGGTGTAGATGTAATATGAATGCCTAAATATTTGAAGGTCGTCCCCGCGACCTGCAACGGGCAATCCCCGGGAAGCAACGGCGTCGGACCATGCAATACAAATAAGACCGATTTAGACCAGTTGATGGTGTATCCGGATACCCGCCCGAATATTTCACAAATATTTAAGAGCGCCCGGATGGAGCGTTTGGGGGATGTCAGGTACAGTAGGACATCATCCGCATAAAGAGAAATGCGGTCTTCCCAGTGTGGTGCCCATCTAAGTCCACGAATCATCGGTTCCCATCTGATCCACGCTGCCAGCGGCTCCAACACTAATGCGAAGAGCAGCGGGGACAGCGGACACCCCTGGCGCGTTCCCCGCGCCAGCGGGAAGTCACCGGATATGTGTCCATTGGCCGCTACATGTGTTATTGGGTTAGTGCAGAGCAGCCGTATCCATGCACAAAATTTGGGGCCAAAGCCGAAATGCCTAAGGACTGCAAAAAGATACGGCCACTCTACCATATCAAACGCCATTCGCGCATCAAGGGAAAGGATAACCGCCGGTTCCTGAATGTGGGAAATGCGCGCTATAACTCCCTGCAGCCGCCGCAAGTTAAGAGCTGTGCTCCTATTTGGCATAAACCCAGACTGATCTGGGTGAATTAGGGGGGTCAGCCGTGCCGCCAGTAGCTTGGCTAATATCTTGGCTTCGGCGTTAATTAATGAGATCGGGCGGTAAGAGGCGCATTCGTCAGGGGGCTTTCCGGGCTTCGGGATCGCCACAATGGTGGCCATTCGTTGATCTCGGGGGAGTTCCCCCGCCGCCAGACTCCCAAGATACATATTCAAAAGATAAGGGGCAGTCACAGCGGCTGTCTTTTTATACAGTTCGATGGGCAAACCATTAGGACCCGCTGCTTTTCCCGATTGCAGGGAACCGATAGCCAATTGTAATTCATCGACCGTTAGGTCAGCTTCCAAGATGAGGGCTTCCTCTGAGGATAGTCTAGGCAACTTAATGTCTTTGATGTACGCCTGTGCCTCTATCGTGTCTATAGTTGTCTGCGATTCGTATGTCTGCTTAAAATGCCCGGCTAATGTGTTCACTATTTCCTCCGGCGCAGCCACCAACAAGCCATCTGGCGTCCGCAGCCGTGCTATCGTTCTCTGTGCTTGTTCCTTTTTATCAAGCCAGGCTAAAAGTTTACTAGCCTTATCATCTATTTCGTATACTGTGCGCCGCGTGGCTTGGATCCATGCCCTAGTCGTCTCCAACTGGTATTCCCTAAATCCACATTGTTTGGTGCGCAGCGCCTGGGATGTCTCTAAGGACGGATTCTGTGCGTGCTGCTCTGTAGCAGTGCGCAGGTCTGATTCAATGTTGTCTAAGTCAGCTTGCGTCGCCCTCCTGTGGCCTGCAACCGAGGAAATGATCTGCCCACGAATCACCGTTTTATATGCTTCCCAAAGAGTACCCGGGGACTGGACTGAGGAAGCATTCTCTTGGAAGTAATGCCGTTTTGTTGTGATTACGTCTTCTGAGATCTTAGGGATTTGTAGATATCCCGGAAATACAGGATAGACACGCTTCCGCGCTTTGTGATGGTGCGTATATTTTAACATTATGGGTGAGTGATCTGAAATGCCACTAGGGCGGATTTCAACATCCACCACCTTCGCAAGATCCTCTGCGTCTGTAAAGAAATAATCAATACGTGACAGGCTATTATGCACCCCGACTGAAAAGTATATTGCCTCGTCTCTGGATGCCTGTATCTCCACACATCTGTAAGCCCGAGAGCATCAATAAACCCCTCCAGGTGCGCAGTGCCTGTCTTAGTCTGCCTGGGGGGATGCCTATCTCTAGTTCCATCAATAACAGCATTGAAGTCCCCACCAATCATTATCTTACCCTCTGGAAGACCCAGTAGAAACGTGCTAAGCGCCAGGAGAGCCACAGAGTGAAGGGCTTGGGGGATGTATACGGACACGATATTGTACTGTTTCCCTTCCCACTGACAGGATATTGCCGCAAAGCGACCCTGGTCATCCATTTGCGTATGTTGTATGACCAGCGGGAATTGTTTACGCACTAAAATCCCCACACCTCTTAAGCCTGAAGAGAACGCCGAATGAACCACCATTTTGTAACCCCAGCGATCCATAGCCCTGCAAGCCGAACCCATCAAGTGCGTTTCCTGCAGCAGGGCCACCGCCGGTGCACATCTCTTTAGATATTGTAGAACGAGACCTCTCTTTATTTTATCTCCCAGCCCATGCACATTCCACGTAAGCAGTGTTAAGGGGGTGACCGGTGACATCAAAGGCATCTGTGAATTGGACTCAGTTCGTGTCTGCGTCATCCCTTTCCCTCATGCACCCTCTGTCCTCTCTCAGAATCATGTACGTTATGCATCCATAAACTTTCCCTAATCACATATTGGAAGTGTGCCATGCCTGCCCTTATACAGAACTGAACCATGAACAGAAAATATTAACATCTTGTTTCCCCCCCCCACCCATCTCCCTACCTCCCAGCTCCCCCAAACCAAACTTCTTCTGGTGTACGCATAGTTGATATATCCTTGGGGTAGGTGTGTATGTATGCAGACGTTTAGTGGTCCCTCTTGTAGGGTACATAACATATCAAACAGTTGTTTCAACAAAGACCATAACCACTGCATCTGCAATTTCATGTTCATCACAATTCGGTTACCACAAAAACAATAAAACAAACCATACCAAACCCAAAATGAAAAACAACCCCCCTCTCCCACCCCCTCCGTGCGTCCCTGCCAGACAGACCCCCAACTATCCGCCACCCGAACTTAGCAGAGTGCTTTACTCCCATGAACAGTACTTTCATGCGGGGGAGGAGAAGTCCGTGGAACACCGCCGCACATCCCCTCCTCAAAAAATAGATTGTCAGCCAGAGCGTGTCACAGTCCGTCGTTCAGTCTTGACATTTTGGTTCTTTACCTACCACATTCGAGTGGGAGGGTCATGTTATACATACTTGGGCCCCTGTAGCGACTGCCCTCCTCTTCTTGGTGAAGCCATATACCATCTCTTTGTGGAGGTGTGACCCAAATAGGCCATGGGTCCTTGCCTCATTCCTCGGTCTAAGTCTGTAGTGAACGGCCTCCCACCCGCTCCCCTCCATGGTCCCTGGAGTCGCCACCTTCCCTGCGTTGCTGCTGCCGCCTCTCCGTTCGTCCGGGTCCTTCCACACGCCGCCACCCCTCGAGCCACTCATGGGCCTCCTCCGGGCTCTCGAAAAACCAGGTTTTTCCATCCGCCACGACACGCACCCTCGCCGGGAATATCATGGAGTATGACAGTTCCCTGCGTCTAAGTTCTTTCTTTATGTCAAAAAAGCTCCCGCGACGTTTGGTTACCGCTGCCGTGTAGTCCGGGAAGAATGACACCACTGAGTTTTGGACACGTAGCGGTGGGGCCACCCTCGCCGTTTGTAGTATAGCATCCCTAGCCCGAAAATTGAAAATGCGAGCTAGGACTGGTCTAGGGGGAGCCCCTGGTTTGGGTCTATCCCCGGGATTCTGTGTGCCCTCTCCAAAGAAAAGAAGGTCGAAAGTCCTCTGGGTTGGAGTCTGTGTTTTATGAGATCTTCAACGTATAGATCCATAGCTGGACTCCCTTCACTTTCGGGAATACCTACGATACAGACGTTGTTGCGCCGAGAGCGCCCCTCCTGGTCGTCCAGTTTCTCCACCATGAGTTTATTTTCTGCTTCCAACTGTCCCACCCTTTGAAGCAGCGCAGTGGTGTCCTTCGACAGAGATTTCGTCACATGTTCTACCTCCGTTACCCTGGCCGTCATCTTCTGAAAGTTTGCCCTCAGGAAGGAGACATCAGTGGAGATGGACCCCACCGTTGATTGCACTTTGTCGAGAGCTGCCATAATATCTTCCAGCGTCACTTTCGTCGCTCCCTCCAGCTCGGAGCTTTTGGCAGGTACTTCTTTGCGCTCAAGCGGAGCAGGAATGTCTTTATTGTAAGCGTATTTATCCAGTTTGCCCTGGGAGTGCGCCCGAGGACCTCTGCCCCCCATTTTCGCCCAATTACGCACTGCGCCAGCCGGTAGTCGCCGCCGCCTGCCGCGGGAGCACACTCCACGCGCTGCCTGTCGGGTTTCCCGCCGCACTGGTAGCTGAAACTAGGCGGGGCCCCGGACCATCGAAGCGTCTTCAATAACTGTGCACAGATGCCTCCGAGCCAACGCCACGGCCAATCTTGCAGTGCTGCAGGTGCCTTTATTGGATTAGCTTGGGTCCAGGGGCAAAGTTCGTAGGCTAGTTAGACACCCTTCTCCTGCATGGGCAGCGAGGGTGTTACTTTGCGCTCCACACCCGTCAGCATAGCAGGGATATTGCCCACCGCCACCTTTACCAGGCCCGCACCTGCAAGTCCCCTTGAATCTTGTGGACCAGCCCACAAGCGTACTTCGTAGGCGAGATGCGCAATCGTCTCTCAGTGCCCTGGCCCCTCTCCTCACCGTGTCCACTCACTCGCGCTCCCCAGCACGGGTCACGCTGCTCTTCGTGTGTGCACCTCGATCACCCCGCCACCGGTAAATGCTCCTCACACTCCATCAACGCTATCAGCAGGGGTCCCGGGTCATAGGTTGGGGCCAACATCCAGTACCTCTTCTCAGCCTGGGCCGTATATATTAATACTGTGCGCCCCTGATCATTGAGCACCGCCGGGGTATCACCTGCCACCAGCGCCACCGGTCGCGCTGCTCTCCGAGTGCGCACTACCTCTGTGCTTCACTTCTTGCCTCGTGGGCCGAGGCTGGCCCGCACAAGCTCCGAGAGCGGGGGGGAGCGGGGGGGGGGACAGAAAGAGTCTTCCGACGCGCCCGCTAAGGGCGTGCACGTACCATGTCCTGCCGCTGCCTATCACCAGCGCACCACTCGTTTTCGGCGCGGCCCCACCGCTCTCGTCCGCCCCCAACGGTCCAAAGCTTACTTCAGTCCCCGGCTGCCTTCACGTGCTCAGGCCACAATCCTCGGTGCGCACCCGCCAGCGATTCTGCAGTCTGTTCTTTCCGGGGAGCAGCGCGATCAGTGCCCCTCACCTCCGTCTGCTAAGAAATGGTTTTTGAGGTAGGATTAATGTCCGGATTTTATGTCGGATTGATCAGGGAACTGGTGTTACACTCGGAGCTCCTCTAGGTTGTGGCCATCTTGCTCGGCTGCAGGCCACGCCCCCCCCCCATGTTCACAATTTTAATTATGTTTTTTTTCTCCTGCTGTATCAATGTCATTCGTGATCATTGTCTCCCTTGTTATGTTTTACTGTAAAAATCACGACACCGCCAGGTAAAGCAGCAATATAGAAAAATGATAAATGAAAAAAACCAGCCTAAGATTCTTTCGGTGCTTGCAAGATGTGGCTTCTAGAGTCATCTTATTTGAACAGGAAACATCACACGTGAACAATATGAACACCATATCAGTCTCATGTAGGTGGCTGACTAGCAGGCACTTTACCATTCAAAATACAAGGCCTTGGAAAGCCCAGAAAAATATTTGATGCACTTTTAAATTCTTTCTAAGCTCTTACAAATAACTGCTGCGTTGACAACATTTATGATGTGAACATGAATTAGCATGAACATTTCCATTAAAGTAGACTATGTATAGCAACACCTTCTGAAAGAAATTGCCACAAGGTTAATGCACAAATAGTAACAATTAGTGGTGTAGCTGGGGGTGACGTGATATAATGCACACATTAAGGCAGACAATGTTGTCCAGTAGCTTCTGTAGCCCTACCTTGTTCTGGAGAGTATGACACAATCATCGACATGTAACAGAACCAGTAGTTGCCCTGCTCCCACCCTAGGCTGCCTATACAGGTATCAGAGATGTAACAAGATCATTAATGTACAGGTAGAAAAGAAGGGGCACCCAAACACAAACCTAACTCCCCACCGGATCTTAATTGGGGAGGTGTACTACTCACTGTACCTGATGCATCCTGTCACATCTGTGTGAAATTGAGTCAAGAAATGCACAATCCGATGTTCCACTCCTGTTTCTAGCATCCTCTTCCATAAATTGGCTCGGTTGACACAGTCACACGCTAAACACAGTTCCATGAACGCTAGATACAAACAACCCCTCTTCGCCTTAGCATATTTACTAATTGAATGGTGCATTGGTCTATGGCACCCTGGTCTTGTCTGAGCCCATACTGTGCCTCAGAAAGTATACCTTTCTCAGTGGCCCACACCTCCAATCGATCTAAGAGAATTTTGCCCAGCACTTTGGCAGTGGGGTCAAAAAGGGAGATAGGGTGAGAACAACAAGGATCTGCTCAATCTCACTTCTTAAATATAGGCACAATGATTGAGTTGAACAATGAGGTGAGTGGGCTAACATGTGTTACACTCCTCAGCACATTCAATATTACTGGGGGCCATAGATCTATGTTTCTTTTGAACAGGTCAAAAGGAACCCCATCCGGGCCAGGTACTTTGTTTCTTGTGCTCCGTTCAATGGCCAGTATAACCTCCTTTAAGGAAATTCCCAGAAAATCTCAATTTTTTTGGGATTGACCTTTCAAGGTATTGTGTCTTGGGACACAGTGCTTCCATACACCTTAGAGAAATGTGCCACCCACAAATGCGTTGGGGTGATTGTGTTCAAGCTAGTGTAGTGGTCCTCTGCCAAAAAAAGGTGCATTTATAATTTTTCAGAAATGGGATCCATAATTTTTATAGCTGCAAAAAGAACAATTGATTAACAGAATGTTGAACAATGTCAAACATTCACCGCATTACAGAGATCTGGGCCTAAAGCCAAATTGTTTTTGCTCTCCATGTCATACCAGTTTAACCCAGCCATATGCAAATCAGTCTTGACCCTGTTCCCCATGGGAACAGTCCCGCCCGAACTGCCAGGCCAGGTCCTCCCTCGACCAGAAACAAGCATCCAGCTCAGGGAGGACCCCGGCTTTGCAGTTCGGGCTGGATTGTTCCCATGAGGAACAGGGTCAAGACTGATTTGCATATGGCTGGGTCCAAACTGGGGTGGTGTAGTGAGCAAAAGAGCGATGGATTTAACCCAGATCTCTTGACTGAGGGTAAATGTTTGATTCATTCATCATTCCATCCATCATTGGTTACAGCAGCTCATTTGTATCGCTGGTCTCTCGTAATTGCTCCCAAACTTCCCGCCTAGTAACTTTCTTTCTCTCTGTAGTTTCTTCCTTATAGCGTGATCTACATGTCCTTACCGCCTTCATTATTCCTGGTGACCTTTTGAGGGCCTTGATTAAACAGCTACATATGGAAGAACAGGCCCTATCAAATCATTTATTTTTCTTTGGTTCCCTACTAGACAGCGGTAGAGCCAGGAGCTCAGTAACAGATTTACATATTACGTTATAAACTGTCAGCAAGTGAGCAGAATCCACCCAGTCCCCAAACATACCATCAGATGTTCTAGGCTCTTAGCTGCCAGTTCTATTAGTGAATGGCCAGAATCTACAATGGCTCGTTTGTCCTAAATACCTCTATTCTTATCTGCCTCAATTGGAGGAGTTGCGTGGGTATGCATTGATTGAGTGAGGCCTATCATTAGTCATACAGTGAAGGTGACTTGGTTCAGGGGCAAAGCTGGAGCGAGATCTACTGTTAGTACTATATTCAACCTGCTCATGATCTTATTAAAAACATCCTCACAAAGATTATGCAGAAAATGCAAATGATCCACTTCTTCATCATGGCCAATGGTACCACACACAGCATTCCTTGAGATAGAATAAGGTCTGCTATTAACCCCCCCCCCCATCCATATTACAACAGAGTCACCCTTTAAATCTTCAAGTGTCGCAATTAGAGCCCTGTTGATTGAGTGTGTTATTTCACTATTCGTGCAATCAAAACTGTTGAGATAAAAATTAACCAAAACAAGTGTCAAGCTTGCATAAAGAGACACACAGATAATCTGAAAACATGGCTTGTTAAGAAAGGCTTTCCTTCTTGTACCTGATAAAGAGACAGACAGAAGATTTAACAGACCTCCCCTATGATGCCCAGACTTAGATCCAGTAGCTGGTGTCTCAAGAGAATAAAAGCCATTAATATGAACACTGTCTTACATCCAAGTTTCCTGTAGACACCCAATATGGCAATTCATTATCAACCTCTACCTGTTGACATCCTTATGTTGACCAGTAATACTGGCCACATTAAAAAACGGCAAATTTAAATCTGGTGGTGATGCCACAAGGAATGATTTAGAAGTTACTATTGCCTCAGTTTATGAGGATGGAATAATCGCGTCGTGAGTCTATGGCAATTGAATCATTGGTCACTTGTACTAAAATACATATAAAAAGTTTGTTACTAATTATTTAAACATGCAGTAAAATGTTGATTGCCATATAATATCAGATCATCACCAAAAAAAGAATATAGATAAAAAATATTCAGTATAAAAATACAAGACATTTAAGCTTCAGAATGAGGTCCCATATCTCTTCCTAGTAGCAAAAGCACATCGGATGTAATTCAGTACTGCTATACAGAAGCTGTCATTGCTTAGTTGCTGCAAATAAATTAGTGCCAACTTCTATTGCCTTATATTAGCAAAATGCAAAATGGGGACCAAAAACCTTTTGTGATGGCTAGTGTAAAGGCCACAGTAGAGCATACATTGCAGAGTGCTTTGATCAGATATATTATCACATGGACAGAAGAAAGACTTGAGAACCAGGAGCCCTGTTGAGGAAATGTAACTAAAAAGTGCTTATTATTAAAACATAAACAAGTCAGATAAAATCTGTATTCAGTACTAAAAACATACTCCAGTAATACTTCAGGCCAGGAGACTGCTTATTGAGATGATAGGAGTGTCTGACTTCAGCTGTCTTAAGTCCTGCAAACGACTACTCATCTGTCTCTGGGAGAAGGACGCTTTGACCTATGCTTTTGAGCGTGTATCAATCAGCCCTGGATTATGAAACAGCTCAGAGAAACAGTGTTCTTTTAATGCAGTGTTCTCATAATGTAGCCAAGGAATCACTAGGGCATTATCAAGGTGGAAACAATCTGATGATCTCCCCTGAGAACCCAGTTTCTTGATTACTGCAAATCTTTAAACACAACAGTAAAGGGGCTTTTTTGACAGCATCTTCCAGAAAATCAAACCCGACTTTTGAGTGACACATACAATTTGAGCATGCTTGTGGTAGGGACAACAATCTTTTAAATAATTTATTTTCAACTAGTTAAAGTTGTTCTGCAGTCTTATAGCCTCATGCCTCAACCCCATAGCTCTCCGAACCCCTACATTTACTTTTGTAAATACTCATAATATACTTCACTGGCTTGTGCCCCAATCTACATACAAAATTGAAAACCGACTCCATGCCCCTTTGGAGTTGATTCACCCTACAGTTTTTTAGGAGATCTCAATTCTGCCGGGGATCAAATGTAGACTAAGATACGTAAAGTTTGACACTTTAGCAAGCTTGACTCCACTTAGTTTGTATTTCCATGTTTTTATATTTTTATACCTAATTTCCACAATTTAAGATTTATTAACATTAGTTTTAAGGCCTAGATCATCCATAAAAGTTGCAAAGGCATCCAAAAGGGATTGAAAACCATTTGCAGTTCTAGAGATTAAGATGGCGTCATTCGCGTAAAGTAAGACAGGTACAGCCCTATGTCCCTCAAGAGGCAGATCCCTCCCTGAACGGCATAAGAAATGTTCCAACTGATTTATATAGAAAATCAAAATCAATAGGGCCATCACACAGCCTTGTTGAACTTCCAAAGTAGAGTGAACCCTAGGAGAGAGTTTGCTATTTACCCCATAATGAATCCTTGCCATGGTATCCCAATCCATACTTCTAAGGCTTGATCAAATCCTAGTCCCTTCATAACCTCCAAAAGTTAGAATCAATTAACCAAGTTGAAGGCATAAGGGAGGTCCATAAATGATAAATGGACACACCCTCTCTTGGCCTTGATATATTTCCCACTGATGAGCTGTAGATTGAGACACTACTCTATCGTACCTAGCCCGGCCAAAAACCGTACTGTATCTTAGACAAAATCAGTTTTTCTTCAAGCCATGTCTCTATCCTAGCAGCTAAAATTCTGCCCAAAATTTTCAGTGAGCTGTCTAGTTAGGAAATTGGATGGTAGTGGCTACGAGAGGACATATTCCCCTCTTTAAAAATTGGGACTACAATAGCCTCCTTCCAAGATGCTATAGATTTCCGTATTATAGCCTCCCTTATTACGTTAGTTAGCAAAGGAGCCCAAAATTCACTGCACTCTTAAACAAGTTTGTCTGTCCCGGAGCGTCCCCAAAAGGCTGCAGTAACTTCCCTTACATCAATGGATAGACTAAGTTGTAAAGCAGCTTGTTTATCATAGGGTAATTGCAATTGTAATTGTATTTATATAGTGCTTACTACCCCTGATTAGGCGTCAAAGAGCTTTTTCTGCAAGTAGCACACTACTCCGGAACCCAAAAAGGATTAGTGGTAGATTAGTATAGTGAAATTTGAGTTAATTTGAGCCGTGGACATGTGAGTCTGTTAGTTGGATTTAAAAGGATAATGAGGGAAGAATCTTGAAAGTGTTTATTGGGAGATAATAGTAGTAAGATGAGGTTTGGGATGTGTATAAGGAGAGATGGAGGATGAAAGAATCTCTAGAAATGGATTAGGGAGATCATAGTAGTAAAATTAGTTTTGGAATGAGTCAAAGGAGGGATAGGTGAGGAATGAATTTAAAAGGGTTGTTTGGGAGATTATAGTATTAAAAAAATGAGGTTTGGAGTGATCCAAGCAGAGATAGTGGAGGGAATAGTCTAGAAAGGATTACTTTGTAGATCATAGTATTAGAATGAGGTTTGACAGGAGTCAAAGAGTGACAGTAGAGGATTGAGAAAGGTATAGGGTGAAATATAGGGTAGTACATTGGAGAAAGTTAAAGGTTTTCTGGTTTTCTTTACAGTAGGAGTAACACAATAAATATATAGATACATAAGTACATATTATCATACAGATTTATATCAAGAAATACACATATCTAGATGCATGCATATAATCAAATCAAATGTTTATATACATAGGGATATGCAGTACATTTGTGTTTGAGTATGGTGATTATGTAGGAAAGAGTCAACTTTTGAGTGGTGTATGTTTGGGAGTAATGAATTCCATAGCTTGGATGCTTGGACAGAGAAAGACGTGCCACCTGTGTTTTTTACTTGCATGGTGGGATTTTGAGGCGAGGTTGCAATCTGGAGCGGAGGTTCCTTTGTTCAATGTATTTGGTGATTTTATTCCTGATGAAAAGCGGTCCTGTTCCATGTATTTCTTTGCGGGTGATACAAAGCAGCTTGAATATGGATCTCACGGCTACTGGTAATCAATGTAGGGCCCTTAAGGCAGGGGAGATGAAGGCTTGTGGCTTTACATGAAGGAGTAATCTGGCAGCGGAGTTCTGAATCCATTGTAGTCTTTTCATAGTTGCTAAAGATGATCTGTGGTAGAGGCCATTGGCTTAATCAAGTTTAGACAGTACAAGAGAGATAGTGGCTTGAACCATGTGTGGAAATCCCAGGTGGGGAAAGATACGTCACAGAGTTTTCATAGTAATGAAGCTTGTTCTTGCTAGTCTGTCTACTTTGGCATTCATTGATAACTTGGATGACATGATAAATCCAAGATTTCATAATACCTTAGATATTTTAGAAGGTGGTCCCAGATCGCCGATCAGGCACAATGTGGGTAATAATTTTTCCAATCGCCACTTGGAAGCATTCAATTTGAGATGGCTGCATGTCATCAACGGCTCTGAGGCAACTGAAGATTTGTGAGTTTCTAATGTCTTCGGGGCGTTCCAGTTTAAGGAGTATTTGTCTGTCATCTGCATAGTTATAGCATGTGAGCTGAAATTCATTGAGGATTGTCGGGAATTACTTCATGTAGATGTTGAAAAGCAAGGGTGAGATGATAGAGCCTTGAGGGACCCCTGCTTTTGTGAAGTACGGTTTGGATGAGAAAGGTAGAGAATGGATGACATTTGTTCTGTTAGAAAGGTAGAGCCAGTCGAGGGCAGTCCCCTCTATGCCGACTTCATAGAGTCTTTGGATTAAAGTGTCATGGTCAAATATGTTGATGGCAGCTGAGAGGTCCAAGAGAAGTAGTGCAGCAATCTAGTTGTGGTCTACTGTGTTTTTAAGGTTATCCCAGATGGCGATGAGGGTAGATTCTGTGTTTCTTCCTGCATGGAATCCTGTTTGCAAGTCGGAAAGTATGGCGTTATCTGCAATGAATTGTGACATCTGTGCAAATGCTGCTCTTTGTGTCAGTTTGCCCAGGAAAGGTCCATTGGTAATCAGTCTGTGGCTGTCAGGGTCAAGCAAGTCCAAGTTAGTTTCTTTAATAATGGACATATGTATGCCTTTTTTCAGTCTTCTGGAAAGACTCCTGTAGTTAAGTAATCACTGATTCTTCTTCTTACTGGTGTAGCAGCAGAGGTAGTTAGAAGAATGTTGTTGAATATTTGTGGTGGACAAGGGTCAGAAGGGCTGCCGGCAGGCCTGCTTGCTTTGACCATGCCCATAAACTCACTTTGTGATATTTGTTTGAAGGAATGGAGAGGCTGAGTTAGCCTGTTCTTGAAGGATATTTTGGTTAATAGGATGGTGCTGGTGATTTTCCTTTCTTTTAAATAGGAGTCCAACATGTCTGCTTTGATTACGTAACGATTTACCAGTTTGTCTGTGAATACTTGAGTAATGGGATAAGTGCTTCCTATGCATTTAGGTTTAGGAAATTCTGTGAGAATTTTGTAAAATTCTTTATTTGCACATTCAGCATTTAGAATTCTATCTGAATAGTACCTTTTTTTTTTAGCTTTTTTGATAGCTGACTAGTATAATCGGTTAAGTTTCTGTAGTTGAGGTTTGTCTTGATTGTTCTTTGTTTTGAGCCAGGTGCATTGCATCTTTCTTATTTGCAGCTTTATCTCTTTTAGTTCTGTATTGCTCCAAGATGTCTGTTTTCTTTTGTCCTAGTTTTGTTGTTCTGAATGGTATTAGGACAACAAAAGCTTCCTGTAGGCACTTATATAGTTTTGAACAGAATGTATTGTGTCTAGATCTGTGTTGGATGTTAGTTGTGTTTCGAAGTATTCAAAATTGAGTTTGTTCCACAGTCGATAGGTGAATGCTTGTAAGGTTGTTTTAGGTGTGTTGCTTTGGGGTGTTCTATGTTGGAAATCTATCAAATGGTGGTCTGACCATGTGACTGGAGTAATCGTTTGAAAGGTTACTAGTTGCCGGATTTGTAAAAATAACATCTAGGATGTGTCCAGCAATGTGTGTGGGTTTGTGGACGTTCTGATGTAGGTTCAGTGTGTCAGGGCCAGCTATGATGGTTTTGGATGGGGCATATTGGGTTTGTCAAACCAAATGTTGAAGTCACCCAGATTGCATAGGTTGGAGTGTAGTGTTATCAGGTTTGAAACTGTGTCTAGAAATGTGTCTAGTAATGTTGCATTGCTGGGTGGAGGTCTGCAAAGAAGATATAAGTCAGGAAGAAGTAGTGTAGGGTTGCATCTGGTGAAGAGGGCCTCACAATATGGTATAAAAGCATTGTTTCCTTTAATGAGATGTATTGTTTGCTTGAATATAACAGTTAGTCCATCTCCTCTTTCGCCTATACGATTTTGTGTGATAGTTTGATAACCTAGAGGAATGGCTTAATGCAACACTGGAGCCATCTCATCTCCCAATCATGATTTAGTTATGAAGAGTAAGTAAGGTTGTATGTCAGTGAGTAGGTCGTAGATGTGAAGCTGGTTTTTAGAGAGTGATCAAGCATTTATTAGTAGGCAGTTTAGAGATTGTGTTTGGTGATGGTATGACTTTGCTTTGTAGAAGAGTGAGCTGTATTTTTGAACTTGTAGCAGGTGTGTCATTAGTGCTGCTATTAGCTGTATGAGGTTAGCAATTGTCTTGCCTTTCTATTTCATATTTCTCGTGCGGCAGGCTTAGAAGGCATTTTGATGGGTCTGCATGTGTCAGTTGTGGAGATGGTGTTTAAGAGTGAGTTGGCGAGCTGTTTTGTTTTTGTAGAGTAGGCTTGTTGTATAATAGACATGGAGATTTAAAGTCGTGAAAAGTGGCATGTTGTTTATTTTGTTAACGTCTGTTTAGGGTTGAAGGTGTATGAGTTAGGGGTGGTGGTGCAGCATGTGGGTCATATTGTAAGGCACTGAACTGTGCAATAGATGAGAGGCGTTTGAAGAATTGTTGTGTTGGTGTATTTCTGTTAGGTATGGGGGAAAAGAGAAAGGTTGGCAGTAAAGATGGTTTAGGATGTGTATTATTTGTGTAGTCAGGAGGTGGGAGTGGACGTATGTTTCTAGTTTGTGATGGAAAGTATTATGGAATAGTGTGTGTGTTTTATTTTGTTGGGCTGGTGTGTGTGTTATGTATTGTTTTTGTGGAGTAGTGACAGGAGATGATGAGGTAGTTGTTTAGTTGTTTTACGAGAAGGATTTGTATGTGAAGTATTGTTGGTGAGTGGAAGATGAATGTTAAAGGGGTGGTGACGTGTTATGTAAGAGTGTATGTTGCGAGTGTTTGTGTTAGATTTAATATCTGGAGGAGGTAATCTGTGTGGAGAAGTGGACTGTGAGGATTGTTTTGTTGTGTGTTTTTGGCAAAAAGAAGAGTATGGTATTGGTGGATGAAATAATGCAGGGCTGGGTATAGGTTTGGTGGTGACAGTAAGGGGTCTGTTAGGAGCACTTAGAGGGTAGAGCTGGTGCTTTATATGAACAGCAAGTGTGTGTCTGGATGGATTAAAGTTATGTATAATGTGGCTTTGTGTTGTGTGTTGGTGATATGTGGATTTGTTGCAGGTATAGGATAGAGTGGTGCTTTGTGGAAGAGTGAAGGTGCCATTATGTGGCAGGTGGGGTAGAAGGGTGTATATGTGTGGGTTGTGGGGATTTGTAGTGTTTTTTTAAATAATGAAATGTGGTTAGGGTTTGTTTGTAGTACATGAGTCGAGTGCATTTGCTATTAGTGTATTAATATGTTTGTTGATGGGTTAAGATTGGTGCTGGTGAATGGAAAAAAGGGCAGCATTTCTGGCCCTAGGCCGGACTTGTGCTGAACAGGCTCAAACAGGCAATTACCCTTATCCTCTCCGCCCTTAGCCTCGACACCCAGGCTGTGACACCCTGAGACCTAAGCCTAAATATCCCTAGTGATCAGGTGACACTTTCGGCCAATGGGAATTCATAACCCTAACCAGTCAGAACACTAGTCCTAAGCCCTACGACCAATAGACGACCAAGTCCTTACAACCAATCACAGCCCTAGTCCTAGGAACTAATCAGAACTCTAACCCTAAGCCCTAAGTCCAAAGGAAAACCTAGCCTCTGGAACCAATCAGAATGCCAATTCTATCAGCCAATCAGAACCCTAACCCTAAACCCTAAGTGCATTAGGAATCCCGATATAGGCACCTATCTGTGCACAGATGTAACACAACCAATAGGACACATAAATCAGGGGACTGTGACCTTCAACACAGGCTGATGGCATAGGGGCAGGGAAGCTGCTCCTGAAGACCAGAATCTACTTGGAGATAGACAGGCTTTGCAGGTCCAGGTTTTAACCCTGCAGGTAAGGGCCAAATCTAAGCCACTTAATATACTGCTTTTTACACATTTAAACAAATCACTTTTTTCTAGCCCAAAACAAGTGTTACATACACTTTCCAAACAGAGTTTAAACCATAAAGTAGATGAAGCAGTCTTTTAAACACACCCTGCTTAGCCTCTGAGGGCGTGCTTTGCCCTTTTCACTTTAAAAATCAAAAACTGAGGGGAGGGAAAGGGGTGGGTATGGGTTGGGGCTCGCCTTTGCCTCTGCTTCCCCAATAAGTCATTACTGCTCAAACTGTATTATGGTCATTATCTCCTATATTTTCTTATTTAAAGCCTGGAGAGAACAGTATTGTTAATATTGCCTAAAAGCAGGTTAATTATTTCTTATGCCACATCATTGGGTCAGATTAATAAATACTGCTTTTGGTATCATTGTTACTTGTACTGGTCTAGGAATTCAACCTAATACATTGCCTGGGTTCCCTGTAATAATAATGGATCACAGTCTTGATTGTTTCTATTGCTTGATTGTTCATGATTGCTTGTGCTTCTTTGGGCCTTGCCTGATGAGTCATTATTGCTTATGCTGCCTGATTGTTATGATGGCTAATGCTGCTTAGCTAAACTATCATAAACTAATAGATGCCTGATCACTGGATACGCATGCTTTCAAACCCTTTGTTTACAAATAATTTCCCCCAAAATCGTCTCTTTTCATGTGGTCATCCACATTTTTATGAACTGAACCTGCTGTTTAGTTTTTACTCTATATGCTGGGAAACTGCTAACCTGGTCCAAGTGCATTTGCTCTACACCCTAAAAATATGTTTAAGTGGCTAACACCTAAATAGCATGTTTAACATTCCTATAAGTCCAAAGTACACCTATGGCATGGAAAATTAAGAGTCACCTATGGACTGCAACACTACTGTGCCGTTCACTAGTGTGACCAGGCAAACAGGACTCCAGACCTGCCACAGCAGCCTGGCAGCTGCAGTTTAAAACTGTGACCCGGTCTGTCAAAATAAACCCTTTTACGGAATAAACTCTTCTTTTTAATATTAATAAGTCACCCTTACATTAAGTAGTACCTAAAAGCTATTTTAACTGTAGCAAGATGGATGTTCAATAACAAAACACTGGAATGCACCTTTAGATTTAATAATACTATTTGTGGTTAGGAAACACCTAGAAATATAATTCTTGGACTCATTCTGATATTTATTAAAAGTAAAATGGCAAAGTAAATTTTTATAACAATTAAATAACAATTAAGGAAAAGGTACCTTTAGAAAGTTACCCCTTTCCTGCCTACATCCTCTGGATGCTAATTTGCATTAGCTTCCAGCTGTAGCCCTCTGAGTGCTCAAGCCTTGAATGAGGTGAGAAAACTGCTCTCAGAGTAGGGACAAAGGCCTGGGTGTTGGATGCTATTTCTGTTCCTCTGGCAGGATGACCATTTGGGCACCCAAGAACTACACTAACTTCAAAGGGGCCTTCCCTGTTACAGGCAGATGTCAGATGACACTCACAAAGATCTGGTCTTAGTTTCCCAGTCAGGCAGTCTCTAATTATAGAAGGGCAGGAGCTGACCGCAGAACTGGTTTGAAGTGACCATAGTGGAGAGGTTTCTCATTTCCCAAGCCACATCTCTGGGGTTGGTAGACAGGTTCTGCACAAGGGGAAAAGGATTTAACCATCTTTGATTTAGGCCGAGCGGATCACTGTGGGATTGTATGCAGTAGAGAATGCAGGAACTGCTGCATAGGTAGGATTAGTCCTGGGAACTTTTTCCCTATTTTTAGAGAGTGGCTGGAGTCACCCTCAGCCACAAGCTAGTGCCAGGCATCAATGTGGCATCCCCTGGGACCCTCTTCAGAACACTCAGGACATGTGGATGAACACAAAATGGACTGAACCTGCTATTTGATACCTATGAGGGCACCTGAGGTGTGGGGCCTGCTCACAGTCTTACCCTGGACAAAGAAGTGGATTCCAAGGGTTAGTTGACTGGCCTTCTTTGAAAGATACAGAGCCACCACAAGCTCCTTGAAAAGCCCACCTGACGTTTTCAACTGGACCTGACCTGAACCCTGCTAGTGGTCTCTGTTGGAGTAAGTCTTGAGCCCCCCAAGTGTTGTCTCCGAGGCACTGTTAAAGTGTAATTCCCCTAACAGCTCTGACAAACCTGGGACTTAAAACATTTTTGGACTCCAGACCTCCAGAAGACCGGGACAGACCTCCTAAGTTAATGAGTTTAAGGTGCGTTGCCGCTCGGCTGAAAAAGCAGGTTTCTCCCACTCTAAACATTTCTGCAGCAACAAATCCAATTCAGCAATACCTCATCAGGAAGGTATCTGGCCTCACTGAGTCCTCTTAGGCTACACCTACCGCTGGAGGGCTACAAGCTCTGAAAAAGAGACTAGGGGACTGAATTAGTAAGGTCTTGAATCAGGGTTGTGTCACTTTTGTGGGGCAGCCCTGACAGAAAATCATTTTAGAGATTCTCTAAGCCATGCAAAGCCACCTAGCACAATGCTGTCTTGCATTACATGACATCAGGGAGACATGTTCCCATGCAACCACCCATGGAGTTTGCCGCATTCCTAGATTTACTGTGGTAAGTGAACCTGGGAATGTGTCAAAATGCTTTGCCTCCCTGAACCAGTTGTAACAAGGAGAAATATAATGTTTTCGCCTTGTTACTCTCTCCTTATCCGTGTGCTCATTCTGCTGCACACATAGAAAGAGGAACATGCCCTGTTTTTGTGCAGGAAGGTTTACCTTACTGCACAAAAATAATCCCGCCTGTAATGCAGGCACCCCTGCACCATGGTGCAAGAGTTCTTGCATTGGTGCTAGGCAGCACACAGTGCGCATGTACAAGAAAGCAGCAGAAATGTGCCATATATTGAAATAGTGCTTTCTGCTGTCTCCCTTTCTCTCAACGCAGCACAGCAACTTAGATTGCATGAATTGTAAGTAAATATCCCCCTAAAGCCAAAAGTAGAATTCTTGACCAGGTGAAGGCGGCAAAAGTATCTGGCCTGCAAGAGGACTTCACTGGGCGCAAAATCAGAATTATTCCCGCTCTGAGCTTTTCCCGCTAAAACTAAAAACTTTACCTGGACATTGTCCAACACCAATATGATGTAATTTAGCCCTCTTTGCATACAGACTGCTGCCGTGCACCGCTGAACGATTTTGACTTCCAGAAAAAAAGACAAGGGTGAAACCTCCAACAGGTCAAACCTGGTTCCTGAGGCTGACCCGCGTTTCATCGCATTCAGCCTTAAATTGCAACCAGGTGCTGCTCTACAGCAGCTACTTGACCGCGTTTGGCCCTCAATGATATTTGGTGCTATTTTTATTTAAAACTTTAAAAATTCATGTCTCTGGTTCACCTTGTATTTTTGTCGTTTTGCTATCATTTTGCTTGTTAAATTATTCTTTATATTTATAAATTAGAGTGGGATTTTAATTGGTTCTTCTAACTGCTTTACACATTTTCTTAAGATAAGCCTGTTTGCTCGGCACCACAGCTACTAGGGATAGTGACATTATTACTTTTGGTGGACTACCACCCACCCCAATTAAAAATTCTGTTTCTCACAAGAACCCTTAAATATAGCCACTTCCTTTGTAAATACATTTTTAACCAGAGGTACTAGCCTAGTGTGTTTTAAAATGCACCACTTACCTTTATTCATTTTGAATACATACTTGGGGTATAACACTGACCAATCAGTTAAAGTGATTTTTACATTTTATTCATCTATGAATTATTTTTTGGGAGGAAATAATCCATATGTTCTTGAAAAATATTTTGGGATTGGGGAGAGGGTGGTAAAGGTCACAGAGTTATCAAATCTCCCACAAAAACTATTCTATAATCCTGGCCTTGTCATTGTACTCTGTAAGAATACTGCTTGTTTTTGTAAGTAAAAGAGTTTTCTGGTTTATATAAGCAGCAGAGAGATATCATAAATGCAGGCTGTTGGAATAACCTTGAAAAATATTTGAGCCATTTGTCCTTGATGAAAGATTAATGGAGTCTACATCACATATGGCAGAGAGCTGTGCTGGCAGAGCTGCACCACTGACTTCCTAGGCACAGCTCTTGGTCAGCCTACGCCAGCAGTCCTGTTTTTTTTGTAATTCTTGGAACGGGTATTCCTGTAATTTAATGAATCAGCAGCACGTGTTCAAGAGGAACAGTAAGCTCCAGATGGTGTAGATCCGGAATATCGAGTGACAGCAATATTGTGACAAAAATATCGAGGACCAAAATAACGACAGGTGGATATGTATAGATTTTCTATACCTAACTCCACATATGTACCTTGTTGATAGATATTTATATATATATATATATATATATATATATATATATATATATATATATATATATATATATATATATATATATATATATATATATATATATATATATATATATATATATAACCTACTGGCAGTCACCAGTAGGTAGTTATAGTTAGGACCTCGTTTCCATAGGAAAATCGTTTTTTGACTTGCCTATATCTTTGGCCTCTGTGATGAATCTTCACAAAATGTACCCCAAAAAGTGTGCCTGAGATTCTTGTTGTGCCTAGAATGTTTTGGGGGCTGAGAAAAAGGGGGGGTCCAAAAGTGTGCATTTTCTATGTTAATTCGCATAGGACTTTTAGGCATGACTGCAGCCCAAACCGCTAAACGGAATTACACCAAATTTGGCAGAAAGGTTGCTGTTGGTCCAGAAAGTGACCTTTTTGTAAATTGTTGTAAATCAATTCAGCAGTTTTGGAGATATTAAGGGAAATCCAAACTAAGGTATCCAGAGGCGCGGACCCTTCGCAACGCCTAAGCGGAGCTTTGCGACCCCCCGTGTCAGAAGTTCTGTGATTGACTCACCGCAACCTGTGAAGAATGTTGCGGTCCCCATTGTCCCTGGGATAAGTTTTGAGACTAAATAGTATGGAGAGGGTCAGGGTAGAGATACCCTGACCCTATAGGTGCATTGTAGGGGGTGTCTGAGGGACCTCTTATGAGTTTAAAAATGTGGCAACGTCACTGACCATGTCATGCAGTGCATTGCAGGGGCGTAAGTTATAGTTAGCTCAGGTAACTATAACTGCTGAATTTCACGGGTTTTGTACAAATGAAATCTGAGCCTAACTATAACGTCCCTGTAACCTTTGTTTTTTTCAGTGAATATATATATATATTGATATTATCCAAGATACATACAAGTGGAGTTAAGAATAGTAAATCTATGCTTACCTATATGTGCTTACCTCCTCAATATTTTGGTTTTTGATATTTTGGCCACAATATCGAGACAACCTGATGTTCCACCATCGATATTCCAGACTATAATCACTCCAGATAGAACCAAATGGACTACCTCACTTTAGCAAAACATATCAATTATGGAAAAGTAAAAAGAAAAATGTTCTTTGACCTGTTACATGCCTGCTTGCCTCACTCCAAACATTAGGTCATATATAGATACTAAGGGATATATTTATTACCCTTGTGGTGCAAGGCAATACAGCAAGTCACTTTGCTGTGCTGCCCTGTGTCACAGAGAAAGGGCAGGAATGCACCGTATTTATCCAATACAGCGCATTCCTGACCTTTCCCCTTGTGCTGGCACCATTTTGGCAGCATAGTGCCAACGCTGGTACCTTTGCACCTTTGTGCAAGGGTGCCTGTTTTGTAGGCTGGATTGTTTTTGTGCAGGAAGGGGCATCTTACTGTGCAAAAACAATCATGAGAGGCTTTTTCCTCTTTCTGTGTGTGCTACCAGAAGGGAGCACACATAGAAAGTGGAAAACACAGGGAGAAATAAGCATATTTCTCCTCGTTATGCCGCTCCTGAGGAGGCATATCCTTTTGGAGCATTCCCAGGTTTGCCAGGTTTGGTAATTCTGGAAATGCGTCAAAAGACATAGGAGTTATGTGGGAACACACACATAATGCCCATGGAACGCCTCCCTGGTGCAGAGTAATGCAACGCAGCAATTTGCACCGTGTTGTATTACTCCAGATTTATGAAGCCGTTTAAAGCTACACAAAGTGACTTTGTGTGGCTTCATAAATCTGACTTAGAGGTTGGCTTCACGCATGTACCACGTTGCGTGGTGCAAGCATGACACAAACCTCTCATAAATATGCCCCTAAATATTGAATGCAAGAGGGCTGCCTTTTTAGGTCTTGCGCCTAGCGTTGCAGTTTGCAGCACTGCTCGCGCAGCGAGAGACCTCTTGTAGAGGTATAAAAGACAGCATGCAATTGGCCAAAGGCGGGCGCATTGCTTCGCCCACGGCCTATTGGTGTCGGTTACCCGCACCACCGCCATGTGGTTTCAACTATTGTGCACTGTTGTGTGCATGATAATTGAAAACACATGTCTCGGTGTGGCAACCACGAGCGCACACCAGCAGCTCCCGCATCTCGTTTCATCCCTGTGTCCACCACTCCTCCCCTTTCTAGTCATTGCTTGTTTTTCAAGTGCAGCCTCATACACTGTAAAAAGTTGTCAACTCCCCTTAAGCGCCGTAGCTAGGCAGGCATGGCAGCTAGAACCTTTAGGTATAAAGTGTGCTGAGTGCGAGGTGAAGTCGAGTTCAGGTATTTACAAAATTGGCAAACCGTCTCTGGAAACGTGAACATTTAAAAACAGGAGGTCGCCTGTTTTGTTCATAAAAACGGCCAGCTGCAGCTCGCATGTGCCTGGCTCTCGTAAAACATTTACAGTTGTATGGCGCCCCTGGATCGCTCCCAGACCGTGTGCTTGCCCTGGGACTGTGAGCACACAAAGGCTGGGGCTGTCCTGCATCTTCTGCCCATGGAGTTGCGTGTTCTGGAAACCTGGACTTGTTTTGGGGTCCAGACTCCTTCACGAACTCCACTTTCATCTTTTGGGGGCAGTGTTAAGTCGCATAATGCCGGTCACTTGTCCAAATACAGCGGTGATAGCTTGCCTTTGGTCTTATACGGAGTTGAGAGTCTAGGACAGCAAGTTCCTCATAATCTGCTTCTTGTAGGCCACACGGAGGCACTTTCAAAGGTCTGGGGTACGGGTCTGTGGGAGATTGGGGTGTCAGCCTGACAGCAGCAGAACTCTCGGGGTGCTAGCGCAAGAAGGTCATTCACGGCAGTTGTGTTTCTTTCCAGTCTGGGATTTGTAGTGCTGCCAATCCCACTGTAGAGTCAGGACTGCAAGTCCCATAATGCACAATACAAAAAAACCTGCTCTATAGAAGCCACTCGCGCATGGAACATTGAGGTGTCCCGTTCATGTTTTAAGTCCACGTAGAGCGGTTTTTACAGGGCGTGGCCTGGGCAGGGGCGTCCTCTGTGCAGAAACATTACGGAGGCTGGAGCGAGTCTGAAATCTGGGAACAGGAAGTTGTTGTGCGTGTTGGACACACTCTCAGAAGCCTGCCAAGGATGTAGATCGCTTGTCACTGGGGCAACACTCAGCAGCTGAAGGAAAGCTGGGCTTCGCTTCTTCCCACAACACTCGAGGTGTCACTCTAACTACTGCAGCTGCTGCAAGCCTCGTAGGCACCTACTGCTGCTGAGAAAAGAACGTGTCGTCCCACGTTCGCTCTGCTTTAAGAATAAGCGTGTAGAAGTTACGGATGTGCTGTACGCTTGTTTCTAAAACCAGGAAGGGATTTTGTGTGGCAGTGAAGTTTGTGCTTTCCTGTTAGTGATGCTACTGTGCTGTGTACCTTCTCTGTAGCCCATAATAGAAGCACACTTTCAGAGGTCTGGGGTACGGGTCTGTGGGAGATTGGGGTGCAAGCCTGACAGCAGCAGAACTCTCGGGTGCTAGTTTCATGCGCGAGAAGGTCCTTCACGGCAGTTGTTTTTCTTTCCAGTCTGGGATTTGTAGTGCTGCCAATCCTATTGTAGAGTCACTACTGCAAGTCCCATAATGCACGATACAAAGAAAAAACCTGCTCTAGATGAGCCACTCGCGCATGGAACATGGAACTTGTTCAATAAAATGAAATTGCTATTTCAAAAAGAAATGCAGGAAACACTACACCCTTCCACATATAACCCCTCGTTGGAAGTAGTAAGATCTATATAAATGCAATTACATGTATGTAATAGGGTAATACCAGTTCGTATTTGAGTACCACCCGCACGATTTATGTACTCTGCCCTCAAACACATGTTTTAATGGAAAAAGTACGACAATCTTTTTTTCTACTCCACAAATCAGAATTTCTTGTATTTTAGCCATTAACCCGTGGCTCAATTACACTAAGTTCAGCCAGAGGCTCCTGAATGAGGTATTATTCACCTGTGGACAAACTATCAAAGGCTTTATAAAAAAAAAAACGACTCACTGAAATACCCTGCTAGTCGCAGGAACGGTATTTCTGCCGAGGCCTCGTGACATGGTAATTAGTTTGGTCTTTTATTTTCATCATGCATTACAAAAAAAAAACATTTGAAATGTAAGTTGTCTCGCATTGCTGAATGTTTGCGCTATTGATGTTGCATTACTATTAACAACACCAATAGCTCAACATTTTAGTGATGCGAGACCTATTGCATTGCAAATGCTTGTTCATAAAGATGTAGGCCTGCTTTTCATAACATTTGAAGGGAAAACTACAGGAACTAGTGCTGGGTCTGGCACATTCTGTGCACTTTGGTATTGCATATTGGCTGCATGCTTGCCCATGGGTTCTTAGGTAATGTCAATGACGAAAGTGTATAGGATGCACCAACGCAGTCATAAGAGGGCCTCCAGCTTCAATTAGAAAACATGGGCAAGCACAAAGAGTCTCCAGGACTTATTTATGAGAGCCCTGCGTCACTTTAGCACCATGCAAAGTGGTACATGCATGACGCAGAGCTCTCATAAAGATTTAGGAAGCCACGCAAAGCCACCATGCTCTGCACCCGGGAAGCGTTACATGGGCGTTGAGGTGGGTTTTCCCATGCAAAACCCATGGAATATGATGCTGCCCCAGATATATAAAGACATGTAAACCTGGGGAAGCACCAAATCTCTACACCTCCCAAGGTGAGGCGTAAAGAAGAGAAATAACTTAATTTCTCCAATTCTTTTCCTCTTTCCATGTGTGCTGCATTCTGCAGCACACATGGGAACAGGAAAACACAATTTAGGTTTGTTTTTGTGCAGGAAGGTGCCACTTCCTACACAAAAACAATCCTGCCTGCAAAGGAGGCATCCTTGCACCATGGTGCAAGGGTGCCTACGTTGTTGCTAGGCTGCTGAAATGCCGCCAGAATAGGAAGAAAGGACAGACATGCACCATATTGCTAAAATATAGTATATTCCGGCCCCTTCTCTTTGGCATAGGGTAGCACAGCGAGGTGCCTTGTTGCACAGCCCTACTCCAAAATGTAATAGATGAGGCCCTCCGCATGGACGTGGTGAATATACAAACCAAAGATGTAGCAGACATTTAGCTAAATCTACAGGGCGCTTTTGGAGAGGGATTAATTCAGACCCCCCTACTAAATTTTTTAAAATGTATATTTGCAGTTTAATTTTGCGCAAGCTCGGCCTTAGGGCATTGGAGCACTATACATGCATCCCAATTACATTACACAAAGTCAGATGTTTTCAAATTTGTTTTAGGCACATGGAGATTAAGTGATTTGCCCAGAATCACAGAATGTTGAGTGATGCCGGAACTCAAATCTGGCTCCCCATTTCAAAAGTCAGCAGCTCTAGTGGTAATAACACATCCTCTCCCTAAGTGGTGGGCTGTAGCTATAGAAGTTATCCTTTCCTGCCTTGCAGGACTGCTTGGACATTCTCTCACTTTCCATGAAAGTCTTTTTTCTAAAAGAGTTGGTGTATTCTGGGAGGGTCCTGAGTGGCTGTTGGGGTTCCTCCCTATCCTGGCACACACAATCAGGTGCTTTGCAGGTTCTTTCAGCAGTAGGACCCACAGAAAGTTGTCTGCAACATTTTTTTTCACAGTACTTTCAGTGACATCATACTGACAGAAACCCTAGTTTTTTGATGCCTCACAGGATTGCTGTGGTCATACATTGTCATGTAAGCAGACTAAAAAAATGTAATAAAGTAGACATAGTCCTTCTCAAAGATGTCTGCAAGAGTAGTACTCAATCTGTGCTCTGAACAAACGACAACGAATATGTAGAAATAATAAACAGGGAAGTTTCACTCGAAAATCTCAATGATATAATATGATTTCATTTTGTTCTAGAATTCCCTCTATAGAATTCAAGAACTAAATGAAAAGAGCACCCAGACTCTAAAAGTCCTACAGCTACATACATAGGGCCAGATTGATCATACTGTTGCATTCTGCAGCTCACATAGAAAGAGGAAAAAGCCTCATAGGATTGATTTTGTGCCCCTGTGTGCACAAAAACAATCCTGCCTACAATGCAGGCACTTGCAGGCACTCTTGCAAACTGGCGCAAATGTGCCTGCATTGGCGCTAGGCAGCCCAAAGTGCGCCAGTGCTAGGAAAGGACAAGAATGTGCTGTATAATGGTAAACACGACTCATTCCTACCTTTCTCTTTAGCACAGCACAGCAAGATGGCTTGCGGCATTGCACTGCATAAATTTTTTTAAAATATGGCCCATAATGTTACAAAAGTGCTTTGTAAATGACTATAACACAGCATTACATTCAAATGTCCATTGCGTCATTTATTTTTATGATGGAATATGTTTCTTAGATATTATTTTTTTATTAAACAAAGTGAAAAGTCAAGGCAGGGCTCTAACCTGTAAGTAGAAACTTTATTTTTGACTCTCTTAACTCTAAATATTGGAGAAGGGGTTACCACTTTTTTAGCAGGTTGAAATATGGCTAGCATGTGTGGGGACCTCGACATAGGTCCCTGGTCATGTGTGAGGCTCCTTCTGGCTGCCTGTCTGACTACTTTGCACATCACGCTTTCCCTCTGTCTGAGCAGACGCTGTCAGATCAGGTGCTAATAATAATGAGCACTATGAATGCAGTGAACCAGCAGCTTAGACTGCATGCAGATAGCTAACGCTGACTGGCAGGCTACTGCCTAATGAGCTGTGCCAGTGCATGCCAGGCCCGCGGCTTGTTCTGTCTCTTTACCCTCATCAACCACCCTCCTGCCTGCACTGGGGATTTTTCTGCTGCCTACAGATACTTCTGGTTTACATTGTCTGCGAGAGCCATTCATTACTATTTATTATTCAGTTGGCTTCTGGCAGACGACTCCGCTTTTGCTTCCAATGGTAAACAAGCACAGGCAAAGCCAGTCGGTCTGGTCATTCACATAGTTACAGAACCTCAAGTCATTACTAGATGTCCTTCTGGAGTCAGAAGCAACAGTTTGATGTCTTTATTAAAGTCGAATCTCTTCAAACATTTACTAGATGACCCTTTCGAGTCAGATGCAAAGGTGAGGGGTATATTTTCATCAAACAAATGTACATATACATTTTTGCAATGCTGATGAATAGTGCTGGTTTTCTATAGGATATCTAAATATGCTCATTCTGGAATATGATGATGAATATTGCAAATTTCAATAAATGCCTTGATTATTAAAGAACACTTGTGAAGTTTATTAAGGAAACATAAGTACTAGCAGTCAATGTTTAATGCAACCGTTTTCAACCATATCAAACTGCTTAGAGGGTGGCACTATACTTTTGTTGCTTATGTTAAAGCCCATTGCCTTGAGCTATGGCAGTGGGAAAGTAAATGTTAATGTTATTTATACTAAGTCCTAAAGATATTTGATGAAGGGTTCTTTTATTCAAAGGTATATACAAATATATACCCACACACGCACGCACGCACGCACGCACCCACACACACACACACACACACACACACACGCACACACAAATAAATAAATAAATACACATCTCTTCTTTGAGGTCACCACTCCATAGTTATATTTAGGACCACGTTTCCATAATTTTTAAAAAAAAAATCCAATAACTTGGGCACCATTTGACAAATGTTCAAGAAACAATCAGAAAAGGTCTCTCTCATTCACCCCAGCTCCTTCCTAAGTTTTAAAAGAAAGTTTATTGAAATTTAAATACAAACAGAATTTTGATAAAACAAACATATGTAGAATCAAACTAAAAATGCTATTATTATCGTGAGCAATGGGAAGAAAAGAAATAAAAAAGGGAGGAAAAAGAAAGGGAAGGGAGTAAGGGTGATCAATTAACAGAGCAAAATATACATGATAAGAACGTAATCATTGGTATACAGAAATATGTAAAAAGAGTATGCAGATATATTAAAAGTGCAAGAACTTCTCCAATAACAATGCATAAATAAATATAAAACATTCTATACGTATATAAACTTGAAACCATCAGGGGTATATCACGGAGGTTTGGGAACTTCTTCTGCAGAAGGAGTATGGGAGGGTAGAGATCGTGCAACTACAGTTAAAAAATTTGTGATTGGCACCCATAGTAAGTCACGCTTAATAGCCAGTGTAATGGGGTAAACATAGGCCCTGTCTAACCTATGGTGATAACAGACCCCATACCACCACGCCTGAAATGAGACTTTTGAGGCCTCCTTCCAAGATTTGGTGATTTGTTGAAACGCTACAGCTATAAGTAAATCAATAATGGAAGTGTTAGAAGTGGAAGAGGACCATATGTCTGAGATACTGCCTAAGAAAATATGTGAAAAATTAAAGGGAAAATGTGTAGAAAAGATTTTGTTAATCTGTTGCCACACATCATTCCAAAATTTGTATATCACGGGACATGTAAATAACATATGTTTAAGATCTGCCATTGAAGCTGAACAAGACCAGCAAGTGGAGGGAATAGAGGGGTCAATCATATTTTGTTTAGCAGGAGTAATCAAAAGTCTATTGTATATAAAAAATAAAGTTTGAGTTGTATTGGCTGCTCTAGAGGACTTCCTTATTTTAGTCCAAATTTTTTGCCATGTGGAGACAGAAAAAGAGTCCTCTAAATCTGATTCCCAGTCGGTTTCTACTTTAGACTTATCTCGGGTGTTAGAAGTATCCCGTAACTTCTTGTAAACTTGGAGGCAGAAGAAGAAGCAAGCAAATAAGAGAGAGGAAGAGGAGAAGAGTTGGTATGGGTGATGGAATCAGAAAGGGAATCATAACTAGTTTGTGCGGCTGTACTCAGCAAGTTATATTTAACTTCAAAGGAAGTTGGTAAAGAAAAACGGGATTGAAGAATAGAAAAGGAAACACAAGTACCCTCGTGAAAGAGTTGGTGAGTCCAACTAAGACCAAGATCCTTCCAGTCCTTCCAAAAAAGTATCCTATTTCTTATTTTAATAAGGGGGTTATACCACAGGGAAGATTGCAAAAAACGAGAGCGATCGTCTAAACCGTCTAGGAAAAGAGGAGAAAACATTTTCCGAGAATTATTAAGAATAGGAAGGGAGAATTTCTTGGGAATATGAGACAGAGACACAAATTCTTCAAAATTGAAGGGGTGAAAGAAAGAGGATTCAACGTCTACCCACAAAGGCTGAGAAGCGGTATCAGACACCTGGGCAGATAGTAAGGAAACAGAATGTTTAAGGAAGAACGAGATATGATAAGAAGCAAAATCCGGAAAATTAACCCCACCTAACTGCTTAGGACATTTAAGTTTTGCAAAAGACATCCTAGCTTTCTTCTGGTGCCATAAGAACTTCGATAAGATGGAGTAAATATTTTTATAACAAGATTTAGGAATATTAATTGGAAGATTAGAGAGATAGAACAAGATTATTGGAACTAACATCATTTTAATAGAGTCCAATCTGCCCCACCAGGATAAAAACAAAGGATGCCACCGAGTTGTAGAGTCTTTTAAAGTTGTTAACAGATTTTTAAGATTTAGTGCTACAGTGTCCTTAACTGAGGATTGAAACCACAATCCTAAATATTTGATCTTAGAAGGACTCCAATGAAAAGAGGAGGCCAAGAAATCTACATGAAGACAACATTTATTTAGAGGGAGGATTTCACACTTGTCAACATTAAGTTTATAACCTGATACTTTCGCGAATTCCGAGACTTCAGATAAAAAAGATGGAATAGAGGATTGGGGATTAGAGATAAATAAAAGTATATCGTCCGCATAGGCAGAAAGTTTCAAATGTGTATCCCCATAAGGAAATCCAGTGATATCTTTATTCTCTCGAATTTTTGTCAAGAAGGGTTCTAATGCTAAAATAAAAAGAAGAGGAGAGAGGGGACACCCCTGTCGTACACCTCTAAAAAGGGGAAACGAAGAGGAGACAAGACCGTTAGCTAAGATAAAAGACCTAGGAAAGGAGTACAGTAAAGAGATGTAGGCAAGGAATTTCGGGCCAAAACCAAACCAAACAAGGATTGCAAACATAAATTGCCAGTTAACCCTATCAAATGCCTTCTCGGCGTCTAATGCAATAGCAGCTAAAGAAGATTGGTAGGAGTGGGACTTACTTAGTACATTAAAAAAGAGTCGAGTATTGTCAGAGAGGTGACGACCCTTAATGAAACCACATTGTTCCCTACCAATTAATTTAGGTAAAATCTTGTCGAGACAAAGCGCTAGAATTTTTGCAAATATTTTATAGTCCAGATTGATTAGAGAAATAGGCCTATAGTTTTTACATAAGGTATGGTCTTTATTTTCTTTAGGAAGGAGACAAATTAAGGCTTCCTGAAAGGAGCCCCCAGATTGTTCGGACGATACAAAGAATGAAAATAACTGATGGAGCTTAGGAACGAGCAGCTTGGAGAAGAGTAAATAGAATTCTATCGTGAACCCATCTGGTCCAGGAGCCTTGCCTTTTTTAAGCACTTGAATAGACTCCAAAATGTCTTTAGGGTCAACAGGTGCTTCCAAAGGGGCAAAATCGATATCTGGAAAGGAAGGGGAAGGGATAGAGGATAAATAATGATCAATGTCAGCTGCCAAAGGAGGAGACTCCGGAGTACAGAGATTTTGATAAAAGTTAGTGAATTCCAGTAGAATATCCTCATCCTTATGAAGAGTGATATTAGATGAAGAGACAATAGATTCGATTCTAGTACGTTCTCTTTTAATTTTAAGATATTTGGCAAGGAGGTTACCTGCCTTATTTTGTGCAGAATAATACTTGGCACTGGATTTGAGTAAAAATAAATTTGCAGATTCCGTGGAAAGCTTATTAAAGGAGAATTTGGCTTTGAGAAGCTTATCCAAATCGGAACGAGATTTGGTTAAATAAAAAGAGTGTTCCAATTGTTTAATTTGCAAATTAATCGATTGTAAGGAGTGAGAGGCGGCGCGTTTTTTACGAGAGACAAATGAAATAATGAAGTCTCTAGAAGCAGCTTTAAAAGTGTCCCATAACACCTGAGGGGAAATTGTAGGAGATTCATTTTCTGTAAAAAAATAAGGATGAAAATTCAAGGAAGGCTGGGGTAAACTTGGGATCTAATAGGAGAGAGTTATTGAACCTCCACCTTCTGGTACCTTTTATGGGGGGGAGTAAGTCCAGGCGTAAAGAAACTGGGGCATGATCAGAAATTAAAATTGAACCTATTTCAGAGTGGCGAATATGTTGAGTCAAGGCCTTAGAAACAAAAATGTAATCAATCCGGGATTGAGAAGAATGAGCCGGGGAGTAGTATGTATATTCTCTAAGTGTAGGATGGCAGAGTCTCCAGGAGTCAACAAGAGAACGTTGGGAAATAGTGGAAGTAAATTGAGTGTGCATGGAAGAGGGCGAAAAGTGGCAATTGGATCTTCGATCTATAATAGGATCCACAATTGTGTTACAATCCCCCCCCAAAATCAGATAATCATCAGAAGATTGCATCAAAGATGTGAGCATCTGGGGCCAAAATAATTTATCCTGTATAGTAGGAGCATATACATTAAAAATAGTTATAGGGATATTATCAATCAACAAAGATCCAGTCACCCACCTACCATCAGAATCATTGGATTGATTTATAACTTTGATATTTAACCGTTTATGACAGAGAATAGCAACACCATTACGTTTCCCCGAACCAGGGGATGCAAAAACGTGACCCACCCAATTACGCCGTAATTTGGTGATTTCGGTTTCTTTTATATGAATTTCCTGTAATAACACAATATCCCCCTGTAAACTTGCTAAATGGGATAAAACACGTTGCCGCTTAATGGGGGAACCCAAACCTTTAACATTCCAAGTAAGTATATTTATCGACATCTAACAAATATAACTAATATCAAAAAGTTATGTGAGAATCAAATATGTACAAAAGGCAATAAAGTACAAAGCATCTTATAAAAATCTGCGAGAAAATAACATTGTTCTTAGAGGAGTAATAATAGAGTAAGGAAGAGAAGTATGACATAAGAGAAATTCTTGGAGAAAAGAACTTATAAGCAGAGAGGCATGAATGGAATAAGTTGAGAGTTAGAAATAGGGAAGGAGAGAAACAACAGAGATAGAAAAAGGACCAAAGAAAAGAGCAAAAAGGGTAAGAAATAAGTGATAAGGGAAAGAAGAGACATGTGATGCAAAAAATAAAGGTACAAAACGACAGAGATGAATGATGAAGAAAGAAGGTAACAAGTAGACATACCACAAAAAGGAATGAAGAACGGGGTTGGTGAAGCCACATAAGGAAGACGGAACACCGAAAACGGGAAACTCCAGGACGACGGTAAGGAAAGGACATCCGCTAGGCAAGTTGAGGAGAACAGGGAACGACGAAGGACCACAAAAAATCGCTACCTAATGGGGGAAAGAAGAAGGAAAAGTTTAATCCGACAAAATGGTACAAAAGGCATTAGGGGAGAGACTAAACACTAAAGTTGAAAACAAACAGATACTGCTACAATACATAAAACCATTATGACTGAGGCACTTCCATGGACTCTGTTCTGCAGCTGTTCAGATATTGTTGGAGTAATATTGGATCTTCATAACTGGTAGTTTTATTATTATGAGTCACTTTAAAAAGGCAGGGATGGAATAAGCCGTAGCGCGCATTTATGCTGCGTAGTGCCGGTCTCATCTCCAAGAACTTTTTCCGACGGTCCGCAGTCACTTTAGCATAGTCTTGGGCGAAGAAAAGTGTAGAACCATTCCAAGCAATTTTCCCACGCTGTTTGGCAGCCTGAAGAACTCTGAGTAGATCCGTATACTCCAAAAAGTACAAAATGACTCCTCTCGGCTTAGTAGATGATGAGGGAGAAGAACGATGTGCTCTTTGAATTTTTAGTGAGGGTGTTTCAGGAAGACCCAAAAGAGTTGGTAAAAAAGATTTGAAAAAAGAAATCGGATTAGCACCTTCAAGGCCTTCAACTAATCCGTAAATGCGCAGATTATTGCGCCTATTTCGATTTTCCAGATTCTCAATTTGTTGCCTAAGTTGAACAACCTCCTTAGAAAGAAGAGGAACTTGAGCCGTGAGATTCTGAACAGAGTCAACCCGTACTTCTAGGTCCCCAACTCTCTTTTCAGTGAGAGACCAGTTGGTTTCCAGATACTGAAGTCTGACGTTAGTTTCTTCCAAATGCGGTTTGAGAGCACGAATCTCGTCAAGAAGGAGTTCCATAGATATCGGGGATGAAGAATTGGTGGGAGAAGGTGGGTTAGCTTTTACCCGTTTGCCAGAAGTAGATGGTGACGCAGAAGGTATTTTGGAGCTTTGTTTAGCGCTTAAGCGAGGAGTAAGCGGTGCAGTAGACTTGGCGCCACCAGAGTCTTTGGTGCTATCTTCAGTGTGCTCCTGTAAAATATCAAAAGGGCTATAGACCTCTAAACTCGCCTCGGTGGAAGGACGAGCACCACTAGAGTTGCCACGAGGCATGGTGATATATAGAAAAACACACAAAGTTCTTTGAAAATAACCAAGTGAAGACTTGGGAAAAAATGCAAAGAGAGTGAAACAACACCAGTCTAGGCAAAAGTCAAAAATAATATTCCACAGTATCTGTAGGCAGAGAGGAAATGGCAACGATGGAAGGGTCACCAAAAGATCAAAGAAAATAAGCGTTGCCCAAAAGAACGGAAAAGATAATGACAAAAAAGGGTATCCAACTGTGAACCAGCATCGTCATGCAGCTCGAGGTGAGGAGCAGGAGGTCGATGAAAAAACAAAATGGCGGCCGCGACGGTGAGGTAACAGCAAAAACATTAAATTCGGCTTGTTAGGCTCACCCTTTGAAAAAATAGAGGCAGCATTCCAACGAGCGGCAGTTCCGATTGCCGGATCCAGCAAGTCCGACGTTTTTCAGAAGTGGAACATTGCCAGCAGAAATCGCGGATCCTCACGTCTCGGCGGAGCTCCCGAGAACAGCGGCCATCTTCTGAGGCTCCGAAGCCACGCCCCCTACCCCCCCACCCCAGCTCCTTCCTGGAAAGTTTCTGGGTGATCCATCATTCAGGGGCTGAGAAAAAGGGGGGTCCCAAAACAAGTTTTACCTATGTAGAGATACCCAAAAATGGCTCAATAGAATTATGTCAAACTTTTCAGAAAGCTAAATCTTGGTGCAGAAAGCGTCCTTTTTGTGATTAAGTGTAGAGATGTTGAGTAGGTTTCGAAAAATTAAAGTTTAAAATGTACGTATATTTCAAGCTTTGGAGGAGCAAAAGATCTGAAAAATCTAAAGATGAGACCTGATTGGCTGACACCACATCAACAGCAGCCATTTTAGGACATGGAGGCTCACTCCCTTGTCCTGGAAATATTGTTTGAAAAAAACATATAGTGGGGGCAGGGTAGGGATACCATGCCCCCTTAGGCCGTGAGAGCAGAGAAAAGGCATTGTCTTGTTATCAATGATGTCATTTCAGCTGTGGCAGTCATATTAGCAATGAAGTCATGGAGCCTCTCATGAGTGGTGTAATATGTGAGGTCTTAAGCAGTGCATGGCAAGGGCGTAAGTTATAGATACTTTGGGGCAGTAGTTATAGATACTCAAGATAATTATAACTGGTGAATTTCAGTGCTTTTGTTCCATTAAAATGGTAAGCTTTAACTGACATTTTCACCTAACTACAATGTCCCTTTAACCTTTGTTTTTTCAGTGAATTTCTAAGTTTCTTTGTAAAGCTAAGTAAGATATTACTATAATACTTAACCAGAACATTGCTTTAACTGTTTTGATTGGTGAATTTTTTGTTTTTTTTTTACTATAAATTGATATTTTATTACCATACATAATGCCCACCCCACGCTGCACACAGCCTTTGGCATGGGGTTGGCTGCAAGGCCTGGCCATCATTTATGACCCCTGCAGGCAACCAACCCTACACGGCTGTAACGCCCTGAACGTCTCAGGATCGTTTAACAGACACGATAATGAGAACGCAACCACTTGTGAAGGTTTAGTTATTTTAATGAAGGCAAAAATAATACAAGGAACAAACAAAGGTTATAGTCACTGGAATCCTCCAGGCTAAGTACGTTACCAGCCCACAGCACGGATGGTCCTAACCGTCCTCTGCATATACGCCGATCCCGGCGTATGCCAACAGAGGGCAGAAATGAAATGGCCGACAATGCCAATCGGTAGGCTGTGAGGGGCACGAATAGTGTTGGGGAGAATCGAGGAGTCAGGGAAACACCCAGCCGGGGTCTCTACCTGAAGGGAGCAGCCGCTCAACCTCTTCCTCAGACTGCACCGGGACGCGGAGTCACCTCCTGGTGATGCGTCACCGATACCCCAATCACAAGCAAAGAAGACCGAACCGAGAGCAGCCGCTCGATCGATCCCGTGGACTTCCGAGTCTGTAACGCGGCAAACACCTCCTGGTGTGCGTTACAGCTGGCAGTCCCTGTATCTCTGGTCGGGCTGGGAGTTACGACTCCAACCAGCAAAAGCGCCACTGCGCTTTGACTCAGCCGAGTCAAAAGGCGAAGCTCAATGGTTATCCGGTAGAGCTTCCGGGTCCTTCACAGGTGACGATGGGGCAAGACACGGCCCAGGGAGTAACGACTCGACCTACCTCCGTTCTTGCCTTACTGGAGCACCACTCCGGAACACTGCTCTTCACTAAGCAGGTACGTCGGTGTAAACACAATATCCGACAGCGTTGTACCTCCCGGTTCCTCCCTTTATAGGGCGTGTTTTCCTTGAGTTATGTAACAGCTCTCCTGTTTACATAAGGGCGTGTTTTCCTTGAGTTATGTAACAGCTCTCCTGTTTACATAAGGGCGTGTTTTCCTTGAGTTATGTAACAGCTCTCCTGTTTACATAAGGGCGTGTTTTCCTTGAGTTACGTAACAGCTCTCCTGTTTACATAACCTCTCAACCGCTAAGCATCCTGGGAGATGTAGTCCGTTTTCGCTGGTTACCGTTTTCCTCCCCTCGCATGACAGGGATTCTTGACAGTACATCCTCCCTCTCAGCGGCTCCCCACGGGTCCAGCGCTGGCAGGAAAACGCCGAAGGAACAAGGAGACCAAGCGCGGAGCATGAACCCCTTCAGCCGGTTCCCATGACTGCTCCTCCGGGCCATAGCCTTTCCACGCAACCAGGTACCACAGCTTCCCCCTGCGCCATTTGGACGCCCGTATGCCCGACACTTCATACTCCACCTCCGACTCCACGCATACCGGCCTAGGTGTCCCAGACGGCTTGGAGGGTGCTGGTTTGAGCAATGATACATGAAAGACAGGGTGTATCCGCAATGACTGGGGCAAGCACACCTTCACGTTCACGGGACCCATACACTTGGTAATTTGATAGGGGCCCATGTACTTGGGATGGAACACACTGTTCTTTCGAAACCTCATGTTTCTTGTGGATATCCAGACGTAGTCTCCAGTGCGGTACAGTGGCCCGGGCCTTCTCTTCCTGTCTGCCGCAGCCTTGTATCTTCTCTTGGCCTCTATTAGGACAGCCCTTGAGCGCATCAACGTGTCTTTTATGTGTGCCACCCTGTCCGCTGTGGCGGGAATCCTGTCCTCTCTGAACGGATGTAAAAATGGCAAGAACCTGGGATGTTGGCCATAGTTGCTATAGAACGGAAATGACTGTGTGGAGCTGTGAGTGGCGTTGTTATAGGCTATCTCTGCAACCCATAGCAAGTCGACCCATTCTTCCCTGCCCTGGTCCACAAAACATCGCAGATACTGTTTGAGCGTTTGGTTCAGGCGCTCGGTTTGGCCGTCCGTTTGAGGGTGGTAGCTGGTGGACAGGGCGGTCTTAACATGCAGCGCAGTGCACCAAGTCTTCCAGAATTGCGCAGTAAACTGCGACCCCCGGTCCGACACGATCACCCCAGGTAATCCATGCAGTCGTACCACATTCTTTAGGAGTAGTGACGCCAATTCCCCGGCCGTAGGGACTCTCTTGCAGGGGATGAAGTGCCCCATTTTCGTCAAGTAATCCACCACCACCAGTATTGCCGTCATCCCCTGGTCTACCGGTAGGCCCACCACGAATTCCAGTGATATGCTATCCCATGGTCTATCCGGGGTCGGAAGTGGATGTAAGAGCCCTTGGGTTCGGCCATGGTCGGCCTTCATGGTAGCACACGTAGGACACTCCTGTCCCCACCTCCTGACATCCACTCTCATGGTTGGCCACCAGAAATGCCGTCCCATGCTAGCCACCGTTTTTTCAAAGCCCAAATGACCAGCGCATGGAGAGTCATGGCACCAGATGAATGCTTGTTTCCTTAGCCTAGGCGTGGGTATCAATAGGCACCTGCCCTTCAGGGGTATCCCGTCCTTCAGCTGCCATTCTCTGTGACTGAGGAGCCACCTCCGCCATGCGAATGACCTGATCCCTCTCTTTATTCCCCTCAGGAAAGTATCCGGTTGGATAACCCCCAATACCATCCTCGGGGAAATGATGGAATGCTCGGTCGCAGGCAATGGTTCCTTAACTGCAGATTGACGGGACAGGGCGTCCGCCTTCCGGTTTTCCGTCCCCGGCCGATATGTGATGCGGAAGTTGAACCCCGCAAAGAAGATCATCCACCGCAGCTGTCTGGGAGAAAGGTGTCTTGTGGCCGTCATGAACTGTAGGTTCCGATGGTCCGTGTACACCGATACCACATGTCTTGCCCCCATCAACCAATGCCTCCATTCGGTGAAGGAGTCTTTGATTGCGAGAAGCTCCTTCTCCGCAATATGGTAGTTGCGTTCGGCGTCGTTGAGTTTGCGGGACATGTACGCAACGGGATGAAGCACCCCTGTGTCGTGGTTGCGTTGGGACAAGATAGCCCCCAGCGCCACATCCGATGCGTCCGCTTCCACCACGTAGGGGAGATCCGGATCGGGGTGAGCCAACACCGGCGCCTTACCAAAGGCGCTTTTCAGGGCCTCAAAGGCTTTGTTCGCTTCAGGGGACCAGACAAACTCCTTGGACTTCCTCAGTAGCTGTGTGATTGGGGCCACCAATCCTGAAAATCCATCTATAAACCGCCTGTAAAAGTTGGCGAAGCCAATGAAACTTTGGACGTCCTTCACGCTTTGGGGCACCGGCCATTCTTTCACCGCCTTGATCTTTCGTTCTGCCATCTCCTGTCCCTCTGGACTCAGCATCACTCCGAGGAATTCCACGGATGTGACGTGGAAGTCACACTTGCTGAGTTTACAAAACAGCATGTTTTCCCTCAGCTTTTGGAGCACAGCTTTGACGTGGTGTACGTGCTCCTCCACACTGGACAAATAGATGAGGATGTCGTCGATATATACGACCACGTAGATATCCAACTCCTCTCTGAATACCTCATTCAAAAAGTACTGAAAGGCTGCCGGGGCGTTGCACAGACCGAACGGCATGACGAGGTACTCAAAAAGGCCGAACCTGGTCTTAAAGGCGGTCTTCCACTCGTCTCCGTCCCTCATGCGCACCAGATGGTATGCCCCTTTCAAATCCAACTTGGTGTAGATACGAGCTTTCTTGACCTGTTCCAGAAGTACACTGATGAGAGGCAAGGGGTACCGATTTTTTATGGTTATCGCATTCAATGCCCTAAAGTCCACACAGGCTCTCAGCTCCCCATTAGCCTTCGGGATGAAGAAGAGTGGCGAGGCGGCCGGAGACTTGGACGGGCGGATGAATCCTAGCTTGAGGAGTTTATCCAGGTACCCCCGGAGATGCACGTTTTCAGGCTCCGTCAGGGCATACAGCCTGCCGCTGGGAACGCTGGCCCCTGGCACCAGGTCGATCTGGCAGTCAAACTGTCTATGTGGTGGTAGCACTTCCGCCTTCACCTCATCAAATACATCCTCAAAACTGTGATAAGCCTGGGGGAGAGCCACTTCTTTTTCTGCCGCTGTAGCCACCGTCTGACTCCCGCTCTCATCTGCGTCAAGGGATTCCGTTCTTATTCCACAATGCAGGATGCAATACGGTGACGTCAGTTCGATGCGATGTGTTGGCCAATCCACAGAGGGGTTGTGTTTCTGTAGCCACGGCAATCCCAATATGACGCCATATTGGGGCGCTCGGATGATGTTAAAATCGATTTGTTCCAAATGGTTCCTCCCACATCTCATCGGAAGGACCCCCGTGTGCTGCCCGATGGGCCCCGTCACCAATCGCCTTCCGTCTACAGCATAGACGTCTTCGGGTACAGCTTTGGGAAGAAGCACTAGCCCTAGCCTGCATGCCTCGTTGTGGTCCATAAACATGCCAGTGGCCCCTGAATCCACCATGGCCACAACGGGTATCCACTGGTCATGCACTCCCACGTGCACCGTGAGAAACAGGTGTCGTTGTCCCTTAGTGACCGAGTTGGAAAGTGAAGGGATGGATGAGTGACTCCGAGATGCCCCTTCTTTGGTCTGGGAGTCCTCTAGTTTTCCGCCGGTACGTCCACCACGGCTGTTACCGACCGGTTGGCCCGATAACGTGACGTCTTCGGTTTGGCAGGGCATTCACGTACGGAGTGGCCTTTTTTGCCACAATATAGGCACAATCCTTGTTTACGGCGTGACTCTTTCTCCGTGGCTGTGAGGCTCGCTCGTATTGCGCCGATGTCCATGGGTTCTCCCTTGGATGCGGTGGCAGTTTCAGGACTTCCCACTGTCACATAGGATGGAAGGGATTTTCCTTTTCTCCCATGATCCCCCTTTCTTTCACTTAGCCTATGTTCCAGCCGTAATACCAGGTTGATAAGGCCCTCACATGTCTTGGGTTGTGGGTCAATATGAGCCACGTCGTCCTTGAGCTCATCGCACAGCCCGTGATGGAAGAGCGCCGTCTGTTTAGCAACAGGCCACTTGGTTTCCGCAACCAGCCTTCGGAACGCGTTGAGATACTGCACCAGGTCGTTGGATCCCTGTCTCAACTCAAGCATTTCACGGTCCGCCGTGTACGAGTCAGCCCTTCTGTCGAAGACCTTCAGGAATTCCTCGCGAAAAGCACCCCAATCACATAAGATGGGGTCGTCCATGCTCACCAGAGGTACGGCCCATTGTGCCGCGTTTCCAGCCAAATAGGATATAAGGAAAGCCACACGAGCCTGACTCGTGGGGAACGCCCTTGGTTTGCACGATAAATGTAGCGCCACTTGTGTGAGGAATACCTGCACTGTGTTAGGATCCCCACTGTACCTCTCTGGTGTTGCCAAGGGGACGGCTACCGGCATTTCCACTACTACCGCAGGGGTCTGGTTCGTGAGGGAGGTGCTGGGCGTGAGCGGGTCCAATTGGATAGCATCCAGTCTGGCTTTTACATCGGCTGTTTCTTGCCTGGAGGCAGCCAATTCACTTTGCACGGTCGCTAAAGCAGCCAGCACATCATCAAGTGTTGCCATGTCTGTTATCGACCGGGAGACAGTTAGTGTTATTAAGGTCGGATATTTTGTAACGCCCTGAACGTCTCAGGATCGTTTAACAGACACGATAATGAGAACGCAACCACTTGTGAAGGTTTAGTTATTTTAATGAAGGCAAAAATAATACAAGGAATAAACAAAGGTTATAGTCACTGGAATCCTCCAGGCTAAGTACGTTACCAGCCCACAGCACGGATGGTCCTAACCGTCCTCTGCATATACGCCGATCCCGGCGTATGCCAACAGAGGGCAGAAATGAAATGGCCGACAATGCCAATCGGTAGGCTGTGAGGGGCACGAAGAGTGTTGGGGAGAATCGAGGAGTCAGGGAAACACCCAGCCGGGGTCTCTACCTGAAGGGAGCAGCCGCTCAACCTCTTCCTCAGACTGCACCGGGACGCGGAGTCACCTCCTGGTGATGCGTCACCGATACCCCAATCACAAGCAAAGAAGACTGAACCGAGAGCAGCCGCTCGATCGATCCCGTGGACTTCCGAGTCTGTAACGCGGCAATCACCTCCTGGTGTGCGTTACAGCTGGCAGTCCCTGTATCTCTGGTCGGGCTGAGAGTTACGACTCCAACCAGCAAAAGCGCCACTGCGCTTTGACTCAGCCGAGTCAAAAGGCGAAGCTCAATGGTTATCCGGTAGAGCTTCCGGGTCCTTCACAGGTGACGATGGGGCAAGACACGGCCCAGGGAGTAACGACTCGACCTACCTCCGTTCTTGCCTTACTGGAGCACCACTCCGGAACACTGCTCTTCACTAAGCAGGTACGTCGGTGTAAACACAATATCCGACAGCGTTGTACCTCCCGGTTCCTCCCTTTATAGGGCGTGTTTTCCTTGAGTTATGTAACAGCTCTCCTGTTTACATAAGGGCGTGTTTTCCTTGAGTTATGTAACAGCTCTCCTGTTTACATAAGGGCGTGTTTTCCTTGAGTTATGTAACAGCTCTCCTGTTTACATAAGGGCGTGTTTTCCTTGAGTTATGTAACAGCTCTCCTGTTTACATAAGGGCGTGTTTTCCTTGAGTTACGTAACAGCTCTCCTGTTTACATAACCTCTCAACCGCTAAGCATCCTGGGAGATGTAGTCCGTTTTCGCTGGTTACCGTTTTCCTCCCCTCGCATGACAGGGATTCTTGACAACGGCACAGAGACTTTGCCCATGCACACCACAGGGTTGGCTTCAGGGCCTGATAGCATACTTGGCATAGGATTGACCGTGGGTTTGGCCACAGGGCCTGGCACACAAACCATGCACAGTGGGGGAGTGGGCACAGGGCCTGGGAGGCATTTTAAGTAACAAGACCTACTGACTTCATCAAAGGACCAATAATTTTAAAGAGCAATCTTTAATAAAAGTGATTGCCATAAAAAAGTTAGTTTTATTTAAAAAATGAAAGCATCATCATGTGTTTGAGTCTCTCTTTAACCTTTTTGTTGCTACAAAGTGCAGCCATAGAAGCCACCACAAGGGTGCTATGGACTCCAGCTTAAGGACATATGGCTCCAGCTCAGAGTTAATTTTTAGGTCTCGCCTGAGACAGCGCTTTAGCGCTGCTCTGGCGAGACTTATAGTAAGCGACTTTTGGAAGTGGAAACGAGTGCATTTCAGGCCGCCAACTACAGTGCATGTGCTCCGGGCGCACGCACCATTTGGCAGCCTGAAAGCATTCGTTTTCTTTCAGTTTCGCGGCCGCTTTGATGTTTGATCGCGATTGCGATCACTTTCAGTTTCGCGGCCGCTTGTTCTTGTTTTCACACTTACCGTCTGTATGGTGGAGCCAACAACATAATGATTAAAATGCGCACCCCGTGTTCGCACATTGTCAAAGCTGGCGGTTTTTGCCTTTAAAGGGGCACTGCTGTGTTTTGACTTCTGAAAAGGTTTACAAATCTCCTTTAAAAGCATACGTCGTTTGTTTGTTGTGCGTCTTCCACTTTATAAAACAAACCTATTCTAGTTAGTATCCTTCCCATTCTAATTCTTCTCGCTAGTGCTAATATCTCGACATATACTTCACGCTTTGTCTTCTTATGGTCACACAAAAACAGTTCCATAATTCTGACATCTTACTCTGTTGTCAGGGCTACTGTGCAAGAGCGCCATCTACTGGACACAGACATATTTTAGGAGCTCTTCATTTGTGCAAAACCGAACTTGAGTTGGGACTAGTTTACATAAAATTTTCACTGGGCAAATGTGAATTCGTTTTGGTAACTCTTATAATGAAAACATTTTAGCATGTTTGAGGCTACATCGACTTTCTCTGTTTCTTAATAATACAACATACGTGGAATTACTTTGCTTCGTGATTTTGAAAGCAAGGTATTCGTAAACCATTGCTTTTTCCGTTCACTCTGGTGCAAGAATCTATATGTAGGGCAGACTTTACTAACATTTAGCATATGCAATTGGCACTTAAACATAGCCACCATACTTCTGTAGATTATATTTTAAATGACCAAAACATTCATGGATGCAGCTTTTTTCTTTGTAAATAGTGACAAAAATGATTACAATCGCGCCAGGCGGGTACTCGCAAGCATCCGTGCTATTTATCAATACACTGTCCCTTCAACTCAGGCTGTGGAAATTGTCAACTTAGAAAGATATGGAAACGAAAACATTTTATGCTCTCACTCTGCTGCTCGGCTCTTTCTTTGTGCATCTCCTGTCTTCCCCCTCATAAAGTTGGTACTAAACATAAATTTGTAGACCAGCCGGCAGGCTTTTAGTCACAGCCTTTGGTTTATGGTGCAATAAGACTGGAAATTGTCGTTTTCGTGTTTTGGACATTATTTGCCACCAAACAGCAATACTAAGGGGGTAAGGCTGGTGACAGGGTTAGAGTTTAACATATTTGGCTCAAAACGGCAGAAGCTTTGGTTTTCCAGTTACTAGTATTGTATTTTACCATCTACCGTGCAGTTAATGGTGCATTTATTTCTACTAGTCACTCTCAATTATTTGTCGGCTCTAGTCACCTGACCTGGGTGAAAGGGCTGCACGTGCTCTTCTCCTGGGAAAAGAGGCTGGACTCACTCTGAGAGCCCTGGTAATAGTAAACGAACGATCTGTGTTGTTGCTGAGGACTCCCTGCTCTGTTCTGCTTGTCTTGAAGAATGTGCTTCCTTGAGATAAGCACAAGTTTTATGGGGTCCCTTTGCTCGTCCGAAGAATTCCTTGTCTTTGCTTTTGAAGTGTAGTGGGGGCGGGGGGATTATGACCCCTCTATCCCTTTGCTTAGCAAACTTTTTGCAGGCATGAGCTGCATCTGATGTCGCGTTAGAAGTTCTAGAGCCCAGATATTTACTCTTTGTGATAAACAAACAAGCATTTGCAATGCAATAGGTCTCGCATTTATACGAGTTATTGGCATTGTAAATGACAATGCTTTTTATTTAAGTTTGGTTTTTTTAAAACATAAATAAAAGGCACTGTCATTTACAATGCCAATAGCTCAAACTCGTATAAATGCGAGACCTATTGCATTGCAAATGCTTGTTCTTAATAGTAAACTCTCCTGGGGTCATGGATTTAATAATCCCTGGGACTTACAGTTAGAAAAATATTGCAGGGCAACTTCTGCACTCCTTGCAGCCCTCCACAACACTAAAATGTTTATTGTTGCCTCTACCTTTTCTGGAGCACCACAAGCAAGAAAACATGTTCCTGAAACAAGCCCTAGGGCATTATGATTATAGGGCGCTCTTTGCTGTGGGAAACGAAGAATAAATAAACATGAGGAAGGGGCAACAAGAGAGGGGAAGTCCCAGACTACACTGGAGGAAGGATTTCATGTAGTTTGAGCAAGGGTTGGGGAGAAAGATAGAGAAAAAGAAAATGAAAGGTGGAGAGACAAGGAGAGAGAGAGAATGAGACACAGAGAAGTAAGAAAATAAGGAAAGAAAATAAATGGAGAGAGACAGAAGGAGCAAGAAAGAAAACAAATTTTATAAACAGATACAGCATAAGCAGGAATCTTGTTGAAACATTGTTGTACATTTAAAACCAAGATGCGGATTGCCTCCTGCAGGTCTTCAAATGATGGCCCTTTCAATGAGAAATGTGACTTGTCATCCAATAACAGGGATTCTGGCTCAAGGACATTCCAGGTCCTAACGAGTCCAAACAGTGGAGAGACCAAAGGAAGACACCCTTTACCTCAGACAACCTTAAACCAAGGATGCCTGGGTGGTGGTACGGCGTGGGGAATGTGAAGAAAAAGGCTGGAACCTTGTCAAATGAGATCCCCAGATGGGGAAAACTAGCCAATCACAACACCACAACAAGGGCCATATAAGAGGTGGTGCACAATCAGGGCATCGCCAGGTGCTCCTTGGAAGGAGGCGTATGAGTCCCCGCCAACCCCAAGCAATTTCCAACAGGTGAGTGCAGTCACACAATGCATAGGTAATATAACACCTGAAATTTACTTTGCTTCAAATCCCCATGCACTTTAACCGCTAATTAAAACAAGCATTGGCAAAGCCACTAAATCTCATCAAGATCTATTGGCTTTGTCAATTTTCTTATACATGTCCTACAGCAACCCAGCTTCTTTACAACATGGATGAATGTGCTATGATGTGGTCAATGCTGGCTGCATCAAATTTTCATTACTTTCTGCAATGTTGCACAGCCGCTGTTCCGCTGTACAACATGGCAAAAAAAAAGCCAAACAGTATTTGCCTATGCAATAGCTAGTTGGCTTTATCAATGCTTTTTGTTTATGGTGTGGTGGGATGGGAGGGGAGAGGTATGTGGGATGCGGCAGGAGGGTGCACAGGGTGGGGTGAAGGCTGCACAATGACCAACAGCAAGAGGAGGGATGGTGTGATGGAAGGGGCAAGAAACACAGGACAGCACTGGAGAAGGGCAATAAAGGCAAACAACATGAGTGGGGGGACACGCAAGATCACAGACGGCGTGAAGAGGGAGGCATGGAGCAAGTTTGTAGGAGGTAAGGAGCAAGTTACAGCACAGACAGTAGAAGGACAGTGGGGGGCTGGGAAAGAAACAACAAAGGGGAGGCGATCAAGTCACACCACAGATGGAGGGAGGAAGGTATGTGATCGACTGAGCAAGCAAGGAAGGATGCAGAGCAGGGGAGATGGATTGTAAACACACTCAATTTCATGGAGTGCAAAATAGAAAAAGCATCTCTAGAAGCGGGCGGCCAGTGCAAGCAGACTCGCTGCTGGCAGGAAGCTGTACGTGGCCCATGCTCCACAGAACGGGCAAACACAGGAAGAGAAAGTGAAAGCAGGAAGCGCTGACCAGTGAGAAGTAAGGAAGTGAAAGTGCCGTCAAAGCCAACCGATGGTAAGTAATAGTGCGTTCTAAGTCTTTTTTCAGTTGTTTTTTGTTCACAAGAGATCTTGCATGTGGCAGTGCCGTCCCAGGAGAGACCTAAAAACAATATATTCTTATAACTATAATTTTCACGTGAGCAAGAACATAAAAAGAAGTGTCATGCTATGTGATATGCTTTGGAATAAAGAGCTAGCTCATGCCCTACCGAAATGTACAAGTTTAAGTTACCAATACTTTTATTGCACTCCAAAGAGACTTAAATAGGTGCTTTACTGCTAAATTTAAATTTCAAAGCTACTTGAAGAACGTGATTCACTTACTGCAGTTGATGATTCTGTTTAAGAGACATTTAAAAGTATAAAAGGTAGGTAATTGAGAGACCCCGTGCAAGGTACTATAAACTGAGGGGCTTATTTACAAGCCCCCTGTGACGCCGGTGCATCACTTTTTGTGATGCACCGGAGGCGCATTTTGCTGCCCGTCTTTTACAAGGACACGAAAAACCACACTGCTTGGCTTTTCCTGTCCTTGTAAATACGGCCCCTTGACACGCAGCACTTTGCGTGAAATGGGCTTTCCATGCGTGTTGCTCAGGTGTTCCCACGCAACACCCATGGAACCTGACACATTGCCAGATTTATGAGAAATCCTACGCCTCCCCACAGGAGGTGTAGGGAGGCGCAACAAGGAGAAATGTTTTCATTTCTCCTCATTTTTTCCCTTTTTTCCCTTTTTCATGCGTGCTGCCTTCTACAGCACACATAGATCCAGGAAATCATCTCTTGTGACGTTTTTCAACTTCTGTGTGTGCTGCATAGAAGATCCAAAGCGCCATGTCAGATTGTTTATATGCAGGAAGGGACAACTTCCTGCACACAAACAATCATTCCCCTCAATGCAGGCACCCTTGCACAATGGTACCAGGGTGCTTGCGTCGGCTCATGGCAGCAAATTGTGCACCAGTGCAGGGGAGAGCAAAGGGATCCATCGAATCATTGTAGATATGATGCATCCCTGTGCTTTGGAATTAAGGGAGAGCGGTACAGCCAAATGGCTTGCGGCACTGTGCTGCGTTAATTTCTTGTAAATGAGACCCCGATTGTCTGCCCTGCTAAATTGCCCTTTTCAGGTGTACTTAGACAAGAAAGGGCGTTTCCCTGGTAAGAGGGAAATTTCCAGAGGGCAGTATTGGTTAACAAATCTGCCGCAAGATAAACAAAATTGTATTTAAAGGCTGATAGTTGTCACTTTTGAGAAACAGAGAGTGGGAATACTCTGTGACAGGCTTTAATTAATGTTTGTGTTTCCCCATTATAGCTAAAGTGTGAATAGAAGATAGGGCTACACCCAGAAGATCCCAAGAGAAAAAAACCTCCAGTGAAGACTCAAGAATCGATGTTGATTGTAGATACTTCTCTCTATCTCCTATCTCTCATCGCCAACCTCCATTATTCTCGAGGCCACTTCTAGCTTATGCGGTATACTGACTTTGTGTGTGGAGAGAGGGCCTCGTGGGGTGTTGGTGGATATATCTTGGATAATCTTCGCTTCAGAAGACTCCTGCATTTCAGGTGAGTGGGTCTTAGTCTGACACAGTGTCCACAGGACCCAGATCTGGACATACCCATCGCATTTAGGGTGTCACCCTGAAGTATACAAACCATTGATGGATGGAATGCTTGAATTAATCTCAGCCACTGCTAATGACTTCGGAAGCATGGTCAAGACTGATTTGCATATGGCTGAGTCCAATCTCAGGTGGCATGGTGGGCAAAATAACGATGGGCTGGGATGCAACCCCGACTAATTAATTACTAGTGGCTGAGATTAATTCAAGCATCCCACCCTTCACTTTGTTTACATTCAAAACAAGGCCAGTACTTTGTCAAGCTATTCAAACTTGGAAGAGAAAGCTGAAAAGTATGTTATGAAGGATGAAAATGCTATTCTCTGTCCTTTGTTTTAAAATGATTATCTATGCTCCAAAATCCTAAGTAAAGTATTTTGGAGTACGAAGTGCAGAGAGTTTCGAATTGCAAGCTTCTAATGAATGCTGTTGCAACTCTTTGAAAAATATTTTACTTTCAACACGTGAGCCTGGAATGTAAATCGACTGTAATACAAAGGATAGTGAACTGTAATACAGAGGATAGTCAAAGGCCAGCAGTGACAAGGGTGGTGAGCCTGGAGGAAACACCTTGGAGATATTCAACACATGTTGGTTGTAGAGCACAACACAGCACAAAGACAAAGAACAGTTGGGATTATTCAACATATGTTGGTTGTAGAGCACAACACACCACAAATACAAAGAACAGTTACTTGTTGATTGTAGAGCAAAAATTCACAAATACAAAGGAAAATTGGGATTATTCGACATGGGTTGACTATGGAGTACAATATAAAACCAAAGGAAATGATGGACGGAGTGTTGAACATTGCAAGCACTCACCCCCAGTCAACTGATCTGGGTTTAATCCATCACCGTTCTTTAGCCCACTCTGCCACCCCAGTTCAGACATGGCCATATGCAAATCAGTCTGACCCTGTGCCTCATGGGAATAGTCCAGCCCGAACTGCCAAGCCATGTCTTCCCTGGACCGGAAACAAGCTTCCTAGGACCGGTTTCTGGCATTTCAGCCGCCTTCAGCCAGGCTTGCTTGAATCCAGTGGCAAAGTGAGCAAGGGACTCACGTCTGAGCATACCCTGCCAACTTATGGCGAACAAAGCAAAAACAAAGGAAATGATGGACGGAGTGTTGAACATTGCAAGCACTCACCCCCAGTCAACTGATCTGGGTTTAATCCATCACCGTTCTGTAGCCCACTCTGCCACCCCAGTTCAGACATGGCCATATGCAAATCAGTCTGACCCTGTGCCTAATGGGAACAGTCCAGCCCGAACTGCCAAGCCATGTCTTCCCTGGACCGGAAACAAGCTTCCTAGGACCGGTTTCTGGCATTTCAGCCGTCTTCAGCCAGGCTTGCTTGAATCCAGTGGCAAAGTGAGCAAGGGACTCACGTCTGAGCATACCCTGCCAACTTATGGCGAACAAAGCAAAACCAAAGGAAATGATGGACGGAGTGTTGAACATTGCAAGCACTCACCCCCAGTCAACTGATCTGGGTTTAATCCATCACCGTTCTGTAGCCCACTCTGCCACCCCAGTTCAGACATGGCCATATGCAAATCAGTCTGACCCTGTGCCTCATGGGAACAGTCCAGCCCGAACTGCCCTTGCTCACTTTGCCACTGGATTCAAGCAAGCCTGGCTGAAGACGGCTGAAATGCCAGAAACCGGTCCTAGGAAGCTTGTTTCCGGTCCAGGGAAGGCACGGCTTGGCAGTTCGGGCTGGACTGTTCCCATGAGGCACAGGGTCAGACTGATTTGCATATGGCCATGTCTGAACTGGGGTGGCAGAGTGGGGTAAAGAACGGTGATGGATCAAACCCAGATCTGTTGACTGGGTGTGAGTGTTTGATTGGTTCTGATGCTCCGTCCATCACCACCCCCTTTTGTACCGCTATGGAGTACAATATAACACAAATACAAAGAAGGGTTGGGATTAACGGGATGAATTACTATGACAAAGAATGAGATGCAAATGTGATCATAGGAAGAATATAATGTAACTGGTGGTGCCTCCCTCTCACTGGGTCGGAAGTTTGGTGCAGTAATGCCACCCAGGGAAATAGTGGGGATGCTGCATTTGAATAGTAACCGCATACTACCCTTTTTCTTCTTATCTTGATTATATTTTGGTAGGAAATATTTAGTGTCGATATATGCGCAGTTCGATTTTTCTATATTTGATTTCGACAAACAAACCACTGCTGTGTTTGATTGTTCGATTTTCTATCAATCGTATTGGTGGACTTATGACCACCCCCAAGCTAGTATTTGAAAGTCTGCTGCATTTAGGGTTGAACCCCAGATCCATAGTAAGTGTTCACTAACAAGCTGGGTGGTGTATCCCAGTATGCTCAGGACAGCATCCTACCCTTTCCTATAAGCCCCGAACCATTTCCATGGCTAATAGGGTTAACTGTGCCATATATGTCAGTGGGGAAACGCCCTTTACAACACGGGCAGAGTCACGCATGCCGTTTCCCGGCAAGCGCAAACATGCTTGCCTTAACCACTCATATGCCTTAACCACACATATGATTATATGCAGTGCGTGGTTTAGATGTCCGAACAGTAACAGGAAGCATCGGGATAGAAAGCTCGATGCATACAGGTAAGAGCGGCTGGGTTTGGGGGGCTAGTTTTGTGGGTAGGGCAGTTTTTAGTGCTCGGGGTTGTTTCTAGGGCAGGGGGCCGGGTTTAAGGCTCAGGGCAGGGGGGTCAGTGTAGTTTTAGGTTTTAGGGTTGGAAGTAGTTTTTAGGGCTGGGGGGGTCAGGTTGTTTCTAGGGCAGGGGCCTGGGTTTTAGTGATCAGGCCTGAGTGGTTGGGGTGTGATCTTTACCTCACATCACTACACCAATCATGCCTTTACCACAAAATTGCATGGTTAAATGCATGCGTGGTAAAGGAATGGGTTGTTCAGATGCATTTGTTATTAGGGCTGCGTTGTAGAGGTACACTTGGTTTAGTCATGCGTGTCTCTGTCATACAATGGATTCATCACCCTTGATTGGGAGACTGAGCCGCTAGAGAGTTGAAAGAGTGTAACATAGTCATATCCTCCAGCTGTGGTAGACACCGAAGGCGGATTCTGCTCAACCTCCTGTGCTATGCGAGTCCTCTGCAAACACCATAATTTAAATTCCGGAGGCTTTCAGCGCTTTATACAGCCTAATTGTTTTATACAGTGTTTTTTTAGTTGAACAGCGTCACAAAACTCTATACACAATTAAATAACGCAGTCATTCATGTGGTAATAAAGGAGGGACTGTGGTGTATGCTGCATACATTACAGCGCTCAGGCCAGCCGCGGAAGAGCAATTGATGCACAGGGGAGAGAGGAAGGCATGCTTTAAAAATGAGATTTGTAGCGAGATGGAGAGTTGATGAGGCGATGAGATTCCAGAAGTCTGTTTCAAATGGCCGCAACTGCAAATTGCTTTTTTTTTTACCTGGTCGAAGATTGAACGAAATATATTTGCTTGAGATGAGAGTATTGCCTTTGTTACTGTAAAACAGAGCCATATTCAGGCGGTTTTTGCTATAATGTCCCCACTACATCAAGAGTAATCCAGAATTGAGGATGTTTCATAAGGTTTTTGTTCTTATTAACAGCAAGTCAGTTTGTGAAAACACAATTTTTTCATTTCTAGGAATTTAAGTCAAAGTGCCTCCTACAAGACTGAGCTCTGACCTGCAAGAGTCTGCTGGAACCAGGAGAGTTATCGGAGTGCAGTTTGGTCACCCAGCAAGGAAGTTACTATCAGTTAAAGGGAACCGTTGGTTTCACTGTGGACCAGTGGTAACTGTTTTTTGGCTGGACTTTATCCAGACTTCGAGGGACATAGACCCCTGTGACCAAAGCTGCCCCACCATGTTTGTGGACCGAGGGGTAGGCCCAGGAAGACCCCCATCACCAGCTCAGCATCCACAGCATCCCGGATATCTTCAGCATCCTATATGCCTTGTATAAGGACCACTTCATTAAAGTTTGGGGTGGTGTGGGGTACAAAAGAAAGATGGATTTAACCCAGATCTGTGAATGGGGGTGAATGCTTGACAATATTCAGCATTCCATCCATCATCTTTTTGTGTTGCTATAAGTCGCCCTTAGTGGGAAGAGTATGCCCAGACTTGGGTTCCGTGCTCGATATGCTACTGGATTCAAGCTAGCCTGGCTGATGAGGGGTGATACCCCTAAACTGGTCCCAGAATGCTTGTTTTCCGGTCCAGGGAGGGCTTCATCTGGCATTTCGGGTTGGACTGTTTCCATGGGGAGATGGGTCAAGACTGATTTACTTATGGCTGGGTCCAAAATGTGGTGGTGTGGTGAGCAAAAGAAAGATGGATTTAACCCAGATCTGTGACTGGGGGTGAATGCTTGACAATGTTCAGCATTCCGTCCATCATCTTTTTGTGTTGCTATGGTTCGCCCATAGAACCTGGAACAGGATGACAGACTGCTTTGACTGTAAGGTAACTGAACTTTATTGGTCCGTGTAACTGCTCCCTGCCAGAGTTGGTTGCCGCAAGAGTGTCAAAGTAGTTGTTTACAACGTAATAAAAGTTTGGACAGTTTATCCCTATCGTGGTCCATTATAATGATTTATTGCACTCAGAGAAAAGCTGTAATTTACTGTTCCTTTAAAAGTTCATATCTCTGGACCCTGGATTTTGAGTTGGAAAATCTTGTCCTGATTTTTGCTAAAAGAGAAAGATCCCACGTTGATTGCAGATGATATTGACATTTCAAGATAATGAAAACAGCACACTCCGTATGTTGAAAAACTTTAAATACTATCTATTACTTTGTGAGGGTTGTAAAAATAATTAATTTACTACATTTTCTGATTTACTGCAGAAAGTTCTAGCATAGCTGCAGATCCGGACTTCGGTAAGTTACATTTCTAAACAACTCATATGTTGATTCCATTAGTGAGCACCACCACTGATGGACTTTATTGAATAGGTTTCATAAACAATAAATATTAGTCACTGAAAAGAAGTTGTAAAGGATCATACCATGATAAATTCAGGAAGGCGGAGTTTGGTTGCAACCACAATGTCAGATCCCAGGTAAAGCTTTGTTCAACTGGTCAATTCCAGTCACTGTACAATTGCACAGGGAAACTCTCCTTACTGTTCATGCTTGGCTAGAAGCATGAGAGAGACCAGAGTATAAGTCAGGATGACTTTGTCATCCTGTTCGCCAGTGGGAGACTGACACAACAGAGAACATAATGCAGGGTGCCAATTTCTCAACCCATGGCATAACCCAACTGCTCTGAAGGGCACGAGAGCACGTTTTGCAACTCGCCTTCAAACTGAGCAGCCCAGGGAATGGAAATGGCAAACAGTGCCCCTGATGTGCTGGCAGTGTGAGTGAGATCTGAGGGTGGGGGCTGAAACAAGGGCAACCTGCAGATAGCTGTGATGTGTGGTGAGAGAGGTTAGTGGGGGCACATCCACCTTCTCCCTTATACTTAGTCCAGCACCATACAAGAAGGCTTAGACCCATGATAGCAGATGACAATGAATGGACAAGCATCTTTTGGAGATCTACTGTATGGGACACAGTGAATTTTACTGGATGCTGAATGTCCCTACACACTCCGCTGAGCCAAAGCACTAACAGTTACGCATGTCAAATTCATTGCAGAATGGTCTGATGCGCATGAGGGACTCCACTTGGAAGAACATTGTGACCATTTTGCTTACTAACCCTGCCAATTTAGGGACATTGGTCCTTGACTGACCTCTGTAAATGCTGCAGACTAAGGAGCATATTTACGAGGAAGCGGCGGAGCACAGCGTTAGCCTCCTTGGCTTAAAGCCACGCTCCACCACTTCTAAAACGCAGGGCTGCACCGTATTTATAAAGTTACGGTGCAGCCCTATGTTTCCCCCTGTGCTGGCGCTAATTTACCCACCTAGTGCCAAGGCAGACACCCTTGCGCCATAGTGCAAGGGTGCCTGCATTGCAGGGGAAGATTGTTTATGTACAGGAAGGTGTCCCTTCCTGCATATAAACAATCTGAAATGGCATTTCGTAACTTCTGTGTGTGCTCATTATGCAGCACACATAGAAGTTTCAAAACGTCATTTTATTTTAATGATTGTTTATGTGCAGGATGGGACACCTTACAGCACATAAGCAATCAATGGCCTTTTGCTGTTTCTATGTGTGCTGCACAATGCAGCACATATGGAAACAGCAAAAACAAGGAAAAATTAAACATTTGTCCTCGTTGTGCCAGGGTAAGATCTGGTTTTCCGTGGTCTTAATTTTTACCCTGCCCCATATTTATGCCACCCTTGTAAATATAGGGCAGTGTCAAAATCAATGGGTGTTGCGGTGGAACGCCATCACAACACCCATTGCCGCCCCTTTGACGCTAAGTATAGCATGAAAGGGGGCCTTATTTACAAGGCAGCGCTAAGCCACAATTAGTGGCTTAACACTGCCTTGTAAATAAGGCGAAGCCCCCATCGCCACCACAAATTCAGAAAAAGCAATGTTTTTGTGCAGGAAGCTGTCCCTTCCTGCATATAAACAATCTGAAATGGCATTTCGTAACTTCTCTGTGTGCTCATTATGCAGCACACATAGAAGTTTCAAAACGTCATTTTATTTTAATGATTCTTTATGCGCAGGAAGGGACACCTTTCTGCACATAAGCAATCAATGGTCTGTTGCTGTTTCTATGTGTGCTGCACAATGCAGCACATATGGAAACAGCAAAAACAAGGAAAAATTAAACATTTGTCCTTGTTGCGCCAGGGTAAGATCAGGTTTTCCCTGGTCCTAATTTTGGCCCTGCCCCATATTTACGCCACCCTTGTAAATATGGGCCAGCATCAAAATCAATGGGTGTTGCGGTGGAATGCCACCACAACACCTATTGCCCTCCCCTTTGACGCTAAGTATAGCATGAAATGGGGCCTTATTTACAAGGCAGCGTTAAGCCACGACTAGTGGCTTAACGCTGCCTTGTAAATAAGGCGAAGCCCCCATCGCCACCACAAAGACAGAAAAAGTGGCGTTGTGGTTGCGATAAGGGCTTGTAAATATGCCATTAAGAGTCCTTCAGCACCCTCTATGCGTTTGCCCTTCAAGTGGTGATTTCACCACCACAGATTAGCCTAAGTCTCACCAGGACCAACACATGAACCAGTACACATTCACACAATCGGAAGCAGCAGAGAGGTCGCAGCACCGATTACCTAAATCCACAATAATACATTTATCCACAAACATGACCCAAATAAATGTGTCCTGCATGAAGCTATTAAGGCAGTTATTGTTCTCTGAGGGAGTGGGGAGTGCCAAGATGATGCAGACTTGAGTCTCTGTCGAAGCAATAAGGAAAGAGGCATTGATCTTTGGATCTAAAAGGGGGACAATAGACACAAATTCTTAGAAATTGCCTTTAAGATCAAATCAGTACAATATGGCGTGGCCTCTCATAATTCAAGGCTTATCACAGGAGAAAACTATTTAACAGACCTGGAAGATCGCCTGCATAATTCCCCAGAATGGGGGCAAGAAATACGTCCCAAGAACTCACAGAAGTCGAAAACAGATCACATGTAAAAGGGGAAACGGCCACTACAACGCGGCCGTTTCCACGCATAACAGTAACCACGTATGCATTACAACGCATGCGTGGTTACCACGATTGCCTTTACCACGCATACCTTTACTACGAGATACATAGTAAAGGCATGTGTGCTAAAGGTAATATTAAAAAAGGGTGGTTGGGGGGTATCCCCTCCCCACAAAAAAATCCAAACCTGATCCCGTCGATGTGGAGGCAATCGGCGTTGTACCGTCGTTAGAGGAAACGGAAAGACACTTCCGCTTCCTCTTTACGACGTGCGACGCTGATCGGAAGAGCTTCCAGAGGAGAGGACGTAGCGAGGTAAGAGGGAATTTAGTTAAAGGAATTAATGAGGGGGACGTGTAGCGAAGAGATACATTTAAGGGTTTATGGGTGGGGGAATCACACAGGGAAACATTTTTAAAGTTGAGGGGACGGGAATTTATTAGAAGAAAAAGTGGCGGGGGTCGCACAGGGGTATTATTAAAAAAAAATAAAAAAAGAACATTTACCACGAAAATGCCTTTACCGATATGCGTGATAAATGCATTTTCGTGGTAAATGTTATTCGTGGTAACGCATTCGCGTTGTAACGCATGCGTAGGAAAGGCATGCGTTGCAACGGAATGCGTTGTAATGACATACAACCATGTAAAAGCGTTTGTTTTCATGTTAGCCCGAATAAGTCTGAAAAGGATGATAGGAAGAGTTTTCTTCATGAATTGCTTTCTGGGCTCTTGCAAATCGAATTGTCACTGCTATTAGTATTCCAGTGGGTGCAAAGGATCCGGGTAGGCGGCATGGCAAAAACGGCACAACTACAATGAATAATTGCCTGCTATCAGAGGCACAAACACAGAAAGTCATACAAGCTGGTGGAAAAATGGGCTTTGTTATTATGGACAGCCATACAATGAACATCCCTGCAGACTTCTCGTTTGAGACTAACATGAAAAGAAAGGCCTTCTTAGTACTGCGTGTGAGGCTCTCTATATGGGAAATGAAATAGGGCCTCGTAGACCCTTCAGCAATGTGGACTACCACAGACAGCAAATCCTTTGACCATACAGAGTATGAAGACATGGCTTCTATATAGTCCCTTAAACACAGACCGGGAAATATTCATGGACCCTCAAGCTGCACTGAAAGAATGTTCTCTGTTGGACCACTGGTCCAATGACAGAACCCAGCACCATCGCAAGATGCTTTAGGGATGCTCCATCATTAAAGGGCTGAACTGTGTTGTGGAGGCACTGGTTAGAGACAAAGATTAAGTCTAGGTTTCTCTTGGAGTGAACAGGAGAAAACTCATTGCAACCCAACTGAGTCCTAATTAAGTTGCTGAGCCCAATTAGAAATGTGTCTGCCACCTCCCTACAGTTGATCTTTAACCATGATTGATCAACACGTACCATTATGCGCGCATGGCCTTTGCAGAAGTCTGCCACACCTCTGCTGTCATATGAGAGGTCCTCATACCCCAGCCCATGGATGACCTCCCATGACCAAGCCATAGCTATAATCATATCACTTTGTGCTGAGGAGCATTCTTTTGTTCCCAAGTGACACCGCATCTCCAGAGAGTGTCTTGTTATCACTTATAGGTTTGGAATGATGACACAGTATTCCCTGCATTTATTCCCTACCCTAACATCCCTCCCTCCTCCCCTTATCTCCCATTTATACAGTTCTCCACTCCTCATTTTAGACAGGAGTAACTAGATGGAATTCTTATGAAGTGAAGGGTTTACTAACCCTTTTTCTATATTTCAATGTATTTCTACAGTTATGGGTATCTTTGATGACCGTGGTCATAAGGCCTCTCATTGAGTCCGGAAAAACAGAAAAGAAGTTGTGGCACCCACACATGTTTGATTCCCACCCCACTGTGTCACCTAAACCCCAAAGTTGTGCTCGACGATGATTAACTCTGACACCCTCTCCCTGAGGCATTGATTGCTCCCGATATTTTTCTTTCCCCATGTTATCCCTCTCTGAAAGCTCTCAATACAGATACTCCCCTGGCTTCTAGGCAAGTTAATACTGCAAAGGTCCCTTAGACCCAATGTGTTCTTTGCCCCTGACTGTGTGATATGTGGCCTATAAACAGACTCAGGGCACTTTTGCAGGAAACTCACTTATCACCGGAGTAATCTGAAAAAGTGAGATGGGGCTGGGCCGGCAAAGCCATATTCATCAGCTGTACAATGAATACACCTTGTACTGATACATCCCCTTCAGCCAAAGAAACATGGTGTTGTAATACTGTTAAAAAAATACTTACTCTGTAAGTGCATAGTAATGGATGGATTGATGGGAAATTTGTGTTCACAAAAATAATGCTGCTCAGCAGAACATTCATAATGGGCTCAATCTATTCCCCCAAATTGCCAAGGACTAGCTCCCCCACGGATCCAGCATATTCGGCTGAACATGCTGCTATGGATCAGGTCCCGCTCCTCCACCTATTGTACAGTTCAGTTTGAATCGATCATCTGCCACCGGCTGGCAGAGTGGTGATACACCTCTGGCGGGCTAAGACCCGACAGATGGGCTGGCAGGGGGCACTTACTCAAATGACTCCCTTATGGCAGGGCGCATACCTTCTATCCGTGCCGACATTAAAAGGGTGGAGAGGGTGGGACCGCGTCGGGATCTTGACCCTCGGTGATGTAATGCGTGGCACCACAATTAAATCTTTTCAACAACTACAGGATGATTTTGATTTACACAAATCACAATTCTATAAGTTCCTTCAACTCCGACACGCACTTTTGCCCCAGATCCATACATTAGAATCACTCCCTAAGTTTCAACCCCTAGAGGGCCGGCTGCTTACAGGAGACCTAGGACCCCACAAGATCAAACAGGTCTATCAGACACTGACAACCCATACACCCACCACACTGGACAAGACGGCTTGCATGGCAAGCAGCTATACCCGAAATCATTGACGATGATTGGGCCGAAGCCATTGCCAGCCCTAAGGGTGCGGCGGTTTCCATGCGCTTTCAGCTTATCCAATTCAAGTACATACATCGCACATATTACACTAGGGTAAGCCTATGGCGGATGGCGTTATTCAGTCTCCCATGTGCCTGAGGTGCGATAGGGAGGAGCGGACATTCCTACACGCGGTCTGGAGCTGCTCGGCGGTACAGCCGTTTTGGCACCAACTCCGTTCATGCCTCCATCAGGTGTTGTCATGGGATCTCCCACTTGACCCTCACCTTTTCTTGTTACATTCAACAGAGGACATTGGGGGGAACAGGTATAAGCAGCACCTCTTGTTTTTAGCTCTCACGGTGGCCAAGAGGGACATAGCGCAAATGTGGAAGGCAACATCGCCCCTGACCTTGGGCAAATGGAAAACTGAGCTAGATAAATGTATGGGGGCTGAGATTGCTGTTTTTTGAGGCCCGAGGGTGCCCCGCTAAACATCGCAAAATCTGGACTCGATGGGCAGACTATCGTGATATCGACCTTCCCTCCCATGCCCGAGTCGGACCCCTGAGATTGGATCGTTTTGTTTTTATGTGCTGGTATATCCCCACTGTAAGTTCTAAAATGTGTCTATGGATATGTTTAATGTTGCACACTATGACGAATACACCGCTTGAAACGAATATGGAGACCGGAACCTGTCTGTAAGTTTTTCGTTTATGTCACCTACATGTTTGGTGGGTGTTGTTATAAATCGGAAATATGGTTGTTGGCACAAGCTAAGTGTACATCTGTCTTGCCACGGTGGGGCTGCGACCCCTACATATTGCAAAAAAACCACATAAAATTTGTTATTAAAATAAAATTGCCAAGGACACGTTTTTTCTCACATATTTATAGAATCCTTTCACAATATCACACCACACAACCACTTGTTGGTGGAAGTTGTTAACCGACTAAAGCCTTGTTCTCGAAAGGCAATGCCCAAGTGACCGCAACAATACCAATGGACTACATGGTGCTGCGGAGCTCATGGCCTAGTAGAAGTTTTTGTTACTAGCGCACCTAATCCAGAAACAGAGGGGCATATTTACAAGGAGCTTGCACCACCGCTGCATCACTTTTTTGATGCAGTGGTGGCACACTCCTTGCTCTATATTTACACAAAGTAACGCATTAGGCATAGTACGTAACGTTTCTCTGTCCTGCGTCATTTTGTTCCTGCACTACAAACGTAAGATCTAATGAGGTTTTTGGGAAAGTGACGCATCATTGTCAAATGTCGCACTAAGTAAAAATTACATAAAAATCCTTGCGCATCGGCAACCAGGTGTTAAAATGATGCATCAGCATTGGTACATAATCAGGAACTACCCAGAGCACTTTGGCAAGCACAACTATGCCATGTAGTTAGTCATACTGCAGCTCAGAGTAGACGACGGCCCCCACCACCACCTCAACAATCACCACAGATGCAGGGCTGGAGAAGGACATACCGGCAGTGGAATACCCATCATTGACCTCAGGGAGGAGGAGATCATCACCTATTACAGGCTCGAGAGGGAGTACACTGTCCAGCTCCTGCACTGGATTGCACCAAGGCTACTGACAACATCACAGCGATGCACCAACATCCCTCTGCAGGCCAATCTGATGTCAGTACTCCACATGCTGGCAACTGGCTTATTCCAAACTACCACCACAGCCAGAGTGGCAGGAATATCTCAGCCATCGTTTTCCACGTTCCTCCATTCCACCCTCGATGGCATCATAAGCCTCACACCCCAGGACCTCAGATTCCTCAACACACAGCAGAAACAAAGTGAAAACAAGCAGGGCCTCTATGCCATTGCTGGATTTCCACAGGTGTTGGGGGCAATGGACAGCACTCATGTGCAACTGGTGTCTCCTGCTGCTACATCCCACCTGTACCGCAATCTGAAGTACACGTATTCAATCAACATGCAGGGAATAGTGGACCATCTGGAGATGTTCATCAATGTGCTGGCAAAGTACTCTGGGAGTGCTCATGATGCATGCATCTTCAGACATTTCATCATAAACAAGCGCTTCCGGAATGGGACATATAGGAATGGCCTACTGGTTGGTAAGTACATCTTAAGCACATAACCAACCTCATGACAGTCAAATATGTTGGATAAAATAGCTATATTTGTGTTGGCTGAATGAGACAGTGCATACATAGTAGGTGTGGGCCTCATACTTGCACCAAACTACATGGCACATGTGCTATACAAACCTGCAAGTCACACATGTCAAGACCTGCTAAGCCACTGTGGACCTCACGTACAGGAGGCCTGCACTGCTGGCGCACCAATTTCCATAACACTCTGGTGGAGCAGGTCTCCCAATCATATCTATGAGGCACGCAAAGTCACCCTGTGTGTCTTTCCATGCCCTCATAGATATGGAGTAAGGCAAGGCAGTGCAAAGTACTGGGTTGCATTACTCTACGTCAAGGATGTGTTCCATGGGCCGTGCAGTGGTTTTCCCCATGCAACACCAATGAGTGTTGAAACAGTTTCAGGTTTCCTAGGATATGCATACATGGGAATGTGTTAAAACTGTGTGCCTCCCCAGGGGATGCGCATCGAGGTAAAATATCTTTACTTCTCTTCATTATCACCAATTTCTATGTGTGCTTCACTCTGCAGCACACATAGAAATAGGAAAAACCCTCCATTGATTATCTTTGTGCAGGAAAGTGTCCATCACTGCACAAAAACCATCGAGGCAACAACACAAACACACCTGCACCATGGTGCAAGGGTGCCTGTGTTGGCACTAGTCAACATATTGTGATCTTGAGCATGTAGAAGGAACACTAATGCGCTGTATGACATTCATACAACACATTCCTGCTCTTTTCTTTTGATGCAGGGAAGCACAGCTAAGTGAATTCCGGTGCTGCCCTGTGACAACAACTCATAAATGAGGCCCTGTGTGTTCCCAGATATGGTGGAAAGATCCTCAGCAATGGAACACCATGTAAAATGCTGTGTTGCAACACACTTTTGAAGGAAAGGCCTCCATTTCTGCTGTCTGTGTGACCACAGGTAACTCCCATGGTCATGAGACTTGTCATGTATCCAATACCTGTTGGTCCTCTCCAGATCATGTGTACCATGGAAATTTCCATTAGTCATCATATACATACTTACCATCCTATGCACGGTCCATTTTGTGCCACACAGAGTTCCTCTATCAGTACTCCAAGGATTCAGACTGTGCAGCAAGGTAGATAGACCCTCATGCACAAAGGACATCTTATAGGACAGGCAGCCACACATTCACAATTTTTCGAATGTGCCTGTCTTGGTGCAAAGCTGCCCATTGTCTGCCAGTGCAGGCTGCAAATCCAGGAAACTACATCACGTTGAAAAATATGTTCTGCACTGCCCTTAATCAGTGAGGCAGTACAGTGTTGATAGTTGCGGGCCTATGTACAACAGGCTGGTGCCGCTGGTGTCTCACTACTTTTGGACGTTATATGGCGCAAGTCTCTCAAACATATCCATTAGGCCACGCAAAGTCACCCTCTGTGGCTCATACTGGCCTCATAGCTATAAAGTAAATCAAGGCACCTCAATTGGCTACCTTAGTTTACTTTGTGCTATGTGTGCTTTACAGGGTGCTTGTGGGGTTTTGCAAAACACCACCCATGGATATTCAGGATGATTCATGTTAACTCATGGCTGTAAACCTGGTGCCGTGGAAAAGGCTTATGCCTTCACCCAATCTGAGGTCAAGTTGCATCATAGTTCTCCCTGCACCTTCCTGCACAAATACCATCCATGAATTGTTTTTGCATGTTCTGTTTGTGCTGCAGATCACTCATGGCCATATATGAAACCATTTTGCATCATGTTCGCACCACTGTTGTTGGACAGCCATGACCAAAAATATTAGTAGATTAGGGAAAACCAGGCAAGGGGCAATTTGCACCATCCTTGTGTGGGCGGGAAAACATTTTGAAAGCAAGCCAGTGGCTTGTGCTGCATTGCGTTACATGTCATTCTGGAAGGCGTCCCATGGGGAGAACATGGGCATTCCTGTGCATCCACACATGGATTTCATGCAATCCTACATTTGCAAAGCTTTGTACAACTGGGATTGCATGATTTTTCCATGCCTCACGGAGGATGGCGTAACGAGCGGAGAAATATCTTTAGGACGTTTGTAATTCCACACGCTACGTGTGCTGCATTTTGCAGCAAGCATAGAATGAGAAAAATACATTTGAGAGATTTCTGTATTTACACAAAGGTATCCTGTCTTGCACACAAACATTTCTCTTCCCAATTCCACCACCTTGGCACCAGGTTGCATGGGTACCTGTGTTGGCATTAGGCAGACTGAAGTGCATCAGTGCTAGGAGAGAGCAGAAATGCCACATATCTTCATAAATATGGGGAACTTCTGCCCTCTCCCTTTCACGCAACACAGTGTATCAACTTGGCTTGCTGCCCTGCATTCAAAGAGTAGTTTATAGGCTCTGTAATATGGCAAGGAATACATAATTACAACTTTGCGTGCCACAGCATTCAAACCAGGGCCATATTATGGAGGTGCCGCGGAGTGCAAATGGCATTTGCACCCACTTTCTGCACCCCTGGGACACATTTAAATCACAGAAGGGCTGCATAGGCTTTGACAGACCCTAATGTAATATTGATAGTGCAGGGACACTGATCGCACCAGCGCTATCACCAGAGGTTGTTTTCTCATTTGTAGGGGGGCATGGCCTTATGCAAATGAGTTAATCCCTTTGCCTTTGCATCGTTTATAGGCACGGCCATGGAGACAATGAAGATGTCAGTGCATCCCCTGATGGCAGCACTCTGGAGGGGCGAAAGGGAGGCCTATGTCTGCACCCAAGACTTCCCCTTGCAGGTGGGTGCGGTCACTCACTGCACCCACCTACAAGTGGATCTGCAATCCCCCGTACAAGTGCAGACACTTCGCCTTCTAAACAGTGAAAGACGTAGTGGCTGTAAAAAAGCTGCTTTGTTTGCCACTTGAGTGCGCTGCCCCCATGACAGCACCAGTTGCTGCAGACTTGGGGAAGCACATCAAATGCAATAGGGTGCACTTTCTCAATTTGTGAACGTGTACCTCTTGTAAGTGCGCCCTATGCGTTATTGGGCCCTGATTATGCAAGATCTCACACATATGTGCACTGCCAACATACACATGCAACACATTCAAAGACCTCAAGCATGTTACCAGAAATATTCTCAGGCTATACACTGATCCCTGGAATTGTTTTACATGCATTGCAAAATACACTAACCTGTAAAACTCACATTTGGCCCAATGCATCAATTTAAACGAATGCATTGGCCTAATGCATGATGGATTGCACCTGTTGTGTCATCCGGACGGCCCGCATCCATGCCAATGCATAAAAAATGTAGCATTGTGTATTGACATGCATGGGGCATAATTCACGCATGGTCAATTTCTGCCAGGATGCGTCAGAAAAAACGGCGTATCTTGTGAAAATGTGATGCATCCACCCCGTAAATGATGCAATGGCTCTGCCATGCTGCAAACCAGGAAGTGTGAAGATACTTTCACTTTTCCCTTACAGTCTTTCACTGTATTTGTCTGTGCTTAGTACAGGAGATGTTTTTTGGTGGCTTGTGATTTTGGAGGTGTTTCTTGGTCTTGATGGTGTTTGTGCTGTTTCTGTCTTGTTCCCAAAGTGTCATTATTGTCCTGTGATTGTATTTTGTATTGTTTTGTATAGTGTATTGTTGGGTGTTTGTCTTAATAGGGGTTCATACAAGTAGGGGTAAGGGGTGCTTGTAGTGTTAGATAGTTTAGCCTGTTCATTTTATTGAGGGACATGTCAGGGAGGGGCAGATCACATAACCTGTTGGAAGATGAGTTTGGGCACCTCCTGTGACTCATAGAACACTACCTGCTAAACATCTTAGCCTCAGTTGGTAGGGACATCCAGGGGTACCCTACCCACGCGCATATGGAGCGGTGGTCCAAGATGAAGTTCCATCTTGACAGTGTTTTCGGGGTGGACCGCAGCATCCATCAACTGACACAGCAGTGGGCGGATGTCGTCTGCTGGGAGCAGGATATGATCGATCATCTTGGCATGGAAGTTTGTGGGCCTGTCGGTAAGTACAGATATGCCAAGAGCTGGTAGACATGTCTCCTTGACAGATATCTGTCATTGATGTCATGACTCAAGTGGCAGATAGGTTTTGGTGTTAGTAAGCCAGGTACTGGCCAAATCTTTTCGGTCTCAAACATGAGACAGAGCATTGTTCATAGTTGCCTAGCAGTAGCCCAAACTGCAAACTGGCAATGTGCATGGACTGTCACCAAGCCTGGCAGGTCATGACTGAGTTGAAATAGTGTGGGCCACCCTCCATGTATGTTGCAGGGGATCACACTCACATATCATACCGTCCAGCTTGGAGAGGTTCTGATTTCCACCACAAACAATTTTACATGCAAGTAAAATTGTTGATGTGTTATAATCCATAGTGCGCCTGTCCATGGCCATAATGTACAATGCTCATTCACTGTGCAGTAGTGATATGTAATGAGCAAAGTGGAGCCAAGGAGCATGAATGGCTCCTGTCTGATATGTGTAGCAGAGCAAAGGACACGTATTGTTTTTGGAAAGTGTCTGCTACATAGTTTGTCTGCTGAATGAGTCTGTACATTTATTTGGTTTACAAAGCCATCAAAGGCAGGCCCCGTTGCACTATGTCACAATGAGTGATGTTTTTGTACTTGGTGTGTAGTCTGTGCAGCTGAGACATCATATCCCTGGTTTTGCCTATTGACATAGCAACATGCCATACCTTTGTTCATTTGAACTTTGTCTAATGCTCCATGTCTAATTTGCAGATTGGATGAGACATTTGTTACGCAAATGTATTGAGCTTCTTTTGTACACAGTGTACCATTCGCCATTTTCACAGAACATTGTTCCTTGTTTTTGTGTTGTAGGTGGACCTGAGCCGTACACAGCCCGGAGAGGTGGCAACATTCCGGTGAGTGTCACCTGAATGTTTTCTGTACTATGTGAGGATTGTGTGTGATTTCTCCTATAATACTTGCTTTTGGAAACACTTATTAGAACACATGTATCTGGATATGTGTGACCTGTCATTCTGTATCATGGGTACCAGAGCAGTCCTCAGTGATCTGCCTCTCAGTGAAATATGAAAGGAGAGGCAGAGGATGAATGTCCAACATTACTTGGTGTGTTTGGTTATGCATGATAGAACAACTATGTGAACCTGCATTTGGGCGGTTCAAATGCTATCTGCTTGTGTGTTGCATGATGCTACTGTAGTCGTACACATGGACATTCATGGTCATAATATGAGCCAGGGCCACACAGGAAGTAAGGATGAATACCTCAGTGCAGAATGGTTAGATATGACTAGATATGGTACATGTCACCGGTCCACAAAGGGTAATACTATGAAAGGTATGACTCATGTCCTTCTCTGCCCAAAAACTGCTGAGCAACCCGTGATCATACTATTTGAAGGATGTTGTAATTCAGAGGACAAAGCACACCAACACATACATGTGTATGCTGTGTTGTCAGCATATAGAGCATTACACAGTTAAAATACTGGTGCCGTTACCCATCCTGTGTCATCATGACAAATGTCTGCCTTGAATATCTGAAGGCAAAGATATGCAAGATACAACAGAGGACACTCATACATGTGAGAACTAGAGCATTCATGCACACATGGCAGTGGGTTCAGATGATGTGCATCACTCTCACAATCCACACAGACTTGTGGGAGTAGACACTAGGGGATGAATAGGGCCACATGGTTTTGGTGCAAATACAGTACTTGGAGCCTGTTGTATGGTTTCATGTATTCCCATGTGTCAGGATTGTTAAGTGTCCAACAGGCCAATGTGAAGGGTGGATAGCTAGCCACCCTCCATGTATATTTCAATCCATCACATGCTCCTTGAACCACCACAGGGAGTACCTTGTGTGATGATATGTGCCATGCCTTTATTGAGTAGGTCCATGCCATCACATATACTACTCGTTCTCAGTACTATTAGGTGTACAGGTATATTTGTGCATAGGCTGCCATTTTGTTTTCATGCCATCTTGTAACATGGGTATCTTTCCCTTATTACTTTTGGATGAGTATGTATTTCAGAAGACTAATTGTCATTTTTACAAATCTAACTGTCATTATATGGTCTGAACAAGCCATGTGAGGTTTTTGTTTACTAAAGGAGATTGTTGAATAAAATCTGTTCAGTGTCAGCTATGTCTGATACATATTTCCCTCCTCTACAACAGACAATATGATGCCAGAAGAGGACAAGGCACATGGGATCAGAAAAGACTGTTACCGTCAACTCAGGCGTGTTTCCTGGGCATACCTCAGGATGGGTCGATGATATGTGGATGAAAAGGCAGCTGACAAATGGCCCGCTGTCCAACAGGCCCAACAGTGAGCATCTTAGGCGAAACCCAGCCAGGCAGCCAATGTGCTCCATGGTGGGGGAGATGGACCCATTCAGGAAACCTCCAAAGGACAAATTCCCAGTGCGCCACACGCACAACCAGTAACCCCTTGGCATTCATCTGGCACTGATCCGTATGTGTTGAACGACTTGGCTGAACTCAAAAGACGTGGGGTAGGTGTTGAGCAGCAGCTGGATATTATAATCTGCAGCATTAACAGTTTACAGCAGGCAGTGGACCGAATGGCTGCTCAAATGGCATTCACTCTGTTAAATCCTGGCCTTCCCCAATTGTTTTTTCATGATAATTTTATATAGATACTGAAGCATAAATTAGTTTAGACTTTAGCATAGGGTTAGTTTAGCATAGTTGATTGCTCTTTGTTTTTTAAGATGTTATAGCTTTTATCTTGTTAGGTGGGGATATGGGTGGGTTGTTTTTTAAGGGGGGGGGGGATTTTTATTATATATCTTTAAAAAATGAAAATGACAAAAAAAATACAATCTTTTTCCAAAAACTTAGAGCAATGTATATATTTGTTTTAATTTAAATGTATAGTTCGTTTGTGTAGTGTTTGTAGTTATTGTGTGCAAATGTGTTTTAAGGGTGGGTGGGGGGTTGATGTATTACATGTCTATTATGGTATATGTGTAGAATAGAGTAGGGAAGGCTAGGTAGTTAAGATATGTTAGGATAGGTTAATTTTGTTGTAGTTAGGATGGGTAAGATAAGTTAGTGTAGGTAGGTTTAGGATTCATACGTTAGATTTAGATACAAATAAAGAATGTTTTCTACTTTCACAAATGCTTTGTGATTAACTGGGGAGGAGTTGACATATCTTGTTAAGTGGTGTTAGACACATGCAGTGAGGTTTACATGCTTTGTTTGTTTACATGTGTAAATGGCCCAGTCAAGCTTGTAGTGAATTCACTTAAGGTACCCTCACACATTATTGTAAAATCTAAGTATCACTCTTGCTGTAAATGGATACCCAGGCCTAAACACGGGTTCCCACATGGTTGCAGTGTGTATGTGAGTAGTGTTACATGTGCTGTATGGATGATAATGCCAAACAAATGTGAGTATTTCTGGAGATTTTGCATCACACAATGATGTCTGCCACTTACACAATCTCCCTTGCATACACTTTTTGTCACAGCAGTGTTGTTTGCAGGCTAGTATCCATGGATGTGCTCATCACCTGTGCTGTGACTTCATTCACAATTAAGATTGACATGCTACTTGTTTCACCTTGTGCTTGTGACCTTGAGTAACTACTTGCTAGTCTTGGTACACATAGGGTTCACCAAATATATTTTCCTCAGAATGTATAGCTTTGTCCATGGCTCAATGACATGTCCCTTTGTGAAGTAGTTGGTACCTTTGGCTTACAAAATCCACCATGTTGTGCCTACTCCAGACATCAACAGACTTACAACACACATGTTAAACTCAGTGCGTTTATTTACATGTGCAAAATTGTTTAGGATCACAGGCACCCTACTTTCTGAAATGACCCCAACAGTTTTTTAGAGCCATTGGATGTCCAGACAAAGTCAATGGGGAACACACTGCATGAGAACTGTGAAGGAGAGGAATATTTCAGGGAGGAAGAGGATGAACAAATTGCCAATAGGGAAGATAGGCCACATTGACAGTGCGCACACGGGTAAGAGCCACAGGTGGGACAGCAAATTGAGGACAATATCAGTTGGGAAGTACACTGGAATGGTCATCAGCACTGGACAAAGGCGAAACTGGCAATTTGCTACAGAAAAATGCTATCGGGCAGATTTACGTTGGAAAGAGCTGAAGTCCTCTTCCTCCTCTGATGCTTGTGGTGCTTCCTGTGAGGGGGGTGTTGTAGGTGTCAGAGTCAACGGAGGCATACATAGATCAGGGGCTAAAGATGTTGAGCTTCTGTCCACAGCAGTATTTCTCTCTGCCAACAAGTGAGGCAGCAATGCATTGAGCAGGGCCTGCTGGTTTGCCAGCCCAGCAGTAACGTTGCAGTGGTAGGCACCCATAGTTGCGATGTATGTGTCCTGCTTCTGCTCCATGGACTCCAGGATGTTGGAGATGGACCCCAGCTGTTTGGCAACCTTGCTGGTGCCACTTTTGCAGGTTGTTCATGCCTCTGCCTGACACCAGCGATGTCAGCCAGAGACTTTTTTGTTCCACAGAGCAGAGGGTAGTTTCCTCTTATAGCGGCCAAGGTGTTCTCCTGGACTGAGACACCTACAGACTGCCTCTAGAGAGCCCGCCACAGTCCCCATCCCCACCCATACCACATCTACCATCTCCCGCTGGACTCCTATTGCACGATGTTGGAATTCAAATTGGCGATCATCAGAGTGCAGGTATGGGGGTGGGCTGGTAGGTGGTGATTGTTTGCTGATAGGTGGATCCTCTGGAGATCCTGCAACTATGTTGGCCCTTCCTGCAACCGGAGATGATGTTTCAAAGGAGGCCAGGATTTGCCGGAAGGCCGCTTGGTCAAGTGTTGGCAGGCTGTCATCCTCAGTCAGATCATCATCCCAGACAGGCAGCTGGTCATGTCATGAGGTGTAGGTATATCCTCTGCAGTGAAATAGAGAAATGCTATTGGTGTTCAACATTAGATGTTTCCATGAGTGATCTGAATGACAATCTGACTTGCAAATATTTGACTTTCTATACAACATTGATGCATTGGATGTCTGTTACACAGAGGTATAGAGTCCAAAGTGCACTGTAGTTGCCTTTCAGATGGCAGTATCTTTGCATTCTTCATACAACCACTGCGTGGCAATGCTGACTTTTTGTCTCATGACACATATTGCAACACAGTTACACAGGTCACTGGGCCTACCATTCCTGGACATATAAGAAGAGGTCAGGTCCACACCTGCCACGGTGATTTGTAGTGTTTTTCATGATACCTATGCTGATTGTGTTGTGACATATTGACACCACTACTGGTCACATTCCACCTGATCCCGAGGGTGCCTGCATTCCCTGTGGTCAGTATTCATCCCACTGCTCCTCTGCAGGTGATGTTGGTCTGGTAATTTTCAAACTGTACACTATGGCACTCTGTCTTGTTGTGCGGTCTTGCATGCACATTGTGCGTTCATGTGGGCAAGGGTTGATTTTGTAAAACATATCTTGCACAACTCTAGACACCGACCAACCTTGCTACACTGCAGAAATGTGTGAGGGCATGTACTTACCATGTGTTTCATATTTGGGAATACTCATGTGATCACTGGGTACCATGTACCAAATCTGAGGGGATGGACCCTCTCACAATAGGTGGGTTGGTAGCACTGACACTCACCACAGTTGGAAATTGTCAAAGTTGGGTATCTGCATAGTATAACACATACCGTGAGCCAGGCGTGCTTACTAGTACATGTACACGCCTACTCAGCCACTCCTCATTTTGTGGAAGTGACTCAACCTAATGCCACACAGTGATGGAACCCAGATCACACATTGACTCATGTGCCTACAACACCATCAATATGTGTGACCCTATCCAATGGACTGACATAGCTGGCATTGATTGACAGCTATGGGTCAAGCTGTACCCCACATGGTAATAGTTCTGGAATTGGTGACGTATCTTCCCAGGTTTGCAACATAGCTGGGCATATCCACCAGAGTCTCCAACCATCTCTGACTCCTGCCCATGTGTGGAGGCAGACTCGTTTTTCATGTCCATTGATAGATCCCTATTTCACGTTCTCCTACTGAGACATATGTGGCAAGGTGAGACATTTTCCCTTCAGAATCCCCCCAGTACATTCTACATCTTCACCTGGACCACATTACATGGAGGATGTTGTACCCCAATGGGCTCTTCTCTGTCATCCCTTCCCAGCTGAAATACAAGTGTGACACTGCCAGACAAAACAGTGCATGTGTTTTAGTTAGGCTACCTTGCCGATCACATATCCATTCTGAACTCCTTGCCTATCCAATGTCTACCCATTCAGACACAGTGGCAGTTCAACCTACTCAGCTAGCACTTACAATGCATTGCACTACCAGGGGTCCACAAGGGCCATACATCTTCTTTGGTTGCAACACACATGGTCCTCTGGTGTACATCACTTGCATTAACCCTCAACCAGTCAGATTTAGTACATGGTGTGATTCTGGTGGTCCCTACCATGGCAACTGACACCAGTGTGGTTTCACTCCGCATGTCAGGAGTGCTGTGTACTATGTATTATCATTCCAGAGAATGTAAACGTGGCTCTTGGCATGTTCCTATGTGTTGATACTTCACATGCCCCACACCAAACCCCCCTCTCAGATGGCTGTTTATCCTTTGACAAGCCCATGCCATTTGTTTGCTTCACAAAGCAGATTTGTGTTCCTGGGCCCAAGTAACACACAGTGGCCTCACGGTGCAAGGTGGCCTGCATTGTCACCATCAGGTTGTGTAGGGTTCAAGTGTCCATGCATGATGTGTTGCTCCAGTCCATGGGGCATACATATTTACATGCAGCTGACACCACCGGTACGTCACTTTTTGTGACACACCAGCAAAGCAGGCTGTGTACCCATATCTACAAGGCCACACAAAACCACTTTGCATGGCTTTTCGTGGCCTTGTGGATATGGAGTAAGGCAAGGCAGCAAAAGTTGCTGCATTGCCTTACTCTGAGTCAGGGGGGCCTACCTTGCGCATTGCAGTAGGTTTTCCCATGCAACACACATGGGTTGTGATGCATTTCCAGATTTACAAGGACATGCACACCTAGGAATGCGCCAAAAGTCTATGCCTCCCCAGGGATAGGGTGAAGGAAGGATTAGCGTCCCTATCCACCCCCTGACTTTCACACTGACCGTCTCCCCTTGTTCACTCGCTAATGGAGCAAATCGATTTTCCAACTGTAGGGGGACCGCGTTTGGTGAGTGATCTTTTTCCCTCCTCCCTTGGGTGCTGCCACATGCTCCATTAGGTGCCAATTCCTGCACAAATACACCTGATATCAACATAGGCACCCTTGCACCATGGTACAAGGGGCTGTTATTGGTGCTAAGCAGCCATTTGTGCGCCAGCACAGAGTGAGAGGACAGGAATTATCTGTATCTAATGGATATGGTGCATTCCTGCCCTTTTCTTTTGGCACAGGGCAGCGCAGCAAATTGATGTGCATCGCTGCCCTGCGTCAAATTGTAGTATATAAGCCCCTCATTTGTGCAGTCAATTAGGTGTTCCATTATACAAAGGTGGACTGGGACTTGTGCTGCACTTCACACATGGAATGGAGAAATGTAGCCGAGCTGAACAGAGCTGTGAAACATGTAACTGGGCAGTGTGAGTGACATATATGATCCAGATTCCTGTACTTTAAACTGTACACAGCACAGTGGGGCACTGGGACATAGCTGGGTGCACTGCACAACCTGAAGTTTTTGCCCGTCATTGCCCTTTGTTAGTATTTACCCTGCAGCTGTGGTTGTTCCTTCGACACTCTGAATTATTCTATGGACATTATCTCTGAATCTGCAAGTCCTAACTTCAGGCAGAGTGGGGCTATGGCCCTGCACAGGCTTCCAGACCAAAACTTGCCCACCACCAAGGCAAGCATCGTTCCGCCCAACACCGTCAGACAGAGAGTGTCTGTACCAGGTGACAAATGTTTTGAACCAGGACCGCGGCAGGGATAAATCTAGCTCTCCCTTGAAAGACCGCTCTGCGATATCCCCAGACATCTAGCCCGGCCACCAACAAGGCCTTCAAAATGGAGAGCCCTGAATGCAATCTGCCCACTCACCTAAGACATTTGAAGTGGTTCTTACTACTGCCAGATATCCTTTAATATGATTTCTGGAAATGGCCCACTCTATTTATAAATGTCATTACAGTTATGCTCCTTGTTGAAATGTTGCATTCTTGTTGTCTGCTTTGTTAAATAGAGTAATCTCAAAATAGTCAACTGCAAGCAGGAGGCTGGGCCTTCTAACACTGGCAGATTAGGGTGGACATTGATCAATGGGACTAGGCGTTAAACCCCTTCCACCCAAAGGTCCGGGCATGGATGGAGGGCATGCCCCATGACCAGCCGTTATTCTCCCTACCCCTTCCTGGACCAGTCACCTACTCCATCCTAAGGGAATACGCTGGCCAAGGAGATCCCCAGCAGCAGACGGTCAGGGTTAGCTCCGCAGATCACAGTTTGCTAGTTATCATTACTTTTCTGCACACGTTAGCTGAGGTCTCACATACCTCACAGCTCCATCCACACCCATCACAGACACTACATTTTGCACAACTGACTAGTAGGTCTTAAATAAAACACCTTAGAGTGGGCATTTCTCTACATACCTACTCTTAGAGTGAGAGTGTTTACCTTCAGGACCACAACAAATGTGAGACCTCCACTTGTGCCCTAGCGATGCCTCCTCCACAGACCCAGACCCAACCCCTCCATATCATGTCCATGAATGTTAATGGCTTATCCAGCTCTGTGAAATGCAAAAGATCCTTAACTACTTTTGCCACCATAAGGCAGAAGTAACACTTCTACAGGAACTACACTTACCCACCAGCAAGGTGGATAAATTGTTAAGGAACTGGGTGGGATGGGTGACAGGATGAGGCCACACAGCAGACCTGGTTTCTGGGTCGCCTGGTGACCCTGCCTCTTTCCAACCACATAGAAAGTGTGGGGTAGCCATTCTTACACACAAATCACTCCCACATATCCTGCTGAAGACCCTGAGAGAACCTGAGGGCAGGTATGTCTTTGCAAAATTGAAACTTGAGTTCCATTTTGTCATGTTGGACTTGGTCCATGTTCCTATGGAAAGCAAAGTCACCTACTTCAGTAGACTGAACAGACTCATTACAAAATTTGGCACAGCCAAGCTGGTAGTGGGGGCGACTGGATGTGAAGTTGACACTTGATGCTTTCATAGAGTGGTTCAGTCTGCCTGGCTGCCAAAATGCATCAGACAGAGCACAGCTTGCAGACTTGTTGAAGATCTTGGACTGGTGGATGCTTGCCACCTCAAACACCCCTCAGGCAAAAAGAACACTTACACCTCAACGGTACACAATACCTCTCCTAGACTTGATTATTTCTTACAGAGTCACTCACTCCTACCCCTGCCATTCCACTCTGACATCATACCCTGAGGACTCTTGAACTGCAGTCTGATACTCCTGGACATGACATTCGGTACCAGACTCTCATCGGTCAGTCTATGGTGCATACAAGCATCCTGAAACTGTCTCCTAGAAGAAAAGGAAACATCAAATGCAAATGTCAGAGTCTACTGAGTGGAAAATGAACACTCACTCGTATCACAGCAGGTGGTTTGAGTGACCAGGAAGGCCACCTGAAGGGACATCTTAATGAGAGACAGCACATTGGCAAAGCGACGACATTCCACCAGGAGGAAACACCTGGAGACAATGGTGTTCACCCATACATAGAATTATAATTCACTCACTAATCGCTGCAAACTATTTACTAACTAATAATTGTTAATAATTATTTTAATAACATATATTTTTTTAATATCATATAAATTATGAATACATCTATACACATAAAACAATAATATAAATACAAATTAAATAAATAGATATAACAAATTAAAAAAAGTAAAATTATTTTTTATCGTTTTAATATTAATTATATACTACATTAACTAAAATAGTACAAAAAATATTAGATAGCGGAGGTAATAACATTACTATTCCAACTCCAAACAGTGCAACAGTAGGGAAAATGTTGAATATTTTAGGGGTAAAAATGACTATTTCCACTCCAGTGAGTGCAACAGTAGGGAAAGTTTTGGATAGCGTAGGGGTTAAAATTACTATTCCCACTCCAGTGAGTGCAACAGTAGGGAAAGTGTTGGATAGCGTAGGGGTAAAAATTACTATTCCCACTCCAGTGAGTGCAACAGTAGGGAAAGTGTTGGATAGCTTAGGGGTTAAACACTATTCCCACTCCAGTGAGTGCAACAGTAGGGAAAGTGTTGGATAGCGTAGGGGTAAAAATTACTATTCCCACTCCAGTGAGTGCAACAGTAGGGAAAGTGTTGAATAGCATAGGGGTTAAAATTACTATTCCCACACCAGGGACTGCAACCGTAGGGAAAGTGTTGGATAGCGTTGGGGTTAAAATTACTATTCCAACTCCAGTGAATGTAACAGTGTTGAAAATGTAGGATAGCGTAGGGGTTAAATTAACATACTTATTAATTAAATAATTTTAGTAAAATAAATAACATAAAAAAATTAATTAACTAAAAGATTAATAATAAATACCAATAGAATTAAATTAATATTTACTTAAATAACATTAAATTACTTCCCACCCTATTCCCCCATAAACACACAACCCGCTACACATAAAAACACACAATTAATTTAATTGTCAATTAATCAATTAATAAAAATGAACTACCAATTAATAATAAATTAACAAGAAATTAATTAACAATAACAAATACAAAACAATAATAAATTAATTATAACTAAAATAATTAAAAGTTAATCAATTAATAAAAACGAATTACCAATTAATAATTAATAATAAATTATCAATAACAATAAATAAAAAATCATTAATTAATAATAATTATATTACTTCCCACCCTATTCCCGTATAAACCCACAACCTGCCACACATAAAAATGAACATAATTAATTTAATTATCAATTAATATAAATTAATTACCAATTAATAATTAACAATAATAAAATAAAATAATAATATAATTATAATTAATACGTTTAATAAATTAATCAATTAATAAAAATGAAATTACCAATAAATTAATAATCAATAACAATAAATAAAACATATGAATTAATGATAATTAAATTACTTCCCACCCTATTACCCTATAACCTCACAACCCGCTCTGATACTAAAACGCTAAATTTACTTTTAAAAAATGACTAATTTCTAAACATTTAATGCATATATTTAAAAATAATAAAAATACATTACAATTTTTTTTAAACATACATATAAAATACATACTAAAATACATAACACTAATATAAATATCGATATTATTAACAACAATATTTTTGCTAACGATATTACTTACTTCGATATTACTTACTTCGATATTTAAAAAAAATTACATTACTTACCTTAAGGTCGATATTCTGGTCACCGATATTCTTGACAACGATATTCTGTCCCTACGATTTTAAAAACTCGATATTACTGTAGGTCAATATAAAAGAAAATCAATATTTTGACTGCTCACCCTCATTTCCCTACTAAACGTGGACGTGAAGATCCTGGACAACATCCTTGCCAACAGGCTCCGGAAGGTGATGCCATCCCTTGATCCATGCATCACAGGTGGGATTTGTGCTAGGACGATACTCACAAAAGCACATGCATACTTGGGCACACCTCTCTGGGACTCCCAAAATGCAGATGACGAAGCGATGGCACTGTCCGTGGACGCAGAGAAAACATTCAACCGGGTCGAATGGCTCTATTTGTGCAGAGTCATAGAATGATTTGGCCTCAGTCTGAACTTTATTGATGAAGTTAAATGGCTCTGGGAAAAAACGCTGGTGCTAGTTAACTGTGGGGGTCACCAGAGTCACCAGTGTGATTCGAATTAAGCAGGGTACCTGCAAGGACAGCCGGCTCTCCCTTACTTTTCCTCTTGGCTCTTGAGCTGTTGGCCACTTCTATCAGAACACCACCCCTCATACAGAGTATACCCACCGAGAAGGGCCTATAAGCCTATTCCTCTATCCAGACGCCATTTTAATGATATTCTCCCATCAACGGATGTCCATACCAGTACTGATGACCCAGCTAAATTCTTTCTCTGCCTTTTTTGGGCACCTAGTGAATTGGGAGAAATGTGAGGTAATGCGAATGCCCATAGTCATGACCTGAGCCTGTGTGCAGGGAGTGGGAAGTAAATGGATACAGAAAGACCCCAAATACTTAGGAGTGTACCTAACCAGAAGGCTGCAAAACCTGGCATTGGACAAATTGTTACCTTTGATGGCATGAGCCCCCTGGACTTTGCGAAATGGGCCCATCTCCACTTACCCCTGTGGGGCCACGTGCAGGCTGTTAAGATGGTAACGACCCCACAGTTGGAATATGTATTGGGGATGCTGCAGATTTGTGTCCCCTGCTCCCTCTTGGCCTCCATAGATTCAGCGATGAATAGCTTCATATGGTGTGTGGACAAGCCCTGTCTTCGAATGCCCAAACTTTATGCCCATACAGAGGCGGGAGCAGGGCTTTATAAGGGATATAAACACTGGGGTGTTTGTGAAAGGGATGGGCCAATATAGATAAGGGTGTGGCACAAACATATAAACTAAAATTTGCGTAGTGTGCCATCCTACCCACACATTTGAAAGTGAACCACAACTGCAATTGGCATATGTGACCATCCTTCTGTGCATTTTGCAGAGAGGCCAAGGATTGAATGACCACGTATTCTTGACACCTTTTTGACCCTGATAGGCACTGAGAGAAACTTGCACTGCCTTCAGCCATAACTCAATTGTGCCCCATTATAAACTCCTAAATGTGACTCAGTTTGAATTATGCTCTAGACAAAACTAATATTCTTCCTGAAAAACAAGCATTTGCAATGCAATAGGTCTCGCATTTGCGAGAGTTTGAGCTATTTTTATCGTAAATGACATTGCCTTTTATCTATGTTTTGGTTTTTGAAACATGAATAAAAGCCATTGTCATTTACAATGCTAATAGGTCAAACTCGCATAAATGCGAGACCTATTTGCATTGCAAATGCTTGTTGTTACCAAAAAGCCCTTTCTACAGCGCATACTGGCTCTTTTAACGTTACTCACAAAAACAAACAAGTACAGGTAAAGCACAATATGGCTTTGTGTTACCAAAAGCATAATGCTCCAGCACTGGAATTATAATCAACATAGGTGCCGATTCCGATCCGTTAAAAATATTCCCCGTACGAATCGTATCCGGATTTTTTTACGTACGAATCGTACAAGTCCCATACAAACTGGCAAGTACGATTCGTATGTTAAAAAATCCATACGAATCGCATTGGGAAAATTCCCCGACACGTCCTCGGGTCGGAAAAAGTGTCCGACACATCCCCGGACAGTTTTACATACGAATCGGGAAACTGAAGTCCGAGCGCGCAAGTACGATCCGTCCCGTCCGTCCGAATGCACAACCGTATGGAAAAAACACCGTACGGAGCGAACTCCCATAGCAACCATGGAGACATCCAAACATGTGCCCGCATACGTGCCGAACACCCCCCCAGCCCACCACCCCAAGTACGCGCCGTACCCCCAGCCCCCCCCATGTACGTGCCGTACCCCCACCCCACCCCTGAAGGCACGGAGCATACCCCCACCCCGTGTAGGTACGGAGCATACCCCCACCCCGTGTAGGTACGGAGCGTATCCCCACCCCGTGTAGGTACGGTGCATACCCCCACCCCCGTAGGTACGGAGCGTACCCCCACCCCATATGTACGGTGCGTACCCCCACCCCCGTATGTACGGTGCGTAACCCCACCCCCCGTATGTACGGTGCGCTGGGGGTACGCACCGTACATACGGGGGTGGGGGTACGCACCGTACATACGGGGGGTGGGGGAACGCACCATACATACGGGGGTAGGGGTACAGTGCGGACGTGTAGGGATGGGGGTACGGTGCGTACCAGGCCCCCTTTTCGCCGTGCATCGTGGCATACTTAGCTTTTCCAGCACTTTTTGGGTCCAGTAAAAATATTGCCGTGCGAAGTGCTGTGGGTACGAGCCGTACTTGCTGGTCCGTAAAACGCTGCCTGACTCCGTGCGAATGTCACGTACGCGGTGTCCCAGATCTGAATTGTGGGTATATTTTAGCCGGTCGGTGATTTTTACGATTCGTACGGAAATGGTGTTTCTGTACGAATAGTACTTGCGGGTTTGTAAGGTGGATTTTCCGGGTACGAGTCGGACGGAGAAAACGCTCCGTCCGACGATTCGTACCCAGTTTTTCCAGGATCGGAATCGGCCCCATAGTGGCAAAACTTAAATCCCAATGGCAGGAGTTAGGAGGCCTCACAAGGAACATATTAACCTGTAATAATGTGCTAGAATATGTTGGAGGAATATGGCTAAAGACCAGTGTGCACACTGATGAAAGGCATGTGAGTCTAGGACAGTGTCTACTGTGAATGAGCAGTGCGGACCCTGAGTAACAGTCTCTTAATCATGCAGTTTTGCCATCTGCACTAGTCCTGTTATCATCAGCGCTATTCTTATTGTTGTCATCGGCACTAGTCTCTTTGTCATCGGCACTGGTCTCGTTATCATCAGCACTAGTCTCATTGTTATCATCAGCGCTATTTTCGTTGTTGTCATTAGTGTTGTCATCAGCACTAGTCTCATTGTTATCATCAGCGCTATTCTCACTGTTCTCGTTAGCACTAGTCCCACTGTTATCATCAGAGCTATAGTCATTGTCATATTTATTCAGTCCCAGAACGAATTTCTGAAGTAATCTTAAACAGCAAAGCAGACTGGACATGGAGGTGTGCGAGGTCATGGAAGGAGACACATGAATGGCATTGTAAAACCGATCAGGGGTTAGCCTCGTGTTTGGCCTTGATAGTGTAGGTGTTCAAGCAAGTTCCAACGTGAATGACGCCTGTATAATTGGCCCTTATGAATTTAATGCCCAGGGCCGATCACGGCACCGGGATCTCGGCGACCTCGACAGAACGGTAGACTTTCACTTGAGTGACGCCCTTGAACGCACTCTGCTCCGGATTGGACACAGCTACCCTTTTGTTCGAAGCCAGTCGTGCCTGTGCCCCCTTCCACCTCTTTCCGTTGAAAAACTCACATTGCGATCTTTATGAGAAGACCGGAGTCTTTAATTAGGATTCCAATCGTGTTCCCTCCAAGGAAGTGAGATGGCGTTCTAGACTGGTCTATTCCACAATAAAGGAGTCAGGCCTGAGGCTAGTGGCTCGTATACCGAATGTTAAAGTTCAAAAGACGACGTTTACAAACCGGACGCATGAGCATACCTTTTTAAATATTTAAAAAGCCTGCTGCAGAGAATACACAAAACAACAAGCGGCACTGAAAGCGATCGCGAAAGCGATCACTATTGTAAAAAAAAAAAACACACCCTCTAGTGGTGCGCGCGCCACAGCGAGCCATATGTTTTCAATTATCGCGCCCGTGTCTGGGCACGATAATGTAAACCACATGGGCTTTGGTGCGCGTAACAGACACCAATAGGCCATGGGCGGAGCAATGCGCCCGCCTTTGTCCTATTGCGTGCTCTGTTTAAAAAAAACACGCACTCAAAGCCCAATAACAGAAGCCAAAACTAAAAACACACGCACAAGAGTGTACAATTCCAGGGTTCGTTTCGGAACCCCGGACAAAAGGACTCTCGCTGTGCGAGCATTGCTGCGCACTGCATCGCTAGGCGCGAGACCTAAAAAGCAATACAACATTCTGAGGAAAGGAAACACTCATAGGGACTGCAAGCTTAAGTAACCCATGTGAAATATAGGCAGGAACAACATGGATTACCTTAACATTTTCTAAATGCATTTTTCAGAAATTGGTCAATGTTTTTGCTTGAAAAGTTAAGGAAATGAATACAGGACCCAAAAAAAGGGACTTGTTTCCTTTTTATTTTTTATTTTTTTTAGAGTTTTATATAGCGCAAACTAGACCCAAGACATTGGGTATCAGAGCGCTTTACAAGAGCACCAGTTTCGTTACAGATGGTCACATTCATTTTTGTTAGGCACGGGGACATTAAGTGATTTGCCCAGAATCACAGGATGTTGAGCGTCGTTGCCGAGACTCGAACCTGGTTCCCCAGCTTCGAGGTCGACGCTCTAGCCGTAAGGCTACATCCCCTCCCCAAGTTTCAATCTCTGTTTTAAATTACTACTGAGTCTGAGACCCGGCCCACTTAAAGCTCTGGGCGGGAGAATTACGCCTTCCTCACATTGGAATTTAGTACCTGGCTAATCATCTATGGCTTGCTGTTCAGGGGGGAACACGGGCCCACTGTTCAGGCACAGGATTGAGAGTCTATGGTATACATTGGATTGATAGTACCACACTACACTGCGGGGCCATCCTCTATGTCCATTGTGCTGCACAGCCCAAGACGCAAGAAATAAATTATCCCATTATTATGAATATTATGTTTAAAGTCTGGTAATAGGAGCATGAGTCTCTCAAGGTGGACCTGTGGATCCAGACAGCGGTCCCTATCTGGAACAATGGAAGGATATGTATCGGCAGCTGGGTGATCAACTTGTCATCCTGGAGAGAGCTCAGCATGTTAACACTCGATGAAGTGAACAGGCACCCCCTGTCACTAGAGGAGGAGAGCCCTTAGTCGCACCAAGGGGTTGGAGCCCCGCCTTGCACAGGAAATGTAGGAGTGGAGGGTCATAACGCGACGTCATCAACAGGTGAAGGAAAGCCTCGGCAGGCCATTTAAGCCAGCACACTACGGATAGCGTCCTCATTGTCCCTTTCATCACACCTGGTGCAGATTGGAAGCAGCCATTGCTCATTAACCAACCACCCCTAGACTGGTAGTGTTCCTGGTAGATAATAAAGGGGGATACACAAGAATTCCGATTCTGGGACAGGACGGACCCCTTGGCTGGGTATGATTGTGAGGGCAGTGGGCTGGCGGGAGGGGGAACTGACCTGTCGGTGGTCCAGGACTCTCCTGCCCAACCCCGTGATGCTTGGAATTAAACTTTAAGGATTATGCCTATGTTTAGGTACCCCAGTGGGCCAGTGTGCTATGCATGCCCTGAATTTGAGTTGTGGTACTCCTCTGGGATCAAGGGGATGTGGCGAAGTTGGTATAATGAATTTCCTGTCAATTGCTTTTGGTAATTGTGCATGGATGCCCTGGGTGGAACCAGGGGGCTGTTGCAAGTTGGCAGACAGTGGATCGCACAACAATGTGTTCTTGATGTTCTTGGAATGTGAAATGTAATATTTGACTTGTGTATTTCATCCTCCTCCTTGCTTTTGGTATCTACTAAATGAATGTTTCCAAAAGAGCATCTGTCCCTTGACAGTCTTTGCATATGAGCAATTTTAAGAGTTGATGTGAATAAAAAAGCTATGCCATGTGAAAACACATATTTGTTCTAATATCTTTTCTTGAACATTGCAGTGAGAAAATGTGGAGATTGAGTCGGGTGAGTTGCACATTGTGCGCGTACCATGATCTCTAGACCCTCGCTTAAGTCATCTGCCGACCTTTCTCAGGAATATGGTCTCCCAAACACAGCTCATTGACAATACTTCCAGCTTTGCCACAGTCTCCGGGGAGTACTAGGCATGGACCCAATCCTACTAGCTACCTGTCTGTTTCATACCTATCTCACCACTTGGGGCATGGCCAAAGGGGAAATGTCCAGACTCTGTAGCTTATTCATCAATGCTACCTTCTCACAATCCGCCCTGGAAATGGCTCCGCTCTATTGGCAGGGAACTGTAGGCCATACATACTCTCTAAAAGCCTGGGCCTCACTTCTTGACACACGCATATCTTTTCTCCAGGAAACCAGGCTAAAGTTCGCTTTTTTTAAACTACTACAGAATTGTTACTGGTCCACTGTGCAACTGCACAGGCGGGTTAGATGCCACACCATGACTGCTAGTGATGCAAACAGGGAGAATGTGACATGGTGCTCATTCTGTTGTGTTCTGCCCGGCACTTGTGAACTACTGGTCAGTGGTATGGGCCGTTCTCAGTGACTCGGAGACAGCACATCTGTCAACCTCGACTAGACTGGCTCTTTTACATGACATGTCTGAATTTGAAAATACCCACAAAGCACTGGAAATAGTAACTAGTGACTGGACTGGGTGCAGCCAAGCTCTGCACATTACATCATAGGTGGAAACAGGCAGTATCCAGTGGAGCAGACTGGCTTTCCAAACTGCCAAAAGTTGGGGAGTGTGAATGCATCATCTACAAGAGTAATGACAAAATGGATGCCTAGGTACGGGAACCCTTTCTGTACCTGCGGGGTACACTGGAACTGGCAGCAGAACCTCGCTCATCCGCTACACATAACGCGACGGGGGTGGTTTGGGCGACCTGGGACTCACATAGCTAGTTCTTTAGCTACTATCTCCTGCCACAGCGGGATACTAAAAGACATACAGATGATAGATGGAATGCATAGCAAATCAAACATTCAATCCCAGTCAAGAGATCTGGGTTAAATCTATTGTTCTTTTGCTCACCATGCCACCCCATTTTAGACTCAGCCATATGCAAACAGTCTTGACCCTGTTCCTCATGGGAACAGTCCAGCCCGAACTGAAAAGCCAGGTCCTCCCTGGACTGGAAACAAGCATCCTGTGACCGGTTTCGGGGCATCACACCTCATCAGTCAGGCCTGTTGGAATCCAATGACACAGTGAGCCCGGGACCCACGTCTGGGCATATTCGGCATGCTTAGGGCGAGAAGGCAAAAGATACACAGATGATAGACAGAATGTAGAGCAAATCAAACATTCACCCCAGTCAAGAGAACTGGGTTAAATCCATCGTTCTTTTGCTCACCATGCCACCCCAGCAGGATGCTAGGTTAGCTGCACAACTAAAGGCCAATTAATGCCCTGTACAGTAGGAGAATGCCTCAACCCACCTTTCCTCAGTTGGAATGCCCTGCAATATTTTATTGGGTTTGCTTTCAGGTCTACAGGTCGAGTGAATGTTATTCTACAATGTGTCTCTGTTAAAAAGTGTGCTTTATTTCTAATGTTGCTGTAAAATCTACTGGCCGCAAGTCACCCTTAAAATACCAATAACGTAAATCCAACTAACAAGCCGAGAATGCATTTGTGTGGGAGTGTCACACCCCAAACATGCCCCTGAAGCTATGAGGGCTTGGAACTTGAGACCAGGTGAACTGACACGGCTTCTGTCTAGAGTGCTGTTCAGCGTGTACCACGTGGACACAACTCACATGTAAAATCGTCTTGAATGGTGGGACTTTGCTGGGTCCACTATTGAAGGAAAAGGCCAGCCAGTGCTTAATTTGAGCGGGTGGTGTCTGGTGTAGGGCACCCCCACACAATTGGTTTCCTGTGCTCCTACCATCACTTAATTGTCAACACCGCACTTAAGACAGTCTGCCGCATGGTGGCGCTGCTCATCTAATTTAAAAATGAGCAGAACAACTGTTATTTATTAATACAATATAGATTGAAAATAAATAATACCTGCCTCACCAGCCAAACAGCTTTGGAGACCTGGAATAATCTGAACTGTTGCACTTCTAGGCGAGAGAGGTGGTTAGTATATGTTTTGGTCCGTCATTGGCTGCTATGACGGGGCGATGGGTGGTGAAAGCTGCAGTGGGCCCCGGCACTTATTATTTACAAATTAGCCACTGGCCAGGCAGAAAAAGTTAAAATGTCGAACGGCCCATTTATGGCAGTTCTAACCTTCCAACTGCGTCGAATGTCTGGGCATCTTCCATAGTCTTCGAAATGCGACACATCGCACGTTCGAGAGCCGGACAAAATCAATATATTTCGCTCCGAAGCTGACGCGGGTGAAAGACTCAGTGGTTGGTCAAACGGGCCCAATTGAAAAGAACACGACACCCACAAAAAGCTGGATGACTTCCTAAGGGGCATTTGATCACGGCTGAAATGTTTTCAAATTCATTTGACAAATTGCTGTCCCCTTCCCTATACCTGGAGCGTGAGACCTTTCCCTGCGGTTCCCGGTACCCATCATACACAGAAAGACCGCAGCGCCCTGCGGCTAATGGCACATTTTCATTTAAATGATAAATGTGCAGCTTGAGAAAGAGTGAAGGATGCAGACTTCTACGGGCAGAAATCTTTTATGCATGAGACACGCGCTGGTCAGGGCACGGCAGAGCAAACTTCTCGTCTCCTTGATGTCTCGGACGAGAGGCTCCCACGGCGACCAGCGGAAACGCTGAAATGAATACACTTATCATTTCAATCACTAGCATTAAAATTAAAAGTTTAAGTCTTAAAAGTGACAGGTATGTTCAACTTCAAAATCATTTTATGGCTATAATCCACCCTCTCATATACCCCGAAACAGACCCACCTTGCAGCAGTCGAGCACCAGTCAGTCGTGCAGGCGGCGTGCGCAAGCCTTTACGTTCTACATGCCTGCTCGCGCGCACGCACGCACGCACGCAAAACTAAGAAGTACAAAGGTCAACTGTGGGGTGTATGTATGGGAGGATTGTGCAGCAGGAGAGTCCCTTTTTTGACGCTCCAGCGGCGCAAGCCTCTCAATCATATCTATGAGGCGAGGCAAACCCACTCTGGGTGGTTTTGCTTGGCCTCATAGATATGGAGTAAGATAAAGCAGCGCAAGTCGCTGCCTTGCCTTACTTACTCTGCATCAAGGAAGCGCTCCATGGGCGTTCCGGTGGGTTTTCTCACGGAATACCCACGGATTTTGACGCTGCTACAGATTATCACGTAAACCTAGGACAGCTCAAAGACCTTACGCCTCCCCAGAGCAGGTGCAACGAGGAGAAATACTTTTATTTCTCCAATTTTTTTTTCTTTTTTCTCTTTCCATGTGTTGGAAAGAGGAAAATGCCACTCTGGATTGTATTTGTGCAGAAAGGTGTCCCTTCCTCCACAAAAACAATACTGTCTGCAACAGAGGTGCCCGTGAACCATGGTGCAATGATGCCTGCGTTGGCGCTAGGCAGCAAACTGTACACCCGCACAGGGCGAAAGGACAGCAATGCACCATATTTCATAAATACGGTGCATTCCTGCCCTTTCACATTGGCGTGGGGCAGCACAGCAAGAAGAATTGCGGTCCTATGCCAATTCCTCATAAATTAGGCCCTGTAATTCTCCAACATGCCTATGGGTATTCTCAGTATTGACGGTGCACTGAAGCACTAAAGTACTCATAAACTCACAATCCCATACTATAATAATCGGGAGAGTGTGTAGCCCACTGCTTAATGCTAAATCAGCTCACTGAGATGATGACTTGTGCTACACTAATACCTACGTCTGGGGGCTAGGTGGACAAATACAACCACTATATAGGCTATATCACAAAAAATTGTTAGCTTAGTGCAAAGCCACATGCAGGCTTTTATGTGTTTTCTATATCCTTATTTGTTTTAGCCATTCAGCCTTGCATGACTTTTGTTGATTCAATGGATAAAATTTCCTCAATTGTTTTGGTTGATAACTGAATTCTTTAGGTCTTGACGATTCTTGTTTGTTTCATTGTTGACTGAGTCTAACTAACCACTGTGATCTTGAACTTCCTCTCTTCCGTTTTCCTTCCACCATTGCCAACATAATGTTTTTTTTCCCAAGGAATCTTTTCGTTACGTGGCCATATTTATGCTTAATTTTCTATCATAAACGATTATAGTGAAAGTTCCGGCTTGATCTAGTGAAGTATTGATGGATTTGTTCTTCTAGCAGTCCATGGTATATGCAAAAGCCTTCGCCAGCACCAGAGTTCGAAGGAGTCAATTCTTTAACGATCATATTTACTACTAGTCCAGCTTTCACACCCATATGTTGTTACAGGAAAGACCATTGGTTCGACAAGTTATCTCTTTGTTGTCAGCATGATGTCTTTGATCTTTATCACTTTGTTCATGATCGTCATTGCTTTTCTTCCCAGTAGGAGCTGTCTTCTGATTTCAGGACTGCAACTTTGTTGAACACCTTTTGCCACATTGACCCACTCTGTTTCTCCATGATCAGTGCTCACTGTCACTTCTTGGCTTCTGTACAGATTCCTCATCCGACTGATCAGGTGGGTTAGCACACCCATGTCTTTTAATACATTCCTCAGTTTTCCATGATCAACCCAGTTGAAGGCCTTGGTATAGTCCTAAAAGCAGAAAAAGATGTTGCTCTGAAATTCTCTGGCGATTTCAATTATCCATCACATGTTAGAGATCTGGTCACTTGTTACTCGTCCTTTTCTAAATCCAGCTCATATATCAGGCAGTTCTCACTCCATGATTGGCAGTAGTCTTGCTTGTATGATTTTCACCATGATCTTACTGCAGAGGTCTTCAAACCTTTTTGCTGTCAGGCCCTCTGAGCAAAATGTTTTCAAGTCGACTCCCCTCCAAAACTTTATAGTAGTACTTGGGGGAGCAGAAAGATCTGGGCTGAGTGCAGGGGGTGGGATTACCATTTCAGGAGTACTTTTTCTGTAGCTAATAATTCACACTAAGGGGCCGATTCCGATCCTGTAAAAAGGCTGTACGAATCGTTGTACGGAGCGTATACCCCATACGACTCGTACCCGGTAAACTTTCCGTACAACCTAGGAAGTACGATTCGTACAGAAAGCCTATTTCCGTACGTTTCGTAAAAAAGCCCATACGGGTCAAAAAAACCTACGATTCTGATCCGGAACAGCTTGTACGCGACGTCCGGACGTATTCAGGCAGCTGTTTCCGGCCCAGCAAGTACGATTCCTCCCTATGTCACTCCGTACGGCTCTTTTTTTTACGGGAGCCAAACACAGCCGGAAAAGCAGAGTCCGACGCGAACCGCTATGCAACGGAGCCCCGGTACGCAACGTACACGCCATGAACCCCGTCGTACGTGTCATCCCGGTCCTCTTGGCCTACGACCCGGTGCATCGCACCGACGCACACGCTGCAGAAGGTGAGAACAACACCCAGGGGCCAGGGTGGGGGTGAGGGGCAGGAAACAAACCCCATAGCCAAAGCCAAACCTATAATATGGAGGCCATACATTACCACCAGGGTCTGGTCACTTGGGGGGGCGTGGCCAGCAACCCCTGCGTACCGCAACAACGGAAGTGGACGTGTACGGTGCGTTGCACACGTACCCCTATAGCACCATTAGAACTGTGATACGGACCGTACACACGCAATGAATGCATGGGTACGGTGCGTACCACACGTACCCCTACGGCACAGTAGAACTGTGATACGGACCGTACACACGCAATGAATGCGTGGGTACGGTGCGTACCACACGTACCCCTATGGCACAGTAGAACTGTGATACGGACCGTACACACGCAATGAATGCATGGGTACGGTGCGTTTCACACGTACCCCTACGGCACAAGTATAATGGTGAAACGAAGCGTATACACGCGATGATAGCGGGTGTACAGTGCGTTTCACACGTACCCCTATGGCACAAGTACTATGGTGAAACGAAACATACAACCGCGATGATAGCGGGTGTACGTGTGTTTCACACGTACCCCTACGGCACAAGTACTATGGTGAAACGAAGCGTACACACACGATGATAGCGGGTGTACGGTGCGTTTCACACGTACGGGTACGCACTAGTTCACACGTATGGGTACGCACTAGTTCACACGTACGGGTACGCACTAGTAGTACAGTGCGTTAGACACCTACGGGTACGCACTAGTAGTACAGTGCGTTAGACACCTACGGGTATGCACTAGTTCACACGTACGGGTACGCACTACTTCACACGTACGGGTACGCACTAGTTCACACGTACGGGTACGCACTAGTTCACACGTACGGGTACGCACTAGTAGTACAGTCCGTTAGACACCTACGGGTACGCACTAGTAGTACAGTGCGTAGACACCTACGGGTACGCACTAGTTCACACATATGGGTACGCACTAGTAGTACAGTGCGTTAGACACCTACGGGTATGCATTTCACACGCTTACAATGGTAATACAGGCGCACACATGCCAGGAATGGAGGGCTACGAGTCGGACAAGGATGTCCATCAAGTACTTGTCATTGCATACTTTCATGTGCAGGCCCTAGGTGTGTCAGCCAGTGATATTGCACATGTCATCTCATCTAGTTTCACAATTGATGTGTGATGACCTGTGTACACATGTCATGTGTGATGGGGCACTATGTGGCACACATCACCTTGACACTTGCCACATGTGTGTCTGTAGTACAACTGTGTCATGCACAGCAGCAGTGGGATGGCACAGTCATCACCACCCGCACCTGTCTCCTGATGCCAGGGACAGTGACACTCAATCAACTGACATGTCACGATCTGCGTGCCCCTTTGTGACAATGTCAGGTGTGTGTCATGTGTTCCCATGAGCTTGATGTCAGTGTTCCGTCAACTGCATCTGCTGTTGGTGCATCCAACATGGGTCTGTGTGGAGATGGGCATGGGACACATCTACGCACACCATGCCACATGTGGATTCCCACTGCTGTAGGGTCTGTGTGCATCGGACATCATATTTTCCCAGGCATAAATGTCTGCGTTGTCTCAATGGCTGTGTCTTTCTCTTGTCACGTGTACCCCTTCATCGCAATGTGTTTGATATGTACATTTGACATTCCTTGTGACCTGTGCGTGTGCCTTGCAGTCAGTTGTGTGGATGAGATGACATCCTTCCTATGCAGCTATGTGGTTGTGTGTCACTCTGGTGATATCTGTGGCTCTTCACTCAGACTGGCCACCAACTCATTTCAGGGCATGTCATGTAGACTTGACAATCAACATGTGTATATGGCTTTTTGTAGGAGTGCCAGCAAGCTGGCATATGTGTCCTGTATGTATTGCACAAACCCGGCTCCATAGTTACCTGATGTGTATTAACAGTGTAACATGTCATTGACATTGATATTGGCAGACTCTCAATCTTCATTCTTACAAACAATGTCTTGCAGGGCACCGCCTGTCCCAAGACCAATGCCAGACTTGGGTGCCATGAGGGAACGTGCCTGCATCCGACATTACAGATTCACTCAACAGTTGATTGAGGACTTGACCAACAGGCTGGCACCACACCTCCAGCCGCGACACAGGTATCCTACTGCGCTGACCCCAAAGATGAAGGTGATGGCAGCCCTACATTTTTTTGCCACAGGTACGTTTCAATTCACCATAGCTGATGGTGGCATGTCACAGACAATGTTCAGCCGTGTCCTGCATGATGTTTTAGCAGCCATGTTGGAGCATCTTGATGAATTCATCACATTTCCTACTCCTGAGGAATTGACAGATGTCAAGGGTGATTTCTATGCCCTGGGAGGGATGCCCCATGTCATTGGGTCCATTGATGGAACACATGTGGCTCTTGTACCACCACAGGCACAGGAACAAGCCTATCGCAATAGAAAACATTACCACTCGATAAATGCCCTTGTGGTGTGTCTTGCTAACATGCTGATTTCCCATGTCTGTGTACGTTTTCCAGGATCAGCACACGATGCCTACATCATGAGGCGTAGCAGGGTGCCACAAATGATGCTGCGGCTGCACAACGAATGAGCATGTCTTGTTGGTGGGTATACTCTGTTTGTCCTGTGTGTTGTGGTATCTTTGGCTCTTACGGCATCTTCTGACCCCCTTTTTTACATGATGTTTCCATGTAGGGGACTCTGGATATCCCAACATGCCATGGCTAATGACACCTCTCCGCAACCCAAGAACCGCTGCAGATCACAGGTACAACAATGCACACGGGCAGAACAGGCGAGTGATTGAGAGGACGTTTGGCCTCCTGAAGAGCCGATTCCGGTGCCTGGACAAGACAGGTGGGTCCCTCCCTTATGCCCCGGAGAAGGTCTGCTGAATCTTCGTCGTGTGCTGCATGCTGCACAACATGGCAGTTGAGAAGGCAGTGCCACTCATCCTGGATCCGGATGAGCAGGAACATCCACCCGTGGAGGATCAAGGGCATGCTCATGAGGCTAGTGATGAGGAGGAGGAGGAGGAGGAGGATATCCGGAGTCAGCTCATACGCAACTTCTTCTCATAATGGTGAGTCACTGGGTATGAGTGTGCAAGCTTGTAGCATTGAGTGGCATGTGTTGCAATGTGTGAGTCCAGCTGACTGAATGCAAAGTGACTTTGATGTGTGTTCTGATGTGTCACTCGAGTGATGATGTCATGCCACACAGTTTTGCAGAGAGACTTTCTTTGAAATTTACATGTTCTTGTGTGTCTGTCATTCCCAGGTTTTTGCGCCTGTTGTCTGCTCGTGTCATCTGTGTCCTCCTGCTATTCCTCATGAGGATTGCAACATGTGCTGAATCAGCGTTCCATGCACAGACATGTGGTAATGTCAGTTTGGGTAAGGATAGCAGCAAGGCTTTTTGGTGGTGGTACGGGTTGGGAATGTGTGGGCCTGCTTCTGTGCATGTTGCAGTACCATGCATACATGTCTTCTCACCATGGAGCATATAACATGTAGCATCACTCCCATGACATGATAGTCACCCTTCTCGACTGTCATCTGTAGTGGAGTGTGGCGTCTGATGAAGGCATCAATGTGTGTAAACCTTGCCTCTGAAACATTACGGATGCTACAGATGGACATAGTGTGGGACATCACAACAACAGGCTCTATGGGAAATTGCAGCCTCTCCGTGTGCAGCAGGATTTGTTTGGCTCATCCCCTTGACTTGTGCGCCAGTTCATTGGGATTGACATCATCCGTGTTGTGAAGGGGGGGTCCAGCGTATGTCCCACATGTTCTGTCAACTGACCTGTGAGTCTGTTCACATGGATGCATTTCCCTTTGTGTGTGTATGTGGAATAAAGGTTTTCAGCACAATCCAAAGTGCCTCATCTCTGTCACTGCAGCTCCTTGCCAGTTTGCATGCATCATCTATGGCATACTTGTCAAATATTGAGCATATGTGTATGTCTACTTCGGCAACATGCATGCAGTTCTTCATGGCTAATAATATCTATTGTGCATGAAGTCCCTGGTTGTGTATGTATTTGTGCAGGTTGCTCCCCCCAACGGGACAGGAACACATGCTGATGGTGTGTCTCCTGTGCGCAGCTCGGCATTTTGTTGCCTGACCCTGTGACCGTCATTTTTGCTGATTGGTCATACATTTTCTTGTAGTGACCCATGAGTTACTTGACACTCGTTACTTTACATACACCTGCTGCACTGTGCCTTTCTGACCTCCTTGTCTTTGTGTGCTACTTTTTGCCTAGTTTCTCACCCCTTCCGCCTGCTGCTGCCTCACCTGTGGCACCGCCCCGCGCCATGATTCTGCAACCCACACGCCTCCAAAATGCTCCTCCCTTCCACCCTCCACCCATTCTTAATGCAGCCAGCAGCTTGTCAGTGCCACTCTTGCGCCAACGCCGTGCCAAAAGCAGGACCGTGTGCGCCTGCAACGTGCACAGTGCCCAAGTCTCTGGTCTTTGCATGACCCACATCACACAACAGGCTCATGCTGCAGCCAACCTCCAAGCAATGTCCTCCAGACAATCATACGCCTGCTATCAGGCAACCCCTAAGCGCACACACAACACCTTTGCATGGTGAGTGTGCAACTCCAACTGCCTACAAAGCGCTGCCCCGCCTACCAGACCCTGTCAGAACAACCAGGTCATGTGCCTCCTACTCCACACCCGCTCCATCCACCAGCACACCATTGGACTCTGTTACCTCCTCAACACAACAGGGCCACACATCACCTCAGACAGATACAAGATCACCCGCAGGGACGGCACCAACAATCCCGGAGGATGAATTGCAATTGATTCACAAGTACACCCTCAGAGTCACAAATCCGGGTTTGCAGCAACTCCCTGGCAACCCTCAGAGTAACACTCATCTACAGATCTCCAGGCCTACATCCACAATTGCGCTAGCCGTCAACACGTACATCTGTACGCACGCCCTCACCTCCTCAGGCTACATGTGGCTGGGGGCCAGTAACTTCTGGCTGGAGGAGAACCACACCACCATCCATCATTGGTCCATCAACATTTGAATCGATATCTCCGACAAGCAACACACTGCCCCACACCCTGCTAACGATCCCCCAAAGATGCTTGATGTAAGTCACCAGAGACAAGCTGTGTGGGACACTCAAAACAACACCAACGCAACACCCTGAAACCTCACGCACTTGATCAGCAACTGATCCAACAATCTTTCCACATTGACAGACTTTCCTGTGAAGCACAACAATAGTTAAGGCACCTGGGACAAGGTAGACCTACTGGACTCCTACAGACGTAGCCGGACTCTTGTGCACACCTTGCAACACAAAGAGTCATCATTTACCTTACGGGCCTGAAAAAGACCACACACAGCCATCACCATATCATCAGCAAGGACAAGTGGAGATCCTTCAGATAGTGCTGAGACATCAAAACACACAACATCAAGGAGCTCATCAGCATTGTGAGTGAACTGACAGGAGATCTCCATCCAAGACACCCCACCCTTACAAGGCAGATCACATCCCTTGCAACTTTGTACCACAGCTAGCTCATGGCCATACACAACAGCCTTGGCACACAGAGGCAGACAACACTATTATCCGCAGGACAAACCCCCCTCAGGTTCTGGACTCCTGTCAGCAGCAAGTACACCACCTGGCTCATGTGCACCATCCACTCTGGCTCTCCATCAGGCCCCTTCCCACACAATATCTCAACCACATCATTCCCCATCCTTGAAGCCCACGTCCAGCACGTCCTGAATGTCTCCTTTGAGTTGGCCACATTCCATGGGTGCTGGAGGCATGCAGAGACCCAGGCCCTTCTTAAACAACGGACGGCAGTATCGCAGGATCTCCTGGTACATCACCCTGCTTCCCTACCCAACAAATGTCATCCGGAAGACACTCAACAAGCAACTGACATATTTCCTCCACGCAACCAGCTCCAGGCAACCGGCACCAGAACATATTCCACAGTAATCACACCACTGCAACCGTCATCATTGCCACCACCAACGACAACTTTGCCCTGCTCAACAATGGTGAGCCCACCCCCCCTTGACCTCTCAGCGGCATTGTACACCATGTGCTACCACACTGTCAGCTCACACATCGCCAACACTGGTTTCCAGTGGAGGGCCCAGGATTCAATCAGAGAGTAGCTCACCAGCAAGGCCCAGGGAGTCTTCCTCCACCCTACAGCATGTAGTACACTGGGGTCATGTGGCACATGCCCCAGGGCTCTTCTCTCAGCGTGATGATCTTCAATGTCTCCATGACCCCCCTCTCCACCATCACATGCGCACACTACCTCATCATCATCTCGTATGCCATTGACACCCAGCTGCTCCTCAAACTCACCAAAGAGCCAGCCATTGCCAGATCCAAACTTCAAGAAGGCATGAGATCCGTTGACGAATGGCTGAACATCAGCCACCTGAGGCTGGACTTGGACAGGACTGAGGTCATCATCTGAGGATTGTCCCCTTACGTCTGTGTCAACTCCTTGTGTCCCACTGGTCTGGGCACCGCACCAGCACCCAGTGGCCACGCACGCAAGCTGGTTTTCATCATGGACCCATCGCTGACAATTACCATGCAACTCACCACCATCTGTACCTCATGCTGCAACACCCTCCGCATGCTGCAAATGATCCACAGATAGATCCACTACAAGGCAAGACAGACCGTCCCCCAGGTCAACGACACCAGCCGGCTCAACTACAGCACCGGCCTCTACGTAGAACAACAGCAAAACTGCAGGAGAAGTTGTCCACATCCAGGGTGCATCCGCACACCTCATCTTCAACATCCCCAGCACCAGCCACATCACCGTCCACCTGAGATAGCTAGAATGGCTCACTGTCTGCTGCAGGATCACCTTCAGACTCCTCAACCACACTCAGGAGGCAGTCTACAAACCCAGACCCAAAACAAACCTTGGACGTTTGTCATCCAACACCCTGTTGGCCCAACTCCGTGCAGCCCACCTTGCCCTGGCCAGCATTCATCACATCCACATAAACACTGCATGCAGGAGATAGTCCTCCCACCTCGCAACACAGACCTGGGATTCCTCCCAAGGCACATCAACATGACCCATGACCGCTACACCATCATGATACTCTGGCAAATTGGTCTGTCTGAGCAGTATTGCAAGCCCCCGCTCAGCAGCTTGAGGCCATCACGGGTGAGTATTGGGCTCCATGTCTGTATTTGGTGATACATTGAGACACATGTGTGTCCTCGACCAGACTCAGATCCAAGTATATGGATGGCTGGAGTTAGTTCCACACTCAGGCATATTTTGACATATCCCCACACGTATGTTGTGGACTCATGCTAAATGACTGCAACATCAAATTTCACGTATTAATTATTTAATTATAGGTCTGGGGCGTGATTTGTGCACTGAAAAAGGTGCAATGCAGGGACCATAGAATCCAAAGTTCACAGGGGGAGATGGGATCCTTGCCATTTGAAGTCATCAGAGTCCAGACCACAGTGTTTGGCATCATTAGTTAGACTGTGACCAGCAGGTCCATGTGGCAGATGATGTCAGTCAATGAGGTGATGCTGTCGCACATGAAGGCCAGGTGCCAGGCCAGGTGACCTGGGAGATGTGGATGGTCTGCTGCCTCTCACGGTCTTTTCCGTGGACGACCCACCTTCCTCCGGGGACCCTCAGATGCAGGCATTGACGATGCTTGGGATGCTCCGTCGGACGAATCCTCCTCCTCCTCCCTCCCTGTGGCTGGTGGTGGTCTTCGCCTGGTGGCACAGGGAGGGTTGCCCATGTTGTCGGCGATCCGACGGAGTGAATGGCTTATGTCCCTTTGCACTGCCAGGAGCTCAGCCAGTCTTGCCTCCATCCATCCTTGGTGTTCTTGTTGACTGGCGTGTTGCTCGGCCTGCTGGTTCTTGATCTCTGTGAGGGTCAGCACTACCTGGCTGAACTCCCTGGTGTCACGCCGGTATGCCTCCATGATATTGTGTATGTGTGACATACCGGTCCCTACAGCTGGCTGGTCCGGTTCTTGCCTCCGCCTGCCTCCAATCCCACCACCCCTGCCCACACAAGCCTGGCCTGCCGTTGTGGGCACATCGGGTCTACGGGACCCCTGAGGGATGGCAGTGGCAGTGTTGTCTGTCTCCTCCTGGGTGCCCAGCGCTCCTTGTCCCTCCTGGTCAGACTGGCTCAGTTGTTCACTGCGGGCATAGCTCCTCGGTGTCACCTGGGATATGGCAGGAATGGGGGTGGTGGTTTGCACAGATGGTCCTGAACCAGGTTCTACAGGGGCTTGGACACCAGAGGGTCCAGGTCGGTCGGGGTCATCTGCGGAATGTTGAGAGGCGTCGCTGCCGGTGGGATCAGGTTCCTCCCAGGCCAGGGACTGTGAATCTTCACCCCCATTGTTGGGGGTAGATTCATCACGTTGCCCTGTGTGTGAGAGACAGACAATGTTAATGCTGTTTCATGCAACATGCATGTATCATACACATTCAAGTTGGCACTGTTCCTCCAGGTAGTTGTATGTGCCTAGCATTCTCCTCAATGTTCACTTGTGGATGGGTATGTTGCGGGGGACAGATTGATATGTTCTCCTGAGTCTTTGACATGTACATTTTTGGCTTGCATGCTTCTTTGGCTATGTATTGGTCTTGTTGTGTTACATGTCCATTGTGACAGTGTGTAAATCCATTGCCTGTCCCGGGGGTGTCTGCTTGTGTGAGGGGTGTGTGTGACAGGGCCTGCTGGTGGGTGTAGTGTGATTTGGCAGTGGGGCTCCCAGGTGATGTAGCTGTCCCCCCATGGAGCATGCTGCCATGACAGTGAGTGTGAGTTCCTGTCCTAGATATCTGACCTTGTTGTCTTGGTGTTTGTGTTTGCACTGGTCACAGGAGGGCCTTGTGCTGCCTACACCCGGGCCGAGTGTGAGCTATCTTGTCAGTACTTTCCCAATCCCTGTGCATGGTGCATGGGTATGTCCCTGGGCCATATGGGATGAAGGCAATTGTGTCTGATTTGGAGTTCAACAATGTGTTTTGTGCCACCCACCCTCCCAGCATACAGGACATCCATTCTTGGGTTGGTACTTCATGTAGCATGGGACATAGCATGGCCTTGCTTTCTCAATGGGGCATACACATGTTAGTGGCATTAGCGTTATTTTTGACTGTGGTTCTGGCCGGTGAGGGCTTGGGGGTAGTTGCGTGCATTTTGTGTAGTTGGGTTGTGGATGCCATTACCCCCATGTTACGTAAGTTGTTTGTGTACTCACCAGGCTCTGGAGGTCCTTGCAGTCCATGTACTCCCACCGGCGGAAGCAGGGCCATCACCTTCTTCTCCCAGGGATGGTAATGTACTGGTCTGCGGGGCGCACCACCTCCAGTGATGCTGCTCTGGACGTATTCATCATTCATTTTGCGCTTGACCGCCCTCCGCAGATCGTACCACCTGGCTTGGCATTCATTCCTGGTCCTTCTGATGGGTGCAACAGCATTCACCCTATCGATGATCCTCTGCCACAGGCGTGATTTTTCAGCTATGCTGGTCTGTCTGACCAATGTTCCAAACAGCTGTGGCTCGACTCTGATGACTTCATTGACAAGGATCTCCAGCTCGTCCCTTGTGAACTTTGGATTCTTGTCTGTGGGCATGGTGTGGGGTGAGGGTGTGGATGGTTGTGGGTGTGTGGGTCTGAATGTGATGGTGTGGTTGTGAATGTGTAGAGGGGGTATGTGTGAAGGAGGTTGTGTGACGGTGTATATGTTAAGGTGGATCGGTGCAGTTGTTGGTGTGTGCTCTCTAGCTGCAGTGAGTCTGTTGCAAAGGCTAATGGTTTGTGTGTGTGGGCCCTTTTTATTGGTCCATTTGTGGGTGGGCCTCAGTTTGAATTTTTGGTGGGTGTGTTATAAGGGGTGGTTGTGAGTTTGCCTGTTTGGATGTGTCCAGGTCAGTCATTTCCATTTTTAGTGCACTGTAGACGTGTTTTGTGGTGTTGTGCGAGTCGAATAGACACTCCTTGTGCTGTTTTACAGTGTCCGTGGTTCAGTACGGTACATGGGTATGAGTCGTACAGGCACACCCCCCCCATGCGTTGTGTATGTACGGTGCGTACACGGCCATTGATATGTACAGTGCGTACACCGCCATTGCTATATACGGTGCGTACATCGCCATTGCTTATGTACGGTGCGTACACCGCCATTGCTATGTACGGTGCGTACACCGCCATTGCTATGTACGGTGCGTACACCGCCATTGCTATGTACGGTGCGTACACCGCCATTGCTAGGTACGGTGCGTACACCGACATTGCGTATGTACGGTGCGTACACCGCCATTGCTATGTACGGTGCGTAAACTGACATTGCATATGTACAGTGCGTACACCGACATTGCTATGTACGGTGCGTACACCGACATTGCGTATGTACGGTGCGTACACCGCCATTGCTATGTACGGTGCGTACACCGACATTGCGTATGTACGGTGCGTACACCGACATTGCATTTGTACAAGTCATTCCCCATTGCGTATGTACGGTGCGTACACCGACATTGCATTTGTACAAGTCATTCCCTGTGTACGGGACGTTTTCCATACGATTCGTAAATCGGAAAGCCGGTCCGGATCGTACTTGTATGCTCGGACTGTCTTTTTACAATTCGTACGGAAAAGTGTCCGGGTCCATCTCGTACTACTTTTCCCGCTACGATTCGTACGGATCGGGCCGATCCGTATGTACTTTTTCCCATACAAATCGTACTTCACGGGTCGGACGTGACTTGTACGATTCGTACGGAAAAAAATACGGTTACGAGACGTACGGGAAAAAAAATTACAGGATCGGAATCGGCCCCTAAATGTGAGATTTATAAAAGAGCAAATATATCAAGCAATAACACGTTTCTTGATACTTAGGGTGTTGTGAGCCCCTCACAACCCTAAGACCCAATGCAATTGCACCTGTTGCACGAATGGTAGCTGAAGTCCCGAGGAGCGCACTGTGTCCTCTGTCTCTTTCACCTCTTCCCCACTATGCATGGCCACCACTTCAATCTTGGAACAGATTATATGTCCCTTTCAGGATAAAATGAGCTCCGGCATGTTGCCCACATCTTTGCAGCAGGGTGCGCACACCTCTAATGCTAGTAAAAAAGTGAGCCTCTGTTCCGGTTTTTTAAATGAAGGCAGTCATAATTGTTATGTAGTGGGCCTCTCACTCCTGTGCCCGAGTGCCATTGCACCTGTTGCAGTAATGAGATCGACTGCCTTACGAAGTGGCAGTCTTCTCTTCCCCTTATTGTAAAAAGGGTCCACCGTCTTGCCCCTTTCCCTGCTTGTGACATCTCTCTGAGGCCTAAGCTAATGTTTTTCCCCTGATTCCATTTTCCCTTCTCTGGGGCAATTGGTCCGAGGCCCAAAGCAACACTGGCACAACAATGGTGCACTGGGCCCAATCAAGCAAAGATAGTAAAAACAATTCTAATTGGGGTTTATTTGACGCCTCACACCCCTGGGCCCCCGTGCCACTGCATCTATTGCACAAATGATACCTACTACTCTGCCCACTCTCTCCACTGGCCCATCACTCATACACATGCGATCCAAAGCAGGTTGTCTGCCCCTTCGTGGTTAAAAAAAAAAAAGGGGGAGCAAATCCCACTTCTCACAGCCTGTTGCTTTGGAAATGTCCCCTGCGCAGCAAGGGTAAATAGGGCCCTAGTGCTAGCAAGAAAAAAAGGGTTCCCATCCTCCATTTTGCTATTAACACAGACACAATTAGGGTGCACTTCCCTAGTGCCACTGCAGCTGCTGCACTAATGGTAGTGCTGGCCATTTAAAATACACATGCCACATTATCCATCATCTGCTGCTTGTTCTACATATTTTAGCAAACAAAAATGTGTTTCTAGCTCAAACGTATCAAAAGTTACTAAAAAGGTAACAACACATATTGGCACACAGTGAAAGGCCCATCGCAAAAGTTGACGGTCACATCTCTGTTGCTTATTTCTGAATTTGTGTGTTAATCTGGCACTAATGAGGTGCAACATTTGCCACACAGTGTTAGCATGTGTAAAACTGAATAAATAATGAAGTAACACTATCACAAAAAGTAATGCCTTAAGCTGCGAATGTTGTATTTTTTTCGCTGCAGAATTTAGTCAACCCTGCAACATTATTTTGTCCGTTCCACCACATTATTCCAGCAGCCTTGCTGATACAGTGCATAATACAATTTTTAATTAATGACTTGCATATTCACAGTGCTTTATGTTACAGGCTGGGACTCCATAACATTATAAATACATAAGTTAGGATTCCACACTGTGCCAAGCAGGTTTCAGTTGTGTGACTCTCTGGTTTCACAGACAACTGCAGTGATCGCATTAATGAATTGAGAGCTTTGATAACATAAAAGAAAGCGTTCTCAAGGATTAGTTTAATTTGCATGTATTTTTCGTTTATGGTATGTGCATTATTTTATATGCAGCTGCCGAAATGTGAAAAAGCAACAAAATACTTACACAAAATGTTGTTCTTTTCTTTTTACCCACCTAGCCACATCTTTGAACCCGCCACCATGACATCAAGAATAACAGTTGCCATAGTTTTGTATGCCCTTTACCTGCCCGATGTAAATGAAGACAGCCTGGAAACGCGATAAAGAAAGTGGCACATCCAGGCCCTCTTCATTTACAAGTATTTACAAAGACATTTGCTCCCCCCTGGGACCATAGCCACAGCCCCCCAGGGGGACGCGCCCCACATTTTTTACTGGAATGTAATATTAAGCCTATTGTGCGGTAGTTTGAGCAATCTTTTGAATCCACAATCTTTGTGGTAGGTATAAATATGGATCTCTTCCAGTCTTACGCCCACTGCATCCTCTACCATATCTGCTGACAAACAGCAGTCATTACTTGAGGCGTCTTCTGTTATTTCAGTCAGTTGGTATTGCATCTGTTCCAGCTGCTGTGTGCTTAGGTACGAGTTCCAATGCCAATCTATCCATAGCACATAAATATAACTTGGTGTGGAAGATTTATTAAAAGTTGCGCTATTCAGCACAGCAAATGTGGTTGCTGTACCAATGGGTGTCCATTCACCCAAATGCCAAGGGTATAGGAGTGACATCATACACCTCTTGACCCTAGTAATATCACAGAAAGTGGCATCATATGACTTTTGAGCCTGAATATTCCTAAGAAGTGATGTCACATGGCCTTAACACTGAAGACATCACAATTGGAGCGCTGAAGTTCCATAACAACTGCATGCTTAACCATTCTGGTGCTGTTGACTTGACGGTCACATCAACAGGACCCTAAGCCAGGACCTGCTGACATGACGGTCATGCCAAAGCAGCGGAGCAGCTGATTTTTCAAGTTGCCCAAAGCCCCACTCATCTTTGGTACACACCTCCCCCACAGCTAGAGAAAAAGTCTCTCCTGTTCTAGCTGAGGGGTGGTGTGGCATCCTGAAACTGAAATGATCGCACCACAGATGAGGTTACCTTAGCTGCAGGACTGGGCATCCAGGAAAATAAATTCCTGTTTTCCCTGTGTGTGCAAACAGGGTGGAGGAGCCCTGTTCCTCACGCTTGTAGGAAAGTGTGCCACAAGAGAAGAACCTCTTTTAAGTTGAGACTCTCAACTTTCCAACCAAGCCTGATTATTGGGCAACCCATGTAACGGCCAATAGTGGCAGATTGACCGCCGTGAATGGGAAAAGACTTATTTGGAACAACATGCTAAAAATGAAAGCATCCAATCTTAAAGATATCATGACATCTAGTACCGAAAAAGAAATTGTACTATTAAAGACTGGGGATGGGTATTTGGATGCCTGGCAATCTATACTTAGAAATATATTATCCAGTCTTGTGGCAAGCATAGAGGAGTCACGACCATACATTATCGCATCAAAGACTGCAGAATTAATTGAATCCAAGAGAACTTACCGCAAGAAGATGCAACATATTTTAAAACTCCCGACATCTAATGAGCATAACTTGAGAATACAAGACATAAAGAAAAAATTCAAGAATAGGAATTTACAGATAAAGCAGGATAGCGTGAATAGTGCCTATGCAAAATTATATCATGCTATATCAACTAGGAATGAACAAGCATACCGGTCTCTGGTGGGACACGGCACAAATTCATATAAACAGCCAGACAAATTATTTATCCCAAGCAATAAGTGGGAAAATCACATCAAGGTTCTATATAAATGAACTGTAATCTGTAATTATACATTATCAAAAGCTGATGGAACATTTGCAGATATAACAGAATAATAATGAGCGTACGCTCATCCAAGGCAGCAGGACCAAATGGTATCCCTACAAACTTGATAAAGTTAAACATAACCTTTTGGAGTACGATGCTAAAACAGCTATTTTCTCAGGTAATCAAATACGGAAGGATGTCATCATCCTGGAAAGGAGCGATTGTCCATCCAATTTATAATACAATACAAATTGTTATGTATGCCGACGATACTCAGTTGATTGTCTCCCTTAAAAACCCAGGACATCTAGGAAGTAATCTTTCCAGATGCCTGGAGGAGATATCTGTGTGGATGAAAGAGTCCTGTCTCCAGCTCAATGGATCTAAGACAGACCTTATGCTGCTAGGAAAACCCCTGCCTCCAGACACGCCGTTAGCATGGCCTAGTTGTATGGGAAACCCGCCCACTCCTAAAAAACACATCAAGAGTTTAGGAGTCTGGCTTGACGCAAGATTAGACATGAAGACACAGGCTAGCAAGGTAGCTGGGTGCTGCTTCGGGATTCTGAAGTCAGCACGAAAGATCTTGCCTCTTCTCCCATTTTATGCAAGAAGACTACTCCTCCAGGCACTAATACTGTCGCGTCTGGACTACGCTAATGCCTTATACTTAGGAGCCCCCCAGTCTACAATATGCATATTACAGAAGGTCCAGAACTGTGCGGCAAGAATTCTCTTGCAAGTTTCGCGGCTAGACTCAGCAAAAAAGGCTATCAGACAATTGCACTGGCTCCCTGTTTCAGAAAGGATCAAATTCAAGGCCCTCTGTGTCACTCACAAGATCATGGCCGCGAATGGTCCTCCTATTCTTCAAAAGATAGTTTCTCTATACCATCCTAAAAGGCACCTTCGCTCTGAAAACAAGCGCCTTGCTACGGTACCGAGAGTTGTCAGGCCCAGATGTGGAGGTCGTTGTTTCTCCTATGTCGCTTCTAAGACTTGGAACACCCTCCCAGACTCTATCCGTTTGGAGGAGGAATACCTGCCCTTTCGACGGCTTTTGAAGACGCATTTTTTTCCTAAGGCTTAATTTATCTGCCCCCCGCCGTCGGGTTCTCAGCACTGGGAGGCCCTAGGGTAGCCATGCGCTCTATAAATGCCTCTTTCATTTCATTTCATAAACGAGGCCCAAAAGATGATCCGTCCAGTTACAGATTAATAGCACTGTTGGATTTTGAAGGGAAATTGTTCGCTAAATACCTTCAAAATAAATTAAGATCATGGATAGAGGAAAAAACATTAATACCAATAATTCAAACTGGATTTCGCTCAGGGTGTTCGACACTCAATAATATCACTTCATTGGCCCTGTTAGGAAAAAAAGCAAGCATACAGAAGACAACGCTATATGCCTGTTTTGTGGATTATTCCACAGCGTTTGATAAGGTTAACCGACAAAGGCTGTGGAGTGAATTTACAGCATGGGAAATTGATCAGAATCTTCTGAATCTTCTTATTGGCCTGCATTCGGAAACATGGCTTCAGGTGAAATTGGCTCATGATAATACACTGTCGCCAAAAATGGATATCATAAATGGTCTTAAGCAAGGCTGTGTCCTTGCACCGCTGTTATTCTCTCTATATATTGCAGACATAGATTTGGTGCTAAGTCCAATATGGGTGTGGCACCTAAATTAGGAGGTAAAAAGATACCATACCTAGCATATGCGGACGACTTAGTAATTTTGTCCCTAACTCCGAAAGGTCTCCAGTACCAACTGAACCAACTACATACCTATAACACAGTGAATGGTTTGATAGCCAATTTGTCAAAAACAAAAATTGTGACGTTTGGACAGTCTATAAAACCTAAAAATTGGACACTAGGAGAAAATTTAATTGAGGTAGTGGAACAATACAACTATCTCGGAGTAATTTTTGACAACAAGTTATCATGGTCAAGCCATAAAGTTAGTAAAAATGGAAAATCAACTGCTATTACTAAATCAATCTCGAGATTCATGAAAATGTTTGAACAAAATGCTATTCATTCATCGCTTAAAGCATTACAAATTAAAATGATTCCCTACTTATTATATGCATCTACAGTAATGAATAGGAAAGTCATTCTTGAACTTGATAAATGCTTTATGAAATGTGTACGCACCATGCTTCATTTCCGACAGGCAACTCCACCTTATACCATAAGATTGGAATTCGGTCTAAAATCTCTGGAACTGTTGCATAAGAGAAGTTGTGTGAATTACATTATTGATTGTGCCAAGGCTGATCCGTGCACATTGAAACATCTAATATTTGAAGAACTCCGGAGCAAAAAAGTCAGAGAGTTTCAACTATATAATATAATGATGGAAATAGGATCTTATGACCTCCCTGATATACAGGAGTTGGGGCGAATGACTAGAGATGTGCGGTAAAATCTTATACATAAAACGCTAACTACAAAGCAGTGGAACTCAGATCTTCTATAAGCTGAGAAATACAAACATATGGACCTAGTAATTGATACATATACCATACAGGCTTAAGAATACTTGGGATGGAATCTACCCAGTTACATAAAACGGAAATATTTAAGGTTTAGACAATTTTACATACCGATTGGGGAGTTTGAAGGGGCTTGGAACCAGGCACTTAAAGATATACAAGCATGTCGGCTTTGTGGAATTAGTAAGGAAACTCTTGAACATTTAATATGCGTCTGCCTGAAGCTGCTGTACATACGCAGGACATATTTATGCCCCTTGTTTAATAACGCTAAAATAAGAACAACTGCAGAGGCCGTACGATACTATTTTAGGCTCAAAGAGGGCAGTGCAGTTATAAGGATGGTACTGTTTTTAGGGGATGCCTATAAAGCATTAATTGTTTAGATGGCTTTTATAATATACAGATAGATATATATACGTATAAATACGGTATTATGAAATATGTATGCTCTTTTTATAGGGAAATGTAATCACTGAAACTATTTTATTTTTATATGCTTGCATTTTTTTTCTGTTTTATTGTAATGAAATGATCAATACAATAAAGTATTTTATTCATTCATTCATTCAACTTTCCAACCATACTGGTCACGTTGTATGAAGCGCCATGCAATCGCAGTGGGATATGATCGCCTGGCCCTTCGAACAGATACCAAGTATGATTAGTGGATCAGGTGGTGGGAGACATTAAAAAAAAGGAATGACCTGGCTCACCACCAATGGAATTTGAAAGACCACACTCTTTCTCCAGAAGCAGTACAAAGAATACATCAATCTCAAATGAATGCATTCTTCATGTTTTTTGAGAAAGGTGGGTGTGTTTTCTTCTTCCAAAACCTTTGGGCCAGGAGAGAGAGCAAATATATATATATTCTCAGGTAGGTACCAAGTGGATTTTATTGACAATAGATCTTACACATGGCGTAGAATTCCAAATGGTCTGGAAAACAGCTGCAGCAGCTGATGCTGCTTCCTCTTTCCCCACGCAGTAGTAATCTCCTGATGGGGTTCCTCTGCTGGGGGGGGCGATGCACTGTATTTTGATACCTTCTCCACAGTTGCGGGCTGGTGCGTTGCTCCTGAACCAACACCCATTCACACTGTGAAAGGGTCCGACACTGCTTGGGTAGGTACCAGGTGGATTTTATTGATACTAGATCTTACACATGGCATAGACTTTCAAAGAAGTCTGTGAAATGCTTGGGAGACGCGTTTCAGCCGTAAGGCATTCCTCAGTGCCTATTTCACTGCAGAGGAACATTTATACCTGAGGGCTTGTAAATGTTAGAATGTTCACTCCCATTGGAGGACGAATTAGGCCCCTCCTACACCTGTACACCATGTGTTGTTCCCAAAGCTGCTCCACACCGGTATGCAAAACCTGCTGCGAACGCCTATTCAGTAATTAGGCGTTTGTACACCCAGTGGTGTCCCAATTATATTGGCCCTTGGTCTGCAAAACCGCTGCGGCAGCCCTTCAGGGGACATTCATTAGTGCTGGTAAGTCCACCTGTATGTTCCCTTTGCGCAGCTAATGCTGCTTCCTCTTTCCCCACGCAGTAGTAATCTCCTGATGGTTTTCCTCCACCGGGGGGCGCGACGCGCTGTATTTTGATACCTTCTCCACAGTTGTGGGCTGGCGCGTTGCTCCTGAACAAGAGGGCGTGCCGGTGCCAGTGCCTGCATACTGGCCAAATATGAAGTCCAACACCCATTCACACTGTGAAAGGGTCCGACACTGCTCTGGTAGGTACCAAGTGGATTTTATTGATACCAGATGTTACACATGGCGTAGAATTTCAAAGAAGTCCATGAAACGCTTGGCAGACACGTTTCAGCCGTAAGGCTTTCCTCAGTGATGATTTTACTGCAGAGGGACTGTGACAAAGAGTTGATTAAGGACCCTACCTACTCGGACTTATTGCACTAACAATTGCCCCCTTACTTGTCTCCATGTCCCCGCCTCTGTTTTCAGACCCCGGCTTTTGGTCCTGTTGAACACTGTCCCTTTAAGGCTTCTCTACCATCAACTCCCTCTGCCGACCATGTGACGTGGTCACATGATCTCGTCCGCTTCAAAGAGGAAGAGACGGGAGGTATGGTGTGCTCGCTTGGAAGACGCTAGAGAGAAGTATCCGAGGAGTTCGTAGAAGAGCGGGATGTCCAGACCTTCATCATCGCACCGGGACTCAGAGGACCGCCGACCTGCCCTGACACGGAAGAGGAACTCCAGCCCGTTCGGAAGACGTCATCTGAGGACGACGATAAAGGGGAGCCGGACCCTTCCCGGCACAGTGCTGAAAGCGGCCACGGCCCAGGAGGGTCGTGGCTCCACAAGGTACAGGGCCAACTGGGGGCTGTGTGGGGTAAGGGAAGACCGTGGGTAAGGGGCAGATTAACCAGGGCACCAGTGTAGGCTGAGCACGCTGAGAAAAGCTTAAAGTCTCATAGCGCATAAAGCCTTGGGAAGGAAATAGCGTAAATCACGGTGTTGGTCGGGTGAACAATCCCTCACTCCCTCTCCCTGACTGGTTGTGAAGCACAGAAACGCTCCCCTGACCAAGCCTTCCTTCTTTTTCTTTAATCTGTGTTCCCGGACCTTGGCATCACTGCACGGCGGGATCAACCATTCCTCGGGAGCCTGAAACCCGGATGACCCCTGCTTTCTGACGAAAGAGAGTGAAGACGACCTGTTCAAAACTCAAATTTTCTGTTGTGCTAGGACATCGTCCTATATTGTTGAACTCACAAATAAAACATTACAGCAAACCACTCCCTGTCTTGCTTTCTTTTTCTCCACCACGCCACAGGTACATTTACACCTAGGGGCTTGTAAATGTTAGAATGTTCACTTCCATTGGAGGCCGATTTTAGCCCCTCCTCCACCTGTACACCATGTGTTGTTCCCGAAGCTGCTCTGCTCTATTCAGTAATTAGGCGTTCGTACACTCAGTGGTGTCCAAATAATATTGGCCCTTGGTCTGCAAAACCGCTGCGGCAGCCCTTCCAGGGAGATTCACTAGTGCTGGTAAGTCCACCTGTATGTTCCCTTTGTGCAGCTAATGCTGCTTCCTCTTTCCCCATTCAGTAGTAATCTCCTGATGGATTTCCTCCCCCGGGGGGGGGGGGGGGCGCACTGTATTTTGATACCTTCTCCACAGTTACGAACTGGCGCGTTGCTCCTGAACAAGAGGGCGTGCCGGTGCCAGGTGGGTGTGTTTTCGTTTTCCAAAACCTTTGGGCCAGGAGACAGGGCTAATTCAAATATTATATATATATTTTTTTTTTTACTGAAAAAAATCAAAGGTTAAAGTAACGTTATAGTTAGGCAATTTTGTCAGTGTCACATTAACGTTTTGAACAAAAAAAACACAGAGATCCACTAGTTAGTTAGCAGTGCTAAATATAACTTTTACCCCCACCATGCACTTCTTATGACATCACGCATGACATGTTCTATGATATCATTTATGACATCACTGATGACATCTCAAATGATATTACTGATGACATAACTGGTGACATGATCCGATGAGTGTGTTAGTTTGTTTATAGTTTAAATAGTGGTGGATAACTACCACAGTACTTCTCAACCTAATTTTGTCCATCTTGGGTGCAGCTAATAGGGGTAAGTGTTTACAAAACGCATGTGCTCCTAATGCACCATAGGTGTGTAGAGGTATTGAACACATTATAAATGCTTGCGTTCAAGAGTAACTCTGTATGCAGGTGACAGTTGACTTGTATTCATTATACTCCACACAACCTTTTGGTTCTGCAGAAAAAGTTTTCAACAGGAGAAAGATTCTACATAGTAGATACTAACTTCTGTAAGGTGCCTTGAGTTATTAGAGAGAATTGTGTCAGCATAATGATTTATACTTAACATGCAACTGCGTGTGCACCAGGTACTAACCAATTTACATGTGCATGTTTTACTTTACACAAAGGGCTATCTGTAAAGTTTGTACCATAGTATGAAGGGTGCAGGTAGTATGATATTTAGCACATTCAGATGTTGGTTATATTTAACACAGTGTCTTTTTTGACAACTTTTGCATAGAATGTACATTGTTTTAAATAGATTCTTTTAACTACTCTGTGGTGTATTTCTCATGAGAGTTTCACTGTTGCCAAACAGTGTGGCATAGAATGAACTCTCTCCATAGATTAAACACTGTTTACAGTTCTCAGTTTCTATTGATATCAACTTCAATTCTTAACGTAGGTTCCGTGTGGCAGAGGTTTGATAAAGATAAAAGCTGTCCACAGTAGGGCCTTTGTTTTGGAATTGGCCTTCACTATTTTGGCTTTCTCTGACAGTTGTATACAGATTGAACACCGTACTCAATGATGGTTTTCCATATATCTGTGGTTGTCTGTTAATGTGAACTATGCTACATGTAAAGCCATAGCAATTTATACAGTAATATGCAGGAAAATTAAACTTGGATGATGTCATCAGAGATGTAATTTATGATGATATTTGAGATGTCATCAGTGATGTCATAAATTATGTCAAAACATGTCATGAGTGATGTCATACATGACATCACTCATGACATCAACTATAACCTGGTGAACTTCTGTTTATTTTTTAAGTTCAAAACGTTAATGTTGACAATGAGAAATTCACCTAACTATAACATTAATTTAACCTTCGGTTTTTTTCAGTGAATTTCGAACTTTCAAAAAAAAAAAAAACACCTAACTATAACGTTACCTTTACTTTGGGGTTTTTCAGTGCATTTCTAAGGTTTTAAAAAAAAAGTAAAGTACTAATTCATTACCCTACACAAATGCAACCCCCGATGTACACGGACGAAGGGTTTGGCTGCAGGGCCTGACCTGCAGCCAGGCCCTGCAGCCAACACCCCCCATACAGCCAACCCCACGCTACACACGGCAGGGGGGGTTGACCATAGAGCATGGCCCTAGGGACCCAATCTCCTAGGGCTATTTTCTTTTAAGTAAAGGGGAGTGGGGCGGCAAGATCACTCTCCCCAAGATGACTTTGGCACCAGGGACCCCATCCCCTGGGGTCCGGCGGGCTTGTTTGAGGAGGACTGATTTCGGTCCCGGGGACCCCATCCCCCGAGGCCCATTGACATTTTTATGGGGAGGGGCACACAGCCCCTCCACCCCAGGCCAATTTCAGCCCCGGAAATCTCATCCCACGGGCCCGGCACAATTTTTATGGTGGGGGGCATGCACAGCCCCCCATCCACTGGTCAGTTTTTGGTCCTGAGGATCCCATTCCATGGGGCCTGGCATGCTTGTTTGGGGAGTAAAGCATGTGGCCTCCTTTCCTGGACTGATTTTGGCCCCTGGGGACCCCCTCCCCTGAGGCCCAGGGCAATGTTTATGGAAAGGGGGCACCCGGGGACCTTCTACCCCAGGCCGATTTTGGCCTCAGGGAGGCCATCCTCCAGGGCCCGACACAATTTTGAAGGGAAGAGGGCACGTGGCTCCCCTCGCCAGCCCAATTTCAGCAACAGGGACCCCATCCTCAGGGGCCCATCCATATTCTAAAGGGAGAGGGGGGCATGTGGCCCACTCCCTGGGTTGATTTCGGCCCCGGGTATCCCATCCCCTGGGGCCTGGCACTATATACAAGGGGGAGGGGGACACGTGCCCCCCTCCATGGGATAATTTTGGTCCTTGGTACCCCATTCCCAGCACTATAGTAAGGGGAGTGGGGCATGTGGCCCCCCTCCCAGGGTCAATTATGGTCCCGGGGACCCCATCCCCTGGGGGCCCTGCTTACTCCAAGGTGTACCTTGGTGTACTGGTACCCACCCTGGGCCCCCACCATATCCCGGTTTGGGGACATGGAGGGAGCCCCATGGCACCCATGGCCTCAGCCGGTTCCCGCATCCATTGGGAGCCGGTATTATTGCTGCCAACAGGGAGCAGCTAATAATGCTGTTCCCTGCAGGCAAGAGCACTATTTAGATCTGTTTCCCTGCCCGCATCACTGCGGGCAAGGAAAGAGATCTAAAATTTTCTCCCAGTGGGTGGGAGCATTTTTGAAGTTCCCACCAGCTGGGACCAGAATTGGTGTTTGCTCCCACTTGGAGGGAGATTGAAAACTGCTCCTGCCAAGTGAGAGCAAACACAGATTTTTCATCCCGCTCTGCTGATAGCAGGGAACTTGTTATGTCCCGGGTTGGGCACCTTGGGACTTAGCTGCTGACCTGCCCCAGAGGTGGGCTCTCGGGGCCATTAGTGGCTCAGGGAAGAGGGGCTGTGTGGCCTTCTCCCTATTTTATTTATTTGTAACCCCACAGTGAGCTCCCAGGAGCCTTTTCAGGCTCAGGAAGGGAGGGGCACTTAGCTCCCATCCCCATTTGCTGCATTTTTGGCCTCGGAGATGGGGTTGATAGGGTCCTTAGAGGCCTGGGAGGGGATATTAGAGATAGGGAACAAAGGGGTAGGGAAGCGATGGGAAGGGGAGAGCAGAGACAGTGAAGAAGGAACGGAAGAGAAGAAAAGTGGAGAGGTGAGGAGAGAAGAGAGCCAAAGAGGAGATGAGGGCAGAAGAGAAAAAGTCAAGAGAAAAGAGATGTGGGAAGGGAATAGGGAAGGGAAGGCAAGGGAAAAGTGGAAGGGGAAAGGGAAAGGAAAAGGGAAAGGGAAGAAAAGGAGAAAGGGAAAGGGAAGGGAAGGGAAGGGAAATGAATGAGAGAGAAGAGAAAGGGATGGAACAGGAATGGAAGGGGATGGGAGGGGGGGAGGGAAATGAACGAGAGAGACGAGATAGGGACAAGACGGAAGGGGAGGGGGGAGGTAATGGGATGGAAGGGAAAGGAAAGGAAACTTGAAAAGAGAAGGAAGATAGAGAAAAGAAGGGAAATTGAGAGTATAGATGTGGAAGGGAAGGGAAATGAAAGAGCGAGAAGAGATAGGGACGGGACTGAAGGAACAGGAAGGGAAAGGACGGGAAGGGAAGAGGAGGGAAGGAAATTGAACGAGAGAGACAAGATAGGGGCAAGACGGAAGTGAAGGGGAGGAGATGGGGAGGAGAGGGAGGGGGGTGATGGGATGGAAGGGAAGGGAAAGGAAAGGAAACTTGAAAGGAGAAGAAAGCTAGAGGAGAAAATATGGGAAATTGAGTGTATAGAGGAGAAAGGGAAGGGAAATTAACGAGCAGGAAGAGATAGGGATGGAATGAATGGGAAGGGAAGGGAAGTGAAGGGAGAGGTTGGGAAAGGAAGTTTAAAAGAAGAAGAAAGAGAAAGGAATGGAAATGGAGAGTATAGAGGAGAAAGGGAAGGGATATGAACGAGAGAGAAGAGATTGGGATGGACGTATGGAAGGGAACAGGAGGGAAGGAAAATGGAAAGGGAAAGAGGAGAGGAAGGGAAACTGGTGAAGGAAGAGTAGGTGAAGGGGTCGGACAGAAAAGGGCAAAGGAGAGGAGAAATAGGGAAGGGAGGGAAGGGAAGGTGAGAGAAGATGTGAAGAAAGGAGAGGAAAGTAAAGAAAATTAGGAAAGGGAAAGTTAGGTGAAGAGTTGGCAAGGGACTAGAGGGAAGGTAATGCTAAGAGAAAGGAGATGGGTGCAGACTGGCAGGGATTGTAAATGGAGAGAAGGGGAGAGGATAGAAGAGAAAAGGAAGGAAGGGGAGATGAGAGAGTGGGAAATAAGGAACAGAAGTGAAGGAAAGTGGAGAGGAGAGGAGAGAAGAGGCGACATTAAAAAAGAGATAGGGAGAGTCCTGAGGAGAAATGGAAGGGGAGGGGGAGGAGAGGAGAGAAGCGGAGGAGAAAGGAGGACAGAAGAGAGAAGAGGAGAGCAGAGGAGAGGAGAGGAAGAGAAGGAAAGGTTAGAGGAGATGAAAGGAGATGAAAGGAAAGAAAAACTGGGGAAGGGAAAGGTAGGCGAAGGGATTGGTAAGGGAACGGAGGGGAGGGAATGCTAAAGGGGGCATGGGTGCAGAATGGTAGGAAAGGTAAAAGCTGAGGATAGAAGAGAAAGGGCAGGAAGTGGGAAGGAAAGCGATGGAAGGTGATGGAAAGGGAATGGAAGAGTAATGGAAGGGAAGAGGAGAGACTGGGAAGAAGGGAACAGAAGAGAGGAAGAGACAGGGGAAGACAAATAGAGAGTGCATAGAGGAGAAAGAAAAGGGAAGTCAATGGGAGTGCAGGGAAAAGAAGGGGAGGGGAGGGAAAGGAAAGGAAGGGAAGGCATGGGATGGTGTGTACAGTCTAACGCAGTAGGTGGAATGCACAAAAGGTGAAAGAAGGAAAGAATGAGAAAAGGTAGGGAGGCGGAAAGGGTATGTAATCGGGTGTGAGGACAGGGAAGAAAATAGTGGCTATGGTAAGGGAAGTGCTGGTTGTGAAAGGGAAGGTAAATGTGCTAGGACGAGAGAGGTGGGTTGGGTATCGAATTCCTGCATGATTTGGAATGGGAGTAGGGGTAATGGAGATAGGAAATTGAATTAAAGTCTATGGAAAGAAAGGAAGTGGTAGGAATTGAATTAGAGAGTTGGGGGTAGTAGGAATATTTGGCGAAGGAAGGGGCGGGAAGAGAAGGACAGGTCTGAGACACGGCAGAGTTAGAGAAGGAGATGAAAGTGGGAGGCAAGAAATACTTAAAGAGAGAAAGGAAGGGATTGTTTGGCTTAATGAATGAGTGTCAAAGTATGGGGATGAAACAATTGAGTATTAGGGCAAATTTGAATTTCAAGTCAGTTTCAAATTACCTTTCAGTTTGGGTTTAAGTTCAGCTTTCATTTCGGCTTGGTTACCAGTTCCGTGTTCGTTCGGTTTATTGACTCACCTTGTCCCCTTGAACCCACCCCTTCCCTCCGCCTTTAGGAGCCCGTGCACCTGCTGCAGCTTTGGCCTCTCACTGTCCCCAAGCTTAGCCGCCAGCAGTGGACCTGTCCATCCGGTGTCCTTGTGTGCAATGCTGAAGCTCCTTGGTTACCAGCCTTTTATACCAAGAACACGTCACAATGGAGAATTTGAACATGTCATCGTTCATACCACTTTGTGGGTGATAGCATTTGTCTCAGGTTCACAGGGGGAGCAGGCAAGGCAGGGGTTTCATCAAGTTTCTTCAGAAAATCCAACTATTTCGTCACAAAAATGATCCTGCCATGAACCTGAAAACAGATCTCATCATGCCCGACTTAATAAATACTCCATCGGTGGCCTCGCCTTTTTCTCTGCTACAGTGGATTCCTCTCCTCTGCGCGAGCCCTGGGCCTTCTGACATCACAACGAAGGGTCGCTGGAAAGGTACGGGCTTTTCATGTGAATTTTAGAATGTGTTTTTTTTTAGTCTTCATTTAAAATAAACGAGATCCACCATAAGGCTCATTGCCACAGGCCCAACCTGCCTTCACGGCGCCCCTAAACGTTAACCTGTGTGCTGTATAACATTATCCCAATTGGTTCCGTTGTAGAGACCAAACTACAACTCCCAGAATCCGTTGTTTTAAAAAAAAAACTTACGTTAATTTGGAAAGAGTAGGGGGTTTGAATCACATCTCTTTGTATACTAGAGCTAGCATTAAAAAAACAGGATGCGAGTGCTCAAACTCCTGTACCTGTTACAGCGACCAGATCGGTTGACACTGCCCCAAAGTACTCCTATAAATCAGGCGTGCCGAGCTGAAAATAGACAGCACGGCTGGCTTTGCTTCAGTCAGAAAGCATCTGAGAAGGCAATAAAAATCTCAGTAAGAAAGCTTTCCTTTGAGCAGATGCGGGGAATAATGTGTCTGGCTTCACGCACCCTTTCCCTGCGATTAAAGACTGTCGGGCCCTGTGCACGGGGCAGACAATAGGCTGACAAATGAGACGAGGCATCCATTCATGGCGTATTGTCGCGTGCAGCTCGGGGTCCCGTTAAGGCCCTGGACGCAGGCCATGCAACAATAACACAGCAGCACAAACTCTGGACGTGAAGGAAACAGATGATAAATGGCTTCGTCTGGGAGGGGGGAGGGCGGGTGGAATATATGCTCGCTGATGGCACGCTTCCTTCTCGTGACAAGTGGAAAGAAACGACGCCTGATCTGCATGCACACCCATGCCTGGCAAGAAATCGTGAAAAACAGTCTTGACTGACAGAGAATGTAGGATGCAACCGGCCCCAGACCCAGTATTTCACAATTTTAAACGCAAAGTGCCACAGCTGTGAATGTCAGTGTAAAGGGTTTGTGCTATTCATACGAAAAAGTAATTTACTTTAGTTGATTTTATACAGCGTTTTGTACCGCCGAAGCACTTTGTGAACGAACAGCAATCTACAAGCAGGTGATGTAATTAAACAAGCATTGGCAAAGCCAATAGGTCTTGCATATGCGAGGTTTATTGGTGTTGCTAATGTTTTTTTTAGCTATGTTGCAAATGGCTGAAAGTAATGTAAAAAAGCTTTATGACACAGCCAGCATTATCCATGTTATAGCGCTTTTTTTATTTTCAGTTATGCTACACTGAAGGTAGCGCCGCTGTATAATATGACTAAAAAAACATTGACTAAGCCAATAGATTTCGCATTAGCGAGACCGGTGGGCTTTGCCAATGCTTGGCATGGAATGCCTTATGGTAAGTTATAAGTATGTATATAGTGTTTACAATGGCTGGAGTGTTAATGTTATGGAATGGAGAATGCTCTTTCCAAGGGGTTAGTGTGTCCAGATTCTGAAGCATTTTAGGACTATCCAAAAACTGTGAAAATGGCCATATATACGCGCTGAATGTAACATAAGTTGTAGGTTGACAGAAAAGTCCAATAGGTTACAGCTTTTATTACCGTGATGCTTTAGGCTATGTGTTATTTTGGGTACAATTTTTACAAAAGAACAAAAAAAAGCACACCTGACTGCTTGTTTAGCGGTAATAATCGGTGTTCTGTGGGATTCCTAGACCTATTGCCCGCCGTGCCGCTGACTTGATGCAGCACTCAAATCTTAGCCCTAGTGCCTGCAATGTAACAGCATTTGTGACTGCTTGTGTAGTAGTAAAAAATAGCAATAATCAATGTTCAGTGGGTTTCCTAGAGCTTTTGGCGGATGTATGACGTTACAACGCGTGCTGTTACAACGCATGCTGTTACAACGAAACTGTTACAACGCAAGTGGATTTACAACGCATGCCATTATAGCGCAAGTCTTTACATCGACTTGCGCTAGATGGCGTGCTAACATTAGAAAAGTGTAATTTACTATTCCAACTCCAGTCCACTTAACAGTAGGGAAGGTGTTGGGATAGTAAACTACACTATTTGTAATGTTAGCACGCCATCTAGCGCAAGTCGATGTAAAGACTTGCGTTGTAATGGCATGCGTTGTAAATCCACTTGCGTTGTAACAGTTTCGTTGTAATGGTAGTGCGTTGTAAAAGTTGCGTTGTAAAGGTTGTTCCCCGCTTTTGCCTCCCCTGCCATGGCACCTGCTGCACCATTCAAATCATGGCCCTAGTGCCTGCAAGGTGACTGCACTTGTGACTGCCTATGTAGTAATAACATATAGCAATAATCAGTATTCAGTGGGTTTCCTAGCGCTTTTTGCCCCTGTGGCACTGCACCTGCTGCACCATTCAAATCATGACACTAGTGCCTGCAAGGTAACTGAACTTGTGACTACCTGTGTAGTAATTACATATAGCAATAAGCGGTGTTCTGTGGGTTTCCTAGCACTTTTGGTCCCTGTGCCACTGCACCTGCTGCACCATTCAAATTATGGCCCTAGTGCCTGCAAGGCGACTGCACTTGTGACTGCTTGCATAGTAGTAACATATAGAAATAATCTGTGTTCAGTCAGTTTCCTAGAGCTTTTGGATACTCTGCTACTGCACCTGCTGCACCATTCAAAATCAATGCCCTAGTTCCTGCAAGGTAATTGCACTTGTTACTGCTTGTGTAGTAGTAATATCTAGCAATAATCGGTGTTCAGTGGGTTTCCTAGATCTTTTTTCCCCTGTGCCACTGCACCTGCTGCCCCATTCAAATGTTGGCACTAGTCCCTGCAAGGACAAATGAGAAATTTGTTGATATCCAGTAATGTATGTGTTCCCAAAAAGGCACAGTTGCAGATGGAATACATCATTATTACGTAGGTAAACATAAAAACAAAATGCCTTTAATCTTATCCAACCCTCCATAACGAGTTACCACAGATGTCATAAATAAAGCATACACTTTACACATCAAAGTGAAAACCAAGCATTGTTAAATTGTGTTGCAACGTGGCTGGCGCTTTCCTGTTAAAAGATCTCATCCTGTGATTGACAGTGAATGGGCCATAGACAGTGTAAATTGCCCAAGATTACCATATGTCAGGTTGACGCTGAGACTGAAATGCAATTTTGTACTTTGTTCTGAAAAAGGCAGTTTCACAAATTAAATGGACTCACCAAAGAAGAGGGATTGTGTAAAAAAATTGTTAATGTTCTGTGCAGATGAAGAACGAGATACCTTTTGAGATGGCTATGTCTAAAATAAAACGAAAAAAGAGCACAAGCAGACTCCATGGAGAAAGTACAGTGCATTACTCTTTCCTATAAATGCTCTCACTTTGAAGTTAGCAGAGAGCAAAATAACCAGGCTCCCTATAAAACACAGCTTGACATTTGATCTCGGTTTTTAAATGCCCAGCAAAAGTGACAAGATAAGAACAAGATTTAAAGGCCTGTTGACAGGAAACAAGTTAGTGGAAGAATACAGTGAAAACTGCTTTCTCATCAGGTGGACAGAACTGAACCTGGGCAGCCTAAAGCAAATAAAGGCAGCAAATGGGAAGCAAGAAAACATGAGTTACAAGCCACAAAGCCAATGGCAAGGGACGGGCAGAATGCATTCCCAGGTCAACTTTCTGAAACTCCCCAAGATACCTTTCGCATACCACATAGCTGCGAGGTATGGTAGGGTGCGACCTAAAAGACAGCATATCTGCAGCTGTGCAGGGGCAGACCCTTTGCAGCAATTAACTTATCACCTTTCAGTTGCTGATTGCTGTACTCAGCCGTTAAACTGGTATTCATGAATAGAATATTTGCTCAGACAGTATTAGGGTGTTATAAAATGACAAAATGGAGAAATAATACTGTCACAGAATGTGGTGTATTAAATTGCATAATCTGCCTTTTCAGACACATAATTTAGTCACCTCTCCTGCATAATTTGGACTTCTATGATCGTACAGCTCCATTGCCTATAATTATAACACATCAGTGGTAGCCCTCAACATTTCAAACAAATGCAGCACAGAGGCTGAGCTTGCATAGTGACTAACGTGCATGCATTCAAAACCTTTACAAAGAGGTTGTCACCTTTGTGCCTGTCTAGAGCATAGTCACTTAGGCTGCATCTAGGTTGCTCCAAATAAAAATCACCTACTTGGTTAGAACTACTTATTAATATGTGATTAACCAAAGAATCAATACTAAATACAACAATTTGTATGTTTTTGCTCCTATTTCACATGAAATATCCATGTTTTATTTTGAAATCATCACCGCATTGATTTAAATCTACGTTCCCGCATAGGAATTTCTCTTCAGACTTTCTCAGCAAGGACTCTCAGTTGATATTGCCTCATTGCTGCGGCGGCTCCTCAATTATGGCAGGGGAGCATCGCCCCACTGCTGATAGCCAGCAGAGGCAAACGTGAAAAATAGAATGATAGTAAAACAATGTTATTGTCATTTTATTTTTCATTGAGCCAGAGCCTGCCGAGTGTTAGGGTGGGGCGGGGCAGGAGTTGTGGGCACCAAAAGTGCGCATGTAAGTTTGGCCGGCTGTCTTAGTATGGCCAAACTGACATGCGCATTTAGCATTTCCCCAAACTGAGCTGTGTTGCACAAGAGACTATACACAGACTCCCAGGCTCTGTACAAGCGCTAAACCAGGCAGCTCAGACCAATCCCAGTGCTCTCATGCCAGGCAATAGTACTCCCAGCATGAGAACAGCATCTGGATTGGCATCTGGGACCCTGCGTGGTGTGCACCAGCCCATGGACTGCCGTCGGGAATCAGGACAGGGGCAGAGGAGCAAGGCGCCGGCAAGCAGTGGCAGGAAAGTACTCTTTTATATATTTTTTCAGTATTTCGTTAATGCTTTTTTGTATTTTCCCCACGCTGCCCACCATTTGGCATTGGGAACAGCCGCCATTATGCATGTTAGCTGCTCCCCATGTGGAAAAGCAATGCCGGCTCCCGCAGGAGACGGGGAGCCGGCTGGGACCGTGGGGGGATTGGGACCCCCCTACGTGTTAGGATTCACTTCTCTGGCAACGCATCTTGAATATGAGTTGAAACCTTAAGGCATGATCCACTCCCTTGCTTGTGCATGAAACCCATACTTTTTAGATGATCCCTAAACAGTAATGCAATGAGGCACTTTAGAAATGTCCCCTACCTTTCATAAAAAGTCGTTTCATTCACGGATCAGTGCTTGGCTTACTGATCCTGCATCCGACTGGTGACCACGCCCCCATTTCTAGCAACTAGCTTTTGAATCCTGAAGCTACTATTTTGCTCTCGCCTTGTTCCTGCTTCGTTACGATATCAGTCACCTTCGGCGTCCCGAGTAGTGACCGACGCTGTTCCGCTCCATCCAATTCCCCTGGAGCCGGCCAGCGCTGCATATCTTTCTTTAGGCACAAGTGTTCATCGCTGCTCCGCTCCCTTCCCGTAATTCGGAGCCGACCAACCCTGAGCGTTTGTTCCGCTGCCTCCCTTTGCAAGACCGGAGCCGGCCAGCGCGGTGTGCCCCTTTTCTAAGGTAAGCGTTTGCTGCTGCTCCCCTCCTTTCCCTAAACCGGAGCCGGCCAGCACGGCGCGTTGTCTGGTTAAGGGGGACATCGTTACTGCTCCGCTCCCGTCTCTGGGTATGAGACTGTCAGCGCTGAACAACCTTCCTAAATTTGCTTAAAGGTGTCCATGACTGCTCCGCTCCCCGCAATTCCTCCAAGAGCCGGCCAGCACTGTACCTCTATTATTGATTTGATTCAGGGTAAGTTCATGGCTGCTCCACTCTTCACTCCTCCTTAAGAGCTGGCCAGCAAGAATTTCCCTCATTTTTGGCCTCAACAGTGTTCATGATTGCTCCGCTCACCTCGCTTAAAACTCCCACTTGAGCCGGCCAACACGACACAATTTTTTATATATCCCTTAGTCTCTGAAACCCTTTCTTGTACTCCGTCAGGTTCATTAACATTCTCCCCTGCATTTAGTTTTGTATGATTGTGGGTGTGAGTGAGTCCTTCCTCGCCCATCCTTGGCATAAGTCTCTCAGTAGGTGAACTTCAACCCCTGCATACAAGACCTCAAGAAAAGGTTGGTGAAATGTTCTACTTTCTTGGGAGGAGACTTAAATAGGCCACACCGAGACACGCTATTGGTAAGTGGACAACATGGGAAAGGTGGTGCATTAATGTTATAAACTCTTTGTGCCTTTCTATAGAACAGTCGTAAACCTCATCTGTATATCTTTTCAGCACTCCACAACCAACGCTGCCTGATATAAACATCAGGGGAAGAGTGGTGGTCACTCATTGGTTATTCCCCTCACTTTTAGGAGACAATAACTCAGGAGGAGGTTATTCTGTCCTTCTCTGGGAGTTGTTTTTTGAAAGTTTGGGGACTAGGTCTTCGCTCCTGTGGAAGTTCTGTTGCTTGGTGTCCATTCCGGGCCTCCCTGACAGAAAGCCAAGCCCAAGAAATATTTCCACCCGAGCGAAGATGAATCAAGATGGGACTGGTGCCCCATTAAACCCCTCCTTACACACTACTTTGCAAAGTCTGTCTGTAGACGACTTAGCAGTAGCATTGGTCGACTTGCAATCTGAGGTGGGGAGGTTAAGGACTGAGAATCAGAGATTACAGGCCGAAGTAATGCAATTAAAAACACAGGTTCCCATAGACTCTAGAGATCCTGGTGCTTTTCCCAAGAGCGGAAGAAATTACATACAGCCTGCACATTTTTCTATCCTGTCTACGAGTGCTAGTTCCCCTACTAGAGGAGATAGTTCCTTCCCTCCGGTACAACTGACCGTGCATACACCCAATCCAGTACCCTTAGCCATGCCAGAGAGATTTAATGGAGATAGTTCCAAGTACAGCATTTTTATGAACCAATGCCAGCTACAGTTCCTTTGTAAAGCTACCACATTCCCTGATGATGCCGCTAAGGTAGCATTCGTCATATCCTATTTAGCTGGCAATGCGGCAGATTGGGCTGTTCCATTAGTAGAGAACAACGACCCCTTGTTATATGATTTCACGTTATTTCAGGACAAAATGAAGAGTCTTTTTTCTAAGAATACTTTTATGCAAGCAAGTGACAACGCCCTCCTTAAACAAGGAAACAAGGATCTACTTTCGTATATCACCAGTTTTAATAGATGAGTTGCGGAAACGCACTGGCCCTGAGGAAAAAAGGACGTGGGTTATGTGATGAACTGACGGATCTGCTATCCCAGATAGTCAATCCACCAGAGGATTGTGCTGTGTTTATTGATTTAACAGTGAAGCTGAACCACAGACTTCATGAAAGGAAAGGAGAGAAGTCTCGTCTAAATCCTCTGTCAGGGTCCGGGCCCTGTGACTCCGGTGTTGCCTTCCCCTCCCCTACTCACCAATGTTTCCCCATTTCAGTCCCCAGACCTTGTCTCGGCTTGGACGGCGTCACCCGACTCTCCCCCTTCCGGGTACTGGCCCTTTCAGGAATGGACTGACAGCTATGGACTCCGCCCAGGGAGGTGGAGCCCCGTCGAGGCAGGCGACGTGAAAAAGCCGTCAGCCAATGGTGAAGAGGTCGTCAGCGGGAAGGAGGAAGTCGAACGACGAGCCGAGGATCGGAGAGGAGACGAGGACGCGAGGATTGCTGCAGTACCGAGGATCCCGGAAGGCGAGACCACAGAGGAGCCTGTAGGCCAACGACCACGTGAAGCGCCCTGCCACGGTCCCGGAGGACGGTGGATTGAACAGGTACGGCAGCGTTTGCTGGGTACCGGGAGGCGGGTCGACCATAGAGCCGAGGGAGGAGTGGGGCTGCCAGGTGCGGACACTTGATCTCTGCGCGCTCCCCTCTCTTCATAAGGCCGCTAGCGGTGGTGGATTCCCTCCCTTCACGACCTCAAGCCCGGATAGCTGGTGATATCCCACACACACCCTTCCCTGTAAGCAGACAAGACCTACCTGTTCCTAATCGGTCCTTTTTCTTTTGTTTTAGGTATTCCAACCCGTCCCCGCACTATCGTCGGAGGATGACGGACTTCCAGGCCGAGGGGACACAGCGAGCGACTTCGAAGAGGGAGTACCTATCCCCCTGAAGGAAGACGCCCAAGACACTCCCCGCCCTCCTTCTCTTGTGGATTGGGAGATATTTTGTTTAAGTGACTTTACCGTTACAGCCTGGACATACCGAGACACTGGAATATAGGTCAGTAAACGATGTATAACTACCCCACCCATGTCGCACTGGTTTCTGCCCACTCTTACAAGTGGTGGCGAATGCGGGCATATTGCACGGGCATGCCCCAGGAAAAAGACCGAGGAGCCGATGGATGTCAGCTATCTTCCTCGAAGTCTTATGTATATCGCCGAAGTGGGGTCACGCTTTCACGTAAGTCTAAGGATAAATGGGAACAGCGTATTAGCCCTTTTGGACTCAGGGAGTAGACAGTCCGTAATACGGGCTTCTTTGGTACACCCACAACACATCCTCCCTAAGAGAACCGTACTTATACGGTGTGTACACGGGGATGTACGTTCTTATCCAATGGCCCGTGTCTCCTTAGAAACTCCCAAGGGTTATCATGCATCGGTGTCTGTAGGGGTCCTGGAATCTCTACCCGAAGAAGTGATCGTAAAAGTTGACAATCCAGACTTTTTGGCCCTCTTTATGGACAGTTTAAGACAAACAAACCCCAGAAACTCCACAGGGAAAGAGAAACCCGCCTTTTTGACGGAAGAACCATGGCTAACAGATAAAGACTTCCGTTGGGCTCAGCATAACGACGCTTCTCTCACACACGCTTGGGAAGCAGCCAGAACCACCCCAAAAGATCAACCATGCTCATATCCCTATTTTCTTATATCCCATGACCTACTCTACCGGTTGGCAGGACCCCGGGATAAACCCCAGTTATTGGTTCCCCACGAATTCCGAGAGCAACTATTATTTTTCGCTCATTCCCAGTTATTGGCCGGCCATGTAGGAGCCGAGAAAACTACCCAGGGATTGCTACGACACTTCTATTGGCCCGGAATCTATGCCCAGACCAAACAATACTGTAGGGAATGTCCCATCTGCCAAAAAAAGAATCCGTACACCCCCCCTCCTGTTCCCTTACAGCCTCTTCCTATTGTGGGGAAACCCTTTGAGCGGGTAGGCTTAGATCTCATCGGACCACTACCTAGGTCACCAAAAGGGTTCCAATATGTGTTGGTTTTAGTGGATTATTGCACGAGATTCCCAGAAGCCTTTCCCTTCCGGGCCCCCACTACTTCCAACATCGCTGATAAGTTGATTGAATACTTCTCTCGAGTAGGGTTTCCCCGACAGATACTCACGGATCAAGGGACACCCTTTGTTTCGAAACTCATGTCTCAGGTCTGTCGGATGTTGGACGTGAAACACATTAAAACATCAGTGTATCATCCACAGACCGATGGCTTAGTGGAACGTTACAATGGGACCCTGAAATTGACCCTGAAGAAGATGTTGAGCAGCGAGGGCAAGGCCTGGGATCGGCTCCTTCCCCTGGCTCTCTTTGTCATACGGGGACAGGTACAAAGTAGTCTCGGTTGTTCCTCTTTCGAATTGTTATATGGACGACAACCGAGAACCCTGTTAGAAATGACAAGAGAAACCTGGGAAAAGGATCACCAAGATACCAACAGCCTGCTTGAGTATGCCCAACACCTATGCTCCAGGATAGGGAAACTCCGGGACTTAGCCCACGCAAACTTAGAAAAAAAACAACTCAGTCAAAAGCAGGGATATGACAAAGGAAAGAAATGGAGAACCCTGAGGGTGGGCGACTGGGTTCTGATACGATTGCCCTCTTCCCTCTCAAAGGGGATAAACGAGTGGAAGGGCCCCTTTGAAGTCCTAGAAACCATTGGGAAGACGACCTATAGAATCCGCCTAGGCCCTAACAAAACCCAATTATATCACATCAACATCCTAAAGAAATGGTTGGGACCCCTTCCCGTGGCCAATCATCTAGTGACAACCCCGGCCTTATCGGACTATTCTCTGGAACACCTGGTCGTTAACCCAGAACTGACACAAGACCAAAAGAAAGACATGTTAGACTTAACCCTCGAATTCAGATCATTCTTTTCAGACCTCCCCGGAAAAACCAGAATGGTAGAACATCGCGTAATAACCGAGCAGGGAAAAGTGGTAAAACAAAAACCATATCGCATTCCGGCTGCCAGAAGGAACGCCGTCACCGAGGAGGTCCACAACATGTTGCGTATGGGGGTTATCCAACCTTCGCGGAGTGAGTGGTCCTCCCCTATCGTGCTGGTGCCGAAACCCGATGGGTCCATACGATTCTGTATTGACTTCCGTGGGGTAAATGCCATCTCCCAGTTAGACGCTTATCCTCTCCCTAGAGTAGACGAACTGGTCGAGAAACTAGGGGAAGCCCACTATATTACGACCATTGATCTAACAAAAGGGTATTGGCAGGTACCCCTAAGAACCACTGATCAAGAGAAGACAGCTTTCTCTACTCCTGAGGGCCTATTCGAGTTCACTGTGCTTCCCTTTGGGTTACACGGTGCCCCAGCAACTTTTCAGAGACTGATGAATAAAGTACTGTACCCCCACCAACAGTATTCGGCAGCGTATCTGGATGACATCGTTGTCTACAGCCCCACCTGGAAAGAACATCTCAGACATGTACACCAGATACTGCTAGCACTGAAATCCGCGGGATTACATATAAACGCAAAAAAGTCCCGCGTAGGGTTTAACAAGGTGAAATATCTGGGGTACGTACTCGGGAACGGGTGTCTCGAACCTCAGGAAGAAAAAGTGAACGCCATAACCAACACACCCATACCCTCCACGAAACGAGAGATCCGGGCTTTTTTGGGTCTCACCGGCTATTATCGCCGTTTCATACCTCACTACTCTGCCCTTTCCGCTCCCCTTACCGATCTGTTACAAAAAGGGGCCTCTAAGAGGGCCCTAAAAAGGCCTTCTCCCACGGTTCTTGCTGCTTTCAATGCCTTGAAAACAGCTATTACTAGCCATCCCGTCTTGATCTCCCCCGACCATTCCCGTCCCTTTATACTCCAGACGGATGCCTCTGATATGGGGATAGGTGCCGTCCTCTCCCAGATCACCTTTGATGGTTCGGAACGTCCAGTCCTGTATGTCAGCAGGAAACTCTTTTTGCGGGAACAACGCTATCCCACCATCGAGAAGGAGTGTCTCGCCATAAAATGGGCGGTCGAGAAACTTCGGTATTACCTCGAGGGAGCCCATTTTATCCTATATACCGACCACGCTCCTCTCGTGTGGATGAGTAGAAACAAGGGAAACAATTCTAGGGTGATGAGATGGTTCCTATCCCTCCAACCCTTTTCCTTCGAAGTCCGCCAGAGGAAAGGCACCCTTAACGCCAGCGCTGACTACCTGTCCCAGTTTTCTTTCGGCCCCGATCGGGACGAATCTGGTTGTGGGTTGTGTCAGGGTCTGGGCTCTGTGACTCCGGTGTTGCCTTCCCCTCCCCTACTCACCAATGTTTCCCCGTTTCAGTCCCCGGACCCTGTCTCGGCTTGGACGGCGTCACCCGACTCTCCCCCTTCCGGGTACTGGCCCTTTCAGGAATGGACCGACCGCTATGGACTCCGCCCAGGGAGGTGGAGCCCCGTCGAGGCAGGCGACGTGAAAAAGCCGTCAGCCATTGGTGAAGAGGTCGTCAGCGGGAAGGAGGAAGTCGAACGACGAGCCGAGGATCGGAGAGGAGATGAGGACGGGAGGATTGCTGCAGTACCGAGGATCCCGGAAGGCGAGACCACCGAGGAGCCTGGAGGCCAACGACCACGTGAAGCACCCTGCCACGGTCCCGGAGGACGGTGGCTTGAACAGGTACGGCAGCGTTTGCTGGGTACCAGGAGGCGGGTCGACCATAGAGCCGAGGGAGGAGTGGGACTGCCAGGTGCGGACACTTGACCTCTGCGCGCTCCCCTCTCTTCATAAGGCCACTAGCGGTGGTGGATTCCCTCCCTTCACGACCTCAAGCCTGGATAGCTGGTGATATCCCACACACACCCTTCCCTGTAAGCAGACAAGACCTACCTGTTCCTAATCGGTCCTTTTTCTTTTGTTTTGGGTATTCCAACCCGTCCCCGCACTATTGTCGGAGGACGACGGACTTCCAGGCCGAGGGGACACAGCGAGCGACTTCGAAGAGGGAGTACCTATCCCCCTGAAGGAAGACGCCCAAGACACTCCCCGCCCTCCTTCTCTTGTGGATTGGGAGATATTTTGTTTAAGTGACTTTACCGTTACAGCCTGGACATACCGAGACACTGGAATATAGGTCAATAAACAACGTATAACTACCCCACCCGTGTCGCACTGGTTTCTGCCCACTCTTACATCCTCCTAGAAATCTAATGTTAAAAACAGATAAGAAAGAAGTACCGGAACCCATGCGAATCGGTGGAGTGCGGAATCCTCTCTCCGTGGAAGAGAAAGACAAAAGATGGAAAAATAACCTCTGTCTCTATTGTGGAAAAGGCGGACACTATGCCCGAGATTGTCCAGTTCGTCCTCGTACATCTTCAAAGACTCTTGCAAGCAGTCAATCACCTACTATAGAAGGGGGAAACTAGAAAGCTTGGAGAAGGTAGAGACCGATTCTTCAAGTGTTAGGTTTTTTAAGGTCTCCCCCTCAAAAAAGACAACACCCTTAGTACCTAAGCATTTTACCTTATCTGTCAATCTGGTAATATCCCCACAATGCAGAAAAAACGTGTATATTTTGTTGGACTCAGGAGTCACTGGTAATTTTTGGGATATTCAACTAGCGAGAAACGTTGGCATTCCTTTCGTACGAAAACCCCAACCAGAACCTGTAAGAGCAGTCGATGGGTCTGAATTATCGTCTGGGTTGATTACCTACCAGACTCCTCAGATGGTGATGATTTGCAGTAATGGCCACTCCGAATCTATCACCTTCGATATCATAGATACCCCTACCTTTGGAGCAATATTAGGGGCACCCTGGTTGCAGATAAACAACCCGCAAATCGATTGGACCTCTCGTACCATGACGCTAAAGTCACATTATTGCATGTTGAACTGCTATCAAGAAGCAAGAGAATGGGACACTTCTCTATGTTGTGCCACAAGTACGATATCTTCAACTTCGGGTCTTCCTACGATTTATGAAGAGTACAGCTCTGTTTTTGTTGAAGCAAAAGCCACCGTTCTACCCCCTCACAGGTCTTATGACTGCCGTATTGATTTAATCCCGGGAGCAGAATTACCTGTCAGTCGCATCTATGCTTTGACCGCGCCTGAAACAGAATATCTACAAGCGTACATCAAAGACATGCTAAAGAAGGGGTTCATCAGACATTCCACATCCCCGGTTTCTTCACCTCTTTTTTTTATCCCGAAGCGAGAAGGAGGTCTACGTGTGAGTTTGGACTATCGCGCTCTTAACAAAGTTACCATAAAAAACAAATATCCTCTCCCACTTATTCCTGTTCTTTTAGACCAGGTACAAGGAGCCAAACTCTTCACCAAAATAGATTTGAGAGGAGCCTACCATCGTATCCGTATTAAACAGGGATACAAATGGAAAACAGCCTTCCGTACCAAATTCAGATTATTTGAGTATTGCGTAATGCAATTCGGCCTTTGCAATGCTCCTGCTGCTTTTCAATTCTTTGTTAATTAAATACTGCGTGAATATCTAGACATCTTTGTGATCGTCTATATCAATGACATCTTGATATACTCACAAAATGAGCAAGACCATGTGATGCATGTTAAAAAGATCCTTCAGAAGCTTAAAGAGAACCAGTTATTCGCCAAACTTGATAAGAGTATGTTCCATACAACTTGCGTGGAATTCCTTGGGTTTGTAATCTCTCCTGAAGGGGTGTACATGGATCCAAAGAAGGGAGAAGCATTGGTGAAGTGGCCTAGTCCAGGTTCTGTGAAAGAGGTGCAATCTTTTATTGGATTTGCCAACTTCTATAGACAATTTATACATCATTTTTCAAAGTTAGTGAAACCCATAACATGGCTTGTACTGAAAGGAACACCCTTTAAATCGACTAAAGAAGCAGAACTTGCCTTCTGCCTCCTAAAGGAAAGATTTACTAATGCCCCATCATTAAACATGCAGACAACACACAGCCATATTAGGTGGAAGCAGACGCATCACAATTTGCAGTAGGGGGAGTCCTTTCACAATGAGACAAGACCTTGGGATGTCTACACCCTGTTGCGTACTTCTCCAAGACCTTGTTGCCCGCAGAACAAAATTATACCATTGGGGAAAGAGAATTGTTGGCCATTAAATTAGCCTTCCAAGAATGGAGACACTATCTGTTAGGGTCCCTGCATGTAATTACCATTTATTCTGATCACAGGAATCTCCAATTTTTTAGATCAGCCAGAGCCCTTACCCCCCGACAGATGAGGTGGGTTGCATTTTTTAGCGAGTATGACTTCCTGATTACGTACCGTCCTGGCCCTCAGCAGGGTAAGGCAGATGCTCTTTCGAGACTAGGTCATGAAAAGAACCTTACACAAGATGAGTCTTTCCCCATCATTCCAAATGACAAAATCATAGGGGCAGAATATCAGAAGGACACTAGTTCCCTAGAATTCCTGGAGCAACTCAAATAATTATATAAAGAAATTCCACCGGAAGACTGGAAAAGGATCCTCTGAATCACATCAAAGAAGGGCTGTATTATCATGAAGATAAATTATACTTGCCCACAAAAGAAGTACAGAAACAGCTGTTACAATGGTGTCACAATAATGTTTTGGCTGGACATCCGGGTAGTATTAAAACACTCAAGGCCTGCCAACGATGGTTTTGGTGGAAAGAAATGAACAGACGTTACCGCTTTTGTCGATTCTTGTTCTACTTGTGCTCGACAAAAAGCTTCCCATTGTGCACCCACAGGCATGTTAAAACCACTTGCAATACCCCCTTCGCCATGGCATTCCATCAGTATGGACTTTATTGCTGATTTACCTCGAAGTCAAGGGTATAACACTATCTTGGTAGTAGTGGACATGTTAACCAAGATGGCACATTTCATCCCCTTGAAAACATTACCCACTTCCAAAGAATTAGTGCAGGTGATTGAAGATAACATCCTTAGATTACATGGCCTACCCTCTGTGATAGTGTCAGATAGAGAGGCCCAGTTTGTGTCGAAGTTCTGGCAAGGCATGTGTACTGCTCTGGGAATAGAACACAGGTTATCCACTGCCTACCATCCCCAAATGGATGGACAAACTGAACGCACTAACTAAACACTAGAGCAATACTTAAGATGTCTGCTATCCACAATCACAAGCGACTGGGTTAGTGCTCTCCCTCTGGCAGAATTCGCCTATAACAACACCACCCACAGCTCAACCGGGGTATCCCCATTCTATTTTTCACTAGCTCAGCACCATAAATTCCTACCCATTTCCTTTCCCACGGAGCTGGATAGTATCCCTGCACTTAAAGAACACCATAAAACACTTTTGTCCATTTGGCAAAAAGCCATACCCGAATTGCAAAAAGCCAAGGAAAGTATGAAAAAACAGGCGAATAAACACCGAAGTCCTGAGCCCGTCTATCAAAAAGGAGATAAGGTTTGGTTATCAACCAGAAACCTAAGATTAGCAGGGCCTAGAAAGTTGCAACCCCGATATGTAGGCCCTTTTGTAGTTGACAAGGTGATTACCCCGGTTACACTCAAACTACAGTTGCCAGAAGACATGCAGATACATCCCGTTTTTCATTGTTCCCTAGTCAAAATGTATATACCCCCTCTGAGCCCTGAAAAACCACCACCGCCACTAGTGGTCGAAGGTGAAGAAGTGTATGAAGTGAATAAGGTTCTGGATTCTCGTAGACACAAAGGAAAACTCCAGTACTTCATAGAATGGGTGGGTTATTCCCCAGAGGACAGATCATGGGAACCCGCGGAAAATATCCATGCCCCTGTCCTAATCCGTAGGTTTCATTTCTTCCATCCCTCCAAACCCCACCCCGGGAGTGCATCTTTGGGTGGGAGGACTGTTAGGATTCCCTTTTCTGGCAACGCATCTTTTATATGAGTTGAAACCTTAAGGCATGATCCACTCCCTTGCTCGTGCATGAAACACATACTTTTTAGATGATCCCTAAGCAGCAATGCAATGAGGCACTTTAGAGACGTCCCCTACCTTTCACAAAAAGTTGTTTCATTCACGAATCAGTGTTTGGCTTACTGATCCTGCATCTGACTGGTGACCACGCCCCCATTTCTAGCAACTAGCTTTTGAATACTGAAGCTACTATTTTTCTCTCACCTTGTTCCTGCTTCGTTACAATATCAGTCACCTTTGGCGTCCCGAATAGTGACCAACGCTGTTCTGCTCCTTCCATTTCCCCTGGCATATCTGTCTTTAGACACGAGTGTTCGTCGCTGCTCCGCTCCCTTCCCGTAATTTGGAGCCGACCAACCCTGAGCGTTTGTTCTGCTGCCTCCCTTTGCAAGACCGGAGCCGGCCAACGCGGCGGGCCCTCTTTCTAAGGTAAGCGTTCGCTGCTGCTCCGCTTCTTTCCCTAAACCGGAGCCGGCCAGCGCGGCGCGTTGTCTGGTTAAGGGGGACGTTGTTACTGCTCTGCTCCCGTCTCTGGGTATGAGACTGTCAGCGCTGAACAACCTCCCTAAATTTGCTTAAAGGTGTCTGTGACTGCTCCGCTCCCCGCAATTCCTCCAAGAGCCGGCCAGCACGGTACCTCTATTATTGATTTGATTCAGGGTAAGTTTGTGGCTGCTCCGCTCTTCACTCCTCCTTAAGAGCCGGCCAGCAATAATTTCCCTCATTTTTGGCCTCAACAGTGTTAGTGATTGCTCCGCTCACCTCGCTTAAAACCCCCCCTTGAGCCGGCCAACACGACACAATTTTTTATATATCCCTTAGTCTCTGAAACCCTTTCTTGTACTCCGTCAGGTTCATTAGCATTCTCCCCTGCATTTAGTTTTGTATGATTGTGGGTGTGAGTGAGTCCTTCCTCACCCATCCTTGGTGTAAGTCTCTCAGTAGGTGAGCTTCAACCCCTACATACAAGACCTCAAGAAAAGGTTGGTGACCTGTTCTACTTTCTTGGGAGGAGACTTAATTGGGCCACACCGAGACAAGCTATCGGTAAATGGACTACATGGGAAAAGTGGACATGCATTAATGTTATAAACTCTTTGTGCTTTTCTATAGAACAGTTGTAAACCTCATCTGTATTTCTTTTCAGCACTCTAACGATCCACAACCAACGCTGCCTGATACAAACATCAGGAGAAGAGTGGTGGTCACTCATTGGTTATTCCCCTCACTTTTAGCAGACAATAACTCAGGAGGAGGTTACTCTGTCCTTTTCTGGGAGTTTGTTTTCTGAAAGTTTGGGGACTAGGTCTTCGCTCCTGTGGAAGTTCTGTTGCTTGGTGTCCATTCCGGACCTCCCTGACACCAGGGTCCCCAACGAGGTGGCCAGGTCCCGGGGGATGGTATCGCCGGGGCCATAAGTGGCCCGGGAGGGGGGCTCCGCGGCCCCCCTCCCCATTAATGAAAAACAAAATCAATGGCCGGCCCCAGGGGATGGGGTCCCCGGGGCCTTAAGTGGCCAGAGGAGTGGGGCTACACAGCCCCCCTCCATAAAAGGATATAAAAAGTTGGCCATACCCCGGGGGATGGGGTCCCCGGGGCAAATTATGGCATCGGGAGGGGGGCCACGCGGCACCCTTCCCGATTTAAAAAAAAAAAATTGGGGGCAGGCCCTGGGGGATGGGGTCCCCAGGGCCAATAAATTAGAAAAAGAATGGGGGCTACACAGCCCCCCCTTCTAAAAAAAAAAGACGGGATCGGGCCTGAGGCCACGCCCCTCCTTACACCACTCTGCAAACACGCCCCCTGGCGCGTTTGCAGAGGGGGAACCAATTCCCCTTGAATACTGGGGGTCCCTGTGGGCCAACTAGCCCACCGGGAACCTACAGTATGCACCAGGGGGCTGCATCGCAGAGAGGTGTAATGAGGCCAAGCCCCTTTGTACACCTCTCTGCAACGCAGCTCTGTGGCGCTTATTGGAGGTACCTGGTGGCCTAGTTGGCCACCAGGGGACCTCAGGATTCAAGGGGACTTAATCCCCCAACTTAAAACAAGCTACAGGGCGCATTTGCACAGTGGTGAAGGTAGGGGGCGGGGCCTGAGGTGATGTGTGCAAACACGCCCTGTGGCGCATTTTAAGTTGGGGAATTCATTCCTCTTCAATCCAGAGGTCCCCTAGGGGCCAACTAGCCCACCAGGTACGTCCACTAAGCGCCACGGAGCTGCATTGCAGAGTGTTGTAAAAAGGGGCGTGGCCTCTGAACACCTCTCTGGAACGCAGCTCCCTGGCGCATACAGGAGGTACCTGGTGGGCTAGATGGCTGCCAGGGGACCTCGGGATTCAAGGGGACTTAATCCCCCAACTTAAAACACGCCACGGGGCGTGTTTGCACAGTGGTGAAGGTAGGGGGCGGGCCTGAGGTGATATGTGTGCAAACACGCCCTGTGGCGCGTTTTAAGTTGGGGAATTAATTCCTCTTCAATCCAGAGGTCCCCTAGGAGCCAACTAGCCCACCAGGTACCTCCAGTAAGCGCCACGGAGCTGCGTTGCAGAGTGTTGTAAAAAGTGGCGTGGCCTCTGAACACCTCTCTGCAACGCAGCTCCCTGGCGCATACTGGAGGTACCTGGTGGGCTAGTTGGCCCCCAGGGGACCGCAGGATTGAAGAGGAATTAATTCCCCAACTTAAAACGCGCCACAGGGCGTGTTTGCACACGTCACCTCAGGCCCCGCCCTCTTCCTTCACCATTGTACAAATATTCCTCTCAAATCAGCCGAACTACGAATTCCGATTTACTCACCTGTTATCAGGAGAGAACCCAGTGCTGCATCTTTTAGACCAGCACTGACCCTGGAAAGTAATTCTAAGCGTACTTACCAGTAACTTGTATTTCCTTCCATAGGAATCCATTGTGTGATTTTCAGCAAAGAAGTTTCTAAGTGTCTATTTTCACAAACTAAAAATATTCCTAAAAAATCGTCTGTATGACTTAAACACATTCTTTCAACTGTTTACAGGAGATTCACCAGTGCTGGATCCAGGATCCACCACTGAGTAAGAAAAAGTAACGATAACACTACTTACCTGCTAAGTGAATTTTCTGCCATAGGATAACATTGGTGATTCTATGTGAAGGGTGTGGTCTAATGGCTGGAGCGGTCGACCTCAATGCTGGGAAACTGGGTTCGATTCTCAGCAGGGATGCTCAACATCCTGTGATTCTGAGCAAATCACTTGATTCCCCTGTGCCTACCAAAAATGAATGTGTCCATCTTTAACATGACCGGTGCTGATGTTAAGCACTCCGATACCTATGGGTCGAGTTTCCGCTATATAAAACTAAAAAAAAAACGAAAAATACATTGTTTACCAGATAAATGTGAGCTGCAGCATGTATCTGAAGAGACCTTTAGGAACGAAAAACAACTGTTTTCATAAGTCCATCCTTGGCCTAGAGGTTGAGGTGATTTAGGGGGTGTGCCTGCAACACCACTGCGATGATGCTTGGCGTTGAACAGGCGCAGCACAAACTCGAGGTGCTGCCCCTCGAGTGCAGCCAGTGTAACATATAATACCCAATGTCATGGGTCTATTTATCGATGGGGATACATATATAGCCCTGTCTTTCAACCCAAGAGGCTACTTGTCACTTGCTAGATAGTAGCCGAAGAGAAAAGGCTGGCACATGAACATTCCAAAGAACTACTTAAAGTCAGCATATATAATATCTCAAGTCAAGTCTAAAGTCCTTCTTGAACTATAGATGGTTAGATTTAGCCTTTAGAGCAAGGGGAAGGAAGTTCCCAAGTAAGATTTCCTTGTCTTATACTAATCTCTGCCACAGTTTGCTGTGACTGGTAGTGCAATGATAGCTTCTTTGTTCACTCTATGATGAACCCTTGAGAACACATACCATGGCTGGTTGTTAATGCCCTTTCCTACGGGTTGCTCCCTGACACTCCTGAAAAGACACCTCAACCCTTGGCCCATATTATTATGCCCAAGTTTCATAATGTCCATTACTATAGGTTGTACTTTTACCTCACCTGTCTGGACTTCAGACCATATACTATAGTTGACTGAATCTTCTAGGTAATATCCTGCATCCCTAGGTACCACCCAAGGAACCATGGTTAATGGGTAATAAACTGTATGATGCAAAACTCCTGAGATGGTAATTAGCAACATGTATGGCTGCATCTCTTATCACACTTTCTTCTACTCCCAGTGCATAAGCACTGCCATAATCACATGAGCTGGGCAGTCTCTGCAATATAATTATGACACCAAATCACTTCCCACTTAGGCCACAATGCACTCAAGCATTTCTTAACCATAATACACTAACATCTAACAATTGAGCATTCTATCTCTCAATCATTTCAAGCACAACACAAAACACTGAGCGATGTGAGCAAATCTCCGGGCCTCGTGCATGACATAATATATAGTCACTATAGGCCACATGGGAGACACACACTCTGCCATTCTTAGCACTTCCACAGAGTAGCATGCAACCCGTCTGTTACCTTGTCAGGGGTATGAAGCTCCATGTAAAGGTGACTACAAGGCAATGCAATACCATTTTAAACATGCTTGGTTGGAATTGGTATAATGGCCTATAAGGGTAGTATTTCAGTGCTGTGCACCTAAATGTGGAATTCAATGAAAACAAGTGAGAGGTGGGACACATCAGCACAAAAAGCATTGTTGTGTTTGTTTGGAAAGGTGAGGGCATGGATTGTGGACAAAAAAGTGTGTTGTTGGTGTTGTGAGTAATTGGCAGGGGCAGTTCATACATTTCTCACTGGGAATATGCAGCTGTGTTTTTGTATTAAGTGGAACAAAGGAGAATGATTGATAGTTGAGCTTGTCCCTCCCATCCTTGAGGATGATTAAATTCGAGTTGTTGGTTGCTCTGCTCCTGTGGGGATCATGCCGTTCCTATGATGGCAAATCATTCTTTCTTCTAGTTGTTGGGACCCTTTATCATTTGTTACGAAAGAGCCAGGGTTTTACTTTCCATCTGAACTCCAGGTGGTATTGGATGTTTTTTGTATTTGCCAGGAGGGAGTTCTATAGTTTTGCTGCTTTTATAGAGGAGTTCCACCAATGTATTTCTTTTTGTAGGAAGTACAGTCAGTCTATAGGGGAGGGTTAATTCTGTGATTAACTTTGCAGTTTCAGTTGGATGAAGAAAAGGGCTCTAGCTGTGGATGGCACTGTGGGCATTTCAGAGTGCCTGCAGGTGCTAGGAAATCGAATGCTTGAGGTATTGTGAGCTGGGGTCTCATAGGTGAAAATGGTGCAGAGACAGAATATCAAGTACAAAATATCGAGTTGCACAAATATTGAGTCATTAATATCGTGGGTCATAAATATTGACCCGGTCAGTACTATATTTGTAAAACTTGTCCAGCCGGACAGAGGTCTGATATTTAATAGCAAACAAGAATAATACAAACAACAATTCAAGTGGGACACAAGCCTGCATCCTACTTGGTCAGGAAGGACAAACAATGGGGAACACAAAAGGCTCAGGCAGAGCTGTAGGTTTGTTAAAGACACAATTTACAATATAACAAACAAGTCACAAAGAAACACCTTTACACATAAAATGACAAGTTAGAGCAGTGTATCAGGTGTGTAGGGTGTCGACGGCGTTTCGATCCATATACAACATGGATGGATCATCATCAGGACATTTAAAATTAGCATGCCTGTGTACAATTGCCTGTAGTAAGGGTTGAAAATTCCCGCGTAGATGAAGACAGATGAACGGCTGACGGCACTATGGGAGAGCAGCAGAATCACGATCCCTACTGTTGCATTCACTGGAGTGAAAATAGGAATTTTTACCCATCCGCTATCCAGCACTTTTCCTACTGTTGCGCTCACTGAAGTGGGAATAGTGGGCCCGATTCACAGAAGTAATCTGAGACAAAATCCTAAAATTACTACTTTTGGTATTCACAGAAGGCATTTAGTAGTAGTAAAGTTAGGATTTTGTCTGAAGTCTGTCTTAAGTCTGTCTTAAGTCTGTCCTAAGTTTGTCTTAAGTTTGTCTTAAGTCAAACTTAAGTCAAATTTAAGACAAACTTAAGACAAAATCCTAACTTTACTACTACTAAATGCCTTCTGTGAATACCAAAAGTAGTAAGTTTAGGATTTGTCTCAGATTAGTTCTGTGAATCGGCCCCTGTAATTTCTACCCCTCCACTATCCAGCACGTTCCCTACTGTTGTACTCACTGAAGTGGGAATAGTCATTTTTACTGCTCCGCTATCCAGCACTTTCCCTACTGTTGCACTCCTTGGAGTGGGAATAGTAATTTTTATCTCTCTGCTATCCTGCACTTTCCCTACTGTTGCACTCACTGGAGTTGGAATAGTAATTTTTACCTCTCCGCTATCCAACACTTTCTCTACTGTTGCACTCTCTGGAGTGGGAATAGTAATTTGTACCCCTCCCCTATCCAACATTTTCCCTACTGTTGCATTCTTTGGAATGGGAATAGTAATTTTTGCACCCTTTGCTATCCAACACTTTCCCTACTGTTGCTCTCACTGGAGTGGGAATAGTAAATTTTACCCCTCCACCATCCAACACTTTTCCTACTGTTTCACTCACTGAAGTGGGAATAGTAATTTTTACCCCAGTGCTATCCAGCACTTTCCCTACTGTTGCACTCACTGGAGTGGGAATAGTAATTATTACCTCTCCGCTATCAAACTCTTATGCTACTGTTGCACTCACTGGAGTGAAAATGGCAATGTTTACCCCTCTGCTATCCAATAATTTTCCTGCTGCTGTTCTTACTGAAGTGGGAATAGCAATTTTTACCCCTCCGTTATTCAACACTTTCCCTACTGTTGCACTCACTGGAGTGGAAATAATAATTTTTTCCCCTCCGCTATCCAACACTTTCCCTACTCTTGCACTCACTGGAGTTGGAAAAGTAAATTTAATAATTTTTCTATTCAACACTTTCCCTACTGTTGCACTGATTGTATTTGGATTTTTAGTTTAATTATTTTTTCATTGTTTAATGTTTTAATTTATTTTAGAATGTTTTTTATATTTAAAATTATGTATATATATATATTATTTTTATATAATTTTAAAGTTTTAAAATAAATTAAAGATAATAGTCTATTAATTATTTTAAAGTAAATATATATGTATAAATAATTATGTTTGTGTGTTTATTTTTTTTAAATCAAGTTTATTTGTTATATTTTGTAAAATGTATATTAAATGTAATGTATTATGTTAAAATTAATATTAATATTTAATATATGCAATATATAATATTTTATCATATATATATATTTAAATCGCTATTTTTTACATCTATATTTTTTTACATCAATATTTTTTATTTGATACTTTTCTACTTACCTGTTTAGGTAAGGGAGTCTATATTTTTGTTGTATATATTTTTTTCCCAATATTTTGTACATCAATATTTTTAACATCGATATTCTATCAGTGAACCGGCGAAAATGTAGGAGTTGTTTTGCTGCTCCATTTTTTATTCTTTACTGTCTTTGGAGTAGTAGATGTAGGGTGCATATGCACAATCTATCTGCATTGTGTAGGCGGGGCATGACTATGGTGATGGTGGCTGTTAGAATGGGGAACCTCTGGTTGGCACAGGTAGGTACTTGTGACAAGCAGTGGTCCCTTCTTCTATTCAGGGCGAGAGAATTACCCCTTCAGAACAACCCCTGCTCACCCTATAGGTAGTGTGGCGCGAGCAGTCAGGGCTAAACTTCAGGGCGCTAGTCAGTTAAGCATTTATGACCACACACAGTAAACCACAACGATCCCCCACAAATGGACACCAGGCGTAAGTTGTATCAAAAATACGGATGCTTTATATAAAAGATTCTTGGTTACGCAGGCATGTACAAGACCATCAATAACGGTTGCGAAATGGAAGCCACAAGATGATAATTAGGCACTGTTCTTTTCTTTGGTAACTTATTCGATCACGAGCGCTTCGCAGGGCTCGGTTGAGTCGGTCCAGTCACGATGATGCGCAGTGCACCGGGGATACAGTGATACGGGGAAATCAGAACGTTGCGGACCCCGAGTCCGATAGAGAGTTCACTGTACCTGGGAACGTGCGATGTGCTTGGACGAGTCGTCAGGGGAGATGCAGGTTCTGCACCTCGCGGGTCTCCGGATCAAGAATTCAGCGGGCGGCTCTCGGTAGACAGGTGCGGCCCAGGGCCTCCGGCACGGACTGTGCGGGAGGTCACTGCGGAGGGCGGCACGGTCAGACTCAGGCTGGGAGGTGAAGCGAGGCGGCCGGATACGTTACGACGTACGGGCGGCCGTCCGAGGCTTGATTTCACTTCCCACTTAGAAATCTGGCGGGAGGGCGAGAGGGCACCAGGCACGCTCCAGTGGCAGGCAGGTGACAGGGACGCGGGGCGGCCAGCCTCGATGGGTCCAGAGCGACTCAGGTAGAGCGGGGCTCTCGGCGAGGGGAGGCGGCCAGGCTTCTGGGTGTCACGGCCCTAGGAGGGGTGGCAAGGTGCGCAGAGCACTCCGGCGGGAGAAAGCACACGGCTCGAGTTCTCAGACGAGCGGAGACACGGTGAACCCACTGGTCCTGGGGTTCAGTTCAGGGGGCAAGCTCTTCTTCCAAGCCCTTGGAGATAGTTGAAAAACAAAGTGCAAAAGTCTCTTTCAGTCTTTTTCCTCTCCTTCCTCAGCAAGGCACCTACTGCAGGCCAGTCCCTCAGGTCAGGGAAAGTTACTCCTCCTTCAGTTTCTTCCAGGTCCTTCTAGTCGGGCAGAGTTCCTTCGTGGTTCAATCTGGATCTGATTTCTTAGGAGCCAGGCTCCTACTTTTATACAGTGATTCTTTTGTTCTTTAGCGCCAGGGGGCCTGGGCCTGGCTCAGTCCAGTTCTGGAGTACTTTGTTTTGGTGACTCTGCTCTTTCCTCTCAGCAGCAGGGCAGAGACATCAGCCGCTCCACAGGGGGGCGGAGCCGGCTTTGTGGTGGCAGAGCACAGGTCTATTCAAGAGTCAAGGTGTACTCCTCCCACCCATCCTGGTGTAATCTCTCTACCCACCACCTGGCAGCCAACCTGTCTCCTGGAATCCCCCAGCCCTGCTCCTGTACTGTTGCTAGGCAGAACACACACCCACAGCAGAGGCGGACTGAGATGGTCAGGCACGCAAAGGCTAACTTTCTAAAAGCAGCATTTGCAAACCCAGGATATTAAAATAACCTTTACTAAAAGATGTATTTTATTATCCCGAGTTCAGGCATACTAAACATGACTTTCTACCATGCTCTCTGAGTCCACTGGGGTCACAGCGTGTAGTGATCCCAGCAGCCCATTCTGGCCTATGGAGAGCAGGTAGCCTTCAATAGTGAAAAACGAAAATGGCTGTAATTCACTATTAAGACATGCCACACACATCAGGGCATGTCCTACCTTATGCCTACAATGCACCCTGCGCTTAGGCCTACCAGAGGGGTGACTAACATGTAGTTAAGGGAAGGTTTAGGGACTGGCAAGTGGGGACACTTGCTCAGTCAGCGCGACGGTACCAGACCGCGCGCAGGTTCTGCAGTGGCAGACCCTAGACACATTTTACCCCGCTGCTTCGGTGGGTGGCACAACCAGTGCTGCAAGCCCACTAGCAGCATTTGGATATACAAGCCCTTGGCACCCCTGGTGCACTCTACTAGGGACTGATAGTAAACCAAATAAACCAAACGTGGAAGTCAATTCACATAATACATTTTACCATAGGGAGCACTTGCACTGTGGCACTGGATGGCAGTGGCACAGTGCCCTGAGCAGCTAACACCAACACAAAACACATTGAGGCACAGACAAAAATGGAAGGGTGACCCACGCCAATGGTGCCAGGTCTAACACGTGTCCCCTCCAGCTGAAAAGTGGGGAGAACTACCCTACCCCATGGAGTTCTGCATCACTAAGGCGGAAAAACCTGGACAGACCGTCAGCATTGGCGTGATCTGTGCCAGGGTGATGCTCCACCGTAAAGTCCATACCCTGTAGGGAGATGGACCACCTCAACAGTTTTGGGTTCTCACCCCTCATTTGCATCAACCATCTGAGGGGCCTGTGGTCGGTCTGAACCCGGAAGTGAGACCCAAACAAGTAGGGTCTTAGCTTCTTCAGCGCCCAGACCACAGCAAATGCTTCTCGTTCTATCGCACTCCACCTTTGTTCCCGGGGAAGTAGCCTCCTGCTAATAAAGGCTACGGGTTGGTCAGAGCCCTCCTCAGTGATCTGTGAGAGAACAGCCCCTACACCATGCTCTGATGCATCCGTCTGCACCAGGAACTCTTTGGAGAAGTCAGGTGCCAAGAGCACGGGCGCCGTGCACATGGCAGTTTTCAGGGTGTCGAAGGCTTTCTGACAGGTGTCAGTCCATATCACTTTTCTGGGCTGCTTCTTCGAAGTCAGCTCTGTCAAGGGGGCAACGATGCTGCCATACCCCTTGACAAACCTCCTGTAGTACCCGGTGAGTCCTAAAAAGGCCCTCACCTCCGTCTTGGTTTTTGGGGGCTCCCAAGCCAGGATGGTTTCAACTTTGGGTTGGAGGGGCGCCACCTGGCCGCTCCCCACTTGGTGTCCCAAGTACACCACTGAACCCTGCCCGATCTGGCACTTGCTTGCCTTGATCGTGAGGCCTGCCTTGCGCAGCGCCATCAACACTTCCCAGAGATGTTGCAGGTGTTCTTCCCATGTGCCGCTGAACACTGCGATGTCATCCAGGTATGCGGCGCTGAACTCGGTCAGCCCAGCCAACACCTGGTTGACCAACCTCTGGAAGGTGGCAGGGGCATTCTTCATCCCAAAGGGCATCACCCAGAACTGGTAATGCCCATCTGGTGTAGAGAATGCGGACCTCTCTTTGGCCCCATCAGTTAAGGCGATCTGCCAGTACCCAGACGTTAAATCAAACGTGCTGAGGTACCGTGCAGCCCCTAACCGATTGATGAGCTCATCAGCTCTGGGGATGGGGTGCGCGTCAGTCTTCGTGACTGAGTTGAGTCCTCGGTAGTCCACACAGAACCGGAGTTCGGGCGTGGCACCCGGCGCTGCAGCCTTTGGGACCAAGACCACTGGGCTGGCCCAAGGACTGCTGGAGGACTCAACCACCCCTAGGGCAAGCATCTTCGAGACCTCCTCTTTGATGCAGGCTCTGACCCTGTCAGTTACCCGGTAGGCTTTGTGCTTCACAGGTAAGCTGTCTCCTGTATCCACATCATGGACGCACCAATTTGTGATACCAGGAAACAGGGAGAACAGGTCAGGAAACTGCCCCAGCAGCTGGCGGCAGTCACCCTGTTGCTCAGGGGTCAGGGTGGGAGAGAGGTTAACTCCATACACTGACCCGTCTCGCTCTGAGGCTACCAAGAGGTCAGGAAGAGGCTCGATCTCCTCTTCCGTCCCATCATCGGTGGCCAAGAGCATGCCCACTTCGGACCTCTCCAAGTGGGGCTTCAGTCGATTGACATGTAGGACCCTTAAGGGGTTCCTAGGAGACCGCAAGTTCACCAAGTAGGTGACAGAACTCTTGCGCTCCACAATCTCAAAGGGTCCTGTCCACTTGTCCTGGAGTGCACAAGGCTCCACAGGGGCCAGGACCCACACTTTTTGACCAGGGTGAAGCTCAACCAGAGTGGCATTCTGGTCGTACCACCGCTTCATTTCCTCCTGGCTGGCTTCCAGGTTTGCCTCAGCAAGTTGCCTGAAACGCCTAGTCTGGTTCCGGAAAGCCAGCATGTAACTGTATACATTCTGGGGAGGTTTCCTGGGAGATTGCTCCCAGCCTTCCTTGACCAGACTAAGAGGTCCTCGTACTGGGTGGCCATACAAAAGCTCAAAGGGACTGAACCCTAGAGACTTTTGTGGCACCTCGCGGTACGCAAAGAGAAGGCATGGTAAGAGGACGTCCCACTTACGCCTCATGGGTTCCTCGAGACCCATAATCATGCCCTTCAGGGTTCAGTTGAAGCGCTCAACCAACCCGTTGCCTTGGGGATGGTAAGGGGTGGTGAACTTGTAGGTCACACCACACTCTTGCCAAAGGGACTTCATATATTTCGATATGAAGTTGGTCCCCCTGTCAGACACCACCTCTAGAGGGAATCCTACTCGTGCGAAAATTCCCATCAGTGCCCGTCCCACCACGGGGGCCGTCACTGTCCTCAGAGGGATGGCTTCAGGGTACCGGGTGGCATGGTCCACCAAGACCAGGATAAACCTGTTGCCCATGGCTGTCTTGGGGTCCAGCGGCCCCACAATGTCAATCCCCACCCGCTGGAATGGGGTACTGACCACAGGGAAAGGTTGGAGTGGAGCTCTCAGCTTCCTTCCACTCTTGCCACTTGCCTGGCAAGTCTGGCATGTCCTGCAGTGAGTGTCAGAACTCCTACGCATTTGGGGCCAATAAAAGTGGGTGACAAGCCTTTCAAAGGTCTTGTCCTGCCCCAAATGTCCTGCTAACGGCACGTCGTGAGCCAGCCCCAGTAGGAAGGCTCTGAACTTCTGGGGTACCACCAGCGCACGGGCTGACCCAGGTTCAGCAACCTTAGGCTCTGAGTATAGGAGGTCGTTCTCCCAGTAGATCAAGTGAGTTCCGGACTGATCACCATTGGCCTGGGCTGCAGCCTGCTGCCGCATACCCTCTAGAGAGGGGCACTCTTTCTGCTCCCTGCAGAATTCCTCCCTGGTGGGGCCTCCTTCTTGCTGCCAATGGGTCAGCTCAGGCAGGTCCCCCAGTTCGGCTATCTGTTCCCCGGTAGGCTCCAGGGCATCCCCCTCAAGGTCTGCTTCCTCCTGGGCCGTGGGAACTTCAGGAGCCGGATTCCCGTGCCTCCCTTGCCCTCTCTCTAAGGCCGGTTCCTGGGCCTCTCCCTCAGGCTCCAGGGTTCCTTCAACACCCCTACCGGCTGCCATCGACCGGGTGGTCACGCACGCCCAATCAGGCAAGCCCACCATCCGCAGGTGAGTTGTCTTCTCCACCTTTTCCCAAGGGGAGCTCTCCAAATCGTTACCTAGGAGACAATCAACAGGCATGGCCTCTCTCACAGCCACTTGCAGAGTACCAGAGACCCCCCCCACTCGAAGGGAACCTGAGCCATTGGACACTGACTCTCTGTGTTGTCGGCGTTGACAACACGGCAGAATGCGTGTGGGAAAACCTGCTCTTGAGACACCAGGTGTTGCTTGACAGCAGTCACACTGGCTCCTGTATCTCTAGGAGCCCCCACCCTCTTGCCATTTATGGTCACCCACTGCCCATACCTTTGAGTATTGGGGGGCAGCTGGGCCTCAGCCACCATCTCACTGTCTCCTAATGAGACTAGGGTCATCTGTACGGGATCCCCCGCCCCTTGGACATCTATCTCCCTCCCCAAGGCTACACTATTCACCTGCTTGGGGGGTGGAGCACCAGAGGGTGCTGGTTTACCATACAGGGGGAACTTGGGATCCACGGAAATGTGCCCCAGGTTGTTACACTTGTAACATCTGAGGGGCCCTCGTTGAACAGGGTTACCTGTCGGGGCCCCGGTCTGCTTCGGGGGTGGGGGTGGCTGAGAACCTTTCCCTTGGTTCCCTTGGGAATTACTTTGGGGCCCTCTGTAGAACTCCCTCTGTTTACCCTTGTCCCCCCCACTCTTCTGCTGGGGACCCTGAACACCTTTGGCGGGGCCTCCCATGGGACCCTTGTGGACCCTGGTGCTGATCCAGCGGTCCGCCTCCTCAGCAAGCTTCCTCAGGTTGGACAGCTTGCTATCGATCAGGTGCTGGCGTAGCTCAGGAAAACAATTATCCGACAAGTGCTCCCATGCAATTAAATCAAACAGCCCTTGGTAATCATTCACTTTGCTACCCTTCACCCAACCATCCAGCGCTCTGCAAAAAAAGGTCACATATTCTACATAAGTGGTACCAGGTTTCTTGGTGCAATCCCTAAATCTCTGTCTGTACAATTCAGGAGTTAACCCATACCTTGTCATAAGAGCCTCCTTCATGTGTGGATAGGATGTGTGGACATCAGAGGGGAAGTCTAGCAGTGTGTCCCGCCCCTCACTCAGGAACCTTCCCCACAACCCCGCTCCCCAATCCTTCTCAGGGACCCGGTGGGAGGACATGGCTACTTCATAGGCCCTGAACCACTGCCCAATATCATCCTGCTTATAATATTCTTTGACTACATCTTTAGGAATGTGCACCCTTGACTCTGTTGAATTGCTGCCACCAGAGGGTGAGTTGTCTAAACTCCTGGCCTTGAGATCCAACTCCCTCATTTTTACCTCATGCTCCATGGCCAGTTTCTGCCTTTCCATCTCCATTTGCAGTTTTGCCATCTCCACCTCATGTGGTCGTGCAGCACTCCTGTCGGCCATCTCCTCGGGCGACAGGCCTCTGCTAGGCTCAAAAACACCTTCCAGGGGTATCACCTCCCGTGCATTCTCGGGGAACTTTGATTCGTGCCAGGCTCTCAGCGCTTTTACGTACTGATCCTTGGTTGTTAGTCCGCTTTGCTTAATTCTGTACTTGGAGAGATATCCTTTCAGGACATCATTTGTGCACTTCCTCAGTGCCTCGGGCTCCCAATCGATGTCATCCACTCCAGAGAATACAGAGGACGCTCCGCCTCCACCGACTGAGCTAGGCATGGTTTCTTAAGGTGGAGATTCTTCTTTAGCAACAACTGTCAATCAATCTGTGGCTGCGTTATAGGTCTGCTCTACGTGGTGATCAATAATTCACTGTATGTAAATCATAAATGCAAATTCGAAATCCCACCGCTGCCACCAATGTTAGAATGGGGAACCTCTGGTTGGCACAGGTAGGTACTTGTGACAAGCAGTGGTCCCTTCTTCTATTCAGGGCGAGAGAATTACCCCTTCAGAACAACCCCTGCTCACCCTATAGGTAGTGTGGCGCGAGCAGTCAGGGCTAAACTTCAGGGCGCTAGTCAGTTAAGCATTTATGACCACACACAGTAAACCACAACGATCCCCCACAAATGGACACCAGGCGTAAGTTGTATCAAAAATACGGATGCTTTATATAAAAGATTCTTGGTTACGCAGGCATGTACAAGACCATCAATAACGGTTGCGAAATGGAAGCCACAAGATGATAATTAGGCACTGTTCTTTTCTTTGGTAACTTATTCGATCACGAGCGCTTCGCAGGGCTCGGTTGATTCGGTCCAGTCACGATGATGCGCAGTGCACCCAGGATACAGTGATACGGGGAAATCAGAACGTTGCGGACCCCGAGTCCGATAGAGAGTTCACTGTACCTGGGAACGTGCGATGTGCTTGGACGAGTCGTCAGGGGAGATGCAGGTTCTGCACCTCGCGGGTCTCCGGATCAAGAATTCAGCGGGCGGCTCTCGGTAGACAGGTGCGGCCCAGGGCCTCCGGCACGGACTGTGCGGGAGGTCACTGCGGAGGGCGGCACGGTCAGACTCAGGCTGGGAGGTGAAGCGAGGCGGCCGGATACGTTACGACGTACGGGCGGCCGTCCGAGGCTTGAATTCACTTCCCACTTAGAAATCCGGCGGGAGGGCGAGAGGGCACCAGGCACGCTCCAGTGGCAGGCAGGTGACAGGGAAACGGGGCGGCCAGCCTCGATGGGTCCAGAGCGACTCAGGTAGAGCGGGGCTCTCGGCGAGGGGAGGCGGCCAGGCTTCTGGGTGTCACGGCCCTAGGAGGGGTGGCAAGGTGCGCAGAGCACTCCGGCGGGAGAAAGCACACAGCTCGAGTTCTCAGACGAGCGGAGACACGGTGAACCCACTGGTCCTGGGGTTCAGTTCAGGGGGCAAGCTCTTCTTCCAAGCCCTTGGAGATAGTTGAAAAACAAAGTGCAAAAGTCTCTTTCAGTCTTTTTCGTCTCCTTCCTCAGCAAGGCACCTACTGCAGGCCAGTCCCTCAGGTCAGGGAAAGTTACTCCTCCTTCAGCTTCTTCCAGGTCCTTCTAGTCGGGCAGAGTTCCTTCGTGGTTCAATCTGGATCTGATTTCTTAGGAGCCAGGCTCCTACTTTTATACAGTGATTCTTTTGTTCTTTAGCGCGAGGGGGCCTGGGCCTGGCTCAGTCCAGTTCTGGAGTACTTTGTTTTGGTGACTCTGCTCTTTCCTCTCAGCAGCAGGGCAGAGACATCAGCCGCTCCACAGGGGGGCGGAGCCGGCTTTGTGGTGGCAGAGCACAGGTCTATTCAAGAGTCAAGGTGTACTCCTCCCACCCATCCTGGTGTAATCTCTCTATCCACCACCTGGCAGCCAACCTGTCTCCTGGAATCCCCCAGCCCTGCTCCTGTACTGTTGCTAGGCAGAACACACACCCACAGCAGAGGCGGACTGAGATGGTCAGGCACGCAAAGGCTAACTTTCTAAAAGCAGCATTTGCAAACCCAGGATATTAAAATAACCTTTACTAAAAGATGTATTTTATTATCCCGAGTTCAGGCATACTAAACATGACTTTCTACCATGCTCTCTGAGTCCACTGGGGTCACAGCGTGTAGCGATCCCAGCAGCCCATTCTGGCCTATGGAGAGCAGGTAGCCTTCAATAGTGAAAAACGAAAATGGCTGTAATTCACTATTAAGACATGCCACACACATCAGGGCATGTCCTACCTTATGCCTACAATGCACCCTGCGCTTAGGCCTACCAGAGGGGTGACTAACATGTAGTTAAGGGAAGGTTTAGGGACTGGCAAGTGGGGACACTTGCTCAGTCAGCGCGACGGTACCAGACCGCGCGCAGGTTCTGCAGTGGCAGACCCTAGACACATTTTACCCCGCTGCTTCGGTGGGTGGCACAACCAGTGCTGCAAGCCCACTAGCAGCATTTGGATATACAAGCCCTTGGCACCCCTGGTGCACTCTACTAGGGACTGATAGTAAACCAAATAAACCAAACGTGGAAGTCAATTCACATAATACATTTTACCATAGGGAGCACTTGCACTGTGGCACTGGATGGCAGTGGCACAGTGCCCTGAGCAGCTAACACCAACACAAAACACATTGAGGCACAGACAAAAATGGAAGGGTGACCCACGCCAATGGTGCCAGGTCTAACAGTGGCCTAGCTCTTCGATTAGAAACCTAGATGAGGAAAGTTACATCAAAGAGTTTGCATGGTGAAAACGGTACTTCTTGTGACAAGGTTCACTAGGGACTAGGGAAATACTGGGGTCTATTTTTACTCCTAGGTTTCTTTCCTCCATCGACATTGCTGGTGATGGGCCAATTTCATTGGAAAAAGCTGTCATTTCTTCAATTGTGCAGGCTATCATCTGGATTTTGTCCTTTCATTCCCCACAAATTAAAATTTGTGTTTTAGAGTTCATTTTAAGGTGGTTATTTAGCATCCATTGGACAAGGGCTCTGGGGCGAGGTCTAGTTTTGAAGCATCAAGGTCCCTGGAGTTTTTCAGCTTTAGGATGATCTGCATGCAATCAGTGTACTTGTAGCAGGTTAGTTTGATGGACTTGATGTGCCCAGTAGCACTTTGAGAAGGAGAGGTGAGATGATTGTGAATGAATTGAGGTATGCTAGCATCAATGCCATGTCAGCAAGATCATGCTAGATGTGCTTGAGAGGTATGAGGATATTCAGCCTAGGAATGTTCCTTTGATACCAAGTTCCTCTACTTTCAGTAGAACTGAGAGGTGGTGGGCTGTGTCATAGGCAGCAGACAGATCCAATGGCAGAAGAGTGGCAACTATATTTCTGCCTACCACAATCTTTAGGTCATCCCATATGGATATCTGGGTAGATTCAGTGTCTATCCCAGCGGAAAAAACTGTTGGATAGGCTGAAAGTAGGATATTTGCTTCATCAGAGTGGGTGATCTTTGTGATATGTTCTGCTGGATGTATTTTCTTCGTTTGCACGAGTGTTCTGATGTTTAAGATCTTGAAGTCGGTGGGATACGTGCCTGGCATTAGAGAGTTGTTGATCGAGGTATTAGACGAGGGGGTTGTGACAATCGATTACAGTGGAATGTCCTTGGAGATTTGAGTGGTACAGGGCTTCACTGTGTGCTGACTGGATGGCATGTGTCATGTTCCTGATGTGTTGCTTTTAAAACAAGATGTTCTGTGATGATGGTACACAAATCTTCACAGTTGGGGAGGAGACTTCATGATGGTCCACTCCTGGCTACGAAATGCTGTGAGGATCCTACAAAGTTCCTTGGTGAGGCATTTGGCATTAGCGGACCAGTTAGAAAACTGGTGCATTTTGCTTTCTTGATGGATGATTTGTAGATCATGTTGAATCACTGGAGACATCTTTTGTCATGTTGATTGTTAGATTTCTTCCATCGCTTCTGGAGTCCAGTGTTTTTTGTTTTCATCTTTTTTTTTGAGTGAATAGGTTTTAGCTAACTGGTTAAGCCGCCTGGATGCCTCAAACTAAATACTCTTCTGAAGTCTTCGGAAAGCCAGCTGTAGAGCTGCTCCATGTCTGTTGGGCAGGCAGAAAATTTCCATTAGATATGAGTTGAGAACCAGGATAATGAGTTTGTTCCATTGACCTAAAAACAAGGAGAAATAAATATTTTTTTTCACGTTACGCTTGCTCTGGGGAGACGTACAATTTTGACGCATTCCCAGGTTTAGAGATCCTTGTAAATCTGGTAATGTGTTAAAACTCATGGGTGTTGCATGGGAACACCCACTGCAACGCACATGGAATGCATCCTTGAGCAGAGTAAGGCAACGTAGCGACTTGCTCTGCTTTGCCTTCCTCCATATCTATGAGGCAATGCAAAGCCACAGAGAGGCCATGCGTCACCTCACAGATATGATTGAGAGGTATGTCGCGCCGGAGAATCAAAAAAAGTGATGCTCAGGCGGTGTAAGCCTCCCATAAATAAGCACCTATGTTTACATTTTTACACTGTATATGTTTAGCTTACTATTAACATTGAAAAAACTTAAGTAAATATGTCGTGGGGCAAATAAAGTGTTAATTATATGGTTCGAACGCATACAATAAGCAAGTGACGGTTAACTGAATGACCGCATGAGTCACTGATTTCGACGGACGATGATGAGGGAAAATAAAGTAAATAATTCATCTTCCCTCATCATCGCCCATCGAAATACCCCTTCACCTGGCCTCACCTCTCTTACCTGCATGGACCGCGGCTGCCCTACTCCCCTAAAGTAAGCAAATAGAGAATAGTCCAATAGCCCCAAGACTTCTGGGTTTTATGTTGACTGGATGTGGCAGTGAAATCCCCATCAAAGACATAAATCCCCCAATGGGTGATTTGTCTGTCCTCCATATGAAAAATTATCACATTGTTATCGGCATATTCAGCAAGTAAGATGTGCGTCATTGGAAGGCGGGCTGACATTATAGCATGGGGTGGGGGGGCCAATGGAAGCACCATAAAAACAATCATTTAGTGCAATCTTGCTCTATAATATCCAAACACTTTTGGCCAGCAAGGAAGAAACTCATGCACAAAATGACACACAAGCCTTAATGACACCAAACGCTGCATATCTGCAATATCAAGATGGCGTACAGATGTCACTCCTGCTATCCAAAGCTCACCCCTCCTCAAGACGTTTCACATTCATTTCAAGAACCAGCAAAATAAAAAGTACTGAGGCTCTTCCAATTAAAGATGCTTCATGCTCCTACAGCTTTTAGCCCAGCTATGCATTAGGAAGCTGTAAAGTGTTGACAGTTGAGCTTCCTATGAGGCAACCTATGAAGGAAATTTGGCAAAATATCAGATAACAAACTGCACATGTTTTCCCCAATGTCACTATGCCTGAGCTGCAAAGTACTATATAACCACTTGCAGTAAAGGAGCCAGTAGTGCACACCATTGACTAGATGGCAGACACATAGGGGAATATTTACAAACAAATGTCGGAGAGCCCAGGACCACGCTCTGACATTTTTAAAACGCAGGGATGCGCCGTATTCACGAGAATACGGTGAACCACTGTGTTTCCCCTAGCGATCGCTCCCCAAAAAAACTGCCTAGCGCCAGCGCAGGCACCCTGCTGCCATGTTGCAGGCATGGCTGCACTGCAGGGCCGATTGTTTGTGTGCAGGAAGGGACACTTTGCTGCACTTAAACAATCAATAATGGGGATTTGCTCTTTCTATGTGTGCTGCAGAATGCCACACACATGGGAAGCGCAAAAAACATGGAAAAATTAATAATTTCTCCTTGTATCATCAGTCTAGCGCCTGTTATTCCATGGCATGAATTTTTGGCGCTACCTCGGTCTTGTAAATCTGGAGCAGCATCAAAAAGCAATGGGTGTTGCGGTGGAATGCCCACAACAATGCCCATTGCATGCCCCTTTGCTGCAGAGGACTGCGGCAGAAAGGGGCATATTTACAAGGAGGCATTAAGCCACGCTAAGTGGCTTAGCTCCACCTTGTAAATATGGAAAATGGCGCTTCTCCACTGGAGCATCAGAAAAAGTGATGCTCGGGTGGCGATAGGGGCTTGTAAATATTCCCCATACTCTCTACTCATCACTCAGCTTTACGCTACCTTCAGAAGATTCATAACACGTCACCCCAGGCCATCCTCCACTTCATCTACAGTGTTTACTAATGTACTGTCATTGATATGTTAAGCATGCAGAAGCTGCCCATGGTTATCAACATTCTTATAGAATTTGGTGCCAAAGAATTTGAGTCACTTAAAGCAAAGCCTTTTGCCATTGGCGGTGTTGCTTCTGCCAATGAGAGTTACATTGTATAGCAAGTAGTCCTGCATGCCTTCTTTTGTATAGTGCCTGAACCTCAATGTACTTGTCTTCCTCAAAAACAAAACAAATGTTTTCGACCTGTGGCCTGTTAGTCCCAAGCTTTGTAGGCATTTAAACGATTTTTTTCAAAGCATGGAAGGAGACAAAGAAGCTGCAAACACAGAATGCCCTTCCCCTACAGGGCTTAATTTGAAATGTTCAGACCCAATGGAATTCCACTCTATATATGCTTCAACACCTGATTAAAAACACACAATAGCGCGTACCCTGTAATGACAGCAAGGGGCTGGGGTAACCAGTGGCAGTGGCGAAGCAAGAGGGGGACAGGGAGGGTCAGTCCGCACCAGGCGGCAATAGTTTTGGGGGCGGCGGCCTCCCTTGCTCTTATCTTTGGCCGCTGTGAGAATCACCAGCACCCCCTCTTTTACCTGCAGCTGTGGCCGTCATGGGACTCCCCAACATGCCGTGCCAGGCGGCAAACTCAGGGACCGCCATGGGGGGACATGGTCTAGCTACGCCACTGGGTAACCAGTGGAACAACAAATGCAATAAATCAAATATATATATATCTTAATATATTGATAGTAACAATATCACAAAATCAGGACCATCTTCAGGACTGGGTGGAGGTTTCATATGATTTAAGTGAAGTGCAGAGGAAAAAGAAGAAATCTTCTCTGTTGATCTTTCAAAACTACAAAAGCAGCAATCCTCTCTGAAAAATGTTTCAATTATCTCGTCAACGCCAATAATAACTACTTTTGTCATCTCTTTTACGTCAAGTTTTGATCAGGACTATGGTAATGCAAATTGAAAAATGTGGGGATCTGGGTTAACTCTACAGTTGGACAGGCATAACTCAAATGTAAGAGCTAGCGAGGAGTCATGGATGAAGTTTCATGTTCGAATCCTCACATGGTGCAATTTGTATTTGCATAATTCTGACCAAGACTTGACGTGCACCGGATATCAAAATAAGTCATCATTAATGGCGTTGAAGAGATAGGATGGTAGGCCTTTGCTGTTTTGAAAGATAATTTCTATTTCATCGACTGCCCTTCAGTTAAATCACATATAAACCTCCAACTAGTCGTAAGGTGTCCTGATGATGGTCTTGACATATTACCCAAATAGGACTGAAACGTCAATAGAATAAATCATAAAAGATTTAGTGATGTAGACATCTTTTTCTGGTATCCTAGTGCAAGGTTCTTGAGGAACTTCACTTGTGTCCCCTCGATTGGATATCCCCTTTGATATGGTTTATAATCCTCTTATCAATGTCTATTTTGTGTTCTGTTCTTTGTATGTAAGGGTCGATATTAAGGTGGGGGTTGCACAGGGTTATTATACTGAATCATGGATTATATATTCATTTATGTGTAATAAATTAAAAACATTTTAGATTTGGTGTTTTGCTCGCTCCCTTTTCTTTCTTTTTCAGTATTTTGCAGTTATTTATTTAGTTTTGGGATTTTGGGATATTGTTTCTATCAATATATTAAGGTACGTATACATTCGAATAATGCCCCAGGGGCACTTTCTTTATGTGTGTTCCTCGACACCTGATTAAACCACTCAAAGCAATAAGCAACATTTTGAACAACTCAAACATCAAGTATGGTAAACCAGATCACCTAGTTGTGCACTCCCTTTGATTATACCACACAGACAGCGAGGACAACAATACAGCCATGTGCCATGTCATTCGTGAGGTTTAAACGCTGGAGGGCAGGTGGTCACAGGGTTCGAGGATTGCCGGGGTCTGTCCAAGAAGCTACTTGCTCACTCAGTGAAATCTCATCCTCAAGAATGACATATTATTCTTCAATGAGAACATCAATGGCACTGTACCGGATCAATGCTACAGGCGACACTGCCTGCTCCTCAGCCCTATTCACAGGAATGACTTACAGAGAACTGCAGGTCGACCGAATTCCAGGGCATAGTGCAGATAGATCACAACCAGGGGCGGCTACCCCGTTGAAGCTGAGGAGCGTCGCCCCACTTAAATTCCCCACCAAAGCCCACGAGATGAAAAATAAAATGGTAACTCATTAACAATTTATTTTTCATCCCCCATCCCGAACAGGGAGTCAGGATGGGGCGGGGGCTGCTGCTGAGTGACAACAGTAGGGAGGAGGGTGGGCTGGCTATGCCCTGTTTAAAGTGCCCATGTTTTTTTGGCCGGCCATCTTGTGACGGCCAGCCACACATGCACATTTTAAACTTCTCTAACCCAGCTGTCTTAAGACACCTGGGTTAGAGCAAGTGCAGACCTCCAGAGGGCTGTGGAGCGTCGAGTAAGTCCACACCCTCCAATCAGGACGCTGCTGCTCCCAAGCTGTGAGAGCAGTGCCCTGATTGGAGGGAGTTGCAGCATCCAGTATCTGTGGCCATTGGCCAAAGAAGAGCTCCAGAGCCGTGGACGTCGTTGGTAAGTCTTCTTTTTAATTCAATTTTGCACACGTGCAAGTTTTGCTTGCGCACCTGCCCGCCCATCCCCGTCCTCCCAGTAGATGCCAGCCACCACTGGCCACAAGTCAAGATAATGGATAAGTACTCCCTACCACATCTGCACATCATTGTGCCATTAGCCATGGGCATACTAACACCAGCCAACCACAGCAGCACATGCTCAAGGCAGTTCTTCTCCTGTTACACAGCAGTTACCACACTTAAGTATCCTAAAGACTCTACACCAGTGCTTAATATGAGCCGGTGGTTTCCGGTGCTTGGCACCAGCATTTAATTGTCAATCCCAGTGCTAGAGACAGCCTAGAGACAGCCTGCCACAAAGTGCCGCTTTCTGGCTAATTTAGAGATGACCACAACAAGTTAATTATCAATTAAATATACATTAAAAACGAGAATTACCTGCAGCCAAGCCATTCTCATAGCTTTGGGGGCCTGGAATAGTCCAAATTGTCACACTTGTAGGCGTGTGACAGTTAGTAGTTGTGTTGTTACTATCAGTGGCAGCATGGTAGGGGCAATGTGTGGTGCAAACTGCAGTGGCCTCCTGACGAGAGCCCTGGCACTTATTTTTTTTTTACAAATTAAGCACTGCTCTACACCTATTGAGCAAAGTGAACCCAAGTCAACCTCACAGCAGACTGGAGCAACGTCATCTATATCACTGAGACCCAGGGGCAGCTCTTCCATTATGGCGGAAGAGCGTCGCCCCACTGCTTTCTCGCAGTGCGAGATGCAGAAACATAAAATTGTATTTTGAATAAAATTTTATTTTTCTGCTTCTCCCGCTGCAAGAAAGCAGAAGGGTATGCCTGGTTGGGGGAGGGCGGTTCGGGGAGGAGTGGCTTGCTCAGTGCTGTGGGCCCTGACTGTTTGGTCGGCCCTCTGGGGCCAACCAAACCAGTCATGCGCACTCTGCATCTTCTCTATGTCGGCTGCCTACAGCCTACATAGAGAAAATGACCTCCCTACAGGCACCCAGATGGGCACCAATCACAACGCTGCCATTGTAGCATTGTGGTTGACTTAGGGGAGGGAAGATGCCCACTTCCTGTTCCTCGTGGCCACGACTGCTGAGACCGCTGGTACAGCAGTATTTGCATGAAAATGTACAATTGTCTCCGGACCAACAGCCACTGCTTCTTTTGTACAGAATAAATGAGCAATGGCTGGCAGTGAGCAGACTGGCAACCAAACAACTCTCGTGGCCTGCTGCCGAAGTAGCCTCCAAATGTGTCTTCAGGGCAATAAGGGTTATCATCAGTGCTAGAAAGACCAATCTGTCACCTGAAAACATCGAAAAACTATCCATATGAATAGGAGCAAGGATTTATTACTCCAGTTATACACTATTCCAAAAGCTCCTCCCTCAACCCACACAGGGATTGTAGGAGCTCTCGGATATCAGCGCCCTGATGCAGTTTTCTACTTCGCTAAACATTTTTTTATGATTTTTGCAAACATGTCATACTTAATAAAAAGGTGGCTGTGAAAATATTTACCAACAAAACATATGCAGGCCTACCCTCAATAAAACAGTTTGGATGTCTGTGACATTTTACATACTCTGTGATTGGGAGACAATGTGCAGTGCAAACAAAAACCTTTTCGTGCTGGAGTTTGAAAGACAAGGTGTTGTGAGAATAGAGTGCCACTCCAAAGAGGCCCAGAGTAAGGCTGCCTGCTACTGCTACTTTCAGAGTCCAGTTGTGGAGTGAACATCTTCTTTCCTTTAGAGTATTAAGGCCCAGATTTACAAACACTCCGCATCAGGTTTGCGTTATTTTTTGTAATGCAAATCAGACGCAAACTATTGGGTTGGTATTTACAATCCAACGCAAATCGCGATTTGAGTTGACATGTAGCCCAAAGTAAAGCAATGCAGCGCAATGTGCTGCCTTGCGCTTCTTTACGTCAAGGAAGCATTCCATGGGTGTTGCATGGGCGTTCCCGTACATTCACTCATGGATTTTGATGAATATCATACCTACAAAGACTTGTAAATATGTTTTTGCCCCAAAATCCTGCGCCTCCCTGTGGCTGGTATAACAATGAGAAATATTTTTATTTATTCTCCTTTCTTCCTCTCTGTGTGTGGTTCATTCTTCAGCACACCTACAAAGAGAAAGTTGTCTTTCAACAAAGATCTGCACAAAAACTATGCTTCCCACAATGCAGACACCCGTGCATTATGGTGCATGAGTGTCTACGTTAGTGCATGGCTTCACAAAGTGCCCCACCGCAGGGAGAAGAATAGCACCTCATCCTTGTAGATATGATGCTGTTTTACTCTCGTTTTATTTTTTGTCTAGTTCTTCTGTCAACCCATAGAACATCAGTGACTTGAAGGAATTAATTACTGAGACCTTTGACAGTATTGAGAGAAGGCCACATCTGGAAGGCAAACAGGTAATTAAAAATTATTTATGCAGGGAAATAACCTAATGTATATTGTATAACATGCAATACATACTGCAACCTTAAGTCAGTAGCCAATAGGTATTTTGAAGGAAATGGCAGGCAGGCCCATGATTTGATGGATGTCTGCTAGTGAATTGGTTCAAATATGTTAATGGCCGAGGAGAATCCATCGTTTTGGCGAGAGTCTGGTACACAATTCAAAACCCTATTAAAATGCAAGTAAGTGAAAATACTATCTATAATTAGCCACAATAAATTGGCCCATTTGCATTCCTGTTCAGGAAATGTTTCTTTTATTCCCAGAACCCCATTTGTGACTGTAAGAAAACACCAACCTACTCCAAGTGTTAAAGGATGTGTTAGGCATACGTGCTAGCACAGTGTGTTAATGTTTCACAAAGCCTTCTAAAGAATATGCGGGGATTTTCCAGGAATCAAGAGGCGTGGAGAAGCAAAGCACACACAGGAGGCAAAAATGTAATTTGAAATTACTTAGAAATGGTTAACTGACTAATGTCTTTTGTGTGATATGCACTACAGACTGCTATATTGCATCTGTTCTTAGTGAGTGCTTATGAGGAAATGGTTGTCTGGATAAATGTAAGAGTATCCCTCTGCCTAATGAGAGAAAAGGTGTGCTCCATGACTAGATAACACCTCTGCGAGTGGTGGGAAAAAGGAAAATTAATCTTTTATATACAACCCTCACCCACTCTAGTACTGGCATGCTTCATCATCGGGTTCACCCTGTCCCCAGGGTGGGCTCAACTATATTCCAGGGAGCTCTTTGTATATTGGTGTGTCTGGGGGGATCTAATCAGAAAATTATTAAACATGGCTTGCAATTTACACCCATACAGAATGAGGTTGCGCCAGCTACCAATCAAACAAATTGACAAGAACCCAAATCACCACTGAAAGATAGGCAATCAGAAAGCTTATGTACTCTCAACTACCAATGATCAATAAATGACAAACTATCCATTGGATACCCGACCACTTACACCCATTACCCATTGGTCTGCTAAAGAAGCCTCGAGCACACAAGTAATTTTGCTGGCCAAAGAAGACTTCCTTGACCCCGTAAATTCAGCAAACCTCTCGGGTAGGGGTTCAGTTTGTGTCTCTACTTCATTTCATTGGATCCTCCAAATGCATGACGTTCACGTCTGAGGACATTACGGAATTGGTTAGGACTCTAGAAGATATCTTAATTTTTTCCATCTCCCTGGCCATTGCAGGTTATCCCTTCTGACGCTCATGTGTCTTCAACGCAGTATCCACCCCCTTTCACACCGGGGCTCGAAGGGTGCCCTAACCACGTTGTTGTATAACATTGCACTTTAGTGGATCATGCTTATAACTAAGTTCATCGAGTGGCAGCATGATTGGCTGGTTGACCCCGCTTGTTATATTAGGCTAAATGTTGGATTTGAACATGCTACATTATGTCTTTATGCAGCTTTTATTATTTTTAAGAAGAATTACGTTTTTATATTGTGGTGGTTTTATATAACTTGAAACAATAAAAATATATCTATCTCTCTCTCTCTCTCTCTCTCTCTCTCTCTCTCTCTCTCTCTCTCTCTATCTCTCTCTCTCTCTCTCTCTCTATCTATCTATCTATCGATCTATTGATCTATCTATCTATATATCTATCTATCTATCTACCCTCACCTCCATGAGATATTGCAAGCTCATCACTATTACAAGCAGAGGCAGGGCAGCTATATATTTAATTCCCTTGGAGAAAGTCCACTCAATTTAAAAGGCAGATGAATTGTTCTTAGGTGTACCTCACATCCTCCTCCCAACACTCTCATAACTGTTATACTTTTACCCTCAACCTTTAGACTTGACTAAGTCACTTGAATTCCTCTACCCGACTTTCTGGTAGTAAGTCCCTCTTTAATACTCACACAACAATGAATCTTCCACCAATTGCGGCTTCATGACTGACACAGTGATCCTTATTGTTAGGATCTGTGTATTCTGTCTCTAAACATTAATGATCTGACCAGCTATGTTAAAGCAAAAAAAGGTTCTTACGTACCTTGGAGCACAATATCAGATACTGCCTTAATTCAAGATATTCACCTAGCTTCTCCCGAATTGGTTAAAATAAAGAGAGACTGGATCACAAAATTGATATTTGCTACATACAAAGGAGGAGTGCTAATACTCGACTACAAACGCCTAGTGACCCTTATTCTGAATTTATGGTCTGATCCTGATGGTTCCCGTGTCTTTGCCAAGATGGGTATTCACAAATTGTGCATTGAGATCAGCTCTATCTATATTCCACTAACGGACAAACCCAAATTCTTCTCAACTTTAATATAGTATGCTAACTGAATTGGACAAAACTCAGATGATCCTGGGAGGAGACTGTGAGATGGCACCAAATTATATGATAGACAGATTTGGAAAACCTGATAAACTCCAAAAGAGGGACTGATGCCTCCTTCAGGACCTTATAACTGAATATCCCTTAAAAGGATTCATGGCATCTAATCCCCACTGACGGGCAATACACCTTCCTGTCTTGTGTATGTGGCACAAAATTTAAAATAAATTACTTCCTGACTTCTGGATGCAGCACCTCAAAAGAACACAATACGAACAAGGGGAGAATGCCGGTAATCTGCTTGTTTCACGTCTTAAGGACATTAAGCTTATAGAATGATTCCATTAATCAAAAACTCAGCAGATAGCAGGATCACCTATTAAACTGGCATTGCTGCTGATTTCAGAGCCCTCGTATCCTCAGTGTATGTGTCAGAAACACAAGACATGGAGCACCAACAAGAACGTGAATTGTTCCACTATGTCTCCTTACTGACATTGACTCCGGAAGGAGCGGATGCCTTAGAAGGGGAAATTTCTGAACACAACATCCAGGATACAAATAAAGCTTTAGCAACCAACAAAGCTCCAGGAGAATAGAGCCTGCTTGAAGGAATCTTACAAAATGAATGCTGCAATCCTGACCTTCTTACTAGGTAAAGCCTCTACTGAAGCTGCATCTGGCTTTCAGCCACAATATAACAAAGCTATCTTTACCCTTCTGCTGAAGTAAGGCCTATTTCTTACATAATAGATAAACAGGGTAGCGCACTCCTTGGTGAAATGAGGTACTTCACGTGGTGAATCTGTAGGTGGTGCAATTGGGTGGGTCCTCCTGAGTGCAAGGATATTATACACTGTGATCGCACTCTTTAAACATTAAAGAATGTCTCCCTTTTGCACTTGATCAAATAAATATGATAACGGTAAACAAACTTTCAATTCTTTAATGGATTACGAATGTAAATAAGTTGCAATGTCCATTAATTCTTCATGGATTTCATTAATTAAATTTCATTCATTGAAATGCACAATTCTTTGCATTAATCTTGTTCAGAATTCTTGCTGCCCAATGCATTTCGGGACTGAAAGCCCTTCGTCAGGGGCTGACATACTATTAATGAGGAAACAAGGTATCAACACATATATACATTTGGTGATGTCGAACATGTATCACAAGTGAGTTCTTAACGCTTTTATTGTGATCAGTGCGAGAAACATAGCGTGCTCGTTGGTGCCCAATATAAAAAAAGACTGAAAATGTGATTCTATTACCACACAAGTGCATGTGGTATTGCTATCTTGTGTGTAATGATACAAGTGAAAAAAAGGTAAAAAAAAGGTGAAAATGAGTGATACACGAGCGTTCTGAAAAAGTGCATGAATCTTTGATGTGTGTCCACGGGCACGCAGTAAAAATGGTGTTTACAAAAGTCAACACGTATTAGAAACCGTACTCACGAAACGCGTCGATTATGTTGGCTTCACGTTGATAAAATCTATCAATTTCTGTAAGAAAGTTATTGTGCGTCGTAAGCTATCAAGCAATGTTGGTACCTAGTGAACTTAAGAAAATTATGTGGACAAAGATAAATGTAACTTACTGTATCGAATTGTGTGTGCAGTCTTGTATTCAATCTTCTTCGAGTGTAACATTCGAGTTCGCGTTCCCGGAACAAGGAAGTGGATGTAGTTGAGCTCCATTGGATAAATGATAACGTGCGTCGCGGAACTACAGAGAAGAAAGACTCGTAGTTCCTATATGTGAATTGTAGCAAAGGTGAAAGCAAAAAAAACGGTAACTGAAAAGGATGCTAAAAGTAAATGGTTTAACACATGAATTCTTCAAACGAGTTATCTCCGAATGTTATACAAAAAGTCACAAGAGTTCTATGTGTATATAATGCGTAAGTTCAATCCTTACACATATCGGGAGCGTATAGAACAACAGAGAAAAAAGACTCGTAGTTTTTTGATGTCCGGTGTGGTACGATGAAATTGAGAGGAGCCAATTTACATTGTAAAGAATGATAATACAAAAAATTTGGAAACTAAGACGTGTAGAAGGTCGGTTTGTGCACGAACCTCTAGTGTATATACAAAATAAGACGTGTGTAAATGCTATAACTGTATCAATGGGCACTAATGGAACTGATGTACATTGTGAAAATTAATGCTACAGGAATATACGAACTGAAGAAAGTAGGAACTTGTGTCCAAGGTTAAATTACGCACGATCATCTTATTTGTTGTACGGATCTGGTGTGAACAGTATGAGCCGTATACAAGTGGTATAGCTGTGATAATGGAACCGTTGAGAAACTTAAAGGAATACGTGCACGTGACGGCGGATCAAAATTACATGTCATAGTGACATGGTGACATTATGGTAATACATCAGTGAGAAACCTTTCAATACTGTAAACATCAAACACTTAAATGACGACAATTGGAATAGGCATGAGGGTTCGGTATTCAGTGCAATAATGATGCCAGGGGTGTACTTTACAAGAAACAACTTAAATCACAACGTTCATTTAGTCCTTTGGGGCTGATGGAGTCCATTCTGTCTATCCAATATACCTCTCTTTGCAACAAATATTGGGTGTTATTTCGACCTTTTTGAATGGGTACTTGTTCTAGAATTAAAAATCGTAGTTGACTGATATTGTGTTTCTGGGTCTCAAAGTGTTGGGCTATGGATGATTTAGCATTTCTCGTTCGAATGTTGCTTTTATGTTCGTTCAATCTGATACGCATTTTTCGTTCAGTCTTTCCAATGTATACTAATCCGCAAGGGCATTTTAACATGTAGATCACATTTTGACTATTGCAAGTGGCGGATACTTTTAGTTTGATGCTGAATCCTTTGTGTGGATGCTGGATCGTATTCCCCTTTATAATAGAATTGCAATTTCCACAATTTAGGCATGGGGTAGTTCCTTTATAATGAGGTTCAGCGGAACTCTTTGAAGAAGTTAGTATTTGTTTGAGATTCCTTGATCTTTGGTATGCAAATATCAGAGGTGCGTCAAAGATGTGTTTGAAATCTACTTTGGTTGCCAACATGGGCCAATATCTTAAGATCGCTTTTTTGAAACTGTAACTTTGCGATGAATATTTTGATACAAAAACACTTCTGTTGTCTGTGGTTCTTTTTGTTTTGGTGGTTAACAACGTGGATCTTGTGATTTTGTCTGCTTTTTTGCTTGCGTTATTGAGGATTTGCTCTGGGTATTTTCTTCTTCTGAACTTCTCAATGCATACTTCTCTGATTTCTGTATATAGTTGTTCAGTACTGGATATTCTTTTGAGCCGCAATAACTGTGAATACGGTAAATGTTCCTTGAGGGAAGGTTGATGGAAGCTGTGGTAGTGAAGTAAGTTGTTGTGATCTGTTGTTTTGACGTGAACTTGAGTCGTAAGGATTCCATTGTTATTGTGAATGGTGATGTCAAGAAAAGAAAATTTCTTACATAAACATGGACATGAAACTTTTGGCCAAAATATTGATCACAAGGTAAAGAAAATACAAAACAGCTTTGGTTCATGAAAACCAAGTAGGCTTTGTCCCATGCAGATAATCTTTGTATCAGCTCCAAACCTTTCAACAGATGACGTGGCAAGAAAGAGATAAACACAGAGAGTCTGTAGCGGTCTCAGATATCGAGAAAGGCTTTGTCCACAGAGAATGGCAATACCTGTTCCACACACTGAGAAGTTCAGGACTAGGTCCAAAATGCCTACAAAAATCGGATGATTATAACAACAACTGATGGGTTTTTTGGCTAGTGCGATTTGCGGCAAATTTCAATGCGGCATGCGTGGTTTGAGCTAGTGGTTGTCAAAATCGCAAATTCTCTGTGGAAACTCTGCAAGTGGTGGACTGCTGAGAGAGCAGAGCAGAGAACAAAGCCAGTGACAGGGAGGTGGAGGTACTGAGCACAGAGCGCAGAGCGTAAACTCGGAACACGGATCGCAGCGAGGTCGCTGGGACTTCGAGGTGAAGGGCGCTGTGTGTTCATCGGCTGTCCTCGTCCCTGGGAGCCAAAGAGAGCATCTGGCGGTGGGGGTTGTGGACTCGGACCCTCTCAGCACTGGAGATTGTCCGTGATGTGCACCGGAGGTGCTTAGGATGGAGGCCTGCACTAGAGAGCACAGAGAATGGAGGTACGGTTCTCTGTTTCCCTTTACCTTTCCACTCCTATGTACGGGGCCCCCCGGAAACTGCCCTGAGCGCCTAGTGGGCTATTGACTATCCAGAGACTAGCACAGAGACTGTGGGTGGCATAATACTGGGAGCTTCGAACGTGGGACGGACCACCAGGCCGGGCCTGTATCTGCGCCACCCAGTGCGCCTCCGGGTGCAATTTTTACTAGAACAGAGGGAGACGCAATGGCGAGGCTGACTTGAGGAGACACAGCCTGTCTTCTCGCTGTGGCCACGGCTGCTGGACGCTTTCACACCCAACGCTCACCCCGCAAAATTTGTGACCAGGGCAGATAAAGTCAGTAGCAGTTAGTGCATTGTGGAGATACCGGGAGCTATGGCTGAAAGAGAAGTTGCCAGCACGCAGGTTATCGCAGCGCATCCTGACTCTGGTTCCACTGTCCCGCGATTTTGGGGACTCTGGACTGCTTTATTTGTTATTTATTTTTATTTATGGTGTAATGCTCTATCCTTTTGTCCTTTGATCCTTTATTTTTAGCAGAGAAAGGACAGTTCCGGCTTCGGTTGTTGCAGAGAGAGCTGGTTGTTTGTTTGTTAGTTCAAGCGAAGTGCTCGGAACGTGGTGCTCGGCTTGGCACTGAAAACTGTTGTGGAGCCAGGGTTCCTCAGGGTGCGATAGCCGGTTAAGGGTCCCGGAGCGACCTGGAGGTGCAGCTTCCAGAGGTCCCGTGAGGCGGCTGCTTTTCCCTTCCCGCTCGGGACAGCTTTTGGCAGCTCCACCTTTCAGGTTTCACCTTCCAGCGGCTTGTGGTGAGTGGAGTCGGGATGACACGCAGCCAGTTTCGTCAGCCTGCTGGGAAACCTGGAGAAAGGACATCTGTGGCAAGTGGGCAAGCGGATGGCTCGGCGTGGTGCTGCAGTGCTGGCGCAGTGCTAGAGAAAGGCGCAGCGCAGGGAAGGTATCAGTAATCACTAGCATTTGTGGACGGTTTGTGGACGGTTCCACTTTATATGCAGCCTACTACTGTTACATCTTGATATTAAAGGGACTGCAATTAAGTCTACAACAAATATATAAGAATAAGTCTACAACAAATATAACCAATGTAATTGAGACTAGTTCCCTACGCAGAACATTTTTTGTGCAGGCCTTAAATAAAATGAAGGCAAGAAAACTTAGGTCAAGGTGATTACTTGTGGGTAGGACCTGTGCAAAAACTAAATCAAATCCCTTACGTAACCAGGACATCTCAGGCATGCTGTCGAAAAGAAAAAGTCAACTATTTAGTCTATGGGAAAGGGGAAAGGAAACAAATCTTCAAGTTGAGTCAAATACCTCGACCATTTGGAATGGGGGGATTATGTGACTAGGAATGATGATATAATGGTTAATACTGTCACTGGTATGGTTGAGGCAATTGAATCACATACTACTGATAGTAAGCACGGAGGAGGATCTACTTTACCATCTCCCAAGACGTCAGATGGAATCCCACACAGAGCACCACACGTAATCATAGAAGAGCCCCTTGGTACCTACTTAGTAGAGGATGCCCAAAATAAAGATTTTACTCTCCCCGATTTGGATTTAGAGCTTTGCAGGAGGTATATTTCTCATGATACTAGCAAGATTACGGAACTATTAAATACCCCAGCAATAACAGCTCCTATAGGACTGAAATTATTCAGTAGTACCCCCTCTAATAAATCTATTTATCCTCTCCTGCAATCACACCCCTCTTTGACCCCTGATCTAAATATCAGTGATACCCAACCCAGTCAAACCCTAGGTAAGGATGTAGTAGTCTCGGATTCATTAATATCCTTAGAACCTTTATTATCCTCTATCCTCAAGCTACTCGAAAAATTTGTAGGAGGTTCTGACTGTGTGTTGTAAACTGTAACTCAAATATTAAAGGTTAAAAAGTAATAAGGAGAGGGAGACTAGTCCAAGAGTACATACTGAACAAGTAGAAGTGGAAGTAAAGGTGGAAGAGGTTCTAGAGAATATACTCGGTGGTGCTAGTAGTCAATCAATCTGTACTGCTCATGATGGCAATCCCCAAAATGATAGGATAGTGAATAAAGTTGTGATGTTAGAGAAGACCCCTGAAACTTTACCTGAACCCATATAAGTTATCTCTGATTCGGCTCAAAAAGTAAAAGGCTCGGGGGGGGGGGGGGAGCTCACCTAGAAGGATAGACCAGGAAGTATTCCCTATTTTTAAAACCCAGTTAAGTGGTGGGAAAGACAATGTTTTAGGAGCCTCACACCTGGAAAAAATGGGAGAAATGGGAGAAAGGTAAAGAATAGAGGGAAAAATATTAAATCAACACGAAGATTCTCAAGAAAGGAAGCAAAGGAGAATTTGTTTTCAAGAAAACATCGAAGTGTCAGTCAGCCCCTGCAAAATACATCATGAGATATGAAGTTGAAAGATGAAACTGATTTTGTGAACCCTCAGAATAAAGAACTAACAACAGAGTCGATGGTGGCCTATGAGGCCTCCCCCTCGAATATTTGGTACTCCATAGGAGATTGTGCTAATACTGTAGTAGAGGGACTTCCTTTACCTCTAACAGTGGAGCAGTCGAGGACAGTTAACCTTTTTTCATCAGTACTTAACCCCCTGGCTGTCCCCTTCCCTGACACCGTAAAAATGAGAGGTAAATCAGAGATAACTGGTGTTTAACCCCTCTGGGAAAATATGGACACACAACAGTTAGATTGTATACCTCTGTTTGATACAGATTTAATTTTAAATAGGACTTCATTACTTAAATGTCTCTCGGAGATTGAAAGTTTGAAACTTATACAAAGTAGTGATATAAATCTAGTCTCCATCTTAAATACAGAAGTTGGTTATAAGTCGAGGGCAAGGTTTAATTCCAAAATTATTGCAAATCTTATATTACAATGGTCAGAAGGCCTCCAAAGCAGGGGGATTGATGTAATTCCACCCACTCTTTGAGATACCCCGAAATAGAGCACTCGACAATAGGTCTCTGTCAACTCACACACATGTAGACAGTAGAGATTCTTTGCATGAAACAGAGGAATTAAAAATGTGTATTAATAAAAATGGTAGACAAGTGAAACTTAAAGAATGCCCCCCCTTTCCTTTAAATGGAATTCTAAAGAAGAGATTCCAAAATGGAATTGGTTACCTGGTGTACTATCGAGCAGATCTAACAGTAAACATCTACAACAGCCATCCTTCTAGCAATTAACTAAAAATAATATCCTGGAATGCTGCAGGAATAAAGAATAGTAGGGAGAAGTTACTATATTTAAGTGTGTTAGATGCAAACATGATGTGTCTTCAGGAGACCTGGTGCACAGAGGAAGTGGTATGTAGGGATTATTTCACTTTAGATTGTAAAGCAACCCCGTCCAGGAGAGGACATGCAAAGGGAGGTGTGGCTTGCCTACTGTCGAATAAGATAAAATGGGATTATGATTACTATAAAGACCCTAGTAACCTTTTCCTGGCAGTAATGTTTTATAATCTTGATAATAATGTAAAAAGTCCACCACTAATGTTGATAAATGCCTATATTCCGTCAGATGCCTCTCATGATGTTCTCCTAAAGGCGTTTTTTTCCTACATTCAAAAAGTTAATGATGTAGAACTTCCCCCTCATATAGTTCTGGTAGGAGATCTGAATTGTAAAATCTCTAACTCTACTTTGGATGGATTCCGAAATAAAGAAAAAGAAGAATTCATGCAGATTCCACAAGCTCTCTTTCCACAAAATATAAGAACTAATAAGAGAGGTAAAATGCTTGTTGATGAATGAATGAAGGTTGATGGCATTATAGTAAATGGAAGATTTCCATTGGATACACCGGCAACTTTTACTTGTAAATTCTATAGTGGAGAATCTATCTTAGACTATGTGGTAGTGGGAAGTTCCTCCTTTTTCTTATTAAAAGACCTAAAGGTCTCTAATTCTTTGTGTAGTGCCCATAAGGTACTAACTCTTTTTGTAGATTTATATTTGTTTTCGTATGATCCATGGGCATTAAATGGTGAATCTGTTAGTTTTGCTAAGAAAACAGGAAGATGTCATTGGGATAAAAAAGCCATATTAGGCCTTGACAGTATCTTAGAGGTCATCTTAGATACATTGCCTAGTTGGAATGGGACAGAATTTGCAAGTTTTAACACATTCATGAATCAAGTGGTTGAAATTGCAAAGAAGGTGAACCAAAGAAAAAACATTAAAGTAGTCCCCAGACTCCTCCTGCCGTTAAATCTTGAAATAAATAAACTAGTTAGGGAACAGTACTTGAATTACTCCTCGGAAAGATATTATAGAATATTATTATTAAAAAGGAGGAGGACTCGGGTAAAGGTTAAGTTAAGAAAAGAGAGGGAACATAACCTTTGGATTAAACTGAGAGAAGCAGCCTTTAAATCCAGGTAAGAATCTTTTTTCGTCTCTCATCAGGGAGGGATGTGGAGCTGGATCTCAACCACTCCCTGTGGCCGTTGAAGAACGTAAATGGGTTAGCTTTATTCAGGATTTATATACAGATAATGCGATGGCAATTAAGTACATCGTAACAAAGGAAGACCCCTCATCGTATGGATCACCTTCTGAAAAAGATATAGAAATGGCGATCAGGGGGATGCGTTCCTCAGGAGCAATGGGCCCGATGAAGTACCAATCACAGTTTTAAAACAAAATAGTATACTGTGGAGTAAAATTCTTAACACAGGGTTCAAGTATTGCTATGAAAACAAAATGGTTCCCCCCTCTTGGAAGGGGAGTATAATAGTCCCTCTGTTCAAGAAAGGAGATCGAGATGTTCCTCACAACTATCGTCAAATTGCACTTCTTGATGCAGTGGGTAAAGTTTTTGCTAAATGCCTCTTGACCCAAATTAATGACTGGGTGGATGCGGTTAATATTTTGCCGTTGGAGCATACTAGGTTTAGGACAAAGCATGCAACAATTGATAACCTAACTGCACTAGAGGAAATAAATGAAAAATATTTTAAAGTTAGAGGAGGAAGGGTGTATACAGCCTTTATAGATTTCTTCACAGCATTCGATAAAGTAGATCGTCTCCTGCTGTGGAGAAAACTGTCAAATCTGGGTATGGCGGCCACCCTTTAGGAGTTAGTTTGTGCTCTCCATATGGATACTTGGTGCAAAGTCCTAATGGGAGGGAAAATAGGTCTCTCACAAACCATCCCTACTGCAAATGGCCTAAAACAAGGATGTTTATTGGCTCCCCTACTTTTCTCCCTATATATCTTTGAGCTTCCTCACAATTTGGCCCAAAGTGAGGGCATTGCCCCGTTACTGGAGGGGAAATCCGATTGCGAGTCTACTTTATGCAGACGATATAATAATATAGGATCTAACGCCTAGGGGATTAAATAGTCGTCTGCAGACACTTCATAAATTTGCAGAGGCCCACTATTTAAAGATTAATATATCTAAAAGTAAAATCATGTGCATGCATGGAAGAAAAAAGTTGCATTACGGGAATTTCGTATGGTCTGTGGGTGGCCAAAAATTGGAACTTGTAAAATCTTAAACTTTCTTTGGGAAAAATAGTATGTGGCAACCTAAGTGACAATGCCCATATAGAAAATAGCATCAGTAAAGCTACTACGCAGGGGAAAAGCTTGGGGTCCCTTTCCAGATCTACTGGAAAAAGACACTTTGCACTTCTATTAGAGGTATTTCGTGCAAAAATCCCTGCTTCGCTGTTGTATGGTATTGAATTGCTCGATGTAGAAACATGTTTTTTTTTAAATACAACAGAAGGACAAATTTTAAGGAGCCTAGCCTCAGTCAACTTTGCTTGCCTGTGGCTGCTCTCAGGTTAGAATTTGGTTTAAGAAGTAGCTGGGTACAGGGTCTTGCGGGTACAGTGCAATGGGGTGTAAGCCTGGTAAAGGGTGATCCTGGTACATTAAGATTTTTGTATTCAGAAAGAAATATTAGAAAGTTTAAAAGAACAGTCATTTATTCTTAAAAAGTTTAGGAATGCAGTTGATTAGCTACAATTGAATGAGTCTCTGCTCTTCACCCTATCGTCATATCAATTAAGGACCACTTTGAAACAGGCCACTTGGGAATTAGGTTTCACAAGGGATAGGGAAGCTCGCATTTTAAAGAGGGGTATCCACACGGCTACAGACTCCTGTGTGATAAATAAAGTACAGGCCTATATTTCCTGGAACCTGCCCCATGGAGTGCGCCGCTTTTGACTATTATTGAGGCAGGGTATGCTCCCCTTGAATACCGTACTGTCTAAACGGTATTGTTCTTCCCCGATCTGTAATTTGTGTAATAATACCATTCAGGATGTTAATCATGTGCTATTTATTTGCTCCACTTTATTATTGTGTCGGTGTAAATGGATGAGACCAATTTGTTTACAATTATCCATTCTCTCGGCCTCTGCGCTAATTGATTCTATTTATGAGCCACCAAATGAAATGTTCTGTCATAGGATTTTTAACTTTTTAAAGTGTTTTTTACATTTGTATTAACGCTCATTAGATGAAGGGAGCAATTATTAACTTTGGTTTTTAACCTGTCTTTATACATTACTAAGGGCATAAAGGATATTTTAATTATTTCTTATTGTATAAAATAATATAATGTTTTGTATTTGGAGATTTTTACTGTCGGCTTTCGCTTAGGATTATAGAAACTATGTTGCATAAAAATTCTTATATGTTGTTGGTCTTTCAGTTTATGTGGATCTCTTTGGGGTTCCAAGATCATAAATAAATAAACTTGACTTGAACAACTGATGGCAGCAGTCTTACCTAACTGATTTCTCCCAGACTCATTCTCGATACCTAAAGGTGCCAGACAGGACTGTCCATTATCACCATTGGCATTCCTAGTGGTACTTAAACCTCTAGTGGCAGTTATTCATAAAGCAACTGAAGTGAGAGGATTTGAGATGGTGGGTGGACAACAGAAACTTTTTTATACTCTGGTGATATTCTATTGGTAGTGATAGCGTTAGAAAAATTTCATGAAAAAATCATTAACAAAAATGATAATTTGCCTTAGGTAATGACATGAAAATGGACTTTAAAATGGCACGTTGTCGAAATGTGCAAAATACATCAGGCATCCAAATTCACTGGTAAACAGCTGTTATATTTTCCTTTAACAAACAGAGGTTTTAGAAATTGATGAACTATGCACACATGCATTTGATGGCTTGAAGTTAATGTGACTTGCTTAGATTTTGTCATAGCTGCAGAATGTTCCTAATTTCTAAAATGTATTCCTTTCTTAAGCTACATATTCTAGATGTACCAAGCTTGAACTTCCTATCTATCTCATGTTCACATAATACTGAATAGAGAACACACATTTAAAGGACGCTTACTTATACGAAATAATAAAGCCATTACTTAACAGGAAATCTTCAAGCAAATGTTTCTGTCTTTAGTTTAGTTCATTGTTAAACAGTAAAACACTGAATAATTGATAGACTAGACACTGCAATAAACTTTCCTGGGAACCAAGGTTAGACGTTTCCAGCTATACAAATGTTTAGTTATGCCTGTTACATATTTGGTAGTAGACTGTGGACTCCGTGTGTTTTCTATGGGAAAGGAAGAACAAAGCTGCTCACCATTGAAAGATGTCTTCTTATTTGTTAGACCTGGCACCTTGACGTGGGTCTCCCTTCCATTTTTGCTGTTGCCTCATGTGTTTTTGCTGGTGTTAGATGCTTTGGGCACTGTGCCACTGCTGTCCAGTGCCACAGTGCAAGTGCTCCCTATTGTAAATTGATGTATGAATTAGTGATTCCATGATTGGTTGGTTTGGTTTACCTATCAGACCCTAGTACAGTGCACCAGGAGTGCCCAGGGCTGGTAATCCAAATACTTCTGATGGGCTTGCAGCACTGGTTGTGCCACCCACAGAAGCAGCCTATAAAAGTGTGTCTAAGGCCTGCCATTGCAGAGCCTGTGTGCAGTCAGGTACTGTCATGCTGACTGGGCAAGTGCACCCACTTGCCAGTCCCTAAACCTTCCCTTTTCTTCATATCAGACACCCCTATGGTAGGCCCAAGGGCAGGGTGCATTGTAAGTATAAGGTAGGACATGCCCTGGTGTGTATGGCATGTTCTAGTAGTGAATTGCAGCCATTTTCGTTTTTCACTATTGCAAGGCTACCTGTTCTCCATAGGCCTGAATGAGCAGTTTGATTATTACATCTTATAATCCTAACTGACTCAGGGAACATGGTAGAAATTCGAATTTAGTATGCCTGAACTCAGAATGATAAAATACATCTTTTAGTGAAGTTGATTTTAACATCCTGTGTTTGAAAATACCACTTTTAGAAAGTAGGTACTTTCTTGTCTAACCATCCAAACCTGCCTCTGCTAGGCTGTGTATTCCTTGTCTGGAGTTTGAGTGACAGGGGCTGGGGGATTCCAGGAGACAGGGTGAGTCAGCACAGGGCTGAATAGAGAGATCTGGATCTAGATGGGTGGAAGGAGTTGCACCTGGGACCTGAATAGGGCTGTGCCTTCCCTCCACAATGCTGGCTCCACTTCCTGTAGTGTGTCTGATGTCTCTGCCCTGCACTCTGAAAGGAAATAAGGAGTCTTGTCAACAAAGTGCTCCAGGACTGACCAGAACTGGTTGGGACTAGGCAAAGGCCTCTCTGCCTTCAGAGAACAAAGAGAAACTGGGTATAAATATTGGGACCCAGAACTTTAGATCACTTTGGGAAACAAGAAGAAACCTTTGCTGAGGAGTGAAACCAGAAGAAACTGAGGAGAGACTATCCCTAAGCTGAAGTGCTGCTTGAGGATTGGCTGACAGTGGTTGCCTGACTGCCAAAGAAAGGAGAAAGGACTTTGTGTGCATTTTCATTCAACTTGTGAAGGATCTGCAAGGGCTTGGAAAAGAGCTTGCCTCCTGCTGAAGTCTCAGGGACAACAGACTTCACCCACCAGATCCCCAAGAGTTCTTTTAAAGTGCCTGAAGTTGTGTTGGACTTTTTGAGGACTTGCATGTCGCAAGGGGCTGGAAGCGCGACTCAAGAACAAGAAGCGTGTCGCCGAACTGCTGCTTCACAACACGAAGAGCTTTGCATCGCTTCAGAAGAGGATCGACGTCGCATCAGACGCCGCCGCATCACCGGGGAGCGTGTCGCAGATGAATCGTTGAGTCATCGCAGGTCCACCGAAGCGCCTCGCATCGCCGGATAAGAGGATCGACGTCGCATCAGACGCCGCCGCATCTCTTGGAAGAGTTTTACATGAACGCGTTTCTAAAGTTGATTTCTTTTTCCATACGATGACTTTTGACACACATTTGCTTACGTGACAGTGCAGGATGAGTTTCTCTGAATCTACATTGCTTACAATTCCACTTCGTAAGTACACTATCGCAACACCTTGAACACATTTGGTACAAGGCCTGTACATACATTTTGCAAATATTGTCATTCATTGTTAGTCCATAAGGCGACGGCGTTATCACAGAGACAATAAACAATGTCAGCTTGGCTGAAGCCGTGACACACAAGCATGAATGTTGTTTGTATATATACAAGAGCATTTCCGTGCTCTAATTAGATCAGCACTCTACTTTCATTGCTAGGTCATTGCTATCGTCGGTGTTTGAGCACAGCTGATCGCTGCTTACTCTCCGCGAGGAGGGTTGTCCAACCTGTGACAAAGACGAGGACCTATATACCTTGCCTTCAGGTAATGGGAATTTAGATCATCCAGTAGGGGATTCTTGGCAGAGCACCCACCCTAGGCACCTAGGTTAGGGAGCGCACAGTAGGAGTACACTATACACAGTACTTATATGCCACCATATATACAGTGTTTTAGCTTGATGGTGGAATAGTTCATTCTTTTCACTGTCCTTATATTGCTAATCACATTTGCCTGCTTCTGTCTCCTAATCATTTCAGTCTGTATATTTTAAACAAGAATTGAGAAGGTTCAATAAATATTGAAAACACTCCTTTGTGTATATCTTGTATATTTCTCCAAGAGAGCATGAGTGACTGAGCGAAAGGATTATAGGCGTATCGCCAGTACAAGGCCAATTCCCCTGTGGCTCCTGTGGAGTTTGTGCCTTGAAGGAACATACTACTCACATTGACATCGGGACCAACCCCCTGTGGGAATTGAGACAACATAAGAACTGCAATAGCTAAAAACTAATCTATCTCATCACCTGCCCATGTGAACTATGTTATGTTGGTATGAAGACACGTAAAATCAAAACTTGCATTACTGAACGAAAAAGCACAATTAAAGGTAGTACACAGGCAACTCAACTGGCCAACCACTTCATCGACAAAGGTCATTCAGCTGAAGAATTACCCTGGACAGTACTTGACAAACCTACAGTGCCAACATCAGTCCCAAACATCTCACAATACATTTCTTTCAAAGAACAAAAATAAATCTTTAGACTACGTGGCCACATAACGGGCTCAACAATGAAATTCCATGGTCATTCATCCCTTGAATCATTTCATTTACATCTACTACCACTGTTGTAAGTTACTTATATCTGCTACGAGTGTTTTCCAACATTATACATTTTGCATATACACCAACAGATCCTTTTATATATTTGTCTATGGATGTCCCACACCTTCCTTCATACATATACATTTCTGGGTTTGACCTTGTTTATAATTCATTGCAGTCTTGCATGCACCACATACAGATTTGACAGGTACCATCATGCAAATGCTGTAGAACTCTTAACTGGTATTTCTGAATTTTTGATTGTATGCCTCTTTCACATGATGGTGTTCCATTATGCTGCTTGTTACCTTTTTCCTCTCCGCAAGTCACGTGGGGGTTAAATTTCATCTCCTATGAGTCTAGAATTGAGGTTACCAGTCACCAGAATAAACCTTGCATGGAGCCTACCAGCTCTCCATCATTCGGTGCTGCATGCTGTGTCATTTTAAGCCATACGTACGGCTTAGTTTCTCATGCTACACTCACAATGGTTTGTCCTGCTTCTAGACTACATTAGCCCAGTGTCCCTATGAAGGCGTCACACTTACTCACCCTTCGGTGCTCCTGTATCAACATTTAAGAGAGCCTCCGTCTTGTTGCCAGTTTCCTTGAACCTGCTGATGGATGCCATTGGATGAGGCCTCCCAGTTGGTAAGCACTCCATGGTGATTTGTCCTGTTTTGACCCAATCTTCTGACATAGCTGCACCCCTCTTATGAGTGTTATTTTGCAATCCATGTATTTGAGTTTAGTTCATTGAAACGCATGGCTTCCCCTTAAGCTATTTAAGCAGTCCCGGATCCTCCGCTATGATGGAAGAGCGTCGCCCCACTGCTTTCAAGCAGTGCTAGAAGCAAAAACATTAAATGATAGTAACTTTAATTTATTTTCATTTTATGTTTCTGTCGCAATCCGGAATCTTTCCCAGAGGGAGGCTGGCCAAACCAATGTAAGTTTGTAAGAGAGAGGGATAAAGTTCAGCAAGTTTTGTTTTATTCCAAAATTCAATTTGTCAAGGGCACAAAAATTAAGTCAAAGTCTGTGGTCTTTCAGGGGTCCGAACTCCTGGTTGGAAAAGGTTCCGTCTTCACCAGGTCTTCCCCTGGACTTGGGGTTGGATATTCGGTACGTCACCTCCCCAACGTTGATGGAATGGCGTGGGTGGATGGGGATAAAACAGCAAACGAAATAGACCGGAGTGAGTCGCAGGGAAAAACTGGCGTTTCTGTCTCAGGGAAGGGGAGTGAGGGGAGAAGTCACCTTTGACTGGCACCGAGTGAGCCCCGACGTGACCACCCTCCTCTCTCTATACAACGTCCTTCCCCCTCCCGTGTCCCGTAAGCCCCTGTAGCGTCGCCCGTACCTTAGTAAGCCACCCTCCTCCAGGGGGGTGGCTGGGCGAAACGTAGTCCCGTTGCCCTCCCGGCTTGTCGTCTCTGCACACCACAGCAGTACTTGCTTCGGTCTCTTCTTTGGCTCCGCTTATTCTCGCTGCTATTCTGCCTCTGCTGTTCCTCTCTGTCCACGCCACAACCTCTCCTGCTCCGGGGAAACCTGCTTCCGTCTCCTGAAAGAAGGACGGCCCTCTTGTTTGCGGCCGCTGCTCGTCCAATAGGCCGCTTGGGTATGACGTCGTGGGCCACACCCCCGGGGATTCCCTTAAAGGGCTCTTGTCCTTCCTGCACAAAGGGTGAAACAACTGGGTCAGAATCGAAGGGCAACAAAGTCCGCAGTTCGTTATCGGACTCGTGACACATGCCCCCCCTTGGGATTCCCCGATCGGGGGAAAGAGGAAACCGGGACAGGTAGTCCGCATTGCCTTGGTCCTTGCCCTTGCGATGTAACACTTCAAAGCGGAAAGGTTGCAGGGCCAGAAACCACCGAAGGACCCTGTCGTTATTCCCCTTGTTCTATTGGAGCCAGGTGAGAGGGGCATGGTCGGTATAAAGCAAAAAAGAGCGTCCCTCCAAATAGTAACGAAGTTTCTCTACACTCCATTTCAGTGCCAAACACTCCTTTTCTATTGTGGGATAGGCCATTTCCCTGGGAAAAAGTTTCCTGCTGATATATAGAAGGGGACATTCTAAGCCCCCGCTATCTAGTTGGGAAAGAACAGCCCCTATCCCCACCCCAGAAGCATCCGTTTGGAGTATGAATTGTTTATGAAAGTTTGGAGTGAGAAGTACAGGAGGAGTGGTCAGTGCTGTTTTTAGGGCCCTAAAAGCCTGGAGTTCCTGTTCTGTCGGGTTTTTGATTCGAGCAGCTGTGGAAGATTTTTTTAGCAAATCAGTGAGGAGGGCTGCTGTTTGCGAAAAATGAGGAATGAATCGTCTATAATAGCCGACCAACCCTAAAAAGGCCCTTATCTCTTTTCTGGTACTGGGAAAGGGAGTGTCTTGGATGGCTCTTACTTTTTCCGCCTGGGTTTCAATCATCCCCTCCCCTAATAGGAATCCTAGGTATTTGACTTTTTGAAAGGCAAATTTGGATTTTTTTGCGTTTATGTGAAGGTTAGCTTTCTTTAGCTCTGTGAGGATGGCGAAAAGGTGGGTTTGGTGTTCTTCCCAGGTTTTACTGAATACAACAATGTCGTCTAAATAGGCTGACGAATACCCTAGATGGTTTTTCAGAAGGGTGTCCATGAGTCTTTGAAAGCTAGCCGGGGCGCCATGAAGGCCGAAAGGTAGCACCATAAAGTGAAAGAGCCCGTCCGGCGTAGAGAAAGCCGTCTTTTCTTGGTCCTTCGGGTGGAGAGGTATCTGCCAGTAGCCTTTGGTGAGGTCAATGGTGGATATGTAGCGAGCCTCACCCAGGCGTTCAATCAGCTCATCCACCCGAGGAAGGGGGTACCCATCTTGTTTTCGCTCTGAAGTCAATGCAGAATCGGGTGCTTCCGTTTGGCTTCGGGACGAGGACTATTGGCGAACATCAGTTACTCTGGCAGGGTACTACTACTCCCAGAGCCAACATGTCAGCCACCTCTTTTTGTAGGGCAGCACGACGTGCTTCGGGGACCCAATAGGGTTTCTGTTTAACCACCACTCCCTCAAGGGTGGGTATCGAATGGGTTGCTAAAGATGTTTTTCCTGGCCGGTTGGAAAAGATCTCAGAGAAGGAGAGGAGCAGGGCTCGTAACTCTTCCTTCTCTTTTGTACTGAGTTCGGGGCTAAGGATGGTATCCCCCACTGTGGTTTCTGCAGGTGTGGTGAAAGAGACACTACAGGGTTTCGGTGGAGGTGGACCTAACCACTTTTTAAGGAGGTTCACGTGGTACATTTGGGTTTTATTGGTGGAGAGGAGGAGCACGTAGGTGGTCCTCCCGACCTTCTTCACGACCTCATAGGGGCCCTGCCATTCTTTTCGTAATTTGTGAGAGGAGGAGGGGAGAAGCATTAAAACCCAATCACCTGCTTTAAACTCCCTCCACTTTGTCCCCTTGTCGTATTGTGTCTTATGTCTCATTTGGGCTTTATCCAACTGCTCGTGGGCCAGAGTTCTTAGCTTGTGAAGTCGTACCTTCACTTGGTTTGCATAGTCCAATAGAGCGTGTGCTTCCGCAACACCTTGTTCTTCCCACGTCTCTTTTGTGATTTCAAGGAGGGTACGAGGGCGCCTCCCGAATAAGAGTTCAAAGGGAGACACACAAAGGCTTGACTGCACAGTACTCCGGATCACAAAGAGCGCTAACGGAAGAAGCTGATCCCAGTTTCTTCCATCCCCTGACAGGAGCTTCTTTAATGTAAGCTTCAGGTTCCCATTATAACGCTCTACGAGGCCGTCTGTTTGTGGGTGGTATACGGATGTTCTGATGTGCCGTATATCTAGCTGTTTACAGATCTCCCTCATGAGACGGGACACAAAAGGGGTGCCCTGGTCCGTAAGGATTTCCTTCGGAAACCCCATCCTTGAGAATACCTCAATTAACTTCTGGGATATGGAGGTGGTAGTGGCTGTCTTCAGGGGGAATGCTTCAGGATAGCGGGTGGCATAGTCAACGATCATCAGGACATATTGATGGCCTTTGCTGGACTTAGGCAGGGGTCCTATCAGGTCCATCCCTATACGCTCAAAGGGTCGTCCAATAATAGGCAGGGGTTGTAGGGGTACCTTTGGAGGGGTGTAAGGGTTGCGCTTCTGACACACTTCACACTCCTGGCAATACTTTCTTATTTGAAGATATATGCCAGGCCAGTAGAAGTTGTCTAGGATGGCCTGACTGGTCTTTTCTGCCCCCATATGACCTGCTAACAAGTAGGAGTGGCCGAAGTATAAGACCTGGTCTCTGAAAGTCTTTGGTACTAAAAGCTGAGGTGTGGCCCCCTCCTTAGCTATGCGGTACAGAAGCCCGTGCTGTTCTAGAAAGCAAGGAAAGGTCTTGTTTTGGGCATTCCTCGTTTCTTGCGCACTCTGCCAGGCATGCTTAAGGGACGCGTCATTTAACTGGGCGGCCCTGAAATTGTTGTCCATTGCCCACGGTTCTGAGGTCAGTAAAGCATTGTGTGAATTGTTTGAGGCTGTCTCGAGGCTGGCTGGGCGAAACGTAGTCCAGTTGGCCTCCCGGCTTGTCGTCTCTGCACGCCACAGCAGTACTTGCTTCGGTCTCTTCTTTGGCTCCGCTTATTCTCGCTGCTATTCTGCCTCCGCTGTTCCTCTCTGTCCACGCCACAACCTCTCCTGCTCCGGGGAAACCCACTTCCGTCTCCTGAAAGAAGGACGGCCCTCTTGTTTGCGGCCGCTGCTCCTCCCATAGGCCGCTTGGGTATGACATCGTGGGCCACACGGGGATTCCGCCTGAGAGATTCCCTTAAATGGCTCTTGTCCTTCCTGCACAAAGGGTGAAACAACTGGGTCAGAATCGAAGGGCAACAAAGTCCGCAGTTCGTTATCGGACTCGTGACAGTTTCCTTTGTGGGTGGGTTGGTGGGCGGGGCTGCTCTGCTAACTGAGCAGGGCAGGAGTGGTTTGTCCACTCTTAAGTGCGCACTGACTGTTTGGTGGGCCCTCTGAGGCCACCCAAACCAGTCATGCGCACTTTCCCAACCCTCCAGCCCCTGGCTGAGCGCCATATCATGGTGCTCAGACCAATCACAATGCTGCATAGCAGCATTGTAATTGGGTTAGGGGAGGGAGCCTGGCTGCCTGCTTCCTGTTCCTTAAGTCAGAGCAGGAGAGCAGGAGCAGAGACGCAGGACCCGGCGGCTGCAAGGTTAGTGATTTTTATATACATTTTTTTAAAATTGTGTAATCCCTCCCACAATCGCGACCCCCCACCTCCCTCGCAACCCCCCCCCCGGGCCAACCGCCCCACCCACGAACCAGTAAGGGCACCAGCCGGTGTGAAGCGCTCAGAATTTCTTTATACAGAAGGTTGAAAGCGTGACAAAGGTGTATTTAAGGTTTTTTAAGCATTTCAACATATTTACCAATTTTTAGCAATGTAAATTTATATGTTGATTATTTCATTGACGATCCTACATAGTTGTTTCCGCAACTACGTCATTACAGTGGCAAACAAAGCTTCTTTCATGCTGTGATAGAACAATGCTGAATCCTGGAGCTGGAATCTTCCTCCTTTATTTAAGTTTCTTTAGAATATCAGAATTAGAAAAGACTAATCCAGTTATAGGACAGATCTGGAACATCGTTCCTTATTTCATATCACCCAGAACTTCTCAATAAAACACATCCATGGCATTCAAAGTGATCCACCAATAATTCCATATTTTAATTTCAGGAAAACTATGCATGTTACAAACAAGAAGAGGTGAGGGATAACTCCTCCCCTTTAAATTTCAGAGAACTTTAACAAAAATTGCTTCCATGTGTTATTTTCCCATTAAAAGCTATAATGTACAAGATTGCCAAAGATATCAAGTGCAGACACTTCATTTCTGACCCTACAGAGTTTAGAACATTTTCTCTACATCTCCAAATCAGAGCTTCGGATGTTGACAAATCTATGGCTGGAAATTGAACCCCGAAACAATCAACTTCTGGCATAGCTGATACATCCTCAGCAAGCAACTAAAGCTATTTCTTCAATATGCAGCTGAGTGAATATATCTGGCTCTACTCAGCAGTCAGTACATGATTTGTCTTAATATATTTATTGTTTCATATATGTAGTGCATCTGCAGCTGGTTGCAATGTCCTGAAATGATTGTAAAGTGGTTTGCAGTGTTTCTTTAAATAACTCAACTAAACTAAACCATATTCAACTGCTAAAAATGTGGGGACCAGGAATTGTCAATTTTCTGTGTCAACTCAAGCAGCATCGAGAGTGGTATGTCAGAACTTGTCCTGGGCGTGAAATTCCACTCCGCTCGAGGATTTTGCAGAGTTTTTCCCACTCCGCGCTCCATGTAGCGCGTGGAGTTCTGAAAAATGCAGAGCGGAGTTTTTTCCCCATTCGGGTTCGCCAACGTTAAGTTGGCGAGCGAGGAAAATCTTACTCAAGAACGCCTCCCGGCAAGATTTCTCAACGTGCTACCGCTTACGTTGAGAAACCTTACGTTTGCATTGAGGAAGCTGACACTCAAGTAGAAAATCTACTCAAGCGGCAGAAAGAAGCAGCGCCCTTTTGCGATGCGCATGGTGCCATTCGCGCTGATTTTCCAGCACTAAAAATCAGCGCAAACGGCGGGACCCAATGCACTCTGCCGTTTGCGGAACTCCGGGTTGCACAGCATAGTTTTTGGTCACTCTGCCCAGGCCTAGTCAGAATATCATACAAAATATGTGCCCTAAATATAGTTTTAACACAGATTCCAATAGGTGTGAATTTTATATTACTAACTCCAATATTGCGTTATCGCTCGTTCTAAATGATATTTGGGCGCAAATTTTTTATCAGAGGGTATTTAGTCCACAATGTTCTGGGATCATATTACACTGACTAAACTATCACTACTGCAATATTTTCTTTATTTTCCAGCCTACTTTCAAATATCTCTAAAGAAAGTAATATTGTATCTCTTATTCTTTTTTTCTTTTTAATGAACCAATAAACCCCACCCCTCCTTCTCTTTTGTTCCATGTTGAGGTTTGACCAGTACTTGGGAGGTACAAGCGATACTGCTTACTAGAGCGAGTGCCACTTCCTGGTTACTAGACTAAAATCTCTGTTTGCTTAGTTCTGGAGGTGCTTAAACCACCTGATCCAATGAGATTAGGCCTTTTCTGCTAATGGAGGCGGTTTGATATGCAGGAAGTTTCCATTCTAAGCATAGCTATTTTGAGTGAATGGATTTCAGAAGGTGAGCTCTCCGAAGGTACCCTTGGCGCTAAAAATGTCAAACCACATTAAAACGACTCACCACAAGCAGCCGGCATGCTCTGGAGATCCTGTCAGCCTAGCCCCTATATGCATTGTTCGCTGTTCGAAAAGCCCAGAGTATAACTGTGCTCTGCTTTCAGTCAGATTTCATTTTTTGTAAAGATGTTATTTCTTTTACATATAATGTTAAAACAAATGTATAAAACAAAGAAACAATTAACTGACAATAAACAGTAAAGTGACACATAGTAGGATTTCTGTACAATGAACTGAAGGCGAATTGCAAATATTGCATGTTTATACTAAAGTTAGAACACCAGTATAGTGAGCAACTATATTCATTGGCAATTGAAAATGAGCCTACCTAAGCCCTCATACGCTCTTCTGTTTATTAGGGCCAGCCGTAAATTCGTATATTGGCTCCTCCTGCTTGGGAAATTAGTCCATACCACTCAACCGCAGGTCAAACTCAGGAGTCGCAACTCCTTTCGCTCTTTGGCAATGTCCCTTTTTTGGGCAGGAGATTCTCTCCCCCTTTGACTCCTCATCCCCTCAGTTAGCCACAATCAATTCCTAATTTGTAAAATAAATACGTTTCAGGGCCCTGGTCGGGAGGCCACTGCAGCTTGCACCACACAATGCCCCTCCCAGCGCTGCCAATGAAAGTACCAGCACAATATCTACCCCTCACACTCCTACAAGTGTGACAATTCAACCTATTCCAGGCCTCTAAAGCTATAAGAATGGCTTGGGCTGCAGTTGATAGTCATTTGTAATGTGTATTGAATTAATAAACTGTTGCTGTGCTCATTTTTAAATTAGACAGACAGCGCCACTATGTGACTGACTATTGAATGCCCCAGTGTTGACAAATAAGTGCCTTTGCCGAGCACCCTAAACCACCGGCTAAAATCAAGCACTGCCCACAATGCTTTTGTTGTGATTCAAACGCACACCCAATTGACAATACGGTCCCTTCATTACAGCTGCCAAGTCACCGTAAATCGATCTTCATTCCACTCAGGCTTTTAAGTTAACACCTTGTTACATTTGTGTTTTTTTTTTTAATTTTTAATTTTTTTTATTTTCATTTTGCTTGAACAAACAAATCAAAAGAAAACACATTTGTTTTTAATATTGACCGTATGGGCTCAAAGATTCCAGCATGAGACGCTCTTGGGCAATAGGCAGGGAATGGCTGGAGGGGTCAGTAGTGGTATGGAGCTACTTGGGAAGTATGCTTCTTCAAACAAAACATCTAAGAGTTTTGAAAATTGTAAATATGCACCTGTTAAAAGTTTTTGGGGTCATTGAATCTGGGTCAGATGTTTTATAGATGGATGCATATTTTGCATGATTGACCAATGGTGTCAGTGCGTGTCAATATCTAACAGCCGCCTGTTTTCCCTTTATGTAGGTGATTGAGACATGGCTTCCCCGTATCTCCTGCCTAACGTATAAAGATGATCCTGGTGCCTTCTAAGCAGAGGCATGAAATGCCCAGAGCCAGAATCCGGTCTTCCACTAGTCTTGTTACATAATAACACAACACAGTTCTATGGTGCATAAAACAACCATGATGGTCATGCCAAGATATCCTGAGAACAGCCACAGAGTTTCTTCCTACAGCTGGATTTAGGGTTAACTAGAGCAAGTAAGAGGTTTTTCCATTTAAACAAGTTGCTTCAGCACATACTTTGCTTGAGATGTAGGTCACTTTCAGATGTCAGTTTCCTTCCTTCAACAGTTTTACATGCTCAGATTGCATGCGATCTCAAAAGTCTCCTCCACTTTACTCCTAAAACTGTGCATGAAAAATGTGACCTTGACTCCTTTTTCATTTTGTTTGAAGGACTTTCTTCTTGCCCTCCTTCTTCTACATGCCTCCTCTCTCCTAGGAGAATATACTCTAAATTGCATGCCCATCAGCCTTAACTCTATTGTTTTATTTCTGCAAACTGCCCAGACCTCATTTAATAGATCAGAACCTCTACTTCTCATCCCTGCAACCTCACAATCTTTAATATGCTCTTGCCTATCCATTTATAACGCCATCCATGTGTGTGAACTCACATTACCCCGCTCATGATCACGCATAACTCCTATTAATTTAAACTTCCACAAAGAACGTAGACTAAATGCATGAAATTGTTTCCTTGAGAGCACAAAAAAGACTGATCCCAATAACCAACAATAACCAATAACCACTGGCGTGTTGCTAAATGTAGAAGCTTCAATGCCTATTCAGGGGTAGCAAGTGATGTACAAATACCAACATAGTGTACTGTATTGTACTTGCATTTCTATATCAGCCCATTTACAGGCTATAAATGCTGCATTACTGGCAGAACTGCCCGAACATGACAGGGTGGTTGAAAAGATTGTGTAGCAGTCCAATGAGGGAGGGATGAAAGGTATATCATTAAGAGGGTGCTCTGTTTGTGGATTAGGAGGGAAGGAGACTGAGACAGAAGCCACCCTGGACAGTGCACAATGAATGTGACAGCGTGTGAAAACGCAATGGAAGACCTATCTCCTGGTCTTCACACCATTAAATGGAAAGGATACCTATATCTTCTGGAACGCCACAAGGGTGTCCCTTTGAGAGATGTTTATACCCCTGACATAAATACAATTAACTTCCAGCTGAACACCCTAATTTCTGGGAATAGCCAGAAACATGCAGATTGATATGTAGAGAGTCAACATTTTATTAGCTCCAAACTAAAGAGATTTCCCAGATGGCATCCCGACACCCAAGGCTGTACTGTCCATTCTGCCACTCTGGCATTTTCTGGTGGGCTGGTTTCAGGGCAAGATGGGCTACCATGACTCAACAATGTTCTAGTGGCCTCATTCTAGTCATGGCCAGTGCTTAATTTGAGTCGGTGGTTTCCGGTGCTCAACAACAGCACTTAATCAACAACACTGGCTTTATAGTTTCATAAGCACCAGTTAAGGACACACTTAATTTTGGTAGGCACAGGACGATGAAAGTAATTTGCCCTGAATAGCAGATGTTGAGCGGATGTGAGACTCGAACCAGGTTCCCCAGCTCCGGAATCGGCAGCTCTAGCCATTACGCCAGATCCTATCCCCACTTCCTGGTTTGTAGTTGACTCTGTTTTTGGCAGTGTTACGGGATAAATTAAATGGTGCATGCTGCCTGTGACGAGAGCCCCAGCACTTATGTGTTTTTTACAAATTAACCACTGCTCATGGCCTCCTGCAGTGTGGGGCTTGTTTGAACATTTTTGCCTGACCTGATTTTAGTTTCTAGTGCAGTCTACACACCGCTACATGAAATCGTGTGTAAGTTAAAGCCTCCAAAGAACAACAGGGGTAATCGTCCCCAGAGGTAATATCAATACAGAAAAATGAAATTTGGATTTTGGGCAAGACTTGACGGACTCGTGTTGGAATAAAAATGTTTTATCTAAATTGTTCATGCATTGTATGTCTTAAGTTAGTTTTTGCGGCACCATTTTATATTCAGCTGCCATTTTGAGTCATGATTAAAAATTATCTTCTGTCTCTCTGCCCCAGCTGAAAACAGATGTGATGATCTGCGTCTCTCCAAGGTTGAGTCTTGCTGTACTAATGAACACACTGTTCTTGTTAGTGCATGCCTTTCCCACCAGATAGGCCTGCTCCTACCCTTAGGTAGGCGGGCACAGGCAGACTGACCTTGGCGTTAAGCTAGCGTGTGCCCATTCTCAGGATCGAAACTCATCCTTCTGTACCTTCCTTTGTTCACCAGCTACCAACTGGAAATTTCCAGTGAGGTCATGTTTTTGGTGGTTCTGAATTGTACAACATGTATTGTCATGTTTGCTGAAGTCAGTCCCTCTGCAGCAATCCCAGGAGGCTGGTCAGACTGAACTCAACTCGAGTGTACCTTGAATAAAATATATTTGGTTTGTATTCTCTACTGTCTGACCGACTCTTCATTTGTATGGAAGGCTGAGAGGTGGTCATGAGTGACCCGGGTGGTCCTAATCGGGTCACTTCGTTCACTCCTAGACGAGAGGAAGCTGTTCCCTACCGACACCTTCTCCCCAAAACATAGATTTTACAGTTCAAATATCTGCATAGAGAGTACTTAACTGCACAAATTGAGTGATGTTGATTCAACTCAAATAGAAGAGTGGCCCAGGGACAAGAGTGATGATAGTGGCTATGGAACACATGATTTTGCCTGCCATGTCAGGCTGTAACACTGGGGCAAGTATGCAATCGGCTGGGGGGGGTTCACATCCCAACCATCTGTGGAGGCACATTTACAAGGGGATACCACCACCAGAACGTCACTTTTAGTGACGTTCTGGTGGCAATATCACTTCCTTGTTTACAAGGCGGGATTAAGCCACTTAACGTGGCCTAACGCCACCTTGTAAATAAAGTCCCTTTTCACGTTTCACTAAGCGTGAAAGGAGCATGTAATGTAGGAGTTCCGCAGCAACACTTTTTGCTTTTTGATGCTGCCCCATATTTACAAGGATGGGGCAGTGCCAAAAACTAAGACAAGGTAAAACATGGTCTTAGGATGGCAATACAATACAATTAATAATTTTTCCACGTATTTTGCAGCACACAGAAATAGCAAATCGCCTTTAAAGATTGTTTATGTGCAGGAATGTGTCTCTTCCTACTCCTAAACAATCATCCCTGCAGCGCAGGCACCCTTGCAACATGGCGCAAGGATGGCTAAGCTGGCACTAGGCAGCTTTTTTTAGCACCAGCGCTAGAGGAAAAGCAGGGATGCGCTGTATTTTTGTAAATACCATGCATCTCAACGTTTAAAAAATGTCAGAGCGCTGAGTTACAAATTTCGGAGTAACACAGCGCTCCAACATTTTATTGTAAATATCCCCCTGAGTGTTTCCTTGCTAACTACATTTTCTGAAAGTCTCAAAGACAACACAAATGCAGATCTGAAAGTTGTTAAACCGATCAAAGTATTTGCTTAATCAAGGACTGCTGTGGTGTGGATGTGAGTGGAGGGAAGTTTGGTTCTAATATGGGAAAAGGAGGGCCCTCGGCTGTGGGGAAGGGAATGCCCTCTCTGCTGGCAGTTGTTTGTCAGAATATCAAGTAGAAAATATTATGGGCCAAAATATCGAGGACCAAAATATTGAGAAGGTAAGTACATATAGGTAAGTATAAATTTACTATTTTTAATTCCACATCAATGTACCTTGAGGAGTTATATAGTTTTAAGATACATACATGTGGAATAAGACAAATAAACCTATAGCTGACAGCAGGAAGGATGATAGATGCACAGGGGGGACTGAGAATGCAAACCAGCCCTGGCAATTAAGTCGGACCAGCAGGGTGGGAGTGAGTGGTGGGGGGGGGATTAGTGCTGGGGGGAAACACTGCTGCTGCTTTTGTTACAGGGGGCAGATATTGTAGCACTGCAGCAAAGCCGACACCCATTAACAAAAAAATGGTCCCCACTGGTCCAAAATCGCCCCACAGGGAAAGCACAGAGTGCCCGCTACAGCCAGTCGGGCCCTGCAGACGCATTTCTTGAGGGTCGCGCCACCTTCACGCTGGTCCCATTCTCATCACAAAGGCTCTCATGGAAGTGTGGAAATCTAAGAATTACATTGTGCAGGGTGAATTAACTGATATGCTTCTCTTTCTGCAAATGGTTGTATTTCGATGTCGGTAGAAATAAAATGAATGATTTGTAGAGATCAAGGAATGATTTATGTTTCCATATCATTCGTATACAGTTTATATTTACCTTGTATAGGAGAATGGGATGGGTATCAGATAAGATGCTAATGTGTGCCTGTCCCTACTGCTAGAATTTCAGTGCATTAATATCTTTCATCTTTTTTTGCGTGATTCCGGAAGATGCTGTACAAACAGCAGGTGAGATGCTCGGCCGGCAGTCATTGCGTGAGAGCAGGGCAGACTGTGACAGGAATTAATGCAAAGGGCATGGCTGGACGAGATGAGGCGCCATTAATTGGTGTCTGTGTCGGTGCGCATGGGTGCGCTTGGTGGGTGAAGGACTCTTCGAACATGCACAATTCTGAAGATGTCACACTAAGGATAACACAGGGTTGTGTTCTAAAGCATCCGGATATTCTGAGATTAAGACTGGAAAAAAACCAATACTGTAGACACTCGCTGTCAGATTGGCGGCCATGATTGGGACAATAGAACTTTCTCGAACACTCCAAGTTTATCTCCACGGCTAGGTCGGAACTGAGTTGCCTCAGGGCTCCCCTCCTTTTCTTTTGGCCTCTCTGACCTCAGTGGAAAAGGGATGAGGTAGTTAGAAACTGGGGTGGGGAAAATAAATATTGTGGGGAACAGAAGTTACCATTAAGCCACACTGGATTCAACACTTCCCCTATGGATCCATACAACAGGATATGGTACCGATTAGGACCGATGAGAAATTATATGGTGAGATTCCAGAATTTACCAATACCATCCCAACACTCGGCATACAGCTCTTCGAATGACAAATTAACCATCTTGAAATTGGGAATAACCGTATGGAACCCAAACTACCAGATAGGATTCTGCACTGTATTGTCTCTTCTCTATGGGTTACCATCTGTTCCAAGCTGGTAGTAAATGTGTGTAGTGGGGCTGATATAAGGCAGGGGTTGAGGCAGGGGGTTGTGGGGAGTGGGAGGAGGAAGGCAGTATGCTGGCTAGCCAGAGAGAGTATTCTGAGCCCCCGTGCTTTGTCTGAGGGTCAGGTGGGGCCAAATAATTAAGGCCAGCAAAGCAGCTGTGTCCCAATGCACCTTTATCAGCAGGATTCTGGTCTGCAAAATAAGGCACACATAAGTCCGAATATGGGACCAAGGGCCTACTCATGACTGAGTGGACTGAAGTTCAACACAAGAATTCTGCTACTCTCAATAATCAGGCCAATGGATAAGTCAGAGGTCTCCAACCTTTTCTGTAATAAGAGCAACTTATGTTCAATAAAAATCACCCGGATCTTCTATTATTATTTGCGTCGTAGCAGTGACCACATCAGATAAGATTACATTAGAGGCCATGGTGTGAGCAGTTATCATTGCAACTTCTGAGGCTTGGTTGCTTGTAGTGATGCAGAAAAGGCTTTTTCAATGTGGAATGCCTCCACTTGGGTAATGTATAGCAGCCGTAACTGAAATGCCCCTGGTACCAAGGTAATACAATTAGTAATAGATCTCCCTAATGTGACTTATCACTCAAATATCAACTTTATATGTATTTTTTTAATTCAACATCTTCTCTCCAGACATTTATAAAGTCTGAAAATACATACATGTTCATCTCAAATACACACTTTGGAATTTTTGGATACATACATTAGTGCAACCAAACAAAAGGTTTGAATTTAGTAGGTTTGGTTGAACACAGGAGAGCTACTTTTAGGTAGCTGGAGAGCTACCAGTAGCTCATGAGCTACTCGTTGGAGAAGCATGGGATAAGTGAATTGAGGAAAAATAGAGGGAACCACCCCTGGGATGGTGACTGTAGGATAGAAACATGGAGGTTAAATAATCAACCTCTTTCCTTGTAACACAACATGCAACAGTGAAAGAAGATCTATAACTGAAAACTTAGAAATAGTTCAGATAAAGAATTGTGATGAGAGTACAGAGAGGATGGAAAAAGTGAACTGGCTGTGGGTATCAGGTTCACTACATATGAGTTGTAAATAGGGTGTATGGCAGTAAATTGGTACCCAGAACTAGTAAAGAAAAAGAAGGGAAACATTGGGTACTCATGTGAATTAGCCTCCTGGAGATTAGATATGGTTGATTGGCTCAGAATGTTTGAATTTTATAAATAAATTTGTAATCTCATTCTTTATAAAAAATAAAAAATGGAGCCTGGTTCACAAAAGTAAACTTAAACTTTTGTGTACGTTTACTACTTTTAGGTTTTCACAAAATACGTGTGGACTTTTTTGGCTCTGCACTCCTTATACTTATATGTGTAGATCTCCGCACCTAGAGACTCCTCAGTCTCAGACGATAACTCCACACGCACAAGTATAAAGAATGCGGAGTAGTAAAACTCTGCACATAGTTTGTGAATACCTAAAAGTAGTAAACTTACACAAAAGTGTGAGTTTACCTTTGTGAATCAGGCCTGCAGTGTCTATGAAATATCAAGGAGGAAGTAACAACATTGACTTCAAAGAGCCCCCAGTATTCTAAAGTGGCAGTTATATATATTATTAAACATGAATTAAAATTGAATGTTTGACAGATGACATCAGTGAACAGGCGGCTAAAAAGGATGCTGGGAATTAATAACTATCATCCACATATTTTGAAAGGGAGAATCTACATGCAGTATTGCTAGTAATGTTGGTGTCTTTTCTCTTAGAATGGGTGTAATAATTAACCGAGACTTTAATAGGGATATTGATGCACACAACCAGGCTGAGACAGGGGCAACGATCTAACCAACTAGCTTAGGTATCGTTTTAAAGCTTTGGTTTTACTGATGATGAAGTTAGTCATCTGTGGACTGATTTAAAGTGGGGTTTAGATAATGGCTTGTAAACATTATTGATTAAGATACATACTGTTGAGGGTGTGGTTACGTTGGCAACCAAGTTGGCTGCCTAGCGCAGAGCTCTGCGACCTAGCCTACACTTTTCCCTGAACAGCGGGGGTCCCCACAGCGGATGGAAGGCAGTGCTGAGTGACGCGGAAGGGGACGGCTTTCACTGTGCACATCCGTGACCAGATCCCATGAGGGACTCGCCTGAAGCGGGGATGCAGGCCTAAGCCTGGCAGTGATGCTGCGGTAGGCCTCGGAGGCCCGTGGTGACAGGGTCCATCAGTGAGCCTGAGGTCACTGCTGAGGGTCCCCTGCTGAGTCGCGGATGGAGGATTGAGATTTCGCACCCGCCCCGCTGCTATTACTACGAAGCGGCTCCCTGCCCCCAGGGTGCTGCATTCAAAATGTTGGAGCAGACCCGCTGCAAAGCCTGAGGTGCCGTCACCTTCCTGAGGCCTCATAGGGTGCAGAGAGACTGGTGGGTGGCCCCGGTGGGCAGAGTGGATGAAGCGAGCCACCATAAGAGCCCCCCTATCAGTCTGCTACCATCACGGGGCTCTATCCTTGTACACCGCCCCCTCCTAATTCTATTGGTGCTTGCTGCTGTGCCTGATCCCTGGGGCAGGAGAGCACTGGTATGCAAGGAGGTACTGGTTTGTACGCCCCTTGCTGTCAGATATCCTTAGCAAGAGATTCTTCAACACGAGGTATCTGCACTCTCCATTTTTCCCTACTACAATCAGGTGATCCAACAAGGGCTTCTCCAACACCAGGGATCTACACTCTCCATTTTTCCATACTACACTCAGGTGATCCTACAAGGGCTTCTTCAACACCAGGTATCTACACTCTCCATTTTTCCCTACTACAATCAGGTGATCCAAGACACTCTGAGAAGTTTGCTGATGTCAAGAAACTGCTCCATAAGAAAGATATCCGCTATGACGCATATGAACATCGGCATTGAGGGGACATCCTCAGTGTTCACCAGTCCTGTCGAGACCCACTCCTTTTGTAGAAGACACTTTCAGTCAAAGGTATCCCACCCAGGTCAGGCTCATTATCCCCATGAGATGGTGCAGAGCGTGTAGTTGCCACGCCAGCGCAGGCATAGGGTTGACGGACTCCAGACACCCTTTGGGGCCTCCCACCTGAGGTTGCTACTGCGTCCTCCACCTGATCCCATCCACTGTTAAGTGGACTTACTTAATTGGCCCCTGCTGTTAACCATAAGTATGTTATCACTGACAGTCTAAGTGTTGGGCAATGGGTCGGGTGCAGTGCCACTGCCCATGGTCTGTATCACCCAGGTTCCTTGGTTGTGGTATTGGGGGGAGGATAACGCTGAAAGTCGGGGTCCTCAGTCTGGATGGGGGTGAATGTTTCTGATTCGATAGCATCATGGCACACAGGGTTATGCACATGTGAGCTGCAATATACCATACAGAATATGTAACCCGTTGTGTATATGGAATCCAATGCTGCTTAGACATTGACTTTCATAGCATGGAATGTGCAGGGCATTAACAACCCACGCAAGAGCAAACAAATCCTCACTTACCTAGACCATCATAAAGCAGACATAGCCTGTTTACAGGGCTATCTGGGCCCATGACTTATGTTGCAAGATGTGACAACCACAGATATTTTGCATCGTATAGCTCATACACCAGGGGAGTCTGTGTATTGATTCATAAGAAGGTAAATTTCAAGCTCACACACCAACATACAGACATGCAGGTGTGATACATCATGCTGAATGGGTCCTTGGGGACAATAGCGTTGCTATAGTAAACAACAATGCCCCCAACATAGATACACCAGTCTTCTTTTGGGAACTGCAGATGCTCCTTACCCAAAAATCGATGAACACCATCCTGTAGGGGGTATGTGTGGTATTTGACATACAGCAAGACTGCTCAAGCACCAGAAGTGACACAAATTCGCACTCCCTGTGGGGGCTGTCAGACATTCTGGACAGGCATGGCCTTGTTGATATCTGGAGTGCCTGACATGCAGACTCACAGGAATACACTTTTTACTCTGCCCCTCATGGGACACGATCCCGAATAGATTATTGGCTGGTATCAAAAGCCACAGCTTCCTGGGTTTCCAAAGTAATGCCTTTATCGCACACGCTATCCGATCATTCCCCAATTAAGCTTGTCCTCACCCTCTGCTCGTCCGGATTGTACCAACCCCACTGGCGTTTCCGAGGCGAGGGTCTCTATGACTATGTGTTCTGCTGTCAGACACATGAGGCAATTCTGGAATATTTCTGACTCAGTGACGGCTCTGTGTCGTCCCAAGCAGTTTTGTGGGATATTATCAAGAAACAAGAGGAGCCCCTTCAGAACCAAAGGAGTAGGGCACTATTCAGTGAGAAAAAAGAAAGTGTCCTTTGGACAAAGCTACGTTGTCTAAGTGCTTGACAAACTGCTAAACTTGAAACCTACCCGAGACCTCACCCTTATCACTCACTTGGACCATATATAATCAACATATGAATAAAAATAAAAAAATTATCTAAAAACCAAAATATACAAAAATAAAATGTATTCACAAAATCTTAAATAAAGAGAAACAGTACAATCATTGATATTATGTCTGGCAATAATTACATAAGCAGTTCATAATTACAGTAAACTGACAAAAGACAAATAATAAATGCTGAAAGAAAGAGAGTATAAAACAGACAAACAAAATATGTCTATTAAAATTTACATATCTGTGGTATAACAATATATATGGCGTGGAACTTGGTGTTTTTATAACTTTCTACTCGTTCCACTGCCCGTGTTCACGGATTATGTGGTTAAAAGGGCGTCGACGCGTTCGATGGGTGTAAGATATTTCCATCTTTATCAAGACAAAATAGTGGACTCTCTTGAATTGATTAAAAGGCTTTTAAACAAGACCAATAGAAGCCTCTATGTTTAGATTCCAGGTCGGAAAAAAATTCCACACATTTCCAACCTGTGGCCTCTACGTCAATTGTTGATGGCCACGCTTTATTTCTTATATAATTTTTAGAGGTAATTGACTTTTCGTCTGATTCATGGGGCCCATATATATGTATTGATGGTTCAGTTCAGAATTACAATTATTAGTTCTTAAAAGAAGACAACCGTGGCTTGAATGCAATCTGCAAATTATTAAAAAGGCCTTGGCATGGTTGTTCAGGAAGGCTATTCCAATATTCTTAGCCTTAAAATACTCCCTTATAAATTGGGATCGGTTTTGGTAGATGTACGCATCCGCGTGTGTTCCGTCGGGAGTTGTCAAGTTTAGCAGTTTTTCAAGCACTTAGACAACGTAGCTTTGTCCAAAGGACTCTTTCTTTTTTCTCACAGTTTTGTGGGATGCCTTCAAAGCATATATTCAAAGCATATATTCGTAGTAGTGCTATAGCCAAGCAATCTAGGGTACTGAAGGACATAAGTACGCAGCTAATGAAAGCAGAGCACAAAATTAAATGCCTCAATGATGCAACTGCCCATTCACCACAAGCCTCCTACCTCTTAGACCAACATCATCTAATTCTGTCCTATTGAGATCTGGCAGACAGGGAGATAAAGTTCCTTGGCAGGTATTCACAGGGTCAACAGTATGGTGAGAGTGAAAGGCAGAGAGGACACCGGCATTGCTTCTGAGGGGAGATAGGCATTGTAATCATATTACCCAACTGCGATCACCAGATGGCACTATATTGGCCACTAAAAAAGAGATTACTCTAGAGTTTGCAGGGTACTATAGTCACCTGTACGCCTCACATTTGATGGTGCTCCGAGCTTCTATCTGCACTTATCTCAACGACATAGCCGTGATCTGGTTGGATTATGCTCCCAGGCAACCTCTAGCCTACCTGATTACTAAGGAGGAGATACAAACTGCCATTGAGACGTTCCCGGGCCAGAAGGTGCCGGGGAGTGATGGCCTAACTGATAAGTTTTATAAAGCCTACAAACATGTGCTGACCCGCCCACCTCCTCGAGGTGTATGCGGAGGCCCTGGAGGGAGGGATCCCACTGCACTTACTGAGAGAAGCAGTGATCACGTTATTTCCCAAGCCAGGCAAGAACACCAAAATGTGTTCCTCATACAGACTCCTGTCATTGCTGAATGTTGATATAATATACTGGCCAATGTGTTGGCATTTAGACTTTCTGTGCTGATGGAACAGCTGATCTTTCTGGTTCAGTCTGGCTTCGTCTCCCACAGATTGATTGTTGTCAACCTCCACACAGTCTTTGCCGAACTGAATCAGATGAACCCTGAATTAGTTGCGGCGGTGGTACTCCTAGAGAGCGAAAAGGCATTGGATTCATTAGAGTGGCCATTTCTTATAGAAATATCCCTCAACCAGATAATGTATACACAACCCGTAGATAGGGTGCAAGTGAATGGCCTTAAGTCTGATCTCTTCCCTACATATAGAGCCCCTCAACAAGGGTGCCTACTCTCCTCCCCTACTATTCATCCTAGCATTGGACCCGTTGGAGAGGCTCCTAGTGGATAATCAGCTCCACAGAGGACTTGTCTTCCCCTCCGGCCGCCTCCTACTGTCCATGTATGCGGCCAATATATTTCTTTTTGTGAGAAACCCGGAAGATAGCAATGCTCCCCTGGTCCGCGGTATCATTAAGTTTGTTGGAGATTCTCTGGATTGTCAATTAACTGATACAAGTCCGAGCTATCCCCCCTCATGGAAAGCTGATGAAAGTAGAACACATTATTAAAGGCCTCAATGATGCAGCTGCCCATGCACCACAAGCCTCCTACCTCTTAGACCAACATCATCTAATTCTGCCCTATTGAGATCTGGCAGACGCTTGTCATTTAACAGATCCAAGTCCAAGCTATTCCCCCTCATGGAAAGCACTCCACAAGCGAACCTAGAGTTTCCAATTCACTGTAATAAAGATACAGTGATAAGGGGAATTGTGCTCCATAGAGACAGGGAAATAGTTTCTTGCCTCCAGGGCACGTAATACTCTAAGATAGATTTCTGGATACTGCTGCTGTTATCACTGGTGGGTCAAACCACCATTATGAAAATGTTGATACTTTGCCGTTTTCTATTCATAAACATCCCAATCCCGCTGACAAACAACGTCTTCCGCACTCCCCGGAGCACCCTTTTAAAATTGATATGGACCGGTAGACAGTCTAGGGTCAACTGGGAGACACTCACACTTCTCTACGAGGGGGGGGGATGGGGCTGGAGGTCCCCGATTTTGAACTGTATTATTTGCCCACGCAGGCGCAGTATGCCCGATAATGGTATCATCCAGACGCTAGAATACCATACCTCAAGCCTGAGTGTACCCAAATGGACGGCATCTCCCTCCAGGCAATCGGGAAATTAAGACAGTGGCAATTGCTTGTTGGGCATGGAGGGAATTGACTCAGCAACTGGAAAATGTGCCCCTATACTCCCGGCAATACCACTATTACCGAACATGCTCCTGCCCTTAACGGCAGAGAAGCTGATGAGTAACCCCGTACAGGATCGGGGTAAGGCGTTACTTTGGAGTCCTGTATGATCAGATGATATTTCTATCCTTAGAACATGTGAGCTCAACCCATAAAATGACTCCACTTGACCTGTTTATTAATGGCAGACTGAGGAGCACGGCTCATCAAAGAATTGCAGAGTAACCAGCAGACTTCCCGCCACTAACCACCTTCATCCAGTCTATGGATGCCACACACTGGGTCTCCAGGCTCTATTCCGTGTGCCTGATGCTTCAACCACAATACACAAACAGCGTGAGGAGGCCTTAGGAATGGGATATAGGAGACATCCTCATTCCAGCTCAGTGGCACTTGAGTCTCCATGAATTACCACCATAAATTTGAACACTTTATATCTCTACACCGCGCTTACTCCACACCTGTTAAACAGGCAAGGATAGATAATACTAGACCTCACAAAAGCCCTTTATGTGGTAAGGAATCTGCAGACTTCTCAAATCTAGCCTGGGTGTGTCGGACTATAAAACTGTTTTAGAGGGAGGCGACAGATACCCTGTCAGACATGTTGGGTGTTAGGTTGGACTTTCGACCCCTCGTATTACTCTTCAACTATGTTTTTTTTTTAAAGAGTTTTTTAGAGCGCAAACTAGACCCGAGACATCGGAAATCAGAGCGCTTTACATAACACCAGTTTAGTTACAGAGGGACACATTCATTTTTGTTAGGCACGGGGAAATTAAGTGATTTGCCCAGAATCACAGGATGTTTAGCGTGGGAAACAACCTTTACAACGCAGTCATCACATCGCACTACATTTACAACGCAGTCATTACATCGCAACATCCTTTACAACACATGTCACTACAACGCATCCATTACTTTGCATGTCACTACAACGCATGACACTACATAGCATGTCACTACAACGCAGGCATTACATTGCATGTCATTACAACATATACCATTACAACGCATAGTACCCCTACACTTTCCAACACTTACCCTACTGTTGCACCCCCTGGAGTTAGAATAGTAATTTTTACCCCTACACTTTCCAGTATTTACCCTACTGTTGCACCCCCTGGAGTTAGAATAGTAATTTTTACCCTTACACTATCCAACACTTACCCTACTATTGCACCCCCTGGATTTAGAATAGTAATTTTTACCCCTATACTACCCAACACTTACCTTAAATGCAATGTAATGGTATGCGTTGTTATGGTATGCGTTGTAAAGGTGTAATGCGATGTAATGGAATGCGTTGTAAGTGTAGTTTTAAAAAATTAGTTGTAGTGGTATGCGATGTAAATGTATGCGTTGTAAAGGATGTTGCAATGTAAAAACTGCGTTGTAAAGGCATGCGTTGTTAATGTATGTGTTGTAACGTCATACATTTGATTAGCGTTGTTGCCGAGACTCAAACACAGTTCCCCAGTTTCGAGGTCGACCGCTCTAGCTGTAAGGCTACATCCTCTCCCCTAACTATGTTAATGAATTGTCACCAGGCGTGCGCCATCTGGCTGCTCTCTCGTTATTGTTAGCTCGTAGGAGAATCGCCATGTATTGGGAGAGCCCTAGCTCACCCTGCATGCAGGACAGGTTAGCCGATCTGGCCTCCTACAGCACTAAATGCAAAATCTATGCAAAACTGCAGCCACCGACATCTTGTTCCAGAGACATTTAGGTTCCCATTTACAACTACTTTGCAGAGCACGGATCAGACCCTTCAAATGAAGATTTCGACTCCCCACTGCTGAGGGACATGTTGGGCACACCCGGCCAGTCAGCCGCACGAGTCGTGTTGCTGTCTGACGATGAGCATGGATGATTTAGTGACCCCACCCCCTCTGCCAGCTTGCCAGACACTCTTACTGCATGCCTATATGCTCCCTCTTTGAACATATCCAATTGCCATTCTGTGTTTCAGAGTGAAACACTTTGCCCAGTTGGAAACATATTCTTCATTGTGATGCCACCTATAAATGCTAGTAACATGTATAGCAACTATGATAATAATGCTTAAGATCTTTGATGTAAAATAAGCCTGTGTTCTTCTTTTGTCTGTAATATGTTCAGTGCTACAGCACATGGGGAAAAAAGATGCATACTGGTAAGTGGGTTCAAATGCATAAAGACAATAGAGAACTAGTAAAAAAAATAAAAACTATAAATAGATTAAAACCGGGCTGTGTATTGGTATCTCTCATAATCTTTCTACTACATCCATTCAGAAAGATCTGGGTAAGGTGTCTGTGTGGTTGCCAAAGTTAGATCAGAAGATGGTACATTTATTGATGCATGGGGATGACAGAGTTCTCTGAAAGGATGCCAATTTGTTTGCAGCGCCTGATAAAGACCATAGAAATGTATAGTCATAAGAATTTTTTGGAAGCAAACATTAAGGGTGTACAAAGTAGCAAAGGTTTTTTCTAAATCTTCTCGAAGCTCTATGCTCACTACAATTGTGTGATCTTTGGTCTGCTACATCTGCATGAAAATCATGAATTATGCGACAATTTATGGTGAATATAACTGCAATTAGCCAATGGTTCTGCATAAGACACACTTTACAGAAAACAGGAAAGGCCAGATTTACAAAAGTATCACACAACTCAGCGGCAGCAGCAAAAAATGCTGTGCTGCGCTGCGTTGCGTGACATGGAGAGAGCAGGAGAGCACCGTATCTACAGAGATATGGCACTCTCACCCCCTCTCTCTCGTGCCTCTTACCCCCTCTTTCTCGTGCCAAAGTCAGAATTTTGCTACCGAGCGCCACCATGCAAGGCTGTGTGTTAGAGTCTAGCATAGGTTTTGTACTGAAAGGGTTCACTTCAAGTTCAAAATACTATGTCTAGACCAGGTTTAAAAATGTTTCTACTTTGTATTGGTGCTGTAAGGTGTAGCATACATGCAAAGTCGGGATAAGAAAGCCGTAATTAGAACATTTCTCCTTTCAACGCCTGCTTTCAAGTGTTAATTTTGAACTCAATACCCTTTCTACTATTGTTAGTAGATAGGGTATGCATCAAAAAGCATGCGTGGTTGCATTGGAACACCCATGTACCACCCATGTAACGCCCCCTTGACACTAGGGGGCATATTTATGAAATTTGTGTCGCAGGGCAACACAGCAAGTCACCTTGCTGGGCTGCATCACTGGGAAATTACAGAAATGTGTTGTATTCTTCCAATACAATGCATTCCTGTCCATTTCCCTTACGCTGGCACCATTTTGGCAGTCAAGTGCCAATGCAGGTATGGTGCAAGAGTGCCTCCATTGCATGCAGGATTATTTTTGTCCAGGAAGGAGCACCTTCCTGCACAAAACCAATCATGAGGGTCTTTTACCTCAGTCTACATGTGTTGCAGAATGCATAAAGAGGAAAAAACAAGGAGAAATAAAGATATTTCTCCTCATTACGCCTCACCTGGGGAGGCATACGATTTTGGCACGTTTCCAGGTTTATAAGCCCTTGTAAATCTGGGAATGCTCAAAAAACCATGGTTGCATGGGAACACCCATGCAAAGCCCATGGAACACCTTCCTTGCGCAGAGTAAAGCAGCACAGCGATTTGTGCTGCGTTGCCTTACTCCAGATTTTTTAATCCATTTAAAGTCAGGAAAAGTAGGCTCAGGTCACGCATCTACTACTTTGCCTAGTGAAAATATGATGAAAGCTTCCCATAAATATGCCCCTAATGAATGCAAAGTAGTGCTACACACTGCTGTGTTGCTTTTAGGCAACTTTCCAGCACAAAACTTGAAGTAAATAAGAAAAAAAACATTTTGTGCTGGTTTGCGTCACTTTTGTGATGCAAACTCAGTGCACAAAGGGCCATATGTAGGAAGCCCAATACCGGTCGGTAACGGCCGATTTTCGGTAAATATACCGTTACCGACCGGTATTTAGGCTTTTGCTATGTAGGGGGATCATTTCTGGATTCGGTAATTTACCGAATCGGTAAAATTACCGAATCGGTAATTTTACTGATTCGGTAAATACCGAATCCAGAAATGAGATGTAGGGGGAGTGTGTCGTGGGTGTGGGGATTCGTTATTTACCACCAACTAAAAGTTGGTGGTAAATGACGAATAGGTGTAAAAATGCATTTTTGTGCACTTTGAAGTGTGCAATGTGGCAGACATACATGCCCTTAGGGCATGTATGTGCGCCACATGTGCACACATGGACGAATCAGGGGTGCAACAGGGTGTCAATGTGACACCCTGCCACCCATGATGATGCCTCCCCCATTACCGATTCGGTATTTACCGATTCGGTAATGGCAACTGGCTTCCCATTTATTCCTATGGGCCTCCAGGCCCATAGGAATGAATGGGAAGCCAGTTGCCATTAGCGAATCGGTAAATACCGATTCTAAAATACCGACACTTACCGATTCGGTATTTTTTTACCTACATTACATTTACCGATTCATAAATACCGAATCGGTAAAATTCGGTATTTAAGAATCGGTAAATGTAATTTACCTACATATGGCCCAAAGTATGCAAAAGTACCCCTTAGTGTTCCTTTTCTGCACTATACCTTTGTGCATAGAAATTCCAGATAACAAGTCAGCGCACAGTTTGAATAATCTCATTATGGGCCTCTTGCTCAGTACCTTTGCATACCGCCTAATAACATCAGTTAGAAGTCACAGATAGGGAGAGGCAGAGATACTGGCAGATTCCAAGTGAGACCCACAGGTATCTGACCCTCCTGTAATTCCTCATTTTCCAAGGTAGATTCACTTGGAGATTTCACCTTTAAGCAGCCGAAATCCCAGGATGAAAATATACAGTTTTACCAAGGATGTTAAAATTCTGAATGTGCCAGTAAGTGATTTAGTGACTATATCAGAAATAAAAATAACCCTGAAAACAAGGCGCATACTATATTTAATATCTCACAATGCACAGATAAGTTCTTTTTTGGGAGAAAGCAAAGGTAAAGCTACAAATGTAGCCAACTTGAAAAAGGGCAAAACTCAAAGAAACAATTCTAAAACAAAGAGTGTGACCTTTGGAAAACACAAATGCACTTTCAATAAATGGGTTCCAGGTGGAGTCTGCAATTCCTTGGGAGTATCTGGAAGAGTCCCTATCATCAATTGGCTATGTAGAGGTTGAGCAATTGACAGGGGTGTCAAATTATTGAATGCATTATAAGGCGGCCGTCTTCAGTGCACTACTATGAGCCAGTGTGGGGAAAGGTCTCCTGTGACGCTGTTATACATATGGTTTGACCAGGTATTGAGTACATTAGCTGCAATTGATGTAAAAGCCCTTGGCAATCTCCTCAATCTAAGGACTAGTATTCCACTGGAGACAACCCACTTTGATGTAGGCATAATTTGTATTGAGCTCTTAGTAGGGGAACCTATCCTGCAATATATTTTGCCATTGCATCAAACTTTAGCACGCCTTTATTTGTTCCTCTTCTTCTTCCGGGCCATCATCTGAATTGGGCATTCATTGCTGTTGTAATTGACCACATTCGCCTTGCTGCTGGTCATCCTCATCCTATTCCTTTGACTTTTTCAAGTATCACAGTCTTTTCCAAGTAACTGGTGGGCATATTATCAAGAACGGCGTTAAAATTATCACCTCTTTAGCGGCAGGAAACTGCCGCTAAAGCGACGATAATGGGCTTGATAATATGCCCTTGTGAATTCTAATAGAAGCCCAGGTTCAATGTCCTTCACACCAGAACATGGGCTTCTATTGGAATTCTCAAGGGCATATTATCAAGCCCATTATCGCCACTTTAGCGGCAGTTTCCTGCCGCTAAAGCGGGGATAATATTAATGCCGTTCTTGATAATATGCCCCTGGGTCTTCCCATTTTGTATACAGATGAAAAATAATATCGAAAACATTCCGAAATGACCAAACTGAAGAAGGATGATATGACGTTTTCACATCAAGCAGTGCACCCTTCCATTACTGAAGAATATTACCAAAAAAACTAAACCTGAACCAAAGAAAAGGAAGCTTCCGAGATGGAGAGTGACATACCAATACTGGTCTTTCAGCACAGATGAATGGAGCAGGTGGATTTCTGGCAGTTAGAAAAGTTGGTTAGGTTGTGACCAACTGCTGTTTGTATGGTGCAGTGCAGGGCCGGACTGACTACCGGGCGATTTGGAATTCTGCCGAGCAGGCGGCGGATTTCACTGCGGTGGGGGCTGATTTCGTTCATGGAGACCTTCGTGTACTTCGAAACAACTAAAGCAAAACGAATTTTGTTCAGTACACGCAGGTCCCCATCAACGAAATCAGCCCCCAGCTCAGCAGCATTCCAAAACACCTGGTAGTCAGTCCGGCCCTGGTGCAGAGTCTTACTTTTTTTTTTAAATGTAGAAACTTACTGGAAAAAACACAAAGGTTTAAGGGACTTTATAGTTAAGTGTAATAAAAATAACAAAGGTTAAAGTACTGTAGTTTACCAGTTAGGTGAATTTCTCATTGACAAAGTTAACATTTAATTTTTTTTTAAAAAACAGAGAAATTCAGCAGTTATAGTTAGTAGCAGTAACTATAATTCGCGCTCCCACCTTGCACTGCTTATGATCTCACATATGACATCACTCATGACATGTTCTATGACATGATTTATGACATCACTGATGACATCATGTAAGCTTTTCTTGTACACATTGCTCTATTGACAGGTATAGCGTTAGAGCTCTAACAGTAAGTACAAATAAACTCAGAAGAATATGAGGCGTGATAAATGCCATCACAGAAACAACTCCCTTAGCTGTAGGAAGCATGGGTTGTATACCAAATTGACCCTATACCATACACTTCACGGGTAGCATATTTCACATTAACAATCAACCACAGATATGTGGGGAAACCCTCAATGGATGTGGTGTTCAAGCTGTAAACACCTGTTCAGAGTAAGCCAAGTTCCTAAAAATACTGAACAACTCTTCCAAAAACAATGCCCTTGGACAGACATCTTTTATCTGTGTCAAACCCAGTAGTGGCTGCCACAAACAAAGAGTAATGGGGCAAGGGGAAGGAACGTGGAAGGGGGAGTGCGAGGATGGGAGAGCGCGCAGGAGGGGATGTGCACGGGGGTCTTAGTATTAATGGAGAGAGTTTGTTCTGAACCAGACTGTTTGCAGACAGTAAAACTCTCATGACAAATACACAAAAGTGTAGTATAAAGTATCTACTAAGCATAGTGTACACTACATGCAAAACTTGTCAAAAGAGGGACTATTCACTTAAAATAATCCAGGTCTGAAGGTGCTAAAGATCATACTATCTGCAGGCTTCATACTGTAGTGAAAAGTTTACAGAGAGTCCATCTTCTGAATCAAAACAAGCACAAGTACATAGGTTAGTACCTGGTGCACCCAGTCTCCTATGTTAAGTACATATTGTCATGCTGATACGGTTATGTCTAATAACTCAACCCTGTTTACAATACTTAGTATGTAGTGCGTAGAATCTTTGCCCTGCTCTGAACTTTTTCTGCAGTAAAAAACTCGAGAGGAATAGAATGAGCACAGGTCAACTGTCACTTGCACATAGAGTTACTCTTCAATGCAAACATCTATAATGTGTTCAATACCTCTACACACCTATGATGCATTAGGAGCACATACATTTTGTAAATGCACCAAATAGATGGACCCAGGCTGTACAAAATTAGGCAGAAAGGTAATATGGCAGTTACCCGCCACTAACTAAACTACAAACCAAACTAACACCCAAATTGGATGATGTCATCAGTGATGTCAAATAGAACTGTTAAGAAAGAGCGCTTAAGAGAATAATAATAATAGTCCACATTTGTAAAGCGTGAACAATCACCCATAAGGGTCTCTAGGTGCTGGGGGCTGTCGGGAAGATTAAGCAAGCTTTTGCCCAGAGTCACATAGTGCTGGGCTAATCAGCCGCCGGCGCCGGGGATTGAACCGTGATCCCCAGATTCCAGAGTCAGTCGCCCTGGCCGCGGCGCCACACCTCCCCCCATGTAAGGTTGAAGAACTGCGGTGAGATGAAACAAAGTAAGAAGTGAGAAATGACATAGAAAGATAATCTTTCAATGTAATTGCCACCATTTGCCTCGAATCATACTGGTAAATGCTTGGCATGCCTGGCATCCAAACTAATGGCTTGTTTTAGCAACACTTTGAGCTAGTGCAAAGTCACTCACCATGATGTAAACCAGCACGAAGTGTTTGTTTGCTGTTTACTTTCCAGTGCAAAGATTTTTGCACTTGGAAATTGCTTAAAAGTAATGAAAAGCTGCTTTGTGTTACTTTGCATCTGGAGGCATCCAATGGGTGGTACATGGGCACTCCCAGGCTAGCACATATTTTGTTTATGCGAGGATCTATCTACTAACATTTGTAGACAGTCACTTTTGCCACACAATACCCCTCCTTGAGGCAAGCACAAAGTAGGAGAAAAGTGTTTTTTCTCCCAATTTGCATGTATACTGCATGGCATAGCACAAAAACTAAGAGGAAATATTTTAAAGTTAGTCTAAACATAGTGGGTTTCACTGCAAGGCTACCCTTTCAGAAAAAAAACATATGCTAGACTCATGCACACATATTTGCGCTGTAGTACACCTAACCTCCCTCGAATACCCAAAGTCCACTGCACTTGGCTTATGATCATTCACAGCGGGGGGTTGGCCGCAGGGCCTGGCCCTTCACCCAAACCCATGCCATTGTTGTTGGTTGCCCACAGGGGGATGGGCACGTGGTTGAGCCCTATGGGTAGTTTGTCGCAGGACATGGCTGAACTCCTCGCTGTGCATGGAGCACTGTTGGCCATCCATGGGGTGTTGTGCACATGGCCTGGCCCTTCGCCCAACCCCATTCTACAATGTTGGGTGCCCATGGGGGATTAAGTGAAAGGCTGTTTGGGGTGCTGGGTTGAAATAGTTTGGGATGCTAATGAAATATTATCTTAAGTAAAAAAAAAAACTAGAAATTCCCTAAAATTGAACAGCTGTAGTTTGGATGATGTAATCAGTTGTGTCATCTGCGATTTCATCAATGATGTAATTTGAGATGTCATCAGTGATGTCAACAACGATGTCATTGCACATGTCATGAGTGATGTAATATGTGACGTCATAAGCAACACATGGCGAGGGTGCCAGTTATAGCTAGCTCAGTAAACTAGTACTGGTGTATTTGTGTATTTGCTTAAAAAACACTAGTTTCTATATTATTACATGGCCTAACTCTAACATCACTTTAACCTTTGTTTTTTCAATGAACTTCTAGGGATTTTTAGATGTTAGCTAAACTCTTAGGGCCAGATTTACTAACCTTTCACACAACGCAGTGTAGCAAGGCAGAAAAGTGCCATATTTACTAAGATAAGCTGTACTTCTTTTCTCTCATAACGCTGGTGCACTTCAGGCAGCCTAGCGCCAACACAGGCCGCCTTGCACCATGGTGCAAGAGAGGCTATGTTACAAGGAGATTTGTTTTTGTGCAGGAAGGAATGCCTGTTAATCACTTTTTTACATTTTTTTAAGAGATATGGTTTGCTGGATTAGTGCTTGCATTTTTTTTCACTCACTTTCAAACTCTCTAGTTAACTGTCACTCGAGTGTATAATGCAGTGGAAAATAATTTTTCACAGCCAGGAGGGGCTACCCTCAGAGGTGCCTGACCACACAGGACTGCGAAGAGGTGCCCAGAGAAGTTGAAAACTCAAGCCTGATACCAGAAAAAAGCACCAAAATTGGTGCATGACTCTTAAGTGACAGAAGATTCAAGAGTCACATGAGATGGCATTTTAGGTGCAGTAATCAACAGTCATTTTGTGTATGATTCTTGAATCACTTTTGACTAGAGAGTTTCATGTTGAAAAAAAAAAAACCCAAAAAAGGCAGCCATGGCTCGTCCATATAGGCGAAGTGGGTAACTTCCCCCTCATCTTTTTCCAGAGAAGAAGAATGTCATCAGGCTGAATGAAGGTCAGCCTGACAGACCCTCTTCTTCTTCAGGTCAGGCAGCTAGACATGCGCTAAATGAGCAGGTTCCTGGCTGCCTGAGTTGAACTTTTCCAGGCTGAGGACTTCACAGCCCTGTGGGAGTGACCTCCTCAGACTGGTAAAAGTGCCTGAGGCCCTCCCCTTCGTTACGAGGGCAAGTGTCACTGATTGCCTCGGACCTGGGTGGTTCAGTTTTAAGCCCTAAAATGCCTAGGGCTGAGCGTCAATCAGTGACACCTCGTCACAGAGTGGGGTGGGATCAGTGGGTTTTACTGAACCCATCCCACTCTTTGACAAGTGAGGGACTGCTGCCTTCCTTCACAAGTGCCGGAGCACCAAGCAAAAACCAACTCATTGCACCCAACCCCTGCTGTGCATGCAAAAGGCTTTGCACTGTTGAGGTAGGCTATGGAGGCAAAAGGAAGGCATGCAGGGCCTTGTCACAGGCAAGACCCTGCACGCAACACCAACAGCACACGGCCAAAGGTCATGCACCGCTGGGGTTAACTGGCGTCAGGGAGGGGGCACAGGGTCTGGCAGCTGGGCCGTCTCTCTGACAATTCCCCACTGTGCATGACCGAAGTCCATGTGCAGAGCAGTTTGGCTGACAGCACAGATATTGACAGAGGTCCAGACCACAGGTCAAGCCCTCTACTCAATACACACTGTGCACGGCCAAAGGCTGTGCACCACTGCAGTTTTCTGGCAGCTGTGGGTTGGGTGGAGGGCCTGGCCGCAGTCCACACTCCATGCCCGATTCTCATATTTCCCTGTTATATTTTCATATTTTCCTGCGATGTGCATTAAAACTAAAAAATATTTCCATATCTTTTCTGAATACATCTGCCTAGGAGGAAACACTCATATTGCTCAGTCACAATAACACGCAATGGCCAATTAATTATTACATTTAAAATTGTTATTGAAAGCATATAGCCATGACGGTTATGTGGTGGCATGTTTTCCTTTTTTTATGCCATATGGTTGCAGTATAAACTAAAAAATTATAATTTACCCATCACTCCAGTTTGCCAAGACCAGACCAATTGGCTTTGCTAGTGCTTGTTCTGCTTGTTGCCAGTTCAAATAAGGTTAAAACTCATGTTAGTGTGTCTTGTGCTCTAGGGACCAAAGCATCAGACAAATTATGTGGTGCTCTCCCAGTGGTTCACTTAGACCTTACGCTTACAGCCTCCCAAAGCCCACTTGAATACATGGTGCGTGATCTTTGCCGCAGAGCGCCTGCCTCCGAAAGAGCCAAGGTCCACAGGGAGCGCTGTAATTTCAGAGCAGGGCTTGATAGTCTCTGATTATAAGGTGTTTCCTGCTGATTTCCTAGAAAGGGGGCCGTCTTGCAAAGCATTGATATTACATGTAAGGAATTTTCTCCCTCATCACTCAAACGAGAATTCATCCATATTTAGAAAGCAATTCAGGAAAATTAACCACCCTATCAACCCAAAATGTGCAGTTATTTGTATTACACGATTAGAGAAAAGATGCCAGTGTTAAAAGACATTTATAAGTAAATGTATCTCGCCTACGTACACAGGTACGGTGCCATCGTCGTTGACAAAAATATCACCGATTGGAATTAATCATTACAAATCTTCCCTCAAAGGGAGGATGTTTTAATGATTGATATTTAGGACACAACAGGGCATATTTACAAGAATTTATCGCCACAGGAACGTCACTTTTTGTAATGTTACTGTAGCGATAAACCCTTTGGCCTTATTTATAAGGCAGCGTTAAGTCACTTAATGTGGCTTAACGCCGCCTTGTGAGTAAGACCCCCTTTCATGCAGCACTTAGAGTAAAAGGGGTGGGCAATGGGTGTTGTGATGGGCGTTCCGCTGCAACACCCATTGCTTTTTGACACTGCCTCCTATTTACAAGGCTGGCATAAATATGGGTCTTAGCATGGAGAAATGAGGAGAAATTATTAATTTCTCCTCATTTTGGCTGTTTCTATGTTTGCTGCATTGTGCAGCACACATAGAAACAGCAAATCGCCATGAATGATTGTTTATGTGCAGGAAGGTGTCCCTTCCTGCACATAAACAATCATAAAAAAATTACGATTTGCCACTTCTATGTGTGCTGCACAATACAAATCGCCATTGGTGATTGTTTATGTGCGGGAAGGGACATCTTCCTGCACTTAAAAAATCATTCCCTCAATGAAGGCACCCAGTGCAAGTGTGCCTGGGTTGGAGCTAGGCAGCTGAATTTAGCACCGGCGCTAGGAAAAATGCAAGGCTGCACCTTATAATTGTAAATACCGCACATCCCTGCGTTTTCAGAATGGTGGAGGCGGCGTTAGCAATTTTGGCTTAAAGCTGCGCTCTGCCATTCAATTGTAAATATGCCCCAATACTTCTGTCAGATAGTATTTTTGCTGATGATATTCGGACATCCAACCTCATAAATAATCCATGCATTTATGTATGTTATTTACAGTAGAGTGGAGGGAAGTCTTTTTCATAACACACTGAATTCAACCATTTCTTTAGAGATCACATAAATTACTTGCCACCACTGGGATTCAAAGCCATAGCACCGATGTTCACACAAAAGATTGTGATGGGGAGGTTAACTATATGAGCTATCACAGAGGCACAAATTAATTTGGGAATTTGGGATTAGCCACAGTAATCTGGAAGAAATAAGTGTGTAGACACTCAAACATCGCAAAAACAGAAATGGTTTGGAAATTGATGTGTGGGCAGGCATATGCTCACTTAAATCCAGGTTGCTAATAACCCTTCCCCAGGGGGCGTAGCTAGATCTTTTGTCTGCGTTTGCCGCCCCGCGACGGCCACAGGGGAGGGTGCTGGCAATCCCTGCATTTGCCACCCCACGAGAGCCGCAGGTAAGAGGTAAGAGCGGGGGGTCAGCCGCCCCCGAAATTCGTGCCGCCTGGGACAGACCACTTCCCGCCCCACTACACCACTGCCCTTTAGCACAATCTTCTTCAGGAAAAGACTTTCTATCACTTAAAATTTTCTCACCACGTGTCCTAAAGCATGAGCTTCTTTCAATAACTTTCCTTACAGAGCTCAAATACGTCATCTTTCCAGTTAGAATATGTAGTTGAACCAGAGAAGTTTTAAGGCATTAGCAAATTGGGCTCTGGCCCAGGACTCCAGATTTTCAGGGGGTCCCCTTATACAGCCAACTGTGTTTTGAAGAGTCTTGCCCTGATAAACTTCAATAACTCTTAAACAGATTATTTTAAATACCATTTTCCTATAATTTATTTTGAACGTGGGTGATGTGTGAGAGTCTATTTCAGACATTTTGCAGAGAAATGTTGTGTTTATGTTTCATGCGAAGTCCATAAAAAATTGTTTCTTTTATACCACAACAGGACCTCGCAGATGAGAAATGAGAGGGAATCACTGAGATTATTTGAAGTCATATTAGTGAGCTGCCGCTGTGTTACATTATTGAAAACATGTCACTATCCCTGAATTTTAAACGCAAACACATTTAGAAATTGGACGAGTGTGCCTGTGCACTGTCAGTGACATGGCCAAAGGGGGCATGAGAGAGCTGAAATTGAATCATAAATTCAAAGCTGTTCCAAACAGGGGCCCCTAAAATACATTTGGCCCAGGGCCCCTGAAATCCTTAAGATGTCCCTGTGTAGTTCACAGACTGCTAGCCAGCCTCATTTAAAAGAAAAAAAAAACAGCAAAGTATGACATTATCTTACCCGTCAGCCATATATTTAAATCCATGGAGCATATTTATCATATGGCTGTGTCGCTTTTTCACCAGGGGGTGCAAAAGCGCCGCAACCCTTACGTGCAATTTATCATGCCACGCAAGGCCACCTTGATTGGCTTGATATATCTGACATAAGACAACAGAGCGCAAATTGCTGTGTTGCATTACTATACCCCAGGGAGGCGTTCTATGGGTGGGGGTGGGTGTTCCCACGCAAGACTCATGGATTTTGGTTCATTTCTCGATTTACCATTACTGGTAAACCAGGGAATGCGCCAAAATGCTACACACCCCCACCAGGGAAGCGTAACGAGGAGAAATATCTTTATTTCTCCTTGTTTTTCTTCTTTCTACAGGTGCAGCACACATAGAAAGAGGAAAATGCCTCAGGGGATTGTTTTTGTGAAGGAAAGTGTCGCTCCCTGCACAAAGACCATCCTGCTTACAATGTAGGCACCATGAGGCAAGGGTGCCCACGGTGGCACTAGGCAGCACATTGTGCGCCAGCGCTCAGAAAAGACAGGAATGCGCCATATAATGTTAAATAAAGCGCATTCCGACCCTTTCCCTGTCACACAACGCAGTAAGGTGGCTTTGTGTGCTGCGTGAGTTTTGAATAAATATATCCCCATATGTCTAAGCACATATGGGATCGGGGGACGATGAAAATGGAGGACATTGGCTGTGAGAGATTTCTCTCACAACCAGGCCTGGTTCCAGAGGGTGGGCCAGGTGGGCCAGGCCCACCCAAAAATGAGCTTGGCCCACCCAAACATGAGCCTTGGCCCTCGCAGTGAATCAGCCACCCATGTACAACAACAATAAAAACTGTTCAGATAACTTGTGATTTACGATCCTGCTGCAGAGCAACCATTTGTCTGTTGGTAGTTTTTAAATGCAGAGAAACTGAATTTTATGGGAATAGCTCAGTGGGTTACTACCTCTGTCACAGATATCCTTGTGTTACTTGCAGTTCAGAAGTTACTATCCTAACACAGGACAGTGACCTATAAACTGTCATCAAAGAGGGTTTCTCCCTAAAGGCTCGCACAGAGGGAGCCCGAGTAGAGTCACTTGCTAGATACTCCCACCTTAGAAACCTCCCCTTCCCATCAAAGTGACATTACATGGAAGAAAATCACTTTTTGAGAGTGATAACATTTAGAAAGGGACTTGGAAAAGAGTGTGTTTTACTGTACCTTGTAAGACTAAAGAGAGATAAATGGAGGGCCCAGAAGCAGGACTGGCTAGATATATAAGTGATAAATGGGGCCAGCAGTGGCCCACCCGAATGTACCCTTGGCCCACCCAAACAAAAATTCCTGGAGCCGGGCGTGCCCACAACTGTGTTGGGGAGGAATGTAGTGTGACACCCGGACTGAGCGCGACCTTTCAGCATTCGGACACCCTTACTCCAGGAGCAGCGTCAGGACGTAAAGAAACCCGCTGAGCGCGCGAGCTCATACCACGTGCATCTGTTATTATGTGGTCTGTGCTGTGCTTGGTGCTCGCGCTTTACTACACCCGCTTCATAGCAGAGAATATGTTTGACCAGAGCGAGGCCTCCGACACTGAGACGATAAACCACTGTTTCACAAGTTGTGGCAACAACCTGTTACTTTCGTTTCTGCGGTGCGACGCCAGTTTGTTCTACTTTCTCTGCACACGGACACAGCAGGCCTCACCCTGCTGCATGGGCACGACCAGAATTCGGTCAGTGGTCGGACCACGTGAGGGAGCGCGAGGGGCCCAGGCCGGGGGAAGGGGGGGACAGGGGGCTCCTGCACCACTGCGGCTGCGGAGTTTAGGTGCTACGCCGATGATGCAAACAATGAATGATGAATGTGAACACAGCCCAAAACCAGCAGGGGTCTGACCCTAAAGCCCTTAATGCAGCCTCAGGCCAGCATTAGCCATAGTAAGTCTGGCCCCGCGCTAATATGTATGTTTTACTACGATTTGTGAAGCAGAATACCTCAAACTTTTCCATTCATTTAATTAGAGCATGCCGGTGAGGCCTACATGGACTATATTGGCGCGAGGAACACCTGGAGGATCTCAGCTGTGATAGTACTGACGTCATTTATGAACAGTTGGGCAGGGCTGTCTGTAGCTATTGTTTCGCCTAAAAAAAATACAAGTTTTTTTAAACTGGAGTTTAATTTAAATTCATTACATTTATTTGTGGGTTAATAAAAACCATTCCAATAAAAAGCACTTATGCAGAGGGACATATTTATAGAATTTTCACGCAACGCAGCATGCCAAAGTGCTGCACTGTGCTAGCATTAAAAGGGGAGTGCAGGAATGCACAGTAATTAACATTGTATGGCACATTCCTGTTCTCTGCCAGCGCTGGCACACAATGTGCTGCCTTGCGACAACACAGGCACCCTTGCACCATGGTGCAAGGGTGCCTGCGTTGTAGACAGGATTGTTTTGACAGGATTGTTTTGGCAGGATTGTTTTGTGCAGGTGGGGACACCTTCCTGCACAAAAACAATCCTCAGAGACATTTTCCTCTTTCTCTGTGTGCTGCAGAATGCAGCACACGTAGAAAGAGGTAAAAACGAGGAGAAATAAAGATATTTCTCCTTGTTACGCTTCCCCTGGAGAGGCGTAGCATTTTGACGTATTCCCAGGTCTAGTCTACCACTAGTGGTAATTCTAGGAATGCACCAAAAGACATGGGTGAATGCGTGGGGATACTCGCACTCCACCTACATAACTCAAGGCAGCTACTTGCACTGCCTCGCCTTACTCCACATTTACCAAGCCATGCAGTGCCGCACAAGGTGGCTTTGTGTGGCTTCGTAAATATCATTCTAGGTTTTACGGACTTTCCTTCATGTCTCCAAATGATGTCAGTTGAACAAGATGGGAGCGACCCAGAGTTAACGGATCCATTAGTGCAAGCAGGGCCGGCTTTTGGAATGGGCGAGCTGGGCCCAGGCCCAGGGTGCCCATCTTCAGAGGGATGTCAGGAGTTGTCTGCATTAACGTCATGCAGACCCGTGCTTCAAATGGAAAAATAGAAGTGTACCACAGTACCGGCTTGTTTCTGAGAAGTACCAGTAGTCTCCAATTAAAAGTAGTACGTCTCTCTTGAGAAGTGCAGGTACTCTCCCTCTCAAAATATAAAGGTGCCGGTACTCTCCAATTAACAGTATTACGGGGTATATTTACAACAAAGTGACGGAGTGCGGTGTAGCCTTCCTGGCTTAACGCTGTGCTCCGACACTTCAGAAACGGATGGCTGCACTGTATTTACAACAATATGGTGCAGCCCTGTGTTTCCTCCTGCGCTGGCGTAGACATAGCAGCCTAGCGCCAATGCAGTCACCCTTGCACCAGGGTGTCTGCGTTGTGGGGAAGATTGTTTCTCCCTTCCTGCACATAAACAATCTTTAAATGACGTTTTGTAACTTGTATGTGTGCTGCATGTGCCGCATGCATAGAAGTTTCAAAACGTCATTCTTTTTGTGATTGTTTTTGTGCAGGAAGGGTCGCCTTCTTGCGCATAAACAATCAATGGTATTTTGCTGTTTCTATGTGTGCTGCACAATGCAACTCACATGGAAACAGCAAAAAAATGAGGAGAAATAAAGCATTTCTCCTCGTTTTGCCTGTTTAAGGCCAGGTTTTCCCTGGTCTGAATTTTGGCGCTGCCTCCTATTTGACCCATCCTTGTAAATAGGGGACAGCGTCAAAATCAATGGGTGTGGCGGTGGAACGCCCACCGCAACACCCATTGCCCTCCCCTTTCATGCTTCGCACAGCGTGAAAGGGGCCTTAATTACAAGAGAGCGTTAAGCCACGTTAAGTGGCTTAAAGCTGTCTTGTAAGGGCTTGTATGCAAATATGCCCTACGTCTCTTGGTAGAAGTGCCGGTACTCTCCCTCTCACTATAAAAAAGTGCCGGTACTCCGTACCGGGCAGTATCGGCTCATTTAAAGCACTGTGTCATTGCAGACAGCAGAGATCCTATAAAGATGGAAATAAAGACTAGCCACTGCTCTGATGTAATCAGCCAGGGACTGACATCTGAACAAAAAAAGTAGCTCTCTGCTTTCTCATTTTATTCACAACCAGCAGTGAGTGAGGAGGCCAAATGTATTTCCGCCAGGGTGCTATGCTGGCAAAGTCCAGCTCCGAGTGCAACTGTGTTTTTGCAGACACCTGTATCAAATGATGGTGATATTATCGTAACGTGCGTTGTGTAAACTCAATGGGTCGATTTCTGGTTTAAAAAAAAGCCATTTGCTTAAAAAGGAATAATACATTAGCTCACTCCCGCTGTGAACTGTTTTAGTACTTTTGCTTTTAAGACAACCGTCGCTTCTTTTTCTCGCGGTTGGACTTGCTGGAGTACGGATTTTATGTGATCCTGCTGTCATCTGCTGCCACCTAGCGGCAATATTGTTAATAACGTGAAGCTATACCCCGGTTGGATAGAATAATAATAAATGTTGAGTCGGGATCTCCGACGGTAAGTAATGTCCCTGAAACAGAGCACAGCCCATCAAAGTCAGCCTCCAGGTCCCTCCAGCCGGAGGAATGTCTCTTCTCCAAAAGAGACCATTGCTTTGAAGAGTAGAATTTTCCATCCAAGCTCCCCAGCTCTGACCTCCGGCATTCCTGGTCACCCCTGTACAATTCGGTGAAAGAGGAATGCCTTTCTTTGGTTGAGAAAGCTCCAGCCACCAGTTCATCGCCCCTTCCATGGGTGGTTGTTTTGTCAGTCTCTAGTCGAAGTACTGAGATATCAGATTCTAAATAGACGAGATGAGACCCACCAGGAGGCCTAGACTAAACCTCGAGCCTTGGCCTCCATCACTGGAGCTGTCATGTCCCTCCTGAACGCAAAGCTGCGTGTTCATTGGTGCAGCCTTCTGTTGATGGAGAACGTGAGTGACTTTTTTTTTAGGAAGAGTAGATTAATCAATCATCCAGCTATGAGAGATACATGATTCCCCACCTGATGTCCAACTGGTGGAGCCATCATATTTGTAAATATTCTGGGAGCTGATTTGAGACCAGGCAGAAGGAAGTGCTGCCCCCTATCAGAAAATCTGAGATATGTCCGATGAGGAATAGGACTGTGTTCATAGTAACCCTGGGCGTAGTTCGCGAAGTAGCACTACACAAAACTGCGCAAAGTGCACTTCGCACTACGCGAGCTACGCGTAGTACCCTGTTCGCACTGTGCAAGATGCCGTTTTCAATAATTGCACAGTGCAGACAAGCAACCGGCACTGTGCAATCATTGAAAACGGCATCTTGCACAGTGCGAGCTGTAGTTTTCTGCCGCTCGAGTAGATTTTTACTCGAGCGGCAGCTTTCTCAACGCAGACTGGCAGTTTCTCATCGCGAGCGGTCGCGAGCATACGCGACCACTCGCAATGAGAAACCTGACCTCCTTGCGTTGAGAATCTCGCCGGGATGTTTATTTTCTACGCTCGCGATCGGCAACTTGATGTTGCTGATTGCGAACAAGGACAAAGTCTCGCCGGGATGTCATTTTGCTTGTTCGCGGTCGCCAACTTGATGTTGAGGACCGCGAGCGAGCAAGCAAAAAATGACTGATGCACTACGCTACGCATGTTTGCACTGTGCTACGTGCAATTTGCGTAGTGCAAAGTAGCGCAAACGTCGCAAACTACGCGAGCATAGCGTAGTGCTTTGCCCAGGCTTAGTTCATAGGCCTCCTAGAGATACAACTTAACCATGAAGTCTCTAAGGCCTTCGTGATCACTTCTCTATCCTGACCCATGATTTGACTCTCCTTAAATTCACTGCTGGCCAAAACCCTCTTAAAATCTTTTCTATCAGAAAGAAATGGAGCACACTCTCTTCTTCAAGTTCAATTGGAGGAGCTGTAACAACTGCCCTTTTCTTCACCAATGCAAAGATACCTCCCTTGAAAGCCTTTGCCTTTCATTGGTTTTCTTGAACAGGAGAACAGCCAAGGCCCCAACTTGGAGCCATAGGCATGAAGCTTGTTTTACAATAATCAGACCCAAATGGTCTGAAGCGTCCTCTTCTTAGACTGCGTGGACGTCTTCGATTAGATCACACCTGCACACTTCCTCTCCAGGTCCCATGGAGTCAGGATCTCTGCTTCTGCCCTAAAGATTGGGAAATTACTTCAGAATTTTTTGCAGACCTCTTAGACTGAAAGCACTTCCGGTATTAAGACCTTGTGGAGTGCCAATTCATTTTCCGGAATCACAGTAGTTATGATCTGTTGCTCTGTTGTAATCTAACTGATCATCAAACTCAAAAAGCTGTTTGCCCACAAATGAGGGTTATTTTTCTGCCTCCTCTGTTTTCCAGGCCCTCATCCACATGCCGCACTGGTCAAGACAGGAGCACCTAAAGCCAATACAGTCGCTCCTATTGCATCACAGGTGATATCGGAGAGGAAACGTGTTTGCTAGACCTTTTATTGCAGTAACTTCCGAACAATGGGCCACATGCCTCAAGCTTTTTTCCGGTCGCAAACGGGCCAATTCGCAGAAATGGCCCGTTTGCGACCAGAAAAAGGCCTTTTCCGATGCATCATAGGCCTTGAATTTACAAAATAGGTAATCGCAATTTTTTGCGATTACCTAAATTGAGAATGCTTTTAGGGAATCGCAATTTGCGATTCCCTAAATGCGATGCAAGTAGCATTTCAAAAATGGAACTTTGCATTTAGGAATCGCACATTGATGGTAATTTGCAAATCCTTTGAAAAATGCACAAAAGTGCATTTTTCAAAGTGACGTGGTGCACACACATGCCTTTAGGACATGTGTGTGTGCCACATGTGCACACTTACCTTTTTTGGGGGTGCATCGGGTGGCTTAGGCCCCCTAGCACCCTTGGAATTGCTTTCACAATTTGCGATTACCAATTTGGTAATCGCAAATTGCGAATTCATTCCCATTCATTCCTAGGGGCCTATAGGCCCATTCCCTAAAAGCGAATTATTAGGGAATGTTTAGGAATCGCAATTTATTCCTACATGCATAAGGAATTGCGAATCCTAAATAGAGATTCCTTAAAAATCGCTATTTAGGAATCGTAATTCCTCATGTTGATGCATGTGGCCCTATAGCCTTCCTCCAGCATTGCAATTTGCGATTACCAATTTGGTAATCGCAAATTGCGGATGCATTCCCATTCATTCCTAGGGGCCTATAGGCCGATTCCCTAAAAGCGAATTATTAGGGAATGTTTAGGAATCGCAATTTATTCCTACATGCATAAGGAATTGCGAATCCTAAATAGAGATTCCTTAAAAATCGCTATTTAGGAATCGTAATTCCTCATGTTGATGCATGTGGCCCTATAGCCTTCCTCCAGCATTGCAATTTGCGATTACCAATTTGGTAATCGCAAATTGCGGATGCATTCCCATTCATTCCTAGGGGCCTATAGGCCGATTCCCTAAAAGCGAATTATTAGGGAATGTTTAGGAATCGCAATTTATTCCTACATGCATAAGGAATTGCGAATCCTAAATAGAGATTCCTTAAAAATCGCTATTTAGGAATCGTAATTCCTCATGTTGATGCATGTGGCCCTATATCCTTTTGCATTTGCGAAAAAGCTCAAAATCTGTTACCAATGATTGTGCAGTATGAGCCGCGTAGTTTCCAGCTCTCACTGAAACTCTGTTACCTGCATACAATTTATTTAGAGTATTATCAATCGTTTTATCAACATGATCTGAGGGAGAACTGTCATCTGAATTCACCGAACTGCAGCGAGCCTGAGTAGCCAGAATCAAGTCTTTTTTAGTGGAATGATGCAAAACCTAATTTGCCTTATTAAAGACATATATTTTTTGAAGGAAACTTGAAATATTAAAATCCTCCAGGTCTCATCACTCTCCAGGATCATTGCTTAATTTTTGTCATGCATTGGCAAAGCCAAGTTCGAAGGCTGTCTCTCGAGAAGAGACCGCAAGAGTCTTGCACTGTTATTATCTCTGGACACCTCAGGTTTTCCTTTGTGTGATCAAGCACTTGAGCAATCTTTTCTCTTCTCATGTTTCTCTGAAGGAAGGATACCTGGGTCAACATGACTTATTTCAGATGAAGAAGAAGATCTCCAATTTTGATCTCTTGAGGGACCGTTAAGTTTGCACCTCCTTTTTGGTCTACCATCGGAATAGACTTTATTCACATTTCCGTATATCATTCTGGATGTCTCTGTCTGACATTACTTCTGCAGTTCCTGACACGACTGGAGTAAAGTGCCTTGAATCACTCCTGCTGTCTCTGTCCCCTTCCTGCTGACAAGAATCATATGTTGACAAATGCTTTCCTTTTACCAGCCTTGTCCCTTTCAATGATAAAAGACAACTGGCCACACTGAAAGAGAACACTTTAATACAAGAAAACAGTTTGGAGTCAAGATTGGAGAATCAAGAAGCAGCTTTTCAGGGAACGAGGGAGAAGTTTAGGATAAAAAGCATAACCACCTATCCCAAAACATGCTTTCATATTCCCTCTTTTTTCACCAATATGAAAGAGAATGAAACAAGACAAAAGGTCCATAAAAATAAGTGACACAGAGAGATGCTAAATCATTTGTTGTTTGCTCACTGTGACCAACCAAGGTGACCAGTTCTTGAATTTCGGCATTCCTCTTCTGATACCACAATACAGAGGAATGCCGAAATCTATGTCAGCTGACATGAGCAGGATTCCAAGCTTCAAGTCCCAGCATGCTTTGTGGCACAGAAGTCGGAGGCAGCCCTTCCTGGAGAAGATGCCACGAGGAAAGAAAGCCCATTGGCCCTGCCAAACTCTTCCCTCCTCCATCAAACCCAAAACAGTGTGACTCAACTATATCCCCAGGCCTCGCAGAAAATGATGAATGAACGAAAACAGCGAAAAGCTGCTGGTGCTCTGCACTTGGCTGAAGTAATCAGCAGAAAGTAAACGTGCCTTCTGTAGCGTCTTCCCCAGTCCAGCAAATGAACATGCCACACATACAGCTATAAACAAACGTCTTTATTCGTCAACATACTATTACACACTGCACGCATTGCGTCATAACTTTTATAACCACACCTTAACACTGCCCAGCATATTAAGTAATTCCTGTTTAGAGTCCACCCAGAACCGCAAGGGTCCTAGCGCGCATAATATCAAGACACTACATCTCCCCTGTGTTAAATAAAAAGTACAGACAGGATTAGCATCAACGTTCCTCAATGAGTTACAGAGGTGCTCGCAGCAGTGTGCCAGATTGGGTGGTATGAGGTAGTTGGGGTGCACCTTGATTGGGCACCGATGACACAGGCTCAGATGCTTGATCTGGACATTTAGGCAGGGTCGCCCCACTCGTGATCCCAGGAGCTGACGAACATCGAGGTAGGAGATTAAAGTATGATGAGTCCCATGTGATGGACTCTCCAGGACGATGCAATGTCACCTTGTGTTCTTTGAATGTTACAACTCTCAAAGGGTTGACAGCAAATGGAGTGTCTGTTTTCCACTTCTGATTCAGTTTGACCAGTACCTAGTCTCCTTTGTTGAAAACTGTTTCCTGTGCGCATTGGCATTGATTGGCATATGTTTTCATTTTGCACTTTTGAGTAGAGTTTGTGGCACGTCTCATTTATTGATCGGTCCGATGTCCATTCTGGTAATTTGGTTCCGATAGTTCCCTCAAATAGCAAGGTGGCAGGACTCTTACCAGTTGTGGAGTGAGGAGTTGATTGATAGGCATGAAGTGCTTGACACATGTTTTGGTTTAGATTGATTCCCTCCATCGATGCTCGCTGAATTACCCTCTTGAGGGTGCCCATAAATCGTTTAATAACACCATTGGCCTGTGGCTATAGATGTGTACTCTTTTGATGCTTGACACTGAGTGGAGCCAGAAACTCCTTGAATTCTTTGCTACTGAAAGGTGAGCCATTAACAGATTTGACTTTGTCATGGGTTGTCAATGATAACTCTTCCACTAAAGAAAAACAGGAATATTCATCAATGACTACCATGAGATGATGTCCATTTCCCGAGGCCAAAGAAATCAACTGCAACTCTCCCCCAGGCATGTACAGGAAGATCAGACATTGTCAGTGGATGCTGCATCACCTTGGGTGAAAAACAGTAAAAAGATGGCACGCTTTCAGCTCTTTCTCAACTCGTTCATCTAGGCAAGGGAACCACACTTGGGGGCAGATTTACAAGCCCCCTGCGGCACCAGTATGACTTTTTGTGACGTACTGGTGGCGCATGTTACTGCTCCATATTTACAAGGACAGGAAAAGCCACCCTGCGTGGCTCTTCCTGTCCTTGTAAATATGGCCCCTTTACACGCAGCACTTAGCGTGAAAGGGGCGTTCCATGGGTGTTGCTTTGGGTGTTCCCACGCAACACCCATTGAACAAGACACATTTCCAGATATACGGAGAATCGTAAATCTAGAAATGCTTCTGAATGCTACCCCACCCTAGGGGTGGCGTAGCGAGGTGCAACGTGGAGAAATGTTTTCATTTCTCCTCGTTTTTTCCTCTTTCAATGCGTGCTGTATTCTACAGCACGCATTGACAGAGGAAAATGCCTTTAGTGATTGTTTTTGTGCAGGAAGGTACCTCTTCCTGCACAAAAACAATTTCCCTATGATGCAGGCATCCTTGCACCCTGGTGCAAGGGTGCCTGCGCCGGCGCACGGCAGTAGTGTGTGCACCAGCGCAGAGGAGAGTACAGGAATGTGACATGTTAATGTAAATATGTCGCATTCCTGTGCTTTGGAAGTGCAGCGCACGGCACAGCCAAAGGGCTTGCGTTGCTGTGCTGCGGCACTTCCTTGTAAATCTGCCCCTTTGTCTCTTAGGGCTCTTTTGATGGCTACAGTGCCGCAATGTCCTTCATGGACTAGTTCAATGACTTGCAGTCTCAGGCTCTCAGGTATGACAATTCTCGAACCTCTCAATATGATACCCTCTCGGGTGATGGATAGCTCATACTGTACATTTTTGAATTTTTGAAATTTAACATCACCAACAAAGGGTCAAATACTTTTCTTCCAAGATTGCGTTGTAAAATGGTATTTGCGGATGAGTATGTCTCTTTCTGCATTGGTAGTAGCAAGAATCTGTTCAATGGCTAGAGCTGCTAGAGTGCTGGGCCTCCCAATGAAGTTGAGAAACTCATCAGCCGCTTTGGATGTTGAACTGTGGTGATGTAGAGGCATGCATGAAAAGTAATCTGCAAGGCTTTGGTCTTTCCCCTGCTAGTGTACAATTGCAGTCGAACTCTATGAGTTGCAATCCCCACCCCTCGATGCAAGAGGGCATATTAGCTTTCGGGTTTCCAAAGATGTTGAGCAATGCCAAGTTGTCTGTGATGATAGTGAAACGTTTCCCAAATAAAACACATGATAATGTTTGCAGGCCAAACATCCATACTCTCCTTTTCTGGCTGAGAATAGGCACGTTCTGTTTCAGACTGGCTTCTACTGGCAAAGGCCACAATGTGCCTAATGAGCATTTGAATGGACATTGTGTTCAGTAAGAATTTCCCCCAACCCCACCGGGCTCTCATCTAATGTGATCTCAGTATATAACTTGGGGTCAAAATAGGCCATTTCGGTTGCATTCTCAATTGCATGCTTTATTTCTTTGAAACTTTGGTCACATTCAGGAGACCATTGGAATGGGACATTCGGCTTTTTAGAGTTTCTCAATAGAGAGCACTCACTGGAGCAAAATCACAAATGTATCTTGAGCAATAGCTGGCCATGCCTAAGAAGGGTCGCAGCAGGGTTACATCTTGTGGTAAGCAAGTAGATGACAATGCTTGCACTTTATCCAGGTCAGGAGTCATTCCCTCATCAGAGAATATGTGCCCAAAGAATTTAAGTTTGGGTTTGTGAAACTCACACTTTGCTGCATTCAGCATGTAATTGGCACACTTGTGTAAAGAGCCTTGTCTTGTTCATTTTGTCCCAAATATCAGTATGTCATCAATGTGATTGAAAGCATATGTAACAGATTGAATTACTCTGTGAATAACATCCTGAAATATCTCTGAATATATTCCAAAAACTCAGTCTTTTGTATCTGAACAAACCAACCCGAGTTGAAAAAGTTGTGATGTACCTACAGTTATCTTCCAGCTCAAGTTGATGGTATCCTTTGTTCAGGTCAGGATTGCTTTGTTGGCCTGGCACATATCACCACAAATGTGAACTGCACCTCCACTGTCCTTTTTTGGCACCACAACTATGGGTGAAACATGGCATAGGACAGGTGGAGTGTTCAATGATGTCATGCTTCAACAGTGTTTCTTTCTCAACGGCTTCTTGCAGGTGAAAAGCGACTCTGAGGTGCTGTTGGACAACAGGGTGAATGTCCTCATTAATGTGAAATTGCACTTTCATTTTCTTGAGTCTTCCTAGGCCATGATATGATGGCGGGAACTGACTCACAGTTTCAGATTGAGCACGGATTTTGTAGTTGAGAGATATCAGTCGAATGTCAGCAGCAGGAGCAAACCTGAGTAGGCATGCACTAGATGTAGTTTCCTGAAAGACATGAATTAGCGCTTGCACTGACATCGTTTTATGTTGCATGGTTGCTGTAAATGATCCTTGACTCTGTAACGGTTTATAAGCAGTCCACGTGTATACCATCATGTTTGATGGGGTAAGGAATGGCGAGATAAGCTGTTAAACTTTTCTACTGACATGATATTAATTGATGCACCGCTGTCTATAATGAAGGTTCACCTTTAATGTAGTTTTGGGACAGTGTCCAAATGAATTTGTTTCTCCGTTCAGTGATTCTTCTTTGACTTTGATCTTCTTTGCAAGCAGCTAATCCTACATGTGCATGTCGATCCTTACTCGATATCATCAACACACATCCATCTTCGTCACTAGCGCTTGATAATGATGTTAAAGTTCCTTTATTTGATGAACATGACGACGATCAACTGTGCTTTATTTTCTACTTGTCGTAACTGATGTCTTTTGGCCATGTGGGAGTGGCAAGAACGCTTCTGGAACCTTCTGGTGTCCATTTTCTCTTCTTACTGTGATGCATTTTGTTTCTCTTTCGCTTTGCAGACCATTATGAAGTGGTTTTCTTTCCCATAGCCTTTGCATATCTGTCCTACGGCTGGACATTTACCTTCATGGGGAAATGAAACCCACACCGGAAGCATAACTTTTTCTTCTTCAGAGATGTCGACTTGTGTGCATCTATTTTGTGCTTCTGCTTGCTTTTCATGGTCAACGCTGACTCACTGTGCACTGTTCCTGCTTCCATATCAGTGGCTTGTCGGTCTGCTCATTCTCCTGCTCTTGCAGCCATTATCATCTTCTCTAAACTGAGTGACTCTCTCAGTGTTAGTTTTCTGAGAGAGTCTGAAAGACAACCATGATGACTCTGAGGCACATGGCTTCTACATCATTGAAGTCACAGATCTTACAGTGTTTGATAAGTGTGTCAAGTCTCTCAACAAACTCATCCATCTTTTCACCAGCCTGTTTTCGTGCTTTGTTGAAAATGTACCTTTCATAGTTAACATTTGTCATTGAATTGAATTTGGCTTCCAACGCTTCTTTTATCTTTTGGTACGACATTGCATCAGTTTGTGAGACTTTCTTTAGCACTTCTTACATTCCATCACCGACAAAGTTTTCCAAATATTTAATGATTTTCTTATCATCTTCTAGCGCATCTATGAAATCATCAAATGTTTTGAATCATACAGCACTCCTGGAACTAATGTACTGCTTTTTTGCTGTGTCGAATGGCGGTGGTGGTTTCAGAGACACAGCAGTATTGTATTTTGTGCTCCCTTCTGTCGCCATTGAGAGCACACGCTGTTCAGACAGCGTTCTTCATGCTAAGCAGGATCGGCAATCTCTCCACGCAACACTCCTGTTGCTTGAGCATAGTCGTTTAGTCCGATTTTGAGGTTGTAAAGTACTTCACTCGCTTGTGCCAGTGAGTAAGTTTCTGCTTTCATACCTGGTTGTTACTGCCTTTAGTGTTTGCTTCGTATGGATGATGGCTCTGTGTTATGGAGTGACGCAGTCTCTCTTCTTTCAGTCTTGCCAGCCGGTTCTGGTGGGCTTTCCGAATGTGCTCCTTTGCAGGGTCTTCAACTTGTTCGATAGCTATGCATGGGAGGGAGTGGTGCTATGACTCCACATACACCACCTGCAGGCTGATTTGCATCGATTCAGGGTGCATGAGGCACGCACGAGCAGTTTACAGTACCATTGCAAATTCTCAGGGAGAAGAGCCTTGTTTCTTTGGGGCACGTATGCCCTATTTGTAGCAAATTGGAGCGTCTTCCCCAGCTGGGAGCATGCAAATAAACACACCACACACAGAGCTCTGTTACAGATATCTTTATTCCTCAAAATACGTTCACACACTGCATGCATTGGGCCATAACTTGTATAAGCACTCCGTAAAACCTCTCAGCAGATTATTTGATTCTTGTATAGAGTCCTCCCAGAACGCAAGGCTCCTAGTGTGCATAATATCAAGGAATATGACATTTTACAATGCACGTGTTACAACGCGTGTCAGTACAACACATTTTTTACATCACAAAATCCATTACAATGCATGTCGTTACAACGCATAATCCATTAAAACGCAATTACTATTCTAACTCTGCCAGGGCGTTACTTTGGGGAATGCATTGTAATGGATTATACGATGTAATGACATGCGTTGTAATGGATTTCACGTTGTAAAACATTTGTTGTAATGACACGCGGTGTAACGCGTCCGTTGTAAACAATGTTTCCCAATATCAAGACATTACGCCTTCGAGGTTACGGTCCACCTGCAAGCTAGGCACACAAAAGGTTGTCCTGAGGATAGTACCTGGATTTAGCAGGTAGGTATATAGTTTCAGCATTTGTAATGAATGATGTTGATTGGATTCTCCTCTTTCCCCCATGAGTGTTCCCTGCACAAATTGTCTCACTATAAAGGCACTCTACAATTTCTTTCATGAGTGTGCCCTGGATGCAGGACACAATGGGAGCTTATCTGGACCCTTCCACACCTTGTCTTCAGACTCTGCAGCATATCAAGGGTAACAGAGATACACTCTGTCATCTTATGCAAGAGAGAACCTCTGTTATGAAGACTGAATATTTTCTTAATCTAAGAATCATAAAAGACTTAAAAAAGAAAATTGAGGAAAATGTGAATGATCACCCTAGTAGAAACAAAGAGAGACAGACAGATACGTTAGTGTCTGTTGTAGCGGCCCGAGTGTCAGAGACCCGTTGGTTCCCCTCCAATTAGGATAATTTTGTTTCTTTTCCCAATATGAAGAATGTATCTATAAATCAAAGAGGCACAGAGTAGCGTTGCTCGGCATTTTGCTGCCTGAGGCGGTCCCAGCGTTTGCTACCCCGAGGCTGCCGTAATAGCGGGGGGAGGGGTGTGCTGGCAGTTCCTGCGTTTGGTAAGAGTGGGGGATGAAGGTTTCCGCCCCCAAAACTCGTGCTGCCCGTGGCAGACTGCCCCTCCCCTTGCTACGCCACTGGAGGCATGTGTGTGTATGTTGAAACCAACCTGTGTCCATGTCTGCTGCTGTCACTGCAAGGCCGATACAAGGCCTATCACACTGAAGACACAATAATGTCTTGTATTTAAGTTAGCCATGGAGAATATCACACCTATTTAGTGTATACTATAAGCAACTTAATTAAGTCTAGTTTTGCAGTTGTATTAATGATGACCACAAACATACCAGAAAATACAAATGTAATTGTTCTTCTCATGATTAATAACAAGTGTTAAATACTGTCAGACTCAGTGGTACTTATCTGATCAACCTTAAGGGATGAAAGTTTGGGTTACAGCCTCAACCAGTAAATAATAGGTTGCATGCAGATATTTGCAGTGGGTGCTTAAGCATCAAAACTTCTGACATGCCGTTGTCCACAAGTATCACTGCAAGGGGGCTAACCCGCACTACACTGCATCATAAACCCATTGAAAATGGTACAAATCTGTGACCATCAGATTACATACATAGGTCAAAGTCAGGGCCGGACTGGCCGTAGTGGGCTTCGGGCATTTTCCAAGTGGGCTGGAATGATGGGGGCTGGTTTTGCAGTGGTGGGGGCTGTTTTTGTTACTGGGGGCCCGTTTTGCAGCAGTGCTGCTATATCGCCCCCCTATAACAAAAGCCGTAGCACAGCGCTTCACACTAGCAGCCCCCGCCACCCTTCACCCCCTGGTCCGACTGAATTGCCAGGGCTGGTTGTGTTCGCAGTCCGGCCCTGGTCCAAGTGCATAAACCAAGTGAACTGTCACCCCGAAACTCGCTGAATTTATAGTGATCTGTGTCATGTGCCGTTACCCCAGACCCAGCAGCAGCTGCCCCTAGGGGGCACCTGGGCGTTGACTTTCTGCCGCTACTGTTGGCATATTACAGCTTTTATATGAAAACAAACGATTTCACAGATCGTTTGTAAGAATGTAAATGCTGTAATGTCAAGTTGGCAGCAGAATAAGGCTCCACTACCTGTTTAGCAAATGTGTCAGGGAGGAGCTGTTACAGCCCAGCCTAACACATACACAAAACATATCTGACATGCTGCACTAGTGTCATGCAGTGACCCATGTCAGATAATGGAGCTTCAGGGCTTGTCAATCATATGCCCAATCAGAATCTGGAACAGAGGAAAAGGTCTACCTCAGTACCTTCAACCCTATTCCAGCTTCCGATTGGGTGGAAGCTCATGGGCCTGCCTCTGGCTTCTGCAGAGAGATGGGAGTGTGGGAAAGTGTGGGCCTTCCTCCGGTAAGTTTTTTCTGAATTAAAGTTTTATTGAGTTTGTTTGTCTGTGTGCTGTGGATTGCATGTATACATATATATGAATGTATTTGTGTACGTGCCTGAAACTGTGTGTGTATGCATGCATGTCTGCTTGTGTGTGAAGTAAATGTCTGCTCTGGGGATTGGCAAGGCCAGAGGCACAGTGCTGGATCGTGCTGGTCGGCCTCACCACTTCCATAATGCACCAGCCGCCACTGCCCAGACCAACCTTAACATCTGGCCTGTTGGTGACCAACAAAGTAAAATAGCACAACTTTACTGTAGCATTTCTCTTGTCATACATTTTTCAGGGCAGAGTATTTAAAATAACACATATGTGCTAGCAAACCTAGGCTATTACCGACTTGGCCTGTCAGGACTTTACTCTTTCTGGTTCCATCCCTTTGAGCTGACTCCCAACAGCTATGACCCTAATTTGTGGGGGTCCTGAAGCATTTCTCTTCTCACTTCAAGCACTGACTGTTCTTAACACCATCATCAAAAAATATACAGTATGGCACATTTGGCATTTCAATTACTCCATATTACCTTTCATTACTCATCTCCATGTCTGTCACTTTTACAGCCATTTCATCAAACAGTGCAAGTGATACCACTATTTATTGTTAGAATGGATTGTTGTACACAGTGCTTAATTTGTAAAACAATAAGTGCCAGGGCTCGCGGCAAGAGGTCACTGAAACTTGCACCACACATTGCCCCTGCCATGCTGTCAATGATTTATTTTAGAAATCTGTTTATTGATTATTCAGAAATTGTACATTACATTATAAAATAGCATAGTGTACTGTTACAAGTAGCGCATAATCAATGTTCGTGTTAACATGCAGGGATTGTATTACAGTAGCGACCCTCAGTTCTCCCTTTCGGTGAAGGCCTCCATAGTTGCGATTGCGGCCACAGTACCCCTCTGCACCTTGATGTCGTACCCTGTATGATGGGCATACGCATTGTTGGCGCTGTTAATTTCCACTGATAGTCCCATAAACAGATCGCCAGTTCCATTATCCACAACCAAACTACATTATCGGGAAAAACAGTCTCCCCCACCACAGAACAACTAAAAAAGGAAACAACTGCAGCAGCGCCCATCATTAGTCCAAGTGTCCTCGACCCGTTTCCCATCGTGTCCCCTCCTCTCAGGCCTCGTATCCCCCTGCTCAAGGTATCGCACCTATCGTGGTGGAAGATGTTCTGTGCCTTGCCATCGTGACCAACGCTATGGTACCATGTGTCACGGAACCCTGTCCGGCAGGCCATCGCTGTGCCAGTGAGCGCAGCTTCACTTGATTACCCCCTATTGTCTTCTGTGATAGCCATTCCCATTTGCAGCATAGATTGCAACAGCTCCTCCCACTGGGACGCTATGGGCATCGACCCGAGCCCCAATGTTTCCTCCCTCTGGAGGGCTACCCCTTCCGCCTTTGCCCAGACCAGAAAGGATCCGTGCCATGCCTTCGCGTGTGGGGGGGTGTCCGCCTTCCAGCGCTTAGTAAGAAGCCGTATCGCCACCACTATCCCCAGCTCTATGAATCTGGAGGTGACTTTTGTGGAGGGCGTTCTGTGAAAAAGGTGCAGTAAATAGGTTGACTATTCAAAGGGGATATCGCGCCCTGTGCACTCGCAGAGCGCTCCCTGCACTGCCTGCCAGTAGGTGCTCAGAGTGGGGCAGCCCCATAGCATATGAATCAGACCAACATCTAGCTCTGCACAACAGGGGCAGCAGGCGTCCACGCGATGGAAGTATCTGTTAATAGACGCGGGCGTGAGGTACGCCCTATGCAAGATGAAAAATTGGATCTGGCGAAAGCGCATGTTCCTAGGAACTCTCCTCGGGCCCTGGAGTACCCTCTCCCACTCTTTGTCGGTCATGAGGCGGTCAAAGTCTGCCTCCCACTTCTCACGCAATGACACCAAGCTGAACGCAGCGTGCGTTCGCAGTGCCGCCGCAAACCACTTAACCAGGTGTCTCCCCCTTCCCATCACATGTAAGTACTGCACCACTAAATGTTGCTCCGGTTCCTCCTGTAGGTCTCCCCATCGCTCCGCCATCGTCTCCATCAGAGCCCGGTGTCGAAGAAACTGGCCCAGAGCCAGTCCCGTCCCCTCCGCTAGAGCGGAGAATGACAGGAGAGTCCCATCACTGTATAGATCCCCCAGGGTGTGGACATCAGCCACATTCCAGTCCTCTAGTTCCGGGGCCCGGAGCACCCCTCGTCCACTAGGGGAGCCCTCCAACGGGATGGCCGGTGCATAGGGAATCGTGGACCGGGTGAGACGGAGACACCGACGGTAACATTTATACGCCACCGCTAACAGCATCGGCGCAGGCCTCGCCACTCCTGCAGCTGGGTGGAAGAGCTCGAGTAAGTCAGCCAACGAAAGAGGGAGGCACGCCGCCATCGCCGTGTCCTCACAGCCTCTGTCCGCCAACCAGCGAGCTATCCACTGCAGCTGTGCTGCCAGGTAGTAATGTTCGAAACATGGCATTGCGAGTCTTCCCTGACCCACAGGAAGATACAGTTTGGGTAAAGCAACCCTGTGCCGCGCCCCATATGAAGTCTCGAAGGGATCGCGTCAGACCCGTGAAAAAAGACGCCGGGACATAGAGAGGCAGGTTGGCAAAGTAGTACAGGAGACGGGGCAGAACCACCATCTTTACCAGTGCTATTCGTCCTGTGACCGACAGGGGAAGCGTACCCCAGAACTTCATCTGAGCCCTAATCGCAGTTACAGCTCTCCCCAGATTACCCTCAAGCAGATCCGTCGGCTGGCGGTACACCTGGACGCCCAGATAGTGGAAAGTATCCGGCTGCCACTGTACCTGTACTCCCCCAAGATGATAACCAGGATCTCGGGTGTCTGCCCCGAACGCATAAAGACAGGATTTGGCGGCATTCACTCGGAGCCCCGAGAGCTCCTCAAATTTGCACAGGGTACGCTCCAGTTCAACAGGGATATCAGACACGTCCCTGATAAATACCAGCAGGTCATCCGCATATAGGGACACCTGATGCGTTGTATCGCCTAGCGGGATGCCGCTAGCTAGCTCTTTGCGAAGCAAAGCCGCCAGCGGCTCCATCGCGAGTGCGAACAGGAGGGGAGACAGTGGACACCCCTGCCTAGTGCCGCGTCCGACTGGAATGGCGTCAGATATGTACGGCCCAGTTTTTACTCTCACCGTGGGGCTCTTATATAGCAGGGCTGCAAGCTGAAGAAAGCCGAGGCCCAACCCAAAGTGGGACAGCGTCGCCACCAGGTACCCCCACTCCAGACAGTCGAAGGCTTTTTCAAGGTCCAGAACTAGACAACCCGCCCTGGGCCATCGCTGGACACTGTCCGTTGCTACACGAAAAAATCGCCGCAGGTTAAGAGAGGTACTACGTTTGGGCACAAAACCATTCTGGTCCCCATGTACCAGCGTCGGTACCACCAGTGTCAAACGCTCCGCTAATGCTTTCGCCAGGATTTTGTAATCTGTGTTGAGGAGGGCCAGTGGGCGGTAGGATCCCAGCTGAGTGGGGTCCCGTCCAGGCTTAGGCAGCGAAATCAGATATGCTTCACACATTGACTCAGGCAGAGCACCTTCCTCAAGGGCAGCCAGATAAAGGGTGTGCAGCTTGGGAATCAACGTTTCTCTATAGGCTTTGTAGGATTCCACCGGAAGCCCATCCGGGCCCGGCGCCTTCCCTGTAGCCAGAGAGGAGATTGCATCCCTAATCTCATCTACGGTGAGGGGGCATTCAAGAGATTCATGGTGTACCCTCGGGACCGCGGGTAAGCCAGCTGCTTCCAAAAACTGATCTAACTTGCGCGCTTGTCGGGCTCCCATCGAACAGTATAATTGCGTATAATGCGCCGTCAACGCCTGATGAATCTCCCATTGTGTGTATACCAACGATCCGTCGGGCCTGCATATGGCTCCTATCAGAGTGCGGGCCGTTTACTGCCGAATCAGCCAGGCCAACAGCTTTCCCGCCCTATCCGATGCAGCATGAACGCGAGCCGAGTGGGCCGCATAGTTGTGGCATCGCAGGCGTTCCAGTAGTTCAGCATGATGCGCCCGAAGCCCCAGTAAGGGGTCCGAATCTCGACCGTTGCCCTCCCCATGTAGTTCGCACGAGAGAAGGCGTGACTCCAGTTCAGCAAGGGAACTAGCAAGTTGTTTGCGGATGTTCCGTGTCGCGCCCAAACAATGCCCCCTCATGCATACTTTATGGGTATCCCATTCCAGGAACTCACTGCTTGTGGTGCCTTCGTTGAGGTTGAAAAACTGCTCAATTGCAGTGCCTAAGGAGGCGCAAAATTCCATATCCTCCAGCGCCACCGATTGGAGACGCCACGTAGGGACCGGGGGTCTGTCAAGCCTCTGGCTGAGTCCCCACATGAGGGGGTTGTGATCTGAACATGTCCGGCCCAGATATTCAGCACGGACCACCAGAGGAAGCACTGAGTGGGAGCCCACCACCCTGTCCAAACGAACATGGAGGTCGTGCACTGCCGAGTAATAAGAGTATACGCGGTCGTCCGGGTGCAGGTTGCGCCAGACATCAAGTAGAGCCCAGCGCGACATCCAGTTGGCCAAAGCCTGCGCGTTGGAGCCCACCTGTGCACCACGGAGAGGTGGGAAGGAGCGATCAAGCTGCACGTCGAGTACCGAATTAAAGTCCCCTCCCAAGAGCCAGGGCATACCTGCATATGGTGCTAGCACCGAGGACAGACTATCCAGAAAGGAAGACTGCTCGACATTCGGTGCATACAGTGAGCCCAGCAGCACCTGCTGTCCGTCAAGGCGCCCGTGCACTAAGGTGTATTTCCCGGCTGGATCAACCAATGTCTCTAGATAGGCGAACGGGGTGCCCGCCCTCACCCAGACCAATGTGCCCCTAGCATGTGCCGAGCAAGTGGTGCCAAATACCTGTCCCCTCCAACGAGCACGCAGCCGGTCTATTTCCCTCGGTGTCATGTGTGTCTCTTGAAGGAGGGCTATGGCCGCTTTGTGTCTCTGCAGGTAGGCGAATACAGAGTATCTACGCGCTGGCGTGTGCATACCTCGGACGTTCCATGTGATTACAGTTGTGTCGGCCATTTGTATCTGTCATATTCTGCATGTTTGGTGGGGCATGGGGGATCACGACCGGCTCTGAGGGTAGGGCCCCCATAAGTCGAGCTAGAGCGCTGCATAAAGAACCAACTAAACAACGAAACAATTACATGAAACCATGTATGTGAACTCAATAATGAGGCCATTATAACTGCCAGGGCAAACACCCTCTCGGGTGTTCGTCCAAACTTCAAGCTAAGGCTTATTAAGTACAACTACGCCCAATGATGGCTAGCAGGGGTAGTACGTGGTGTTGGCTGCCATACATTGCTCCCAGACCGTGGTGCCTACGCTTGCGCAGTGTAAGTGTCCTTTACAACTGGGGCTCGGCCTTGGGTGGTGGGGAACTGGAACCTACGCTGCTCAAATCCCCGGGCGCAGAGTTCACCAAATATGTCCTCCCACCCTCCTTGGGGGAGACTCCCCTGACCCCTTCTTTCTCCACCACTCCCATCAATGCACACCAGCTCACAAGCCAGACACCTGCCCACCCTCCCACCGCATTGCGCATGACAGGGTTGAGAGTCTTCAGCCAGCAGACACCAGTTCTCAGCACCGGTCTGCAGGAAAGGTGCATAGCAGCAGACACAGTCTTTGCCTCACCTACAGCTCACACGATGTGGTCAGAAGTCTGAGGAGTCACTAGTGGCATCACCTGATCATCAGAGAGCACCGTGGATGGCGATGACGGGCCACTGGTCTCCGGGTCATTTTGTGCATGTGTGTTCACATCTCTCTGGCCAATCGGAGATCTGAGTGTTGCTACTGCTGCCAGCGCTCCCTGACGTTCCAGGCGCATCCGTTCCGGACTGGGGGCTACCCCGAAGCCCACCTCCCCATCCCCACGGGGCCCTCTCCCTCTCCTCCGTCTAGGTCATCTCCATCGATGTGTGTCAGGCCCCGAATCTGGCGGTCGCTGCCCACCACCGCGTCCGGCCTCCTCCAACCAATCCCACACCTCCGATGGGGCATCAAAGAAGCGGGTTCCCTCTCTTGTGACCACTCGGAGGCGCAATGGAAACAACAGGGAGTAGAAGATTTCTAGTTCGCGCAGGCGGCGCTTCACCACCAGGTAGTTGCTCCGCCGCTTCTGTACCACTGCCGTGTAGTCCGGGAAAAGGAGCACCTGTCCACCTCCCACTGTAATGGTGCCCATCCTCCTGGTTTCGCGGAGCACCACATCTCTGTCGCGGTAGTTGAGAAGCTTAAACAAGAAGGGGCGAGGTCGGGCACCCGGCCTGGGCCTCTGTGCTGGGACTCTGTGGGCTCTTTCCACCACAAATTGTGGGGAGAGACTCTCGGGACCAAGCAGAGTTCGCAGCCATTCCTCAACGTACTGCTCCGGCTGGTGTCCTTCTTCGCCCTCCGTCAGACCCACCACACGCATATTGCTGCGTCGGGAGCACCCTTCCGCATCCTCTACCCTATCCTCCAGGACATGGAGGCGATCTATGAGGTCCTGCAGGGTGGCAGTGTGGGTGTTTACTACTGGCTGGACCTCCTGAAGGGTCTGCCGCTGTTGGGCCACCGTGTCCACCAGCTTGCGGTGGCCCGCATGAAGGAGGGTGAAGTCTACCGTGACCTTGTCTATGCGGGCCTCTAGAGAGGCTTTCGTCTGTTCCAGTGTGGATCTGATCCGCTCCACCGCAGCAAGCACCGTGTCTAGTTTCGCCGCCAGCACCCCTGCCTGTGGCGTCACACCTCCATCACTATTCTCCACCACACGGGCCGAATTTGTGGTCGGCGTCTGTCCGTCCCGCGACGCGTTCCGCAGCCGGCCCATGACCAGTTGCTGTGCTGTAGGCATCTACTGTAGGCCGTATCACCAGGAAGCCAGTCCGGGCTCGACACCCGTGGATAACTACCCCTGCGAAGGACCCCTGCCTCCGGCTATCTGCCACACTGCGGGTATGGGACTCTCAGAATGGGAAGTCAAGATCTGCTCCGGGGAGGGGGCGCACTTCTCGTCACTCCCTGACACAACAGGGTCGCAGCAGCCGCCAGCCGCCAGCCACTACTCACTCAGTGTCTTTGACTGTCTCAGCGGCCGTCCTTCTTCAGCGATAGGCATCGGCATCTCCCCAAAACCCGGACCGGTTGGCCTCCGACGGTTTATCCCGCAGCCACCGCAGTTGCGTCACCGTCTGCCACTGACCAGCGCCACCGCACCATCACCAGAGCTCCACAGCCAACTCCTCCCGAGTGGTCCCCAATGTCAACAGCGTCCGGTCTCCATACCAGATGATCGCCGGCTCCGGGTCACTGTATGTCACACCGCGTGACAGCAGCTGTGTCGTCGCCACCTCACTCCAGTGGCTACTGCGGGCACATAAAGTCCAAGCGCCACCTTCACAGCCTTTGTCTCCGCCTTTGCAGTTCGCCCAACATCGCACCAGCGCATTTGCCAGATTTCGCTCTATTCTCGGGGGCCCAAAGTAGTGAGCAGTCAGGTAGGCCTCTCCAGCATGAGTCGTCCCTGTCCGCAACTCCAAATCTCCCGGTCCGCCACTGCCCTGGTGTACCTTCCAGGGGGGTGTCACTACCCTATTATCCCCATAACGTGCCGGGCGTCAGGGACAGGCCCCCACAGCTCCTCACTGGTCTACGGCCAGGATCACCCCACGGGGCTGCCCCTTCCTCAGCGCCGCCTACAGATCCTCACCAGCTCCGCTGTTCCTCCGCGAGAGAGACCGGGCCGAGTCCGGGAAATCTTCAATGTGTGTCTCGCCTCCAGCCTTAAGTCCAGACAGGTCTCGCTTCCAAAGCGCCACATAGAGAGGCGCCAACTGCGACCAGCCGCACGCGCCCCCAGCACCACAGCCACCGCGGCCTTGGGCCCTCGTGGCAAGCCGCGGACTCAATTTGTTGGCGCAGCCAGCTGCCGCACTCACATCGCTTGCTGCGTTCTCTGGTCACAGACGTTTCCCAGAGCCGCTGGAACTCTCAGCAGCGGCGGCCCTCAGATTTTGCACTGCTATGCCTGGGGAGTCTCAAGCTTTGCCCCCACTAATTTCCGATGCCCAGCAATAGCCCAGTCAGGAGAAAGTGCCAGGATAACGGCACCGATCGGCCAGAGACTCACTCACTCGCGGCCATTTCGTTCGCGCGCCAAGCCACGCCCCCTGCCATGCTGTCAATTATAATAACAACACAACTACTAACCATCACACTCTGACAAGTGTGACAATTCGGACTATTTCAGGCCCCCAAAGTTATAAGAATGGCTTGGGCGGCGGGTAGTAGTCATTTATAATGAATATAGCATTAATAATTAACTGTTGTTGTGATCATCGCTACATTACCTACAGAGCGCCACCTTGTGACAGGATGTCACAAGTGCCGGTGCTGACAATAAATGTGCCAGTGCAGAGCACCGGAAATCACCGGCTCAAATTAAGCACTGGGTTGTACATTAGGAAACTTAATTTGACATCCTATGGAAGTGAAAACCCCTTTTTTACAGCACAGAACTCTTTCAAAATAACTCGCACCCATGTGGGACTTCTGGTCAACTAAAACAAGCAAACAGGTCCGACATTCATAATTGTAAAACTTTTGCTGTTACATGCATATATGAAATAAAAATGAATAGTTTAGGAGTAAAAACATATATACGAGAGATTAGACCAAAAGGTCTTCCATTGAATACGCCACGTTTTTTCGTTAGAGTTGTACAGTGATCTTGCAAAATGCTCCCATTCACAGCGCAAGAGAGCTATGACTAAAGTGGGCTGACACATTGCCTCATGCTGTATGAGTGGTGGGCAGGAGCAAAACGTGAATGACAGTTTCACAGAACAATGGATGTATATATATTATTTTCATCTAGGTTTTTTGGGGGTTTTTTTTGACAAGGCAGCCAAAACTCCTAAAGCTGTCTTTAGGCCAGACCAAAAAATAATGTTCATATACGTTCAGCTCTTGGCCCCTCTGTTGGCAGGACTTCCACCGAGTCAGTCATCTGCTTACATCATGGCCGGGGCCACAGGAATTATGCGATTGTGCGGCTGTGGCCATTTTCTCATAATTACAGATTTCCTACATTTGCCTCATAATCCATCATCTGCCGCATAATCTGAAGATTTTAACAAAAAAAGTTTCAAGTTCAAGTGGTTCAAAGGTTACTAAAAATGCAATGACACGTTGCCGCAGAGTGGAAGGCCATTTACAAAGCTGGACTGGTCACCTTTCTTTTGCATATTGTTATGTTTGGATGTTAAACTGGTACTAATGGGGTGCAACCAATGCCCACAGAGCGTTACCAACTTTAAAAATGATGAGACATTGCAGTAATGTTACTGCAAAATGTGGTGCATTATGTCGCATAATTTTCCTTTTCTTGCCACATCATTTACTCAACCCTGCCGCATGATTTGACCCTTTCTGCCACATAATTTCAGTGGCCCTGATCATGGCGCATCATTGTTGCAGGCTGCCTCTCGCTGTGAACCAGAGACTGGCAGCACATTCCGCACATTTTACCCAGGCGTGGAAGAAGCAGTCCTTTCGGGAGCAGCTCGGGTGGTCGCTGACCTATGTAAGATGGATGTCGGTCAGCAGTCAGGAGGTGAATGCCGTTTGATCCCGTGCCAAGGCGCTGAGTCTCTCCGCCTGTTCTTATTTAAATGCCACCCAAGTTCTGGTGTAAATTCAAAGCTAACAAGCCATGGTGTCCAGAGACCTCAAGTCGATCTTTGTCAGGCGTGTCTAATCCAGTCTTGCTTTATGCTTGCCTTCAGGTTTTGTGGTGATGGATTTACAACTGGAAACAAAACAAACTACACGTACAAAAATGCAAAGAAATACCCAGACCTGATGAAGTCCTCAAGCATGAGGCAAACCGAGATATCTCCATTTCTCCCAGGCTCCTGGCTGCTGTAGGGAGGTCCCACGCTTTGTTGTTGACGATGAAAAGCCAGGACCTCTAGAATTATGTGATGCTACACAGGCGCGCAACACCCATTGGGCTCACCGGGCTTCAGCCCCCCCCCCCGTCATGTTTGTCAGCCCGGCTGAGACAGCCTTGCGGGCTGGCGTCCGTCTAATTGCAGCCGCACCCGAGTACTTCACAGGTCTTTAAAAGACCATTTACTCGTTAATGAGGCTTTTGTTGTGTTTTCACCCCTTCTTACAGCCACTCTGCCTATGGCTGGAAGACTTAGCCCCCTCCGAAATCTTTTTCAGCCCCCCCCCGAAATTTGACTTTAGTTGCCCGCCTGATGCTACAGCTGCAGAGATCTGTGCATAATAACGCATTTACTTCACATAGCAAAATAATCCTCATTTGCTGCATAATTTGCGGATTTCAATATAAAACATTGTTTCTAGGTCTAAGATCAAAAGTTACTTTAAGAGGTGCCGCAAGTGGTGATGCACTGTCCTATCACCTTTCCAAATGTTAATTAAATCCTTTGTAGTTGTTGATTGCTTTATTATGATATTAAATGGGTACTAATAAGGTGAAACTTTTGGCCAGGTCGAATTATTGTCCTAAAATGATGAAATAGTAAAATAATAGTGCAACAGGGTGTGCTGCATTATGCTGCATAGTTTACATTTTCTTGTCACATAATTTAGTTAACCTTGCACATTAATTTGACCCTCCATTGCTGCATAATTCTAGTGGCCCTTGTAGAGCGTTCTATTGCCTGCTTACATCCAGGGGCTTCTTGGCGCCATTGGAAGCCGCCACAGAGCTGTACCAAGTGCTGGCTGCTAACAGCCAGCTTTAGATGCTTGTAACGAAAATGGAGTTGGTTGTTGGTTACAGGAAGGCACAGAATGGGGCAATGGTTCAAAGAGAGGGGTCAGAACTGATAAGGAGCCACCATCTTGGAACTGAGCCATAAACAGTACGCGCATAATGACAAAGGACTGAAATCCCTACCTAGAAAAGGAAAGACGTGTAGCCTTCAGGAAGGATGGAATCATTCTGTAAGTAATTTGAATTGCACCTGTTTTTTATGTGTAAACTATCAATAGCCGAGTTACAGAACGTATTTTGGTCTTGATGTATGTCAGCAATGCATATTTTTGCCACATGGCTTTAAGAAGTGCAATCAAATTCTCCAGTTTACATTAGACACGTCTCTGTAATATGGTCCTTAATCTAAATGGGTTCAGTCTGCGTGAACCAACACTACAACTCTCAGAAAGAATTAGTATGTGAAGCGAAAGTCCATAAGGCAAATACGGGCCCAGATTTACAAAGAACTAACACAGCATAGCGAAGCAAGTAAAGTTGCAGCGTTACGTAGTGTGAAAGGTAGGGAGCAGAACCGCAACACATCTGATAAGATGTGGCGCTGTTGTCTCTCCCTGCGCTGGCGCACTTTTGGCTGCCATGCAGTAATGCACACACCATTGAGCCATAGTGCAAGGGTGTCTGTGTTGTCTGAAGCATTATTTTTGTACTAGAAGTGATACCCTCCAGTACAAAAAGTTTGGGACTGACTTACAAGCCCCTGGCACCACTGGTGCGCCACTTTTTATGTGATAAAAAGTGACGCATCGGCGGCGCAAGGGGCTTGAAAATTAGCCCCCGTGTTTTAAGGCTGTCTCACCTGGTATGTGTGCAATACAATGCAGCACACATCCAAAGTGAGAAAAACAAGGAGACATTAAAATATTTCTCCCCATTGCGCCTACCTCAAGTACGCATAGGAATTTAGTGCAAAGCCCTGTCTACAATTCGTTGTAGATATAGATTTGCATCGAACCCATCGGTGGTTGCACAGGAATGCCCATGCACCAACCAGGGAGTGCTCCCTTGATGCAAAGTAAAGCAAGGGAGCTTATTGAACACATTTGCGTTACTGTCCAAAGCAAATCTTAATTTATGCTGGATAATAAATCCCACCTGAGCACTTTGCTTCGCTTTTGCATTAGAAAAGTAAGAAAAACCTGACGCAAAGTGTTTGTGGATCGGGGCCTCGATATCTATGAGGATATGCATAAATCTGCTATCCTATTCGCAAGTTGTTGAAGAGGCTTTTGCAGCTGGTGCAAATTCACAAACCTGGGCTACCATTCGATTATAGAGGTAAGCTGGCATGTTGCTGAAGAGCAACAAATAGGCCTAGAGTGGACCTATAAACCACTTTAACAGGTTGAGAGACATAAAGAAATATAAAATTTGAGAGCATCTGAGGGCCATGATGACCACTTGAGTAGCCCATTTCTTTATCTCCTGTTCATATCACATGCCCTACATTGTTGCTGATATGACAGTTGCAGGTATTCTGCTCTAGAACAGAACTATGCTTGGGAACATGGAACATCATGTAGGGACTGAGTCATCCTACTACCTCGGTATCCATGAGCCCGGGTCCAACTATCTATAGTGCCTCACTTGCTCTCCTAACCATACCAGAGAAACTAGTGAGTTGACACCCCCATAACACAACCCTCTCGACCCTCTCAGGGATCGCGGTAGCAGGACACACCCTTTCGCTCTCTCACTCGTACTTATCCACAATAAGGTAACTACGAGACACGAAAGAAGTTTAGAATGTTTATTCAAAATATCATGCTCTGAAATGCAGTATAAGTACCACAATTCTAAAACAAATGCATAATAAAAATATTGTTAGCATGTTTAATAACCCATATACCATGCCAAGTGCTGCCATCTGGTTGATCCAGACACAGCCAGGCTTATTTACACCATGGCCCTAGGGGGACTTGAACAATTGGTCTCCTCCCCCACTCACACGAAAGCACATACCCTTGACGGGATTTTTTCAAATAACTATGACCTAGGTAACATTTCCGTCCTCCCTATTACCTGGTCTGACCATTTTGTTGTTATTTTTGATCTTAAGTATGCTATGAGGGGACCTACCGTCCCTAAACATAAGAAGGAGATTGCGATTAGGGCTTGGAGTAAAATCGATGCCAAACATCTTGATTGTTCCCTCTTGGACTCAATGTCTACATTTTCGCATGATCCTGAAGTAGCAACGGGTTTGTACAACAGTTGGCTAAAAAAAGCATGTTTTTACGCAGCACCCCCCAGAAAACTGATCCCGAGAAGGGTCCTACCCACCGCTCCTTGGTATTCAGGAGAGCTCAGGGAGATCAAATTAGTATGTAAATGGGCCGAAAGGTCCTGGCGTAAAAACTATGCTACAGCTGATAAATTAGTGTTTAAATCAGCAATCGTGAATTATAAGCAATCCCTCTTGCTAGCTAAGAAAGAATATTTCTCCTCTCAAATTATGAAAGCGAAATCTGATACAAAGGAGCTTTTTAGAACTGTTATTAAACTATCCAACCCCAGGACACCTAATGTATCTATTAGCCCTGATTTTTGTAACACTGTTTCCGTTTTCTTTAAGTCTAAAGTGGAAACTATTTTTTCCTCCCTGTCAGACTTGGTTAACAAAAATAATAATGATCCTATCACCAATTTCTCCCCTCCTCCGGTCGGCATCCTGGATCATTATCTTCCGCTGGACATAGAGGACACGATGAAAATTATGAACAATACAAAATCAGGGTCTCTGAGTGATCCCTGTCCTACTTGGATCATTAAGCAGATTGCAGACACTACCTCTAGGGTTTTAACCCCTCTATTTAATGATGTATTTCTCACTGGAATTTTTCCTAGCTCTTGGAAAAAAGCCTCAGTGCTTCCACTATTAAAAAAAAAATCGCTTGATCCCAAAGATCCATCCAATTATCGTCCCATTTCCAGACTTCCCCTACCAGCTAAAATGTCGAGAAAGCCATTAACAGTCAACTTAGCGATTTTTTTCTGTCCAACAATTCCCTTGATCACTCTCAATTTGGCTTCAGAGCTTATCATAGCACTGAACTGGCACTTCTCAAATCTACTGAGGAGATTCGGGAGGCATTGGACAAAGGAGGGAACGCGATGCTGATCCTTTTAGACCTATCCGCGGCCTTTGATGCCGTGCATCATAAGGTTTTGCTAAATCGGTTGTCAGAGATTGGGATAGGAGGACAAGCTTGGAATTTGCTAGCTTCCTTCCTGAAGGATAGATCACAAATAGTCGAACTTAACGGCGACTCCTCTGATCCTTTTTTTCTGCCATGCGGGGTGCCACAGGGCTCATCCCTCAGCCCTACACTTTTTAATATTTATGTGGCACCCCTGGCTGGCATTATCAGATCCTTTGGGTTTCAGCTCACTTCCTACGCAGACGACACGCAAATTGTGTTGTCTGTGATGGAAGGAGCCGAAAAGGAAACGGGCATCCGTTTCTCCGAATGCATGGTGTCCATCTCCAAGTGGATGTCTGCTAATTGCCTCAAGCTTAACTCTGCTAAAACAGAAGTGATGCGTTTTGGCAAATATCCTCGGATGTGGACACCTGATTGGTGGCCTGACTCGCTTGGTCTCTGCCCCACACCCTGTAGTAAAGCTAAAAACTTGGGAGTTGTGATGGATGTTAAACTTAATATGGGGGACCAGGTGAGCAGGGTCGCTTCTGGATGTGCCTTGGTTCTCAGAATGATCAGAAAAATCAGGACATATATCCGAAGGGTGTCTCCGCACGGTGGTGACTGCTCTCATATTATCGCGTCTTGACTATTGCAATGGCCTTTATGTCAATCTGCAACTTCAACATCAAAATAGGTTACAGGTCATTCAAAATGCCGCGGTCAGGCTCCTGACCCAGACGCCCAGGAATGTGTCGGTCAAAGGAGATTTGAAGAAACTACACTGGCTTCCCATCCATCTGAGAGTTCGTTTTAAAGCAGCGTGCATAGTGTTCAGAGCCTTGAACAGGAATGGACCAAAGTTTTTCACAGATAAGTTTTCCTGGTACACCCCCGGCCGAATGCTTAGATCTGCCGGGGCTAAGCTAGTGAAAACTTCCTGCATTAAAAAGGTTAACTAGGGAGGAAGGAGTTTTGTTTATGGAGCTTCAAAAATCTGGAACGAACTTCCCTTTAAGCTGAGAAATGCCTCTGATCTCGGTCTTTTCAGGAAAAATCTTAAAACATGGTTTTTCTCTTAGTTTTAGTTCTCTCAGTGTAAGGTTATCGGTGCTCAGTGCCAGGACACCGTAAGGTAATCGTGCGCTTTATAAACTTTAATAATATAACATAACATCTTATAAAACAGAGTAATCTAACCCCCTCACCCCTGTGAGTAAAGCAAAATGATTATATAAAAAATCTCTGGGATTATCGGCTGACCTGGTCCCTTATCATACACAAATGAATGTGCTACATCACAGCAGGCGCAGTGTAGTGCTCATGTCTCAGAACTCTTGTTCTGTTGTTTGTTTATGGCTCATGTACTCATCTATATGCTAAGACATGTATGCACATAAACAACAGCTGCATTCTTGTGATACGTCTAGGAGCTAGTGCCTGGCCAGAAAGAGTAACAAGGGGCACTGTTGTTTGACCTCGTGAGTGGTGCTCAGACTAAATCCCAGGAAAAGAACAGAACGTGAAAACATATCCAGGTTCCGTGTGAAAGTACAATGTGGCACAATAGCAAGCGTGTTTATATAGTAACGCGTGGAAAGGAAAATGAAGCTTACAATGTGCTCAGTTAGGCTAACACAGAGAAAACTACAATGGGCCATGCACACAGCACACAACAAGACCACTGTTTATCAGGAAGGAGACATGAGAGTCTAAGTCCATGCCCAATTCACAGTGGTATAGAAAAGTCTGTACAAAGTGCACTGAACAGGAGGAAGTCAGGGACATAACAGTGGCCCCCACAGCTCTGCATGTGGGGGTCGAGGTCACAGGGGGCCCAGAGTTTCTTGTTTTGGAGGGGCCCCCTGACCTCTAAGCCACACCATTGTGTGCCTTGCAGAATGTGTGCAATGGCATGGAATAAGAAATAGTCAAACGCTCAAAAAAGCCACTGTCCTTTACCGAGCAGGCCCCGGCAGTGTGTGTGTGGGGGGGGGGGGGATCGTTCAGGGGGCCCCTTTGAGCCCTTTCTGCAGGGGGCCCCCATAATTATGTGTTGCACCACTGGAGAAAGTGCATCCTTCTGTCTATGTGACTATTCGCGTGCGTTAACCTGTTGGTCAGACGCAAAACATGCAAGTCACAATGCCTGTGTTGTTCTTAAACTTACATACAACTGATTTCCTAACCCTGAACACGGGGTTAAAAATATTGTGGAATTTTTTGTGTGGTTTTGTTGTTTTTACCGCTTTGACTTTTACTGCATAACCCTTTGTTTAGCGCGATGTGAAAAAATGGACACGGATTTCAGTGGTGAAAATCCTGTCTGCCATTTACCAAGACCCTTTAGATAGCTTTTCGAGGCAGCCCACATGCTCTGCACGGAAATATTTTCTTTGGATTACTGCAAGCTACTGGGTATTTTTTTATAGTGAGAGGAAAATCCGTGCGCCTCTCGGCTCGTGGCGTTCTTTCTACTCTAAGCACTCGAGAAAGCCCTAGAAACCGTAACTGTAAACAGGGCCACAACAGGAGGGAAGGCGGACTCACTTTCAGATGTCACTGAACAAAGTATTACTGTAGCTTTCCGCGGCTGCCAGGAGTAAACAGCTCGAGGGCGGCCTGGGCACAGCGTGCAGCTTGGCGCAGCTCCCGGCCTGCTTTGCATACAGCTGGAAATGTTTTCTGGGGTTGTCCCAGGGAAGGGAAGGGTTTCAAGAGGTAGGAAACATTTCAAGTACAGAGAAAAGGCTTCGGGGAATTAAGTCCTTATTTATTTATTTTCCACGTCGTGTCTAATGCTAATAAATACGCCCCAGGCACTTTACAAAATTCTGTAAATGTTCATATTTACTACTAACCTTGGGTTCTGGAGCAGTCTGCTGCCTGGCACAAACAGTTTCAGCGCCTCGTCGAGAGTAGTAAGCACTATATAAATTCAATTGCAATGCAATACAGTATAATATTTCCTCCTAATAATGAAGCCTGGGCTAATTTGCAATGTGTTTTTTTCTTCATGACCCTTTTCAAAGAACCATAGTTTGCCAAGGACTTTTGCTTTTGAAATCAGCACGAAGTTATGATCAGGTACCTGGCTTAGTCAGTAAGATTAAGGTGGGGGAGGGTGAATCTCAAATTTCTCAACTAAAAAAAGCATTGGGTTGCAGGGTGAGCTGACCAAGGTTCAGGATGGACAAACAGGGTCAGAATTGATTTGCATTAGGTGGGCATCTGTCTAGAGTGGCACAGTGGCCAAAAATGCTACCCTGGGATATTGCCACTGGTTAGACTATTTGCCCCTTTTGAGTGTTTGATTGCTGGTAGTATGCCTGAAAACTTAAGGCTGGCACAGATTCCCAAGCCTACTTACCACCAATGTTTGTGAATTTCAAAAAGTAGTACACTTACACACATTCAAGGAGTACTTCTGTTGGTGCAGATTTACTATCTTGTTTGTGAGCCGGTCACTAGATCCATTTATGTTTCTTCTCCAAAATATGAACAAGTTAAAAGCTATAAGCAAAACGAGAATGACGCGAAACGCTGACACAGACATAGCAAACCCGATTCAGGGTCCCGAGACCCATCTACCAAGCCAAGCATGCTTTCAGGGGTGTCACACTATTAACACCCTGATAATGCTTCACCAATGCCCATCCCATCTGGGCTTTGAAGCTCTCCCTGAGAACTCATGACTTCGGTCATGCACAACACAATGGCCTGATGTCCCTGCCTTAGGATCACTTAATTTAAATGTATTTTCACTGTACATACCCTTCTTCATCTCTGATACGAGAAGCCTTGATGGTACAGTTGGCAAATCAGTGCATGTAGGCAGGGATTCATGTTTCCAATCCTTGCCTTTCAGGGATCATTTAACATGTGACTGACGGTCCCCTGTACTAAGCCTTAAGGGGCTGATTATGATGGAGGGCAGACCACCACTGACAGCAGTTGGTAGCAGTCGGACCTCCGACAGCCCCACAGTCCGACCGCCGGATTACAATACCAGCTATCGGACCCACATCGGTCGGGGGGAAGGCCGCTGCCTCCGCCAGGATTCTTAGTCCTGACGAGGTGGCGGTCAGATTCATGGTCCCGATTGTCAGTGGTGCCGAGGCAGGCACCGCCATCGGGATTACGATATCCATTTCCGATAGCCTATTCATGGCGGGAACACCGCCATGAATAGGCTGTCAGAAATTGAATTTGGGGGCCCCAAACAAGGTCCGTCCATCGTGGGCCACTGGAAAGAGGCCATCGTGTCACATGTTGTGCCCCATTCACCTCCATGCACCGTGTGCCATGCACCACACAGTGCATGGCACCCGGTCCATGGACGTGCAGGAAGTGCTCCTTTTCACAGTGGCTTGTGCTGCGGACCATTTCCTTGGCAGCAGCACAAGCCGCAGTGAAAAGGAGCACTTAGCGACTGACAGCCTGGAGGTGGCACCATATGCAGCGGTCTGACTGCCGCCTGCTTGTCAGGTGGTGTGCTGACCACCATGATAGCGGGCAGCAGTCCAACCGCCCACTTTTGTAATGAGGGCCTACGTTTCAGATAGAGGTGGGTGATCCAGCAAATGAATTGTGCGAGCCGAGCCAGATCCCACCCAAAGGTCTAGATTGGCTCTAAGAATCCATACATGAGCGAAGCCATGAAACAGTTTGGCATGTCTACCGTGAGGCCAACATAATGTAAAATATAATACAGTCTCTTCAAAATAAAAAAAAAGTGCATTTCTTTAACACGAGGAAATATTTCACCTTGGAATAAATCACTTCATAGACACATATTTATAAAAAAGTGATCATTTTTAAACGTGAACATAGAAACATCAATGGCTCCCCACCCCCGCGACAATGCTATTTGTGAACTAAGAGGGAAGTCAGTGGTCATGTAAATCCTAAATGAGGTCTAGATTCTTATTCTAGCTGGAGCAACATTATAGGCTATTAAATCAAGCATAAAAGGTGTCTGTACAGCACACATTCTAAACTCAAGTGTGAAAAAGTGCTCTCACAGGAAAATAAAGAAAAAGAAGGCGCTGTGAAATAAAACGTTTGCCAAAATTTGGACAAGGAGAGAAGCCGGTATTGATTGCAGGTTATCTGGTTTCACATTTGAAATTCAGCCACCAAATGTATCCTTCTCTGTCTCACCTATTTTACATCACAGTTCTGTATTTTATTCTAGGTGCACAATGAGAAAAACCAACAGAGACAGAGCAGACCCGTCTCAGGGCCCGCAGACCCAACTACCATGCCAAAAATGCATTTATTTGGGGAGTGTCACACCCCAAACACCTTCCGTGAAGCTACGCCCCTGGTTATAATGTGACAGTGTAAGTCATATATCCTTGTTTAACACAAAAATGGTTCTGCTGCAGAAGATATACTTTACAGAAAACTCTTACTGGCTCATTTAGGGGTTATATTTTTAGAAGGAAAAGTGCTGAAAGTTCCATCATGTTGACTTACCATAATGGCCATGCGGTCACTTTTTTTTAAGTCTCGCCTCCTAGACAGCATACGCACTCTCTGTTGTGAGACATATTGTTGGCGTACAGTGGACTTATATCCCACCTATTTCTTGCCAATGGTTGTTGTCATTGCCAATCACAGTTGCTTGCTTCTTATTGATCAGCTTTTTGGGCCTTCCTTCCTCTTCTTGTGTTTGTCTGTCTCTGGAGCATGGACACCTTACTGCGTCATTCGACTACTCGCCTTTTAGGTGCAACTATTATCTTTCTGTTCAACCAGTTTGAAAAAGTGCATGTGTTTGTCAACCGTCTTCCTCGTGTGCTCCTCTCCCCCTGCCCATGCTCTGTGTTCCTTTATCTTGCTAGTGTGTTTCTCCTCCACTCCACCTTTTATTCTTGCCCGCATGCTTTATCCAGCTACAGCTTCACATAGCCGTCTTTAACCTGTTTGATGCACCAACCCGTGCCCCGTTTTGCTTCCTCACCTGTGCTCCCTGTTTTGCTTACACCCTCCACCAACTTTGCTTCGATTCTTCCAACTCTCATCTCCTGTGCTATTTCCGCCCCACCGACAGCTCCTGTGTTGCTTCCACCCTTTGTGTTGCTTCCCCCACTGTTGCTTTCCCTCACCTGCTTAAAATTAAGTCTTTCATGCTTTTTTTTGTCTATTTAGTCCTAGGCACTGCCTAAAACCAGACACATCATTTTGTAGGCCTGCACATTGGGTGTGATACCTATTAAAGTGATGGATAGAAAGCATTTTTTTTCATGATTTAGCCATGCAGCACAGCTTCAAGGATGCTGTGTCGCATGGCTAAAACCATTGGCAATTAAAATAGGTCACAAAGAGATCTTTTGGCCTTCCCAATGTCTGTTTCTCTATGGGGGTTACCACCATGTAGGCAGAAGCCGTTAAAGTGAAACAAAACTAAGAGCCAGCCAAAAATCCTTGAAATGTGGCAGGCTGGCTGCATATGGGCAACTAGTGGAGGTAGCTGTGCAGCCCCAACATTACGTCAGCCTTCATGCAGAGCTTCAGTGGCCATATTGCTGCCTTCACTTCCACAGAGCCTTGTGCTTAAAAATGCGCAAAATGCAAACACGCAAAGAAAATATATGCATATATTTTTTCATTATGATGCAATTATGCAAGTAGTGTGAATTGGCCGGGTTCTGCTAGCATTAAACTTATATTTTGATGTGGAGAAAAACTTTGCTAGGACATAAGTGAAGCAAAACCTGAAAACCTCACAAACTGCACAATGGGTGAGTTTTGGGTACTTTGCAAAACTAGAAGGGTAACATTTTTTTATATCCTTCGTAATACAGTAACGATATTACTGGGTTACTCTGATTTCACCTGCTCCAACTGTAGACAGATAACAACACTGGCTTATGTCGAGGTAACCTGGTGAGGTGGCTCATTGGGTTAATATTTCAGATGCAGGAATCTGTACCAAACCTATAGGTTCAAGATTTTAATTACAAGGTAAATGCTCAGGCTTTCATCATTCTACTTTAAATAAAACAAGCCCCATTGAGCTGCGTCTCTAAAAATCTATAAACTGCAAGATTGTTATGGTAACAATTGTTATTTACGTAAATACGCTCTTTTTATGAAGGGTTTTGCCAAGGATCACTTAAAGTAGTTATTTTGTGTGAGTAAGAATTAGGACTCCCGTGTTCTGGTTCCAGGATCAACTATTTGTAAATAAACCACATCTAAGCTCTCCGTCCTCAGTGAAAGTAGAATTACTTATTCCAAAATAGCTACTGCCGCTTTAGCTCAGGACTCCAGGGACCAGAAATCCTTGCGGGAGGGAGGGTGTCACACCTGCATTCTTTGCGCCAAACAGATGCTTTAACCCCTTCGACGCGCATGACGGAACGGTTCCGTCATGCACGTCGGTTGCGCTGTGCACATGACGGAACCGTTCCGTCATGGCCCCGCCCGCGCACGGAATCTTCAGCGTGGCGCGGAAATCCGCGCCGCGCTGAAGAGGCTAAGGACTGTTACAGCCCTGCAGTGAGGGACGCATAGCTGTAGCCGCTTTGGCTCCGGACTCAAGGGGCCAGAAACTCGTGCAGCAGGGAGGTTGCTACCCCCGCATTCTTTGCAGCACACAGGTGCGTTAAACACTGTTACAGCCAGTGGTCAAAGTGGGGAAAAAAAAATGTAGGGGAACTGTGGGCGGAGAATCAGAGGGCGGGAATAACCCGAGAATGGGGTCAGTGGGCGGAGTTAGAGGTGTGGCCAGGATTGGCAAAACATCCCAATCTTTATTATTTGTTTGGCATTTCACTGACCAGTTACAGCTTATTATGTTTTGTAATTCAACCAATGGTTACACATGATTATTTAAAGATTAATATGAGTTATTGACATTAAAATAAATTCACAAAGAGGGATATGTTTCTAATCACAGAATGTCCCAAATAGGCTTAAAAATGGAAGCACAAGCCATTTATTTCTGAGCCATGTATTTTCTGCCATCAGCAATATACACAGCGACAATCAATTTTATGTGTGTAAATCACTGTATAGGAAATGTTACATAAGACAAAGGACTACAAGATGTAGGAGTCACATGTCAACCATATTAGTAGGCAGTATAGTTTAATAGTGATTGATCTGGAGAAACAAAAACTCAGAATTAAAAACTTACTACCATGATTGGGGGTCACTTTAATAATCATGATTGATTTCTACCCAAATGAACACTTTTTGCAACATCAGGATAATCAAAGGCTTAGGGAAAAAAACATAAAGCTCTACTTTACACCTTGCAGTTTGTATGCAGCTCTAAGATGAAAGTTAATAGCTCACTGTTATTTGTTAGGATTTTTACTTATAAACTGCAAGTAGCAAAAGGATCTTACTGACAAAAGCAGTAACCCGCTGACCTATTTACAATATGTGCACTTTTTGATGGGCATGGTACATTTTCTTTGCAGCAGGCACATTAACCCTCTGCGCGATCTTTCCCTGAGTCAAAACTTCCACTAGACAAAACTCCGATCTCTCTCTCAGAAGTTTATTCGCCGGAGTTATCATGACATTTTTATTATTGCCGAAAATTGCTGTAGGCCAGGAAGGAGGCAGCAAGTGCTTTTAAAACCATAATTTACAACGCCCCCAATCAAAGTCAGCACCCGTTGCAGTCACACCAGTCGCACCACCCTTGAGCCAGCTCTTCTCAGGGGTCCTGTGACCTCAGTGACAGTCACTGTTGCTCTAGGGTCTGCTACTTCGTAGGCCTGCCCGCAAAACTGGAGATGAACTTCAGTATGGATTGTGGTGGGCAAGCCTTCAAGGTGAACCCACACTTGCCACTGCTAGGGTCCACCTACTGGTGCTAAGACACCAGGGCTTTTCCGGTTTTGCAAGGCCTTCTAAGGTCTAGCATGGCAATGTGCTCCCTCAGGAGAGTGGTCTGGGGGAATGTTCATGAAGGCTGAACCTGGTTCCCTAGTTCTAAATTCGGCAGCTCTGCCCCCAGTGCTACTTCCGCTCCCTCACTGAACACCGTACTGCCCCACTGAGAGAAATTCACACTGCCTTCAACTACAATCCAATTTGACCTGCTATAAACAACTGGATGCGACTCAATTCAAATTACGCACTCGGCAAGAGCAATATGCTGCCTAAAGGAAAAAGTAACAACATCCTGGAAAAAGCAAACACTCATAGGGAATGAAAGATTAAATAAAGCATGTGAAAGGTAAGCAGAAACAACATGGTGAACTTAACGCTTTTACATTTATGCAGAAATCAACGAGTATTTTTGCCTGAAAACTACTGGGTCCTTTCTTTGCCTGAAAACTACAGGGCCCAGAAAGGACCTATTTCAATGTCCACTACTTATATGCTTACAAGACGTAAGCTGTATGGTTTAAAAAGACCACGGGCATATTATCAAGGACGGCGTTAAAAATTATCGCCGGTTTAGCGGCAGAAAACTGCGGCTAAAGCTGCGATAATGGGCTTGATAATATGCCCTTCCAATAGAAGCCCATGTTCTGGTGTGAACCTGGGCTTCTATTGGAATTCTCTAGGGCATAATATCAAGCCCATTATCACCACTGTAGCTGCAGTTTTCTGCCGCTAAATCGGCGATAATTTGAATGCCGTCCTTGATAACATGCCCCCCAATTCGTTAACACAAAGCCGCCGTACACATTTTGTTTTCCAATCTACTCATCAACCAGGTATTGCAGTACCTCCAGGTTTGACGCACTTCCCCACCGGGGAAAACAGTGCTTCACTGGCAAACTCAGTAAAGTTACACTGTCAAAGCCCACACGAAGGGGGCTCAAGGAACACTGCCAAGCCGCGCTCGAGCGCGCGGTGCCGGGAAGGAACTACAAATCCCATGAGCCTTGGCGAATCCCTGACGGCGGTGACGTCAGGACGTACGCGCAAGGTGCGCACAAAGAGGTTCCGGGGCACTGTGCGAGTGCCGCTTACTCTATATCGAGAGCTGCGCTGGACGTCGCGGAGGCTGGTAAGGGTGCTCTGAGCACCACGCTAATTTCTCTGCAGTCTTGCTCAGCTTTGTTACTGGTAGCGAGTGAAGGGGGGCAGCCTTTTTTCGCCCCTTCAGGAATGAGACCCGGATCGAGTGTCTCATTGTGATGTTTCCCGTTGGAGTCTATGGTCTATAGACTCAAGACTTACCCCGTTCAACCTGCTGATCAAACCTTAAGGACCAGTAGAGGCTGATGACGGGAGATCTTTTGTGAATGAATTCCTGGGTGCATTCTTCCTTCGTTGGTGAACTCTGAGGCAGAAGTTCATGTGGGGAAGAGGGGCACCATTAGTAAGCTTGTTTGCAGTACTCCGTATAAAACCACGCTGGGTACTGAATTGCTAAAACACTGCGCTGCTACGACTTATTGTTTGTCTTACCATACCATTTGAAGTGATTTGACTTATAGCACTACACGAGTAAGTGCCAGAACTTTCCTAAGATCGTTGTGGTTGAAGCTGATGTTTTCTGAATGGCATAAAGCACTGTGATGGAACCTAGTCACTGTCTCATGAACTAATGCAGATGTGTGTCCGAATTACACGTGCCTAATACCTAATTATGGAATGATAAAGACCTACGGAATTATACTGATTTTTCTTTTCTCATATTATGTAGCAGGGGTTCCGAGAGTGAGAAGGAGGTCGGCTCTTCCTCTCCCCTGTCTTCTCCATATTCTTTATCTCCAGGGTAAGGGTCTTCCTGGCGATAGGGTGCTGTGAGGTCAGCGAGGGGTAAGGGTATTCAAGCTAATACTGCATCCTCTTTTACTCTAGATCGCTGAGAGTACGTCCTTAAGTGTTGTGGGTCCACTGTCCGACGCTGTGTGTTTTCTTCCTTTACAGGTACCGTTCTTTTCCCTAATATTGGGTGGAGAAGGGTAGAGTAGGAAGGAAGATAGGCAGGGAGTTACTGATTGCTGTCTCATTCTGTCTCCACAGGTCTCCCTCCCTGCTGTCCCCATCCTTTCCTTCCCCCGCTGGACCACTCCATGGAGTCTGTAATTATATATCAGACCGTGGGGGTGTCGAGAGGTGGACCCCTATAGAGCAACGTACGATCCTGAGGATTCGGGCCACAACAGAGTAAGCGGCCCACGGTTTATATCCTCCCGGTCGTACGTTGTACATAGTGTAGACATGGCGACTTTAGAAGCTGTCCTAGCCGCCTTACAGATGGTACAAACCGAACTAGTCGCCTCTCGAGCAGAAACTGCAGCCTTACAGGCCACAGTTGACAGGATGCAGAGAAACCCTTTTAATGTAGGGATCCCAGTCGCATCACATTCGGCTCCATTGGTAGTGGAGATCCCCACCCCCGTTCCCTTGGCCACCCCTGAAAGATTTCACGGGGAAAGTAGTAAAGTTCAGCTTTTCTTCACGCAGATAATGCTGCACTTTTCCTAAGGCGTTTGCCACTAATCATGCCAGAGTAGCCTTTTTGATCTCCTATCTGGCAGGCTGTGCCTTTGGTGAAGCGAGATGATCCCTTGCTGTATGATTGGGACTCTTTTATAAAAGACTTTGAGAAAACTTTCAATCGTAGAGCAGCTACGCTTACTGCTGATAAAGATCTTTTGGAGCTGAGGCAGGGGAATCGAGATCTGATAGCATATCTCAACGATTTTCTGCGCTTGGTTACAGAAACCGAATGGCCAGAAGCTAAACAGTTGGCCATCTTCCATCGGGGCTTAAGGGAAGACATGAAGGATGTATTGGCCCAGATAGAACCACAGCCGGTGACATGCGAGGATTTAATAACACTCGTTCTCCGTTTAGATCATCGGCTTAGCGAGCGTAAAGGAGAAAACCGAAGAAGGGACAAAGGCTCCTGGCGTACGGAACCGGCCTGGAATACGGAAAGTCCGCATGTAGCACGCGCAGAGCCCATGGAAGTGGGAACAGTACGTTCATCTCTCACAAGCGAAGAGAGGGATTATCGGCGGAAGAAAGGCCACTGTATCTACTGCAGAAAGAAGGGGCATTTCATAAAGGAATGCGTGTTGAGGTCCAAGAACCCAAGGATAGAACCGCGCAGACAGCTCGCGGCCACTGCCGAGGGCCCTCCGGGAAACGAGCAAGCTTGAAGGAAAGAGAAGGGAACTCTTCAAGCCAGATATACATCCCTTCCTTGAGTGGTGACCCGCCGATCACCAGACAACATTTTATTCTGGACCTCTCACTGTTAGTGAATGGGGAACGTTGCTCAGTAGCAGCCATGTTGGACTCCGGAGCAACGGGGTGTTTTGTAGACAAAAACCTGGCAACTCGGATAGGCTTATCTCTGTGTGAAAAGGAAATTCCTGAAGTCGTGTTTGCTGTGGATGGGAAACAACTCGAGGCAGGACCTATTCGTTTCCAAATCGAGGCAGTGGAAGTGAGCCATGGGTTGGACCATGTGGAAAAGCTCGTATTTAACGTCATCCACGTCCCCCAATATGGGATGATATTGGGATTAACCTGGTTATGGCTACACAACCCACAAGTGAATTGGGTGGAAGAAAAGGTACAATACACTTCAGAGTATTGTTTGAATTGTATCCCTCAACCCCAGAGCCCGTCATGTCTGTTGGCTGTAGTGCACCACATGGCAACCGCTGCAGAACATCCAGTTATCTTGCCTAAGGCATATCAAGATTACGCAGTGGTGTTCAACGAAGAAGAAGCTGAGAAACTAACCCCACAAAGGCAATATGACTGCCAGATCGATCTGATTCCAGGGGTGGTAGTGCCCACCAGAAGAGTATATGCCCTGACCGAACCAGAAAACGCCTACCTGCGAGAATATTTGGACAAATATTTGGCGTTGGGATTCATCCGCAACTCCAAGTCTCCTGCGGCATCGCCACTGTTTTTCATCCCCAAGGCAAACGGCGAGTTGCGCGCTTGTATTGACTTTAAGGCCTTAAACGCCATCACTGTTAAAAATCGATATCCCCTACCGTTAATCCCAGTAATGTTGGAACAAGTACAGAAGGCCGTCATCTACACTCGGCTGGATCTGAAAGGGGCATACCACTTGGTACGCATGCAAAAGGGTGCCGAATGGAAGACAGCCTTTAAAACGCATTATGGCCTGTATGAATATCTCGTTATCCCCTTTGGGTTGTGTAACGCGCCCGCTGCCTTTCAGTTTTTTCTGAATGACGTGCTACGCGAATACCTGGATCGCATAGTCGTTGTATATATTGATGACCTTCTTATCTATTCATCCACGGTCGAGAGCCACGTAACTCACGTACGTACCATCCTACAAACCTTACAAGACCATCACCTTTATTGTAAGATCAGTAAATGTGAACTCGGGGTCTCCATCGTGGAGTTCCTGGGAGTGATACTAACACCACACGGTCAAGAGATGTCGGAGCGGAAAATTATAGCCGTAAAAGACTGGCCCATTCCTACGAACATCAGAGACATCCAGTGTTTCCTCGGTTTTGCCAATTTCTACAGACGGTTCATAGGCCACTTTTCAGGATTGGCAGCCCCTTTGACACAATTACGACGGAAGAAAGCCCCCTTTCACTGGACCGAAGAGACACAAAGGGGGTTTGAGGCTTTGAAAGAGGCGTTTGTTACTGCCCCGGTATCAGTTCACGCAGACCCAGAACGACCTTATATTGTGGAGGCAGACGCGTCGGATTATGCGGTAGGAGCTGTACTGTCACAACACCACCATGATACGGGCCAGTTACACCCGGTGGCATTTCGCTCCCGCAAATTAAACTCGGCTGAACAGAACTATAATATAGCGGAGAAGGAGCTACTCGCGATTAAAGAAGCTTTCGAGGAGTGGCGCCAATACCTCAAGGGAGCCCGACACATTGTCACGGTATACACTGATCACTGCAATCTTCAGTTCATGAAGGCAGCTAGACACCTCTCTCCACGACAATTGCGTTGGACATTGTTCTTTGCGGAATATAATTTTGTAGTCACATACCGCCCAGGAAAGGGCAATAAAAAGGCTGACGCATTAATCCGCCAGTCCACCTCACAGATCCCCACCGCACCAATCAAACAGACCATTATCGACCCTGGCAAAATCCTTTGTACTACGGTCACTGAGCCGTTTCTGAGGAGTGTGGCAAGTAGCATAAAAAACGACAAATGGAAGACGTGGATAGCCCAGCATCAGGAGTGGGAAGTGAAAGACGGATTTCCTCTGCGTAAGAAACAGTTATTGATCCCAGTTCCTGCACTAAGACGACGTGTGTTTACTTGGTGTCACACCCTGCCCAGCGCCGGTCATAACGGCGTAGAGAAAACTACAGACAGAGTTCTTAGACAATTCTGGTGGCCCTCAGTCCGAACGGATCTCCGTCAATGGGTCAAGGAGTGTACGGTGTGTGAACAAATGAAGGCATCTCACGCCCGTCCCGCAGGGTTACTACAAGTCATGCCAACCCCTGACCACCCCTGGCAAAATATATCGTTGGATTTTATTGTAGGCATGCCAGTAGATCAAGGGCACTCGGTGATTTTAGTAGTGGTGGACTACCTAACTAAAATGGCTCATTTCATTGCATGCAAGAAATTACCAACAGCAGGCCAACTAGCCCAGTTATTGCTGCTACACGTAGTCAGGTTACATGGGTTACCCCAGAGGGTGGTTTCAGACAGAGGGCCTCAATTCACCGCAAAAGTTTGGAAGGAGTGGTGTACTTCCCTGAAAATTTCCCCCGATCTATCCACCAGCTTTCACCCCCAAACCGATGGGCAGACGAAGAGGGTGAATCAAAGCCTAAAACAGTACCTGAGGTGTTATGTTAACAGCACTACGGAAAGATGGGTTGACACCTTGTGGTTGGCGGAAATTGCATATAATAGCGCCACACATAGCTCCACCAAACACTCGCCTTTTTACTGTTCATACGGTCTTCATCCCAGGTTTATACCTTTCTTGCATCCCAAGGGAACCGAACACATACCGGAGGTTAAAGCGAGGGTTCGTCATATGCAAAACCTCCTGTCCCAGGCTCAAAAGATGTTGAGGAAAACCAAAGGGAGGTATAAGGGCTACGCTGACAAAACCAGGCGACAGGGACCCATATATAAGATAGGAGACTATGTATGGCTCTCTACCAGAAACATCAGGTTTAAAAGATACAGCATGTTCAACCCTAAATATATAGGCCCTTATCGAGTAGTGAAGCTCATCAACCCCGTTGTAGTCAAACTAGACCTCCCCTCTTCTCTACGAATCCATCCTACCTTTCATGTCTCTTTGTTAAAACCTGCAAGGAAAGGTAAAGTAGCTCCCCCGGTGCGGGTACAGGAAGATGCGGAATATGAGATAAGGGGAATCCTGGATTCTAAGATCCACCGCGCCAAGCTATGGTACCTGATAGCTTGGAAGGGGTATGGGGAGGAGGAGAACTCATGGGAACCAGCGGAAGGGGTCCACGCACCTAGATATGTCAGACTATTTCACCAACGCTTCCCTAAAAAGCCATGTCCCTGTCAGTGTTCTTCGGGAAGGGAATGTACTGTCAAAGCCCACACGAAGGGGGCTCAAGGAACACTGCCAAGCCGCGCTCGAGCGCGTGGTGCCCGGAAGGAACTACAAATCCCATGAGCCTTGGCGAATCCCTGACGGCGGTGACGTCAGGACGTACGCGCAAGGTGCGCACAAAGAGGTTCCGGGGCACCGTGCGAGTGCCGCTTACTCTATGTCGAGAGCTGCGCTGGACGTTGCGGAGGCTGGTAAGGGTGCTCTGAGCACCATGCTAATTTCTCTGCAGTCTTGCTCAGCTTTGTTACTGGTGGCGAGTGAAGGGGGGCAGCCCTTTTTCGCCCCTTCAGGAATGAGACCCGGATCGGGTGTCTCATTGTGACGTTTCCCGTTGGAGTCTATGGTCTATAGACTCGAGACTTACCCCGTTCAACCTGCTGATCAAACCTTAAGGACCAGTAGAGGCTGATAACGGGAGATCTTTTGTGAATGAATTCCTGGGTGCATTCTTCCTTCGTTGGTGAACTCTGAGGCAGAAGTTCATGCGGGGAAGAGGGGCACCATTAGTAAGCTTGTTTGCAGTACTCCGTATAAAACCACGCTGGGTACTGAATTGCTAAAACACTGCGCTGCTACGACTTATTGTTTGTCTTACCATACCATTTGAAGTGATTTGACTTATAGCACTACACGAGTAAGTGCCAGAACTTACCTAAGCTCGTTGTGGTTGAAGCTGATGTTTTCTGAATGGCATAAAGCACTGTGATGGAACCTAGTCACTGTCTCATGAACTAATGCAGATGTGTGTCCGAATTACACGTGCCTAATACCTAATTATGGAATGATAAAGACCTACGGAATTGTACTGATTTTTCTTTTCTCATATTATGCAGCAGGGCTTCCGAGAGTGAGCAGGAGGTCGGCTCTTCCGCTCCCCTGTCTTCTCCATATACTTTATCTCCAGGGTAAGAGTCTTCCTGGCGATAGGGTGCTGTGAGGTCAGCGAGGGGTAAGTGTATTCGAGCTAATACTACATCCTCTTTTACTCTAGATCGCTGAGAGTACGTCCTTAAGTGTTGTGGGTCCACTGTCCGACGCTGTGTGTTTTCTTCCCTTACAGGTACCGTTCTTTTCCCTAGTATTGGGTGGAGCAGGGTAGAGTAGGAAGGAAGATAGGCAGGGAGTTACTGATTGCTGTCTCATTCTGTCTCCACAGGTCTCCCTCCCTGCTGTCCCCATCCTTTCCTTCCCCCGCTGGACCACTCCATGGAGTCTGTAATTATATATCAGACTGTGGGGGTGTTGAGAGGTGGACCCCTATAGAGCAACGTACGATCCTGAGGATTCCGGCCACAACAGAGACTAATGTTTTTGGGGTTTGAATAAAACCAATCTGGCCACTTTAAGAACACTCCGTCTTGGTTTTTTATTGATTTTTCATATTATGAACCTTTTATTTCCGAGGCTGCACTTTGGAATATAAAAATGTCAAAACGGCATTTCCAGCAAAAGTAGTTTTCTTTTTTGCATCCATTTCACAGGCGAACAAATGAACAACAGAAAGAAAGAGGGTGAGAACCATTTCTTGAGTCATCGTTTTCAGTAAGTGAGGAGGTGTTAGATAGACAGAGAGAAGGAATAAGAGTAAGAAAGAGGGTGGGTGGGGCAGCTGCCAGCGGCAGATCAGAAGCGGACACTGTCCTTGTCTTGTCTGGGCAGGAAGCAAGAGACGCAGACCTTTTCCTTCTCTGCTCCCCGCCCGTCCCCGAACAGCCACTAATGCCGAGCCTTCTTTAAGGCCGTGGATATTTCTGACGTCCCGGGACGCATGTTCAAAATAAAAAAAGTAGGGGAACGGAAGCTATAGAATTAAAGAAGTAGTGGCACGCCGTGCCCTGCCGTTCCCGCCCACTTCGACCACTGGTTACAGCCCCACACTGCGAGATGCACAGCTGCAGCCTCTTTGGCCCAGTCTCCTAGGGCCAGAAACCCATGCGGCAGGAAGGCCTCGACACCCACATTCTTCATGCTAAACAGGTGCTTTAAGGATTGTTACAGCCCGCAGCGCAGGACGCACGTGGGACGCGCCCACGCGCATGGCTAGGCGAAAACTAGGCAAAGGGCGGGCCCATCTACACCTATCTGCCTTTGGATGGGGCTGAAGGGGGGGGGGTTGTATGCTGGAACAACAAATGTCTAAACCACGCATGCCTTTACAACGCAAGCAAAACAACAACCATACCTGAACAAAACAAGTTTTTCTCATGCATGTCTGAACCACGCAATTATATTAAATACATTAAACACATCGAAACCATTTTTACACCGTATACATTGCAGTTCAACAAACATAAATTTCCACACAGTTACATATTTCTTCCCTTACAAAACATCCATTTTTTAAACAGTACAGAGAACAAATATTTTCCCAACATCAAATTTCCAAAGAAAACTATAAAAAAGAAATTGAGTCGAACAAAGCTTTTTTATAACTGAAACGGGATGCGAGGTATTCCATTACAAAAGTAGTCCTTCTACTATTTTCACTAAATTAAACATGTACTAGCTCTGTAACATGGGCGACATTCAATGGCTGGAACCCAATTAAAAGCATTTTTTTAAACGTGAAAAATAAATACACATTCTGTCAGAAAGAAAAGCTCCTTTAAAAATCATGTTCTAAACATATTTTCGTTTGAATTATGGAACACCACACAAAAACATATAGAAACTGTCATCCACCATTTTGTAGTCATTGGTACACCAAATTCTTTCGTGACCACACGCACAGTTAGCAGCAGAGAACCAACACCCACATCCGGTGCTAATTACTGCCATCTTGTGACAAGAAAAGGTAAATTGATAGCAATATTCGATCAAAAGCAACACTCCAATAAATCCAAAACATATATTTTCAAAGTATTTTTACATTTTATGCTAGACTTTGGGAAAAAATACTTCTGGGGTTAACCCAACTTCTGTTCACTGTTCCTCACATCCGGAATGTGAATAAACTCAATATTTTTACAATGGCAGCTAATAAAATGAGTTTTAGCACTTTATGAAACGAAAAGTGTCAATTATAATTTTCAATCTCAACAGTGCAAATATCAAACACTTGATAATCTCACACCAGGTGCTGGACAGTGACTTTGGGGCAAAATTACTATTCCTACTCTTTTGGGTACTTAACTCAGGGTGTGTGCTGGACGGTGTCTGGGGGGCATCATTACAATTCCTACTCTACTGGGTATTTATCTCAGGGCAGGTGCTGGACAGTGACTGTGGGGCAAAATTAGTATTCCTACACTGCTGGGTACTTACCTCACGGCAGATGCTGGACAGTGATAGGGGGCAAAATTATTATTCCTACTCCGCTGCGTAATTACCTCAGGGCAGGTGCTGGACAGTGCCTGGGGAGCAAAATTACTATTCCTACTTCGCTGGGTACTTACCTCATGTCAGGTGCTGGAGAATGACTGGGGGGGCAAAATTACTATTCATACTCCGCTGGGTAATTACCTCGGGGCAAAATATAGTATTCCAACTCCACTGGGTACTTACCTTAGGGCAGGTGTGGGACAGTGACTGGTAGGGAAAATGATCAACAACATATTACAAAACAAGTAGTTCAGCAAAGTGAATGTAACCAAAAGGACCATACAATACTATACATTGTCAAAAAAATAACATTTCTTTTCAATCTGGTCATGCAGGAATATAACAAATCCAAAAGAACCGGATTCATCACCCCTTAAGAACTTTTCTAGAACAAAGATCCAATTCTTCAACCATCACACAAGCCAAATACCACATCCACCACAGGTAACTAAACCCATTTTTAAAATTCGAAGACCTTAACTCTTGTTTTATAAAATCAGCATAAAATTTAAAATGTTTGTCTCTAACAGGATTTTTAACTGTTCCTTCCTCCACAGGCTACAGTACATAACAAATACATCTATTTCTCTCCACCGGCAAAACAGCACTAAATAGCAGTTTGTAAAATGTAAAAACATCATATACTTAAACATTTTTTCTTTTTCATTTCTCCAACAGATTAATCAACAATGTCGTCACAATGCCAAGCAACTTATGTTAAATCCAGAACAGGAAACAAGCTTCTAAAGATTGGTGGCTATCTCTATTCTAAGGAGAAATTGACTGAACCCAGGAGGTACTGGAGGTGTGTGCAATGTTTCTCTTCCCATTGCACAGGCAGAGCGGTTACTCTGGAAGATACTGTTAGGACAACAGAGCATAACCCCTGTACAATGGAAATAGAAGTACGAGAAAATGTACAACAAATTAAACTTCTTACACACAACTTCAATGAACCCTGTGGGGCAGTATTAGGAGAGGTAGCACAAAGCATTCCTGTACATGTGGCCAGTTGCGTGCCCTCCATACCCAAACTTAGGAGACTGGCAAATAATCCCCACCATGTAGCACACCAAACCTATGAAGACAGTAGCATCCCCCCTCAACTAACTGTGGCCCTTATTATGAGTCTGGCGGTCACGGTGGCAGTCTCCATACCGTCCTATTACGACTAGGGTGATCGGGCCGTCCTGGGACCACCACAACCGTCGCAACCGCCAGAGAACTGCACTTGCCTGGTGGTTGCATGGGGGTCCTGAGGCCAATATGTGCTTGACGGGGCTGCTGCTGCCTCACCAAGCTTATTACTTGTTTCCTCACCGCCACACTTTTCATGGTGGTGCAAACACCATGAAAAATGTGGCAGTGAGGAAACAAAGGGGGCCCTCCAGGGCCTCCTGGTGCCTAATGCCATGTGGATGCACACAGGGAGGCACAACATATGCCCCCCTGTGTGCATGCATCCCAGTACCTGCACGGCATGGACTGCAGCAGTTCATGCGGTGCAAGTACTGCTGTTGACGTTCCCATTGCAATGCCTATTTCAGAGGCACCGCCCTGGGAATGCCAAATAACCACCCGCCAGACCCAGAGAAAACTCCTGATCTGGCTGTGGTTCCTACATGGTGTGGCGGTGCAGGATCTGGTGGGTCCCGCTCCCGCATAGCTGAACTCATGATGAGGTCCTGTAACTTTCTCCAATGAACTTTGCCTCCTACATGACAAAGAAAACTCTCAAAAAAGAATTTTAATTATTAGCACTACCCATAACCTAGCAACTCTGAAGAATAGCCCAATTTGGATGATGGAAGGTACTTTTAAATCAACACCCCATCCATTCAATCAAATGTATACTATTCACGCCAACAAGAATAACACAACTATCCCACTAGTATATGTTTAACTCCCTGACAAGCATTCCTTAACGTACACTGAATTTTTAGCAGTGGTCAAAACCATGACTAAAAGTCCTAGAAAAGTAATTATCGGTTTTGAATTGACAGTGATTAATACAGCCACTAAAGTATACCCTTATACCCTAATTTAAGGATTTTTTTTCACTTTTCTCAGGCGTATTGGCAAAAAATGAAAAAGTCATCCTTTGTAGAGGACTACTTGTCAAGCAGTAAACTACAATTTGAAATAAGAAAATTAACTGTGTTATGCTTTATACCACCTGCCAGTGTAGATGAGTTCTACACTTCAATAACAGAATCTGATTTTTTGCCAGAATGAAGAGAAATTGGCTCAGTTACTAAATTGCTTTGAAGATACATGGATTGGTTGTCTAAGCAGGTCAGGTTGCAGGAGGAAGCCAATGTTTCCCTTTGAATGGTGGAACTGCTACAAGAAGGTGGTGCAAAAACTAATAATGCCATTGGGGGATGGCACAATTTCCGTCAACAAATCAATTGGTAAACATCATCCAAATCGCTATAATTTCTTGTAAATTTTGAGGAAGGAAAACAAGAAATGAGGCTTGGGCAATCACTGCCAGGTAGCCTAAACTCATGAGTATAAAAAAAAGTAAAGAAATGTCCGAAAGACTATTGGATTAAATTCAACAATTTTCGCTAACGGTGGCTTCAGACTACCTTGACATTGATTACATATTTACGGGCGGCTCCTCCATGTGGGCGGAGGAGTGTCGCCCCACTGCTTTCTCGCAGTGCGAGAAGCAGAAACATAAAATGGTATTTTGAATACCATTTTATGTTTCTGCTTCTCGCGCTGCGAGAAAGTAGAATGGTATGTCTGATTGGGGTTACGGGGAGGAGTGGCTTGCCCAATGCTTTGGGCCCTGACTGGTCAGCCGTCTGGCGCTGACCAAACCAATCATGCGCACTCTGCATTTTCTCTATGTAGGCTGCATGCAGCCTACATAGAGAAAATGGCCGCCCTGCAGGTGCCCAGCTGGGCGCCGTCCTTACCAGTCACAACGTTGCCTATGCAGCATTGTGATTGGCTTAGGGGAGGGTAGGGAGAATTCCTGTTTCTGGAAAGCAACAGGAAAACACCAAACGCTGACTCGGCCAGGAGCGGAGGTGGTGCGGGACCTCGTAAGGTAAGTCTTTTTTCTTTTAATATTTGAAATGCTCCCCGCACGTGAACCAACGCGGGACTCCCCCCTCTCCCCCACCCGCGAGTCATGTGAGCAGCAACTGTACATATTACATTTCTTACACTAACTAAACACTACCTTCATTACTTGCCAGCTTTAAAACTATACACACTAATTTATTTGAAATTTTAGAATTTTTTAAAATCTAAATTAAAGGAATTTTGGGGTTCCTATCTGAAGTCGTCTTCTTTTTTTCAACTCATTGTGACTTTTTAAATCTCCTTGTCACCATAAGTCTCCTTCGGTCCAAAATCCCTTGCCTGTAAATAAATCCACATGTGTTCCAAAAATAACACTCAAAAACACATGCTTATTAAAATCTCACCGTCCTAAAAAAAGCGTACGCCATTATGAAAAATACCACATGTCATCCTGAAAGTTTTTTCCTGCCTCAGTCGTCTTCTCCTCATCCACATTACACCAGCCCTTTGTTGGCAAAGTGGAATACTCCTAATTAAAATGACACACTACATTCTAAAATTTTAAAAAAAATGCCTGAACCCAAAGTGTAGTCCTCTCAACAGCAATGTTCATGTACAAAAGGCAACTACTTTAGCCTCATTCTACAATAGCCATGTGGTCTTCATCCAATGAAAATGTTTTAAGTGTCACATTTATTCGAAAAAGATTTAAAATAGGGGTAGTCATTTTTTTAACTATGATTTTAAGCCTATTTTTGATATAAAAACAACCGTCCCAACGAAGGCATGCGATCACAACCTGTATAGGAATGAATTTGTGGATAAACCAACATACACTTTCACAATATCACTACCTCCCCCATCCTTACATTAGAGATAGCTACCTTTATACTTAGATTAATAAGATAAATTATGCTTATCTATACAAAGATCTTCCTAGCATAGGATATTGAACATGATGCTCCACCTGAAGTACTGGGAATTTTAAGCCCAGCGGTGCAGGGGAACACACCCTATGACTTCGGGTTCTTCCTGTTTCAGACCTACAGAAACACAGAGTCTTCTGGGTGAAGTCAAAGATCAGTTTATTGGCTGCAGACCAATTACAGGTATCCTAGAAGTACAACAGCGTGTATGTTCTCAGGAGACTGCTTAAAATTACAGAAACGAGCTTCTCCTTAAATACAAAATATCATGCTTCAGGCACACATTCCTTGTTTTATGGCATGGTCATTCATAGGTATACATTACAAACGAAAAGGCAGAGTCATGATGATCATCCCACATACTAGTTAAGCCAGCCCACAATTATTTACCCAGCGAGGCTCAGATCCCACATCAGATATCAATAGGCCCCAATAAACACGAACATCTCCTGTTTGGAAAACAAGCCATAAAGCAGGAACGGTCAGGTGTGAAAGAGATTAGCTGGAGGCTCGTGTGGGATGAAAAGGCTTTATGGTGTGTCAAGCCCTGATGCTAATCACAGGTGGCCGTAGGACGGGGAGCTCGTGAGACCGGACTGACCTGGGGCAGCGGAGCCAAGCTGCCCAGGTCACAGAGAAGTCAAAGGAAGGCACATGTGCTCTAAAGGCCCGTATTTGCTCGTAATATGTAGCCTATGTGAGGGCAACCATAAGATGGCCACCGCTCTAAGATGGAACCCACGAAGTTACTGTATCATATCGTATACACAGTGTTTTTGTTTTTTTTTAAACCGTTTATTACAAAATTCAAAAAATATACAAAGATGGGCCTACAACCTTCAGGCCGGCCGCTAGCAAGCAAAAGGAGCATGTGATACAAACAATCGCGCGCATGCCGCGGCAAAGGGAAATGCACAGGAGTTAGAAGCGGTGGTAGCCACGCCATCCGGACCCCACATAACGGTTTCATTTTAATATAAATAACAACAAAAAACAAATCCACAAGGCAACCCACAATCGGAAACAGCAGCATGCGCTCCCCTAGAGGGGGGACCCTACCAATCCATAGGAGTATCAAGGGGGGGAAAAGGTCAAGACGGGGATTAGGTGGACTCAGTGCCCGGAACCGGGGAGATAAGCTGGCTAAGGGGACGGGGCCGGTGACGGATCGGGCAATAACGGCGGGGTACAGATTCCCCTGCGGTAGGCGTTCCAGGGGCCCCATACGTTCACCCATGTCCCAGGCTTACCTCTCGCAACATACACCACCTTTTCCCGAAACATGCACCAATCCATGTTATCCTTCCATGCCGAGACAGTCGGCGACCTCTGGGAACCCCACAGTTGAGCAATGTCGCGTTTGGCCACCATATATCCCAGAGTCACCCACCGCGTCTGCGGCACCGAGTAGTCGGTTGGCTCCCACACATTCAGTAGGCATCTCCTCGCTTCGGGCAGCAGCGACACACGCGTAACCACCCGCAGGACCTCATGCACACCACGCCAGAATCGCTCCACCTCCGGGCATTCCCACAAAATATGGAGAAAGGTCCCCAACGAACCACACCCACGCTTACACAACCCGTCCACAGCATAGCCCATACGCAGTAGCCTTGGCCCCGTAACATAGACCCTATGGAGTATCTTGAGCTGGACGAAGCGAAGGCGGGCCGGTATGGCCACCTCTTTCGGGGAGGCCACCGCAGATACCCAGTCCTCGTCATCCAGCTCCAATCCATCGGCCACCCATGCCTCACGAAGGTTAGTCAGCAGTCCCGAGCGGTCATTGATACGTTTTTTATAGATTAATGAAATCGTGCTGTCCGGTACATGTCCATCTAGCACTCTATCCTCCAGAGGGGAATACTCCGGGATGGAGGCAACGTCCGGGAATACGGAGCATAGCGCATGACGGATCTGCATATACCGAAAGTACTCCCTGTCCTGCAACTGGAATTCTGTCTGTAGCATCTCGAACGTTTTGAATCCCCCCCTCGTCCAGAGATCACCCACCCTGCTGATGCCTATCATGTCCCACTTCTCAAAGCCCTTCGAGGTCCACAGGGAGCCCAACTGCTCAGATGCATATAGTGGCGCCGCCCGGGTCAAACGATCTTTCCACTCCATCGCCACATTAGCCGTGTGCCACACTCGTACCATGACACGCGTGGGGCCCGTCAGACGTGCGTCAAGCGAGCTGGAGTAAAGCGCTCGGTTATAATCACCACCCGGCAGTAACATCTTATCCATTTCAAAGGCCGGGTTTAGAGCGGGCCCGTACAGGCCGTGATTAATCACAGCCAACTCGGAGGCCCAATAATACCGTTTGATATCGGGGAGGGCAATCCCCCCGTCATACCACGGGAGCGTCAGCTTCGCCAGGGCGATACGCGGTCTACCTTCCCAGAACAGTAGGCGCTGCAAACTCTCCACCTCGCGAAAGTAGCGCGCCGGGACAACGTCCATTGTGTTCTGCAGAGCGTACAGGAAACGCGGCAGCGACATCATCTTAAACAATGCCGCCCGGCCGAGCGGCGAGAGCGGCAAGCGCCTCCAACGCGCGACATCCTCCTTCAGGCGCTGGAGGGGGGGAAGCAAGTTCTGACTATATCGGGCCTCCGCGTCCAGGGTAATGAAGACACCCAGGTACCGAAATCCCCGCGGGGCGATCTGGATAGGACAGCCCCGCGGAAGGATAGGATCCTCCCCAGAGAGAACATAGACGCACGATTTAGCCCAGTTGATGACAAGGCCGGAGTTAAGACCAAATGAATGCAATCCATCAACCAGTACTATCAGTGATTTACGTGGGGAAGCCAGGTACAGGAGAATATCGTCAGCGTATAGAGATACGCGGTCCTCATACTCGGGGGTCCAGCGGAGACCACGAATAGAAGGTTCCCACCGCAGCCACTCCGCCAGGGGCTCCAAGGCGAGCGCGAAAAGGAGCGGCGATAACGGGCAGCCCTGCCGTGTGCCCCTGCCCAGCTCGAACGGAGCCGACACTCTACCGTTCACAACCACCTGCGCCAGCGGGCCAGAGTACAACAATTTTACCCAACTGATGAATCCTGGGCCAAACCCAAACTTCGCGAGCGTCGCCCAAATATAAGGCCATTCAAGCGTGTCAAACGCCATAGTGGCGTCCAAGGACGCCAAAATGGCCGGCTCTCGTATGAACGGGACACGTGCGAGCACCCCATGCAAACGCCGCAGGTTAAGCGCTGTATTGCGATGAGGGATAAAGCCGGACTGATCCTGGTGAATCAAGTCACACACTACGCCGACCAGCCGATTGGCCAACACCTTGGCGAGGATTTTGGGCTCCGCATTCAATAGCGAAATAGGCCGATAGGATGTGACCCGGTCCCGTGGCCTCCCCTCCTTATGGATAACCACGATAGTAGCTAGACGCTGGTCTAGCGGGAGGGAACCCGCCGAGTGGGCCGCGAGGAACATAGCACGGAGATGCGGCGCCAGCGTATCCGGTCGCAGTTTATACAACTCCGTATACACAGTGTTAATATCATATACACAGTGCATTTATAGCTAAAACGTTATACAAAGCACTTGTACATACCGCATTGACCATTCGCGGTTCGCTAATACCGGGATAGACAGGGGTAGGGCCCTGCCTCCTACGCGGTCCCAAATTTCAAAGTACGACAGACCCTCCTTTTGCCCTTACATAGGCAATACCTATGCTCACATCAATCCGAGTCTAGGTCAATAGTCACGAAGTCATGGAGATGTTGCTGTTGCATCATCCTATTACTTAGCTCGTCCCTCGATACAGGTTTCTTTACACATAATGTAGCACAGAGGCCACATATCGCAGGAGCACACTGTATGCACAGACAGAACAGGAAAAGAATGGCTAAGATCATTCCAATGACCATCAGAACTTTCCAACCCCAGGCAGATATCAGTTCCCAGCACCACCCCACCAGTGACCAATCTCCTTTATCCACGTGTATGGATTCAGACATTTTATGCAGTTTGGAGATGGCTTGATAAACTGTTGGAGCGTTATCTGGTATGAAAATGCAACAACTAGATTGGATAACCTTACATACCCCACCGCGGTCTGCAAGTATAACGTCTAGAACCATGCGGTTCTGCAAAGTCATGAGGCGATCCGCTTGGAGCTCAGCTGTTAAATTACCAAGGGCACCAGCCGTAACATTAACGGTGGATTCAACCACACGAGTCAGTTGTCTCAGGTTCCTACTATTGACCATAGGTCCCCAAAACGGCAGGAAACCCAAAAAGAAATCTCCCGCTTCCTGACCGGCAGTATCCTCCTTACTAATCACGCCTCTCACAACTCTGGTCTTGTGATAGTCAGAGGCAGCAGTAAATGTTGGCGGTAGCAAATTTGCAATATAACATGTGCCCGAGAAATCAGGGGGCAACCATGTATATGCTCGGTCATTGCAGACAAAATATGTACCCTTGGCATCAAAAATGCAGGGGAAAACTGCGATGGAAAAGTGTACGTTTCAGTACAGTCACTTCTCCCCAGTTGAGCTCTAGGATTCTGACCATTACCTTGTACACAGAACCGACCTATGTGGGGTACGACCCAGATTGGGGATGAAATTTTTCGCTGTCTTTCACCCAGACTAATACTATACCCCGTCGCGTTCCACCCTACATAAGCTCTCAATTCTTCCTTGGGTATAGATGAGTATGCGTCAATATCTCTGCTCATATCGGCAACTCCTTTCATTAAAGCTTTATTATTTGTGCTAGGTCTGATGGAACGCGGTTGTCGCGGGGAGTAGGTATCTAGTGCAAAGAGAAACATGGTCTGGAATGCCCATGACGATCCATTGTAACTATACGGCAGCACTAGATAAGGAATACCCTTATTAATGGTATGTGGCATTAAACCACACACCCAGCAATTGGTTGTATTCATGACTAGTTGGTGCTGGTGCAGGAGCTGAATAAACGAGTTGTTTACAAACTCTGATCGTCTAGCTTGTTCATGTTCGGGCAGAGGGTGAAAAGAGTGTGAGGAGACAGTAGGAGGAGGTATAGGCTGTACAGTGGGTGCAATGGGCTCTTGAGAGGAGAAGAATACAAATCCTAGAGTAAACACGATCATACTACATAATATAAACAGACATAATAATACAAAACGTTTGCTCTTCATTATTTTACATATCCTAGCTTTAAAGTTCATTTCCTCAGCGAGTCTCTCCATCTTGAAAAACTCCATCCTCTAATCGTGCCGCTCGCGGCGGGTGAGTATCTTCTGCTAAGGAGTACGCCTGTCGGTCCAGGGAACGCCCTAGACCAACCAGAACCGTTGACCTAACGTCTTCGGCCTGTACCCCAAAGTCTTGGCACCGCGACCCTGCGGCTGAACCCGGATGGTGGTTCGAAAAACAAAAAATCAAGAAAGTCCTTCAGATGGGAGAGCTATGGTATCAAAAACAAAAAGGTAAGGTAAAAAGAATATTTATTTGTCCATAGGCCTTGGTCTTAAGTTATAGTGAAAACGGCCAGGTACTGTCTGATCTTGAAACAAGAGTTCAGGCTCTGTAGTTTCCAATCGGATTGACGGTGGCACAGCTTCTTGCAAAATATCGTCACTTTCTTGTGTTGAAGTTGTGCCTCTCACGCGTGCATCACTGAACGGCACAAAACGAGGTACAGTGTCTGTTTCAGAGTCAGCGATACCCTCCTGGACCCACTGGTCATACGGCAGAGGCAAAGGGATCCTTTTGATGTGGACGCCGTGGATCCAGTTCTTCTCCCCCTTTACTCGAACAGCTGATCTTGTAGACAGAAGTACGAGATGAGGGCCAATCCAACGGGGCTCATCGTTGCTTTTGCGCTGGAAATTCTTCACCAGAACCCACGTGCCAGGGTCGATAGGGTGTCCTGGAGCCTCAGAGGCCTGGGGAAGAGTATCATGCACCTGTTGGTGTAAAACACGCAATTTAGCCGTCAATTCATACAAGTAGTCAAGCAGTACTGGATGTTCGATTTCGCTGAATTTCGTCGGTCTTGGCACACCCCATACATTGGCCGGGCGGCCAAAAACCACCTCGTATGGGCTAAGTCCCACTCGTGAGTGTACGGTCATTCTGGTGGACAGGAGTGCTAGAGGCAGAGCGTCAGGCCATTTAAGACCGGAGCTCGCCTGGATTTTGGCCAGCTTGTGTTTTAGAGCGCCATTGTAGCGCTCTACTAATCCAGCTGATTGGGGGTGATTTGCAGCGTGGAACTTCTGCTTGATCCCTAATCCCTCACACACATTCTTCATCACTTGACCCACAAATTCACTCCCATTATCACTCCACACCATTCTTGGCATACCAAACCTAGGGAAAAATTCCTTCACAAGGGCTTTGGCTGTGGATAGAGCAGTGTTGTCTTTTAGGGCATACGCTTCTATCCATTTTGAGAAAGCGCAAACAACCACCAATACATATTTCAGGTTGTTGCACCTTTCCATGTGGATAAAATCTAGCTGCAAAACTTCGAATGGATATGATGGAGGCGCAAATTGACCAGCTGGAGTTGGGGTTCCCCTACCAGGGTTGTACTTCAAGCATACCATACAATTCTTGACCACATTCTCTGCACACTTGGGAATTCCAGCATTCTACCATACTGGAGCCAACAACCTACAGATTCCTTTCATACTGATATGTGCCATTCCATGTGCCATAGTAACCACTGGAAGCACATATGCATCAGGTAACAATCATTGCCTATGTTCTGACAGATCAATCCAACAACCATTCTCATCCAACTTACCCGTACTTTCTCTCCACTTGCTCAACTCTTTCTCTGTGGCTTTAGCTTGAAGGGACTTTACACTCTCTATCGTGTTTTCACACATTCCAACATCACCAATCCATCTGGCAGGGCCTGCAACATACATTCGAGTCTTCACATCTTTTGCTGTTTCTTTTGCGACTTCATCAGCAAACGCATTACCACGACCAACATCATCAGTGATTTTCTTGTGCGCACTGCATTTCATAATCGCAACTTGCAACGGTAGGGTCAGTGACTCAAGGAGATCATTCACCAACTTGCCATTTTGAATCTTAGCTCCATGCGAAGTCAGGAACCCATGTTCTTTCCACAATCGGCCAAAACTATGAGCCACACCAAAGGCGTACTGGCTATCTGTATATATGTTCACTTTCATTCCTTCAGACAACACGCATGCTCTTGTAAGGGCAATCAATTCTGCTGCTTGGGCCGAATTTTGTGGCACACGTGCAGTTTCAACAATTGTGTGCAAAGTCGTGATAGCATATGCAGCAGTCGTATCACCATTTGGAAGCTTGAAACACGAACCATCCACCCATAAGGTACCATCACACTCAGTCAGGGGAGTATCTTTAAGATCTACTCTCCCTTTTGTCTCTTCTTCTGTTCTGAACAGACAATCATGTTGCTCAATCTCATCTAGGTCTGCTGGAATTGGTAATAGTGTAGCTGGATTCAACGTGTTGCATCTCTTTATGTGTATATGATTTGCTAACAGTGTCAGCTCATATCCGGATAATCGCGCACTAGTTAAGTGCTGTGTCTTGGTCCTGTTTAACAATGTGTCCACAGCATGTGGAACCATAACAATCAATGTATTATCCATTACTAGTCCAGCAGACTGTCGAATAGACATAGCTGCGGCAGCTGTAGCTCTTAGACAACTTGGCAATGCCCTAGCTACCGGGTCCAAGGTTGATGAAAAATATGCGCATGGACGCGGTCTGTCGCCAAAAGGCTGTGTTAACACCGATAATGCGCAACCGTTCTTTTCGTGAACATACAATGTAAAAGGCTTGCTGTAGGGGTACCCAACACAGGAGCTGAACATAATGCATTGCGCAATTCCAAAAAACATTTCTGACAGTCTTCAGACCAAGGGATAGGATTCGGTGTGTCTTTACATGTTAATGCTAACAAAGGTTTTGCCAGCAAGGAGAAATGTGGTATCCAGTGCCTACAGTATGTAGTAATGCCCAAGAAAGCACGCACTTCTCTCTGTGTTCTAGGCACACTTAATTGTGCAATGGCCTGAATTCTCTCTGGGGTCAGTTTCCTTCCCTCCTTCGATAAGAGATGACCTAAGTAGGTCACTTCTTGTCGACAATATTGCAGCTTTGAGAGAGACACTTTGTGATGAAAGGCAGACAAATGACGCAACAAAGACAGTGTAGCTTCTTTGCAAATCTTTTCAGTATCCGCGGCGATTAGCAAATCGTCAACATACTGAATAAGGATAGCGCCACTGGGTAGAACCAGTGCATCAAGCTGCGCTTTTAAAGCCTGACTGTATATTGATGGACTTTCACAGTAGCCCTGGGGAGCGCGTTTAAAGCGAAAGCTGCGACCTCCTAAACTGAAGCCAAAAATGTCTCTACTCTCCTCTGCAATTGGGATGCTAAAGAAAGCATTCTTTAAATCGATCACTGAGAACCATGCAGTGGAGGCTGGAATCATGGTTAACAAGGCAGATATATCAGGGACAACTGGAAACTGTGGCACAACAATCTTATTAACCTCTCTAAGATCAATCACAAATCTGTAAACAGGTGGCTGTGAAGGGTCCGTTCGTTTTAAGACAGGTAAAACAGGACTATTGCAAACGTTGCCTCTTGTCTCTTCAATTACACCCTTTTTAACCAAATCGCTGACAATTGCTAACAAAGCTTTCTGACCCTCATTGGAGATCTTGTACTGGAGAATGCGTGGCAATCTGACATTGGCTTTTAAAGTTACCACATATGGCGGTATTTCCAGAAGACCCACATCATTGGGACCAGTAGCCCAAAGGCCATCCGGAAGGGATGACAATTCAGGTGGCATTGCATTTTTAGACAAATACATTGGGGAAATCACTTTCTTACCTAATGTAAGTTGTACTCCTGAGGGAGAACAATATAATGTTGCATGCAATCTTTTTAGCAAATCTAATCCTAGCAAATTTTCACCACAACCTGTCGTTAGGATGAGGGGTGCTTTTAGCTCACAAGGTCCAACAGAAAGTGACATAGGACTAGAAATCGGGTTCCTAACTGGGGCACCAGAAAAACCTACTGAAACATTCATTTCGCCAGACAAAGGCGCGCCAGGGAGTTTTGAATGCATGATTGAACTCTTTGCAGCACCAGTATCCAGCAGAAAGGGCTCCGTTACATTTGCTGTAGTTACTTTAACATAAGGTCCGCTCTGATCCACTGGCACTGAAACAACTCCCTCTCTCTGTCTACGGCTGTCCTAATAATCATTATCTTCTACATTGTCGTCTTCTGCATAATAATCATTATTGTAGTACTGAGCTGTATTACCAGTCGCGTTGGCTTGCTGATCAAAGCTATTTATGGTATTTTGAGGCAGAAGAGGACGCGCGTTCTGGGGAACATTTCCACGCCCTCTGCCTCTAGGAGCTTGCTGACCACCTCTACCTCTTGCGCCATACGCATTACTGTTACGCTGCATTAATTTAGGGCAACTATATTTAAAATGACCTTCCTCTTTGCAATATGAACATTGGTTGGGACCTACAGGGATGCGTGGTTGATAATACCCATTCATTTGCTGATTATTCTGAAACTGTTGGGGCTGCTGATAGATACCTTGGCTTTGCCTATAATTATTCTGTCCTCCACGTGGCGGATAAGCCTGCTGTGAGAGGACCTTTGTTTTCAGTTCTTTCGTTTTCTTATCTGTTCTATCTTTCTCGTCTTTATCTCTATTTTCATAATACTGTGCAGTAGCCAGTATTTGCACTGGAGAGGAAACACCCTAAGAACTTTCTGAATCTTTTAATTTCTTACACAACTCGGGAAGTAGATTCTGTACAAATTTATCAACAAATAACCGTTGGCCACCTTCAGTGCTCATGTCTTGACCACTGTGGTCGATAAACGTTTCTTCAAACCTGGTAAAGAAATCGGACACTGTCTCATCTTTCTTCTACTTACATGCGGATAGTTTATCCCAATTTACGCGCATCGCGGGCATTATGGTTTTCATGTAGGTAATAATTCTACCAGGGAGGTCTGCTACTAAAGGGTCAGGTTTCGCGCCACCAACTTGTCCAGCATCTGCAGCAATAATATTAGCCCATGTGTTACCCAATTCTGCAGCGTGATCTACATTACGAATGGATCCCCATAAAGGCTGTGGAACCACATTCCCAAACAGCATATCTATGTCAGCCAGATTCATTACACATGATTCTGCAGTTTGTGATAACTCCTTATAATAACCTGTAGGGTTTTTACGGGGGTCAGGCAATGTCTGTTTAAGCGCTAATACCTCAAAACGCTTCCATGGAACTGTACCCAAACACGCTGAAAATGAGCTGGGACAGCTGGATTAGCATTTAGATCAGCAGGTCTCCACACTGGAGGAACCTCACGCATCGGATATTGGCGCGCTTTTACCTTTTTCCCCACAGGGAGTTCCTGTTCGAACAATGATTGCTGACAATCCCCATTTCTGAGGGACAGTAAAGTCTCAACTGCTTTATCTACATTGGGACCCACAATTATACCTGTTTCAAAATCAAATCGCACTCGACACAATTCCTGTGGGTTTGGGTTTGAACCATTATCCTCCAATTCCTCACAGAGGAATTCACACATTTTGTCAAAGACATACCTCTGTTTTGGGGCATCCCATTGATGAAAAACGTTAACCACTGATTCCACATCATAGAGTGAAGGGAAACCAATCCACCTACGCGCCAGATGATCTAACACCTCTTTCTCGTCGGGACCAGGCAGCTGACTGCGCAATTTCTTACGCTGTAAGCCAGGAGTCGCACTCAATGACCCAAAGAGAGGTGACATTATACTAGTAACTACATTAGCTAGTCGTTGTCGTGCTGAAGGAGAAGTTGAGGAGAAAACGGGGGGATAGACAGAGGGAAGAAAAACGGATTCAGATACAGGTACCGGGGTAGTGCAAGAAGGAGCGCCAGAGGAGGCAGCTGGCGTGCTAGGCAAAGTCGCAGGAAGCGCAGGGGCAATAGATAGCAAAACTGGCGACCCTTGAGAGGGCTGCACTGCAGGGATAGGAGCCAGCTGAAGAGGAGCTGGCGGCTGTGGGAAGGCTTGCGGCCTATTTACTGGGGGCTGCACATTTACAAGCTGTGGAGGTGCGGTGGCATTTTGCGCATACGGGGGTGGCGAACTTAGTAAATGGGACATTAGGGAATCTTTTTCTTTCTCTTTTGCTTCAGGTTGCACAAGGGGTGACAAAACAGGGTAACATTTATTGATCCCTAGTTTGCGCTGTCTATGTAACTGTTCATTCATTTGTTCCTCCTCATTATCTTTAAATTGCACAGCTGCTTGCATCACTGACATACCTCTTTCTCTCTTATTCCTTTTCGCTAGCTTAATTTCCTTCTGTTTGGCTTCCTTTCGCCACAGGCGGAAAGAATCAAACATCGCCGGCCGGGCTTTCTTTTTAAACAATTTCACTTCCAAATTATCTAAGATATCTGTATCAAAACTACCATTTTGGGGCCATTTTAAAACACCGTCCTTTCTGGTGTATCGGATCCATACTTCATTATATGCAATGGGGCCCACGCCATGTTTTACATAAAGCTCATAAGTTGGAGTTCCAATTGGAGGAACCGGACATGAATCCTCTAACTGGAAATCCCTTCCACAACCCAAACAAAACAATCTTCCAAATACACTAGCACCAGGCATCTTCGCTCACTAGTCTAGTTCCAAACTTCAAAGGATTATCGATTACGATAGTCTCGTGAATACATGAGTCCTCTGGCTTTGGCGTTTGCAAACTTCAAATCAAATTGATCCCGAAGGATACCAAATTCAAACTAGGAGACGCTCCACTTATACTTAACTGAATATCGATGATCGATGGCGTCACCAGAAGACTCTCTCGAATGTTTCGCTCTACCAAAATCGTCAAGGGTCCAAAACAGGGTGATTAATCAGGGCAGCAGTCCTTCGTAGCCGTTGAGACGCGGAGAACCTCACAGAAAAGACTTTCGGACCACGTCGACATGCAGGGGTCGATGAAGTGGCGGCCTTCCTCCAGAATTTCCACACGAAGCTCCTCACGAACCTCTGGCTTGGACCGGTACCGCTGAAATCGCCCCGAGTTGGGCGCCAACTGAAGTACTGGGAATTTTAAGCCCAGCGGTGCAGGGGGAACACACCCTATGACTTCGGGTTCTTCCTGTTTCAGACCTACAGAAACACAGAGTCTTCTGGGTGAAGTCAAAGATCAGTTTATTGGCTGCAGACCAATTACAGGTATTCTAGAAGTACAACAGAGTGTATGTTCTCAGGAGACTGCTTAAAATTACAGAAACGAGCTTCTCCTTAAATACAAAATATCATGCTTCAGGCACACATTCCTTGTTTTATGGCATGGTCATTCATAGGTATACATTACAAACAAAAAGGCAGAGTCATGATGACCATCCCACATACTAGTTAAGCCATCCCACAATTATTTACCCAGCGAGGCTCAGATCCCACATCAGATATCAATAGGCCCCAATAAACACGAACATCTCCTGTTTGGAAAACAAGCCATAAAGCAGGAACGGTCAGGTGTGAAAGAGATTAGCTGGAGGCTCGTGTGGGATGAAAAGGCTTTATGGTGTGTCAAGCCCTGATGCTAATCACAGGTGGCCGTAGGACGGGGAGCTCGTGAGACCGGACTGACCTGGGGCAGCGGAGCCAAGCTGCCCAGGTCACAGAGAAGTCAAAGGAAGGCACATGTGCTCTAAAGGCCCGTATTTGCTCGTAATATGTAGCCTATGTGAGGGCAACCATAAGATGGCCACTGCTCTAAGATGGAACCCACGAAGTTACTGTATCATATCGTATACACAGTGTTAATATCATATACACAGTGCATTTATAGCTAAAACGTTATACAAAGCACTTGTACATACCGCATTGACCATTCGCGGTTCGCTAATACCGGGATAGACAGGGGTAGGGCCCTGCCTCCTATGCGGTCCCAAATTTCAAAGTACGACACACCGACTGACAGAACAGATGCACAACCGCATACCCAAACCTGTAAAAATAGAAAAAGGACATTTTAGTCCTTTGAAACCAATGGTAAAGCCTGGGAATGTACATAAAACTTTTTTTTACAACATGTTCTGTGATGCTAATTATTCCCAAATTATGTTTAAAATTATTTTGATTTTAAATTAGTTTTTCTAAAAATATTTATGTATTGTTTCTTCTTAATAGAACAATGTTTTATTGTAAAAATTCTTTTGCACTTTTTTCTTTTTAAAATAATGATTAATTCATTTAGAAACACCTTTTCAATGCTCTTCTAACTGGTATATTAATTCTATTAATAATTAGAAAATAATATAAATGAATTCTCATGTATTAAAATTAACACCCGAGTATTAATACTCTTCCCCACCCATAACCCCTATATCCCTTGCATCTGATTCCTAAAGGAGGGTTTTTCCTGGTTTGTAAAAAATGATTTAACTTTAATTGCATAATTAAATGTAAATGCATTTTTACCATTAATAATTAATACTCTGGAATTAACATTTATTCCTGAGTATTCATTCACTTTCCCACCCATAGCCCCTATATCCCTTTCATCCAGTCTCTAAAGGAGGGTGTTACTGAGTTTTTTTTATTATTTCAGTGTAACTGCATATTTACATTTAAAAACATTTCTGGCCTTATTAATTAAAACTCAGGTATTAAAATGTATACCTGAGTATTAAGACACCTCCCCACACAAAACCCCTATATCCTTTGCATCCCGTCCCTAAAGGAGGGTGTTACTAATTTAAAAAATTAATTAAGTTTAATTGCATAATTAATTAATTTTATTTATTTATTTGTTTATTTATTTGCAGAGTTTTATATAATTTAATATAATTTTAAATATACAACTACTATAAATTAATACTCAGGCATTACATTTAAAACCTGATATTCACATTCTTCCTCACCCATAACGCCAATACCCTACATATTATTTATATATGTATATATAAAAAATATATATATATATATATATATTCACTGAAAAAACCATAGGTTTCACACACGTTATAGTTACGAATTAGCATTTAAAAAACCTTGCAAATTCACTTAAAAAACCGTAGGTTTCACACATGTTATAGTTAGCTGGACATTTCACTCGTAAAAAACCAATGAAATTCCCCCGTTATAGTTAGTGCAGGCAACTATAACTCACGCGACCGCAATCCTCTGCTGATGACGTCAGATATTACATCACTGTATTTAGACACTTATTTACCCATGTCTTCTTCCATTAATCTTTAGCTATACATATATTACAAATATTTATTTTTCATAAAGACACATATGTCATCAGTGATGTAATATCTGACGTCATCAGCAGAGGATTGCGGTCGCGTGAGTTATAGTTGCCTGCACTAACTATAACGGGGGAATTTCATTGGTTTTTTACGAGTGAAATGTCCAGCTAACTATAACATGTGTGAAACCTATGGTTTTTTAAGTGAATTTGCAAGGTTTTTTAAATGCTAATTCGTAACTATAACGTGTGTGAAACCTATGGTTTTTTCAGTGAATTTGTACGGTTTTTTAAATGCTAAGTTATGTATTTATTAATTTTTTTTTTTCAGGATTTTCACCGTGCGCGCACCGTGAATTATTATTATTTTTTTTAATCGCGAGGTGAGCGCACCGTGCTCTGTGGGCACTCGGTGCGCTTCGCGCACCGAGCACCCACTGTTCGCAGTGCGTGCTGTGCGCGCGCGGTGCGCGCACCGAGCGATTTAAAAAAAAAAAAAATTGTTTTTTTCTCCCTTGGGGGTCCTTCTGTGACCCCCTGACCAAGGCTAGGGGGTCAGGAACTGTCCACTCTGCCCCCTTTTCACGTTCTCCACCTTTTTTTTCACCCCCTCAGACTGCGAGTGACAAAATGGCGGCCGACACTTCCTGGTTTCGACCGATTCGAATGTCTACCGACATCTAACAACCAATCAGAATTGCGCTTGCGCATAACAGGGTGCGCGCACAGTGCGCGCACGGTGCGCGCGTATAGATATTGATATGCTTTTAAATGCTATTTTCTCAGGAAATACTGAACAGATTTACACCAGACCTGCAAAAGGCACTTCCTTGACCTTATGGCTACCTCTCTGCCAAATTTCACGTAATTCTGTTCAGCCGTTCGGGCTGTAGCTGCGACTAAAGGTCCTATGGAAAAATGCATAGGGAAAACGCGTTTTGGGACCCCCCCTTTTTCTCGGCCCCCGCTTGACGAATCACCCCGAGACTTTCAGGGTAGGAGCTGAGCAGAGCGCCCCATTAGTTTTGAAAATTTCGCGAGGATTCGTCAACCGGCGCCAAAGTTATTCAAAATAGAAATTTGAGATTTCCTATGGAAACTAGGTTGTAACTATAAGTATCTACTGGGGACCGCCAGTAGATAATATATATATATATATATATATATATATATATATATATATATATATATATATATATATATATATATATATATATATATATTTGCACTGACAAAACCACAGGTTTCAGGGACGTTATAGTTAGTCTGACATTTCACTCATCCGAAACCTGAGAAATTCGTACTTTATAGTTAGCTGAACTAACTATAACTCGCGCCCCTGCAAAGCGCTGCTGATGAAATCACATAATACATCACTGATGACATGGTAAGTGACATCACTGATGACATCTCAAATGACATCACTGATGGCATCATCCGGTGACTGTTTCTGAAAAGGTTACTGAAGAATGAGTGGGTGTATGAGTGTCTATATGAATAATTTAGTGGGTGCGTGACTGACTGTATAAGTGAGTGATTAAACGTGTCCTGGTGAAGGTATGGGTGAGTGACTAATCTGTGTGAATGTCTGTATCAGTTTGTAGGTTGGTGTGTAAGTGGCTGCATGGGTTGGTGAGTAGCTACATGAGTGTCTATATGGATTAATGATTGGTTGTCTGAGTACCTGTATGGGTGCCTGAGTGTCTGTATGGGTGGGTGGGGGATGTGTGACTCCCTGCATGGATGTGTGAGTGGGTGATTCACTGGGTGTAGGGGGTCATGAGTGCATCTGCGAGGGGCTGTATAGGTGACGAGCATATGTATGACTGTGTTGGTGAGTGAATAGATGTCTCAGTAGTGTATGTGAGAGTAACTACATATGTGAAAGACAGTATATGTGAGTGTTAGAGTATCTAAGTGGCTGTATGGGATAGTGAGTGATTGTGAGATTGGCTATATGGATGAGTGTGTGATTGTAACTGTGATTGTATAAGAGAGTAACTATGTGTGAGTATCTGTATGAATAAGTGAGGTGATGTGTGTATAACTGTATAGGCGAGTAAATGGCAGTGTGATTAACTCTTTGGGCTACTGACTAGGTGTGTGAGTAGCTCTATGGGTGAGTGGTGGTGTGTGAGTGTCTGTATGGGAGTATGAGTGCATATATCAGTGACTGCGTGGGTGAGTGAGTGGATGTATGTGTAGACCAATGAATTAGTTAGTGGGTATGTGCTAACTGGTATTAGTGTGTCTATGGTTTCGAGAATGGTAGTCTGTATTTTAGAGTGGGTGTATGATAGGTTATATTAGGGTGTGAGGAGGTGCATCAGAGATTAAGTGGATGATGTCATCAGTGATGATTTGAGATGTCATCAGTGATGTCATGAGTGATGTCACTGACCATGTCATGAGTGATATAATATGTGATGTCATCAGCAGTGCATTGCGGGGGGCGCAAGTTCTATGAATTTCTCTGGTTTTGTACAAGTGAAATGTCACACTAACTATGACGTCCCTAAAACCTGTGGTTTTTTCAGTGAATTTTTAAAGTCCTTTTAAATGCTGATTCTCAACTATAACATCCCTGAAACCTATGTTTTTTCAGTGAATTTCAAAGGTTTTTTAAATGCTAATTTTTAACTATAATGTAGTAGTCGCGTTTGCAGAGTGGTGCAGAAAGGGGGCTGGGCCTCCGACCAGCGATCAGGAATTCCGCTGCGTAGGACTTACAGGAGGTACCAGGAGGGTATCTTGGCCCCCAAAGTCCCTTAGGAGTAAAGTAGACTTCATCCGCCAACCCGTAGTGTGCCAGGAGGCATGTTTGCAGAGTGGTGGAGAAAGGGGGCGTGGCCTCTGAAGACCTCTTAGCAATCCCCCTGTCTGGGATTTATTGGTGATAACAGGAGGGGGAGTTGGCCCCCGAAGACAATCTTGGGGGCCAACTACCCCTCCTATTACCTCCAGTCAGTCCCACACAACAGCATTGGTAAGTTATCATAGCAGGCCATGCCACCTTTGCCCACCAGTCTGCAAACGCACTCCCTGGCCTGCTCTTGGATGGGATTAAAGTCCTCTTTGCTGCTCGGGGTCCTTAGGGGCAAACTACCCTACCTGATACCTCCAGTAAGCCCCAGATAGTGGAATTGCTGAGAGGTGGACACAGGCCATGCCCCCTTTCTCAACCACTCTGCAAACGTGCCTCCTGGCGCGCTCTTGGTTGGGGGATTAAGTTCTCTTGCCTCCTGACAATCCTTGGGGGCCAACTAGCCCTCCTGTTATCTCTAGTAAGCCCCACACAGCTGGATTGCTGAGAGTCGTCTGAGGCCACACACCCTTTTTACACCACTCTGCAAGCACGCCTCTTGGCGCACTGCTGCTCGGGGGATGAAGTTCAATTTAGTCCTAACCTCCATTTTCAGCCCCGGGAAACCCATCCCTTGGGGCTTTGTCTCTTTAAAAAAAATGTATTTTCATATTATATGGGAGGGGGCCGCGTGGCCCTCCTACCCTTTGCCCCTTTTGGCCCCAGGGACACCATCCCCTGTTGGGGATAGTTGGGGACCGCAGGGGGAGCCCCGATGCCACCGCAGTCCCTGCTGGCTCCCCGCCTCCTGCGGGAGCCAGCATTGCTTTTGGGCAAAGGGAGCTGCTAACATGCTGTGGACTGAAAAGTCCATGCCGTGCTGGAACTGGAGGTATACTTTCACACAGGAGAGTACAACATATGTCCCCCTGCACGCACCTACCTGCTTGAGACAAGGAGGGCCCTGTACAGCCACCTTTGTTTCCCCACTGTCAGCTTTTACATGGCGATGCAGACCGCCATTTAGGGCTGGCGGTGGGGAAACTCAAAATATGCATGGCGGTGCTGCAGCAGCACTGCCAGCATATTCTGAACCCCTGACCACCGCGCCACCACAAGGGAACCCAGTTCCCTTGTGATTGCGGTGGTCAAATGGCAGTCTGACCGCCAGACTTATAATACGGCAGTCGGACCTCCGGTGAAGCGGAGCTGGACCGCCACCGCTGTGCCCCCACTAGTCTTGTGGTCCATTGACCACCAGACTCATAATAAGGACCTAAGTACAATCCATGTTTTTAGTAGCCTTCATATCAACAGGTTCTTGGTTTGCATCACTCCCTTTTTGCCCCAGTGATTCTCTTTCTCCTGAATCTACGACATACTTTATGCTCTTTTGCACATTGTTTCGCACCCCGAGAACGTGGTTTTTATGTCCATCATTACGCCACATGAATTATAGTGCATATAACAAAAAGGACTGTATTATTTACAGTGCTTGGATTCCCAATTGTTTTTCTTCTCAGTTATCAGTTACATATCCTATGCACTAAAGATAAGAAGGAAGAATGCCTCTTATAAGGCCAATTAAAAAAAATATCTTTCTGACCAGCTTGTATATTATCTCTTTTAGCATAACAAACTATTTTTAAAATTAAATGTTACATAGTCTCAGTATTATTTTCTCGACTTAATGATTGAGAGTTTATTACCTTTTATCTTATTTGTTTTCCGAATTTGTATAGATTGCTTGTTAGAGGTGAAGTACCCTTAAAGTCTTTCCGTTTAACATAGCAGGCCCTTAATTGAGGTTTTTAGTATATGGACTACATCTGCACAGCTTGTTTACTATGTAGATGTCTCTACTAACAAGTCTGTCTATTAATATTTTATGGCATATCAAATCATGAAAGTCTTGTTTTATAATCGTGGTTTTATTACTGTGTAATTCTGCTGTCTTTTTCGTGTATTTTTATGGTCATGTCCTGACCGTATAAAGAATTTACTGACAGACTACTCATTTCAACAGTTCACTGGCAGAATATCGGAAACACAAATATCATGTGGACAGAAAATCGTGTCAAAAATATCGAGGGCAAGAATATCGAGAAGGTATGTGCAAACAGGTAGGTATACATTTACAATTCTTAACTCCAGATCTACGTACCTTGAAGATATATATATCGCCAAGGTAACTTTATGTGGAGTTATATATCGTACAACTTTTCTTTCCCATAGAAAATTACCTTCAAGATATTCTTCTCCTCAATACTTTTGACACGATATTCTGTCCCATGATATTTGTGTTTCCATTATTTTATCTAAACACCCATTCCAACCACCTCTTAAGGATTCAAGGATGTGTTATGTCAGTCAGAAATGCAGTTTGCATTGCACAGTCCTGTATTTGGTGCCTTTGCAATTTGCGAATAAGTGCATTGGAGACCAGCTGCTTGCTATTTTCACATAAAGATTTGTAGACTTTCATATGGTGGCAACTGCCCCTTCTCAATTGACAACACCAGAACTGATAAGGACAATGCAGCCGGCTCCTGAGCGGGTGGTGGTTGGTACATAACCCGACTGCAGGCCAGGCGCGGCTTAATAATCTGTATATGCTCATGTACTTCTGTGTGTAATGTATGCTGCCGAAACATGTATTCTTTTACCAAAACAACAAAACAATAAAAACAGATTTGCAACAAAAAAAAATAATAAAGATTTGTAGACTTTCACAGCTAGTCATGGATTCAAGGTCCTCAATATGGAATAAAACGTTGATTTCATTTGCATTTGTGAAGCTCTTGATGCCATTCAGTCCCTCCTGAGAGGGAGAAGGCACACAAGGAAAGGTGCAGTTCATTATTATTGCTAGGCGTTCTAAGGCTTAGCTACTCTAAACCCTATGGGCCTGATTCACAAAGGTAAACTTACACTCTTTTTACACTCTGTGTAAATTTAGGATTGTTTGCTATTCACAAAGGGATTTACGAGTAGTGTCTTTATAAGTGCGGAGTCTCCACACATAAAAAGATAGGATGATGGAGGGCGCTAGGTGGCGCTAGCCAAGATGGCCGCGCCGAGGTAGAGCTCCGTGCTACCTGACCCCTCACATCCGTTCTTCCTCCGTTGCTGCTGTCCTGGCTGCACTCCGCCTCCTGCCACTTGCTGCGGAGTTGTAGCCCTACCCTCGCTGCGACTTTTGGCTGCCCCTGAGCCTTGGGGACTGAGCTTTGCCGCCTGCCAGAGTCACCGCGGTGAAGGTGCGCACTCGGCCGGTTCCTCGGCCGGCGGCGCCTGCTACCAGCGCCCGCGGCGCTCCACGAGGGGCGCAGGCCTCTGTCTGCTGGCAGCTGTCCGGACGCGAGAGAAGTCCGTGGAGAGGCACGCCGGTCTGCGACACATCGCGGGTGAGTCGGGGGGGGGGCGATAGATCCCGAGCGCCTCCCTGGACCTTCCCCGGCCGCGGGGCCCTGATCGGCGGGCGGATCGGCCCGAGTAGTGGTGAGAGCTCGTGGGGCTGGGCCCGGATCGGTGACTGCCGCCACCCACCAGATTGTCGCGCCCTGGCCTGGGAACCGGTGCATCCTCCTGAGGACTGTCCTCCTCCGCCCCCTACGGCCCCCCCCTGAGCGTATGGTGGTGATTGCTGCTGGCGAGGACCCCCGTGGAGGCTCGGCCCCCCCCTGGATCTTGTGGAAGGCCCCCGCACAGCGCGCTCTGGTGCCGCAGCGGCGACCTGACGGGGGGGGCGACGTCGAACTGGTTCCGCCTGGTGCCGCCTGCTGGGAGGCTGCTGCCGAGGGGGCCCCTCTGCCCATTGCTCCTTGTCCCCCCCGCCTGGCGAGGTGGCCCACGGGGCTGCGGTGGGCTGGAGGGGGGCACCCCGTGACCTCTGCATCCTGGGAGCGGGGGCAGTAGCGGTGCTCCGAGCTGCTGGACTGGCCCTGCAGATTGAGGCCGTGGACGGCGTTGGTGCGGCCCGAGTGTCGCGGCTTGCCCGGGGGCCTCCTTCTGGGACTGCCCGCGGCACGGGACGTGGAGCGGTGCTGGCCCGGCCCCGGCCTCGGAGGGCGCGACGCGTTGCTCCATCATGGGCAAGGACAAAGGCTCTAAGCAGCTGGCGGCATCCCACCAAACGAAGATTGACCGCTTCGCGACACCGGACCCCCCGGGTGCCGGCGGAGGGGAGGCGCCCGCCCCCAACAAAGACTTGGCCACCATCCTACACGCGATCGATGCCTCTCGCACCTCGTTGGAGGGGATGGTGGGAGAGGTGAAGATAGATGTTGCGCTCCTGAGGCAGGATCTCCGCAACGCCACGGCCCGCATCACGGAGGCCGAATCGCGGATCTCCGCGACGGAGGACGACATCCATCAATTACAAGACCAGGTCCGGGAGCTCACGACCCTCTCCAAAGAACTACACAGGCGGGCGGAGGATGCCGAAAATCGCGCCCGCCGCAATAACCTTCGCTTGGTGGGCTTCCCGGAGGGGGTCGAGTCGGGCCGGGCTGACGACTTCCTGGAGGCCTGGTTTAAATCCTGGATGCCGGCGGGCAGCTTGTCAACCTGGTTCGTGGTGGAGAGGGCGCACCGGTCGCTGGCGTCCAAGCCTCCGGTAGGGGCCCCCCCGCGCCCCTTCATTCTTCGGATCCTTAACTTCAGGGACAGAGATGCCATTCTGCGGGAGGCTCGGGTGAGCGGTAAACTGGCCTACGACAATCACACCATTATGATTTTCCCAGACTACACCCGGGAGGTCCAGGAGCAGCGCCGTTCATACACGGAGGTGAAGCAGCAGCTGCGCTCCCTGGGCCTTCAGTACCAGCTCCAGTTCCCGGCCCGCCTCCGACTTGTCTATCAGGGTAAGACGCTGTTCTTTGATACCCCCAGGGCGGCCTGGACATGGATTACCGAGGAGCGGCCTCTGCGGCAGCCGGGCGGGGGGCCGCCCGCTGCAAGGCCCGGGTGCCCCGTTGTGGCTGGGTCCCAGCGGCCGCGGCGCGGGAAGCGCACACGCTCCCGGCAGCGGCGAGGTGCCACAGTCCTCAAGGCCCGATCTGTGAGCGCCTCTGGCAGACCGATGAGAGACTCCTCCGCCTCTTCTGAAGCCTCCTCCCGGGCGGCCGGGGGATCCCGGGGCCGAGCATCACCTGGGCCGACCGGATCTCCGGCCCCCCTCAACACGCACATTGACTCATCAGACCTTTCTCGCAGTCCCGCTATCTGACTTCTTTCTTTGTCTCTTGTAGTTGCGGGGAAGGTAACAGCCTTGCCCGAGGGCGGGGGTGGGGGGCTCCACATTCTTGTGCTCCCCAGTGCCAGCCCAGGTCCGCACATTGTAATCCGTACTTCAGGAGGGGTCCACTACGCTCTTCATACCCGAGCACCTGAGCTTGGGGTCTTGTGACTGTTGGTTCTGTTCGGGCGACAGATGCTTCTGGTTTTGAAGTGTAGGGTGGGGGGTGGGGGGTTGGGGTTGGGGGTTCGTTTGGGGTTTCTCTTCACGAGACTGTTTTGTTTGCGTTTGCACTGTTACTTATTGAGCCTTTCACACAGCGCTGCGCGGCGCGAGGCGTCGTATCCCTTCACTCAGCTCCATTTGCGCGCTCTACTGCCGCTCACCCTCCGTCACCGTCCGCTCGCTTCCCCCGGTGGGGGCTCCATGGTCCTTCAGGGTCCCACACGCTCCGTGCCCCCTCTGCTGACGCCTGGGTTCAAGGGTGTCCACCCGGTGCCCCCCGCCTGCCCTCTCCCCGGCGCGCTCCATTCCCACTGCTGCCATGGCTGATTTAACCCCCAAAGCCCAAGTGCGCATCCTGTCCTGGAATGTGAACGGCCTGCTGGACCGGCTTAAGCGCACTGCTGTCCTTAAATACGCCCAGCGCGCGGGTGCGGACGTGCTCCTGCTTCAAGAAACCCACCTCCTTGGTGAGAACTGTCCCTTTCTGGCGCGCTTCGGCTTCGACCGGGTGTGGCACTCCGGGTTCTCGCGCGGGTCGCGGGGAGTTGCGGTCCTCCTGCGCCGTTCCTTCCCTTTTGTGCTGGCCCGAGTGGTCCATGACTCCCAGGGGAGGGGGGTTGCGATTAGCGGCACGCTCGAGGGCCGGCCACTCAGCCTCCTGTCACTTTACGTGCCGTCCACGGGGCTGTCCTCGGCCTTATCTCTGACCGCGTCCTGGCTAGCTGCTTTTCCACCTGGTACTGTTGTTCTCGGAGGAGACTTTAACGCCGTCTCGGCCCCGCACCTCGACTCTTCGGGTCCGGTCTCGGACTCCCGCGCGGCGCGGGCGAAGCAGCTGGCCGGGTGGGCAGAGGCACAGGGCCTCTGTGACGTGTGGCGGCTCTGGCACCCACGCACGCGACAATATACCCACACCTCGGCCGCCCACCACACTCAGGCACGCATTGACGCGATCTTTGTCCCCTCGGCCGACTGTCTGGGTATCCAAGACGTCCGCATCCTTCCCCGGGGGATATCCGACCATTCTCCGCTTTTGCTGGGTTTGGGCCCCCCGCCTCACGGTGCTCGCCAATTGTGGCGTTTTAATGCATGGTTCCTGCAAGACAAGGCGCTCCGTAAGGAAGTGGGGACCGCGCTGGCACTTTATTTTGGCGACAACGACGGGTCGGTCTCCTCGGCGGGCACCCTCTGGGAAGCTTGTAAGGCCACGGTTAGGGGGGTCGCTAAGGCACAGGTGATGAAACACCGCCTGACGCAGCTGCAGCAGCTCACGGCCTGTGAGGCTCAGGCGCTGCGCCTGGAGCAAACCGTCTCTGACTCTGGCGACCCGGCCGAGACCCGGCAACTACGGCTCCTACGCGAAGAGATTCGTCAGCGGTCGCTTGACGCAGCTAAGCTTCTTTGGCAATCCTCGGTGGCGCGGGTATACGGCTGGGGCGACAAAAACGGGGCACTTCTGCACCGGCTGGCCACTTACCCCAGGGCATCGCGCATCATCCCGGCGGTGACCGACTCGAGTGGCGCGCTTCAGTCTTCATCCGTGGCTATAGCGGACGCTTTCGCTCAGTATTACTCGCAACTCTACCGGGCACGGGCATCGGATCTGTCTTTGGCTTCCTTGCTCGCCGCTGGTGCCCTCAGCCTTCCCCGGCTGGGGCCGAGTGATTGGGAGAGCCTGGAGGCTCCCATCTCCCCTGCGGAGATCGGAGATGCGATAGGGCGCACGTCCGCAGGGAAGACCCCCGGCCCGGACGGGTTCCCGCAGGAGTTTTATGCCACCTACAAGGAGCACTTGGTTCCACGGCTGGGTGCCCTGTACGCGGAGGCGGTCGAGAGAGGCTCCTTCCCTCCGGAGGCCGACATTGCCACGATTGTGGTCCTGCCTAAATCCATTCCGCCGCCCAGTGACAGGTCGGCCTACCGGCCGATCTCTCTGATCAATACCGATATCAAACTATATGCCGCGGTCCTTGCCCAGCGGCTCCGGCCCCTCCTGTCGCGTTTAGTGCACCCAGACCAATGCGGCTTCATGCCGGATCGAGGCACTCGCCATTGCCTCCGCCGCCTCCATGTGGCTCTGGCGCACCGCCACCGTCTATCTCCATACCTCACTCTCCTGCTGGCCGACTTCGAGAAAGCCTTCGACTCGGTGGGGTGGCCTTACTTGTTCGACGTCTTGGCTCATGTGGGTTTTGGTCCCAAGTTTGTTGGGATGGTGCGGGTTCTGTACGCGCGCCCTCGCGCCAGAGTGTTGGTTAATGGGGCGCTGTCAGGAACGTTCCGGATCGGCCGGGGCACGCGGCAGGGGTGCCCGCTCTCACCCCTCCTTTTCGCGCTCGCAATGGAGCCCCTTGCCGCCCTCATCAGAGCGGATCCTCTCATTCGGGGATGGGAGTGGCCGGGCCTCGAGGAGGACAGGATCGCCCTCTACGCGGACGATGTCCTGCTGTACCTTGGTGACCCAGCGCGCTCGGGTCCTCGGGCTCTCCACATTTTGGGCCGCTTTGCCCGCGCCTCTGGCCTCTGCCTCAACTCGCACAAGTCGGTCCTCGTGCCTCTCCACCCCTCCCGCGAATGCTTCGATTGGCAGACCACGATTCCCCTCCGCCGACTGTCTTTCAAATACCTGGGCATCTGGGTTTCCCTCCTCCCGGAATTGAGCTGGGCACTCAACGTGGCCCCTTTGGTCAAAAAAGCCAAAGCGGACCTCACCCGGTGGCACTCGCTCCCGCTGAACCCGCTGGGGCGCGTGGCGCTCTACAAAATGATGATCCTCCCTCGGTTTTTGTATGTATTGCAGAACACCCCGGTGTCCTTTCCGAGGTCGTGGTTTCGCGAGTTGGACGGGATGGCCACCAGGTTCCTCTGGGGTGGTGGACGGCCGAGGTTGGCCCTGCCGATCTGCCGCCTCCCCACCTTTGATGGGGGGCTTGGTATGACCAACCTCTACCTTTATTACCTGGCCACCCGGCTTCTGGTCATCCACGACTGGTTTGGGGGGGGATGGTCCGATCCGGCCTACAGGGTGGAACTGGAAGCCCTGGGTCTCTCCAGCGTTCAGGACCGCATGTACGGCGCCCCGGTTCCCACCTCCTGCCCCGACATCACTAGGGCGGTCTTCCTGGCTTGGCGGGCTGCGCTCCGCCACACTGGATGGACCGGGACATTGACGCGCGCCACCCCTCTCTGGCATGGGACATGGTTGCGGGAGGTTGTGGGGCTGGAGGGCTTCGGATCGTGGGATCTGCTCGGTATCTCCCAGCTGGGGGACGTGTGGCGAGGGGGGCGCATGTGCTCATACTCTGAACTGCGGGCGCGCTTTTCTCTCCACTCATCCCAATTCTATAGATACCTCCAATTGCGACACGCCATACGGGTACACACCCCGCTTGACATCCGGCTGCCGGACCATAGCCCCCCGGAGGCTCAGGTTCTGATGGGTAACCTAGGAAAGGGAGGCATATCCAGAATATATCGTTCCCTTGTTAACAATACCCCTGTGCCCCAGGAGGGTCTGAAGGAGCGATGGGAGGAATGGGTGGGTCCCTTGGACGAGATCGACTGGCGGGACGCCCTTATGGCCCCCAGGCTGGTGACTGCCTCCGCCAAGCTGAGGCTCATTCAAATCTATTATCTACATGCGGCATACCTTACACCAGCGCGCATGCGCCGTGCGGGTCTCTCCACCGACGCAGCCTGCCCTCGCTGTGGATTTGACCCGGCCGACTTCATCCATATGGTATGGTCATGCCCGGAACTGGAGGGGTACTGGCGTAGCATTGAAACTGACTTGACGGATGTCCTGGGGTGGGAGGTGCCGCACGACCCCAAGCACATCCTCTTGGGTATCACTGATGGACTAGACGGCTCCCGCGCTGAAAAACTGTTCCTTATGACAGCGCTAATGGTGGCAAAGCGGGACATTGCGGCAGCCTGGAAACAGCCGCAGCCGCCCAGTCTGACCAGGTGGAGCGCGGGAGTGGACTGGTGTGCGGCGCAGGAGCGGTCTCTCTACCAAGCTCGGGGCTGCCACAAAAAATACCGTAGGGTGTGGGGGAAATGGTTAGGAAATGTAATGTGATCTGGTGGGGCGGGGTGGGGGGCGGGGTGGTACGGGGGGGGGCTGAGAGGGGTAATGATTCCCAGATGGGACGAATGTATATTGTTGGTCTGAAAGGCTCACTGTTTTTGTTGCAAAAAAGAACAATAAAAACTTGTTTATCAAAAAAAAAGATAGGATGATATACAAGTAGTATCTTTACGAGTGTGGAGTCTCCGTATATAAAAAGATAGGACTGTCCTTACCTTTCTGAATGAGGCCCTTACTGTCTTAGTGGAAGTGCAAAGGAAAAGCCACATTTTCCACCTCTTACTGAACTAGACAAAGACTGAAATCAAGTGAAGAGGACAGGGAAAGTTGTTCCAAATAAATGGGATGATTTGCCAGAACAGTGAGAGGTGTAGGAGTTGGGGTAGAGGCGGGAGGAGACTTTTCACCAAGCAGGAACTCTGAAGTCCAGCATTCGGTGCTCCCTGTCCCTAAATCCAGCCACGAGTAAGGTTTCACATGTTAATCTGGGATACCCGGGGCTGGGCCCTCCCTGGGCCCTCCCTCTTTCGACACTTTCTTTAGGACTATATTTGAAATTCAAAAATCAGGTTTTTTTATTTACCTTATTTTTGGGGGGGGGCAGGAACAATAAATGCTCGAGTAGCCGCTTGCCCTTCACAAACCATGAACATAAGATCAGTAAAGTTTAAAGGGCTAAAGTTGACAATATGGCAAAGGAAGCAGCGTCCCAGCTAGGCAGGTATGAATGCCCCACTAGCTTCATAGCTCAGTAGCTACCAATGCACAAAGAAATTAGGAGATGAGGCGGTTTTGTGTGATTGCTTGACCTGCTACACCGTGAATTACACTTAAAGCAAAATGATATTTTTCCACCCTTGGAATAACCGTCACTCAATCTCCAATCGGATGCTTCTGTCAAGGCTGCAGTATGCCAGCCATAACCACTTTAACCAGTGCTAAATTAAGATGATTTCTTTTTCACCTAATTTATTTGTAACATAGTGGGGAATATGTACAAGGAAATGGCGCAGCGTAGCACTGCAGCAAGATTTGCAGCGCTGCGCTGCGTCCTTTAAAAAACGCAGGGATGCTCCGTATTTACAATAAATTGGGCTTTCCCATGTGTTCCCTTGCGCTGGGGCTATAAATAGCTTCCTAGACCCAACACAGACACCCTTATGCCGTAGTGCAAGGGTGCATGAGTTTCAAGGATGATTGTTTATGTGCAGGAAGGTGTCCCTTCCTGCACATAAACAATCAATAATGGCAATTTGGTACTTTCTATGTGTGCTGTATTCTGCAACATACATAGAAGTAGCACATTGTCATTATTTTTTTTTTTTTTTTTTTGGGAAAACCTTTATTCTTGAAAACATGGACACAGCTATTCAGCCGACATCCCGGAGGTTCGGCAGCTTTGAGAAAGCAGAACAAAGAAACGTCCACAGTGCATAGAGGAGAAGCAAAAAAGGTTCTATTTTAAATAAACACAAACTCACACAAAACCCCAGCAAGGCGAAGGACACTGAATACCACTGGTGATTGCCCCTCAGGGGAGAGCAGACCCCCCTCGTCTAACAGTCACAACACTGTGTTAAGAGGAAAAAGGGGGAAAAGCAGAGGCCCAAAAAGTCAATTAACAATCAGATACATATACAAAAGCTGGAAAGAATACATTGTCATTATTTAATGATTGTTTTTGTGCAGGAAGGGACACCTTTCTGCACAAAAACAGTCATTAAAGGCGTTTTGCTCTATGTGTGCTGCATTCTGCAGCACACATGGAAAATGTAAAAACAAAGAGAAATAAAAGTATTTCTACTTGTTTCGCCAATCTAATGCCTACTTTTGCATTGAGTTAGTTTTTGGCGTTGCCTCAGACTTACAGATCCTGGTAAATCTGGGGCGGTGTCAAAAAGCAATGGGTGTTACGTTGGAACACCCACAGCATCAGCCATTACACGCCCCTTTCAAGCAGAGACCTGCGTAAAAGGGTAGCATATTTGCAAAGCGGGATTAAGCCATGCAAAGTGACTTAATACCACTTTGTAAATATGGTGAGGGCATTGAGTGCCCGGAACGTAGAAAAAAGTGATGTTCCAGTGGCACAATCCCCTTGTACATATGCCCCAGTGCTTCTCCTTTCCAACTTTTTCTACACTGGGTAAATCTTTGACCAGACTTTATAACTCACCAGTCAATTACCTCTGCTAATTTAGGCAACCGGAAGCATTTTACAACACTCAGCTCATCCCACCTGGTTCAAAGCTAATGGCCTTAACAGGCGGCCTGTACACTCCCTTCTTAGTTTCTCACACTTATGTGTCCCACCTTCACAAGAAGATCTATGAATAAAATTGTGTTAGGTGCAGGTCACTGTCTGCGACATACAATAAGTAACAAGACACTACTCTACCTGCCTATGATGCACAGCAGTAAACTCTCCAAATATCTGGAACAGTCCAAAAGTGGTGTGAAACCATGCTTAATTAAGGAGATGTGTGTGGACCAGGAAGCTCAGCTTCACCAAATAAGCAAAAGCCAGTATTATCTGCACAATGAAAGCTTGTTTTCCATTTCTTGATATGACTTTCTTCGAGCTAATCCTAAAATGAGGTATTATTGATCATTCTGCTGATTTGTTAATGTGAATATTTTTGTGCTCAATGTTCTTTTCCACTGATATAACAGGGTAAATAAAAATAATTGCAAAATTCTCTCCTGATTTCGCCACAGGCAATAATTTGTATACAGGGTTCCACGGTTGTACCTATCGCGCATATCTAATGTAATTTGCTGACAGAAACCACAGGTAAGGGCGTCTTCTGTGATACATGTTTATTATTGGTAGTCCTGGGCAATATTTTTTCCAGAATGCAGAAGTGAAAATACATGCTTATTTGCGCGTTTTGCTGATTTCTGCAGCTACAAAATACCAGGAGAAATGTTAGCAGTACATAAAATATTGTAACTGGTCTCAGTTTGCACAGTAATCTGTGCAAAGTGCAAACACTCTGAAAGCCTATAAAAACTGCAGAATTACACACAGCAAAACAGGTTTGCGAAATAGCAGCCTACAATTCCAGAGGGTGCATGTCATATGTTCCGTGCTCCAGCGAAATAGTTCGCCCACCGCTAATCATTATTCAGTTTCAAGTCTATCTTTATGAAATTCGGAGTGAAATCAGCTAATGAAGCATTGCTTGCAAAGTATTCTACATTGACATAAATGATCCACTTACCAACAATCTTCATTTCAAATTAATGTCAATTTCAATTTCAATTCTTCGCCGTCAAATCCCTTACTCTTTGAGGCCGCGCCCTTATCTTGGCTATGTGTATTGTCATGCTGGACACGTTCTAGTGTCTCAGCAGACACTAGTTAGTTAGCCACTCCCTCGTGGGAGTGGACACACATGCACCCCACACCCATCCATCAAAGGCGTCACGAATGACGTGACCCCGTGAATAAAAGGGCACGGTGAACGTGCTTGTGGCCAGTTTATTAACCGTACTCACACTGTCTGCGTCATCATCATTAGTAGCATGTGGGCCTAAGGCCCACAACACAACAATGGCGAGGAGTGGTTCCTATCCTGTGTGTAAGGTAGGGGCTGCCTCACAATTCCTAGTGGAGGGAGAATAGCCCAAGGCACCCTGTACCTGTAGCCGCTGCTGCACTGACCGGCCCTGAGAAGGAGCGCCGGGTCCATACTGCCCCCGTAGCCTGCCCGTGAGAAGTGGGCACGTCAACTGAGAAGAGGGTGACAGAGCTTTGCCTAGAAGAAGGTGAGGACAGTCTTAAACGAAAACCTGCTGGATGCCGAGGACGAATGCGTCGTAGCCTATCAAGATATGGCGGACCCAACCAAAGCCCTCACCTGGTGAAGCACCCATAACCTACCCCAATCTAACACCGTTTGTCCCAGAGAGAGGAGGAGAGAGGAGAGCCCTCCCAATGAGGAGCAGGTACAACACTGGTTAAGCCGGCACACAATTGTAGGTATGGTGAGACACGCTAAAGCAAAAAGATACACTGCACTATGCACACAGAAAAACAGTCCAGCAAACTTACCTGCCTCTGCAAAGTTATGACGGAATCTGCCGCCCAGCACAAGTGTATAGCCCCCAGTGAACCCTGCATACCTTCATTCCTGTAGTCAATGAGGCCCAGCGATAGGCACTCCACCATGCACACTTACTGCCTGCAAACGTCTGCAGCAGCCCTCCACTAAAAGGAACAGCAATGGGCGAGGCCACCTAAGCGTCAGGAGAGGCTCCGGACTTACACCGGCAGTCCCCACATGGGTGGGATTACCCACAGAGACCTAGCCACCACAGCAAGGAATGACTTCACTGCAGCGCCAGCACGGTCTAACCTCTATGCGTTGGCCCCAACCAGGGTATTGTGAGCATAGCCTCCGTGCTGCACCAGAGTCGCCGGCCCTAGCCTGCGATGCAAAAGGGGACTGCCCTGTGTCATAGAGGGCCTGCAATACCCCTTGTGACCCTGCCTGGAGCAGGGCATGTCGTGGAGACTGCGGGGAGGCCTGAGAAGCAGTCAAGAAAGGCCAGCAGCAATGAGAAGGCTGTCGCGGTCTGTAAGAAGTGGCTACAGCAAAACCTAGAGGGATTTGAGTGCGGTGATCCAGACTGCAGCGAAACTCAGGGCAAAAGCAAGCCGCCCTGCCCCTCATGCACTCCCAGCGCTGCGGGGCTCCCAATATCAGCGGAGCTGCAGATGAGAATAAGCTGCAACACTCCTAGCAGTAATTCGCTGCACCGCATCCTGATTAAGAGCAAGAAGGTTGCGAGGCAAGCCCTGACGTAGGACAATTGGGCAGATTGTGAGCCCCAGCTGCCCTGCAAGAGAAAGGCAAATGAGAGAATGCAGTGTCCCTGCCCCTATGCAGCAGGGACAGTGCCAGTGAGAAGCCAGGACAGGTGCTGTGTAGTAAACGCCCCCTGTTGGCCACCTACTGCTATTTCAGGAGAATAGACTAATCAACCTCCTATACTGTTTTGACAGTGCCAGCAGTACCCCTTGCTCCAAGTTAGAGGAAAGACCAGAAATGCCCACACAGCAGCCCAGCCACCTCTGAAATAAACAGAAGTAACCACCGAAGCAACCCCAGTCTGCCCTGCAGCAAGAGAGGAACAATGCCATAGTGTGAGGCAGACTGCCATGGCCTCCAATGTCAAAGAGGCAGCACCACTGACAGAGCGGAAAGCCAGACCGTAGAAAGCATCCTGTAAAGACTGGGGCCCGCCAGCTCTGCACATGGCCCCACACCTGCATCTTCACCCCAGCATGGCTCTGCAGTTTGTAAGCCAGCCCAGCACCTGAAAAGTAGCCACAGCACCCCTAGTGGTGGTGTGCGGCACCACACCTCGTCGCTGGTCAGGGAAGATAATACCTGTTTAAATTAACAGCCTGTATGCCCCACCACAATCTACAAATAAACATCACCATTTGAACAATTATGATCAGTACAAGGATATCCACTTGCCCTGATCACTAATCAACCTTCATAGTCCTGTGACCTCACCTCAGTCAGCCAAAACAGCTACTGGTAGAGCACTCCAAGGTCCAGCTAGTCAACCAGCAATACACTAAGCACTGCACATGGCAAGTTGTCTCTTGCTGCCCCTGAAAGCTACCTGGTCAGAGAAGGCAAACTGGCTGACTTTCTCCTAAAAGGGGAAGGAGAAAATTGTACACCCTGGTCGCAAGTGGCCAACATCACCACCAGTGAGTAGAGCGAGAGCTTCGTCCAAGAGACTGACATGGACTAAGAGAGCCTGGTTGCTTGACAGGCACCTGCAATATAATCTATGCACAATGCCAAGCACCACGAGCCTTCCTTCGATAAAAGTAACAGGAGTAAGAGCCGCGCAAGGCCTGAATGAAGGAGCGAGAATTCCTACATCTCCACTGCACCAGCAAAGCACAGCAGTGGGCCAAAGACAGCACAAAGTGTCCTCAAGAATGAATGTAACTTGGGCTTTCTTCATGTTAAATGTTCTAGCCCTGAAGAAGTCTGTGGCTTACCCCACATAACATGAAACACATGTTGGCTAGAATTCATGGCTAAGATGGATTGTTTCATATGAAAATAAAGAAGATAAGAAGAAATCTATGGCTACTACCTACGTTGATTGTTCCGATTATTGTTGGATATTTAGTGCTCAGGGTATTAATTCCTTTTGTAATGAGGAAGACTTTGACTCAGAGTAATGAAGATTATTGATAAATAATTGGCAATGGCAAGCATGGACCTATCCCTAATAACCCCTGATAGGCAAGAGAATGGTATACTGAAATGAAAACAGACAGATCCCAAGGACGTTTTTGACTGAGGGCACCCAAACGTGTTTATTTTTGTGTACTTCATTCTTGTACCACAACGGATAAAATAAGGAAAAACATAATCTGCCTCCTGTCGCCCCACTGGAGGAATATATAGGGAACAGGCTGCTCAGCCTCTCTGAAGACTTTTTAATGATATACTAGTCAGACACACACGTCTTTTTCTGTACTTGCCAAACAATTATGCACCTACATCACTCATGCCTACTCCAATATCACTATAACACTAAGATGGCGGAACATCTTGACACTGTCTCTCCTCTAAAACTCAAAAATCCAAGACCCATCCCTTCCAGATCCTGGCTCAATAAAGACCCTAACATAGAGAGATGACAACTTAGGCTGGCTGACAGAAACTCGAGACAATAACCCTCAGTGACCCAACTTTCTCTCGTCCCTCCAAGCTGAATGCCTAAAATACAAAAAAGATATCCACAGAGAGAAATCCTCCTTCTTCCAAGCCCAACTTCACCACTCCAGAATCAGACCTAAAGACCTTTTCAACATCATCAAACAGCAAACCTCTTCTTTCCTACTACATTCATCTGATGACTCAGTTAAGCGCTGTGAAGAGTTGGCCAAATTCTTCTCTGAAAAAATAAACAACGAGCTCTCACTGGACCTCTCCACCTCTTCACCCCTCGCTCATGATGCCCATTCTACCAAAGATGGTCCCCCCCCACTGCCAATCCTTCAGCCAATGGTTGTCCCCCCCAATCCCAACTTCTCAATGAACTAGAACACCAACCACAATCACATGCAACTGAAAAACAATGCAGTCTGGACCAAGTTTGAAAATATGTTGAAAAAGAAGTCATCAAAATGATTTCATGCATGAAGCCGACATTACAGCCATCTGACCCCCTTTCTTCTTCTCTTGTCAAAAATCTTAGACTCTTCCACTCCCCAACATGGACTGAATTAATCAACTCCTCCCTTTCCAGGGGATCTCTTCTGGCTTCCCTAAAACTCAGCCAAGTTACCCCCTCGTCAAAAAGCCAGACGCCGACCAGAATGACATAAACAATTACAGACCTATAACCAACCTCCCTCTCCTTGCCAAAACTATTGAGAAATGCGTGCTATGACAACTCTACAACCACATTGAAAAACACAACATACATGACACTTTCCATGAAGGGCTGCAGTACGGAGACTTCAATCCTAAACATCACTGGTGACTTACACAGACCTCTAGACGATGGTCAGGCCTGCCCATTAATCCTTCTAGATCTCTCAGCGGCCTTGGATGCTGTCAACCACAACATTCTCCTAAACACCCTCTCAAAGCATGCAGGCACCAACGGGACTGTCCATCAGTGGTTTGCCGCATACCTGAGCGAACGATCTCACATTATCAAACTGAACAATTCCACTTCAACAGCAGTTTCAGTTCCAAAAGGACCAATCCTGTCCCCTGCTTTGTTCAACATCTATATTAAACCATTTGCAGTTATCCTGAGGCAAGCCAAACTTGCCTACCATCTCTATGCATATGACACCCAACTCCACATTAAAATCTTGTCATCTAAAGATATTCAGCACCTAAACAACACTCGCTCCATGCTACAATCGTGGCTGACCCACAACCACTTAAAATCCAACCCCCCAAAAAAATGAACTATTCCTCGTCCAACCAAACGGAACGTCATATCCTGTCCATAACAGACTTGACAACCTAACTGCATTAAACTGCAAACTCTCTATCTCCAAATCTGCTAAATCATTGGGGATTACACTTGATCAAAACCTAAACATGAAAGACCATATTAATGTCTCAGCAAAAAGGGCCTTCCACATGTTGAAACACCTAAAAAAAATAATCAAACCCTTCATCCCCCTTGAAGTCCTAAAAACTGTAGAACAAACCCATGTCCTCTCTAAGCTGGACTACGGGAACACCACGATTACTGGTAACCCCGAAAAATACCGTATCTCTATGAAATCCACACTCAACGCAGTGGCTAGACTTCTCTCTGGAGACAGCCACTATGAACACGACACATCCACACTCAAGAAACTCAATTGGTTACCAATCAAAGCGAGAAGTATTTTCAAAACAGCCTGCATAACCCACAAAGCTCTCTACACTGAAAAACCTAACTAACAAATAAACTATCAAAAGCTGGAGAAAGCGGCCCCTGCGAAGGTCAAACACTCTACTCCTGATTCTGTCCAAATTTAAGAAAGAAAAACCCTCCCTCGTTCCTTCTTTGGGAATGCACCCAGAATTTGGAATGCTCTGCCTCAGGATCTACTTGACAATCAATAATTCCTACACTTCAGAAAAAACTTAAATGACTTTTTTCTGAACAAATACCTGAACTCATCTTCCTAAAATAATCAACTTCGTTTATGCGCTTCCCCCTCAACCATCAAAGTGCCTGTACAACACTACCTCTGAAAATAACTGTGCATTCCTCTAACTTCTGAAACAACCTATCATCACTATCTATGAACTATATTGTCCATCTATTCCTTCATCCATTATATATTATTACTCTGTATGCCTTTTTTTTTATCGCTTTTTTGTTTTTCTTGTTTATTAGTTCTTAATATTCTCTACTAGCTACTCTGTAAAGCGCTCTAATACCCTTGGGGCAAGTTTTTGCTATATAAAACTGGTACAATAAAATAAAAATATCAATCTTGATGCTGCATATTCCAGTTAAACCAGTCACATGTCAAAGGCGACTCTTAAGGAGCAGTTAGCCTGGGGCAGTCTAACAAACATATACATGCAGAGGAGGACTTAAAGTGGACAGTCATAGGGAAGGTAAGGCTCAGCGGCCGTAACAATGATATAGAATAGGGTCCTGTTGCAGCGCGGAACATCAAATTCCCCCTTCGGCACAGACCAACTACCTCAGCATCAAATTTACTCATATACATTCATTGGTGGGGCCCATAACACCAATACTTACTCTCAGTTGATCTGTTTTCTGAGGGAAATATGCTTCCAAACGCTGACATGAAAGGAATACCTTTACCTTATACTAAACACATTGACCTCAGACCTAAGATATCCCTCTCATAAGGAGATGGATCATTTAGTTGTTTGCAGGTTTAGATTCACAGTCATTTATCTAGTCTTTAAATCTCATTAAATTCTCTTCTTAAATAATCGACACAACACATTTATCAATTAATCAAATATTCTTTATCTAAGAAATATTGCAAGAAACGTTAGAAATCATCATCATCATTTCAGAGCATCATATTTACCTAGTCTGGCTAAAGTCGTCCTCTAAGTCAGTCAGTCAAGAAGAATTTTATTCAGCAAAGTTAGGCCGCAATTCAGTCTCTCAAAGATTCAGGATAACAGCTGTCCAGCAGTGTCACCGTCCTCTCCGTCAGCATAACGTCAGGAAATCGAGTTCATCAAAGAAGAGCAAGCGAAAATAGTTCAATTCCCTACCTACTTTTATAATGAAAATAATGTCAAAAAGTATCAAGATCGGGGTTTAGAAAGTCCTGATTGGTCCACTTGGGGTCCAGAGGTACAGTTCTCATGGTGTCAAACAATGAAGTCATCAAACTTGCTTGTTCCGGCTTTTAAATCGAGCTTTGTCTTTGGTATTGGATAGGTTCCCGGAGCGTCCTTGAAGGGTACATGTTCTCCCGGGGTCAGGTCCAGGCCACTGCTGCTGGCGGTGACACCTGCGCACTTCACCCAGAACCTCGTGTTGTCATGGCAGTCACGTTTAACGTCTTGTTCAGCCATCTTGTCTAGGCCAAAATGGTCAACTTAAGCAAAAGAAACACAAAAACATAATTAAAACATAGAAATGGCTAATAAAATGTTATCCCCTTGCTAATACCTATATGTGTGTGTATTTATCTAGCAGAAGCAACACTCAGAGCGGTTTATACTCACTGAATAAAGCACAAATCACAAATACATCACCAAAGCGACATATAACATGCAATATTCTAGTTTTCTACTATTAATATGCGTACTCAAGTTAGTTCACAATTAATATAGCCATGCAAGGTGCAATTCCCAGGTGTAATTCTTTTGTTAATATAATTGGTGAGTTATCACTTCAAACGGATTAATAATATTACAATTAATTGATTATTCGGCTTAATATAAACATGCAGAATGGGGGGTATACAAAATGTTGTATTACCCGCTCCAGCAATCCCCCCTTTGGTGATTATATCACCACACTAATTAAAAAGTTTGTATCCCTTTTACGGAAATTTAAATTGATTTCTTGTTTCGTTCATATTTCAGTTTCCCCTGTTTCTTCTCTTTTTGCTGTTTTATACATGCTAGCCTTTAACTCTTCTAGTTCTATTTCTTCAAATTCTCTTTCTTGTTTCTTATCCCTTCTCCTTAAGTTTTCTCTTTTTATTCTTTTATGATTTTTATTCTTTCTACAACAAATACAACCTAGTCTAATTATTAATAATAAGGAAATCACACAAGTTAATGGAAATATTATCTTACCTATAAATGTACTACCTAATTTTACTACAAAGTCTTTAATATCTGATATTTTCTTACCAATCTTCTCCCAGACACCTTCAACCTCCAGTGGAACAATTTCGTCATGCAATTCTGTAATATTTTTAATATAAAATTTCAAATCTCTACTTTCGTCAGGAATGTAAGTACAACAATGTTGAACTTTCAACATTCCACAGACTCCACCCTCTTTTGCCAATAAAATATCAAGGGCAAGTCGATTTTGCATTACCATAGCATGCATGGCAACCATTTCAGTATCCACCAATAAGAATCCTCCAGTGGTGCTTGTTGACAAGCAATCCACTACTGTTGAAAGTCTTCTAATTTTGTTCGCGTTCAGAGATATTCCCACTGCGGGTATCAGTGTGCCAAAAATGTCACCCACAATTTCAGTCCAAGATTCTCTCTTGCTACGTGCTAAATAACTACCTAAACTATGTACACCATCTTCTCCTCTATCCATATGAAAAATCTTTGGAAAAACCAGGCCAACATAACATGTGCCATACCAATGGTCTGGCAAACGATAATATGCCCTGTTCCTAATGAAATACAGTCCTGGAAAGATTGGATCTCTTCCACCTTTAAATCCCCATCCTCCCATGATTCGGTATGTATCATGGCACTCCCTATTCCCTAGAAAATAATTGTCATATGCCGTCTGATTCCTTCTTATACACAATTTCCCTTTCTGAGGCCAATCTAAAGCCATAGTTGGACTCGTTTCCCCTCTTAAGTGTTTCTCTGTTTCTACATCCCACACCGTTTTCTCCACTTTCCCTTCTGAAGGCTTTCTTTGCATTTTCAATCTCCTTTCTTCCACCATATCCAAAAATGTCTTCTCTTCTTTCTTTAAACTGCAAGTCAAGTTATTTCTAAATATATATTCTAAGGTTAGTTCATTAGTCTCTAAGAAAAATTCACCTAATACCTTTGCAGGTTTTACCTTGTTTAGTTTGTTAATTGCTGGTACTTGTGAAAATATAGTATCTACATCTGAAAAATAATACTCTAATTTACCTGTTTGAGAAAATAAACTAGCTATTACACTACATGTTATTCCATATGTTACAGGAAGGTGATGATAAGTCACTCCTTCAGATACAGATGCAGGTAATTGCATACATACATAGCAATCCCTTACGTCCATTGTTTTTACATATTCATACAACAACTTTGAAAACACATTGTTAGAAAAATCTGTTATTGACCTATCTTTATGTAAATAATTTTTATCTATTCTAGTTGGAACTACCTTTTGAACTTTCCCTATATTAGTTATGTTATCACTATGTCCTTCTAATGTATCTACAGTAACTTTAAATGAAATTAGTAGAGCAAGAATTCTCCAAAGAAGCATTAATAATCCTGTACAACAACAACACATTTTGCACCATCTTCTAAGGAAGGTACATCTACTTTTGCTACTTTCTATGTTTGCCATCTTTTCTAAAATGAGCCGTGTCTTTTGACTTAGCCTCTTCTACTTTTAAACTAGTTTCTAACCCAAGGCTTCTAAGCACCTACGTGGTTCTACCAGTTTTTGTCTTTTTCAGTATTTTTATTGTTTTTCCATCAGTAACTTCCTTGTCTCATTCAGTTTGGCATCTCATCATCTTTCACTTTCCTTTCGTTTTCAGCATACAGGTTGTCCTGAACATCCGCTTCTTCTCCAATATCGGACAAGATAACTCTCAGGATTTCCGATTCTTCATCTTTCTCAACCACTTCCTGTACAACCACCTCTGGGTTTCCTTGGCTATCCGCCTCTTCCTCCACTTCAGGCAGGGCCACATATGTCCATTCCGGTGATTTATACTTCTGGTTAGGTTTTCTTGTTCGTTTGTTTTCTTTGACTACTGTTTGTTCTTCTTCTTTCGATTTTTCCTGACTCGTTACTTCATTCACCTGTTCAGCTCTTGGCGAATTTACACGTGTCAGTCAATATCTCAGTCTCTTTATTTTGTTTGGCCAAACCTCGTCTTTTGCCGCTCTTTTCAATTTACTCCCTTTATCATTCTTTTCAGTTCTCCAAGCTCTCTTTCTCAGAACTCGGCCTTCTGGTATTTTATCTTCGCTTCCCTCAGACTCTGTCTCAACTTGCTTTTTACCTTCAACGAGTTCTTTTCCCACCTCTTCTTTTGTTTTCCCTACTTCTGTCCCGCCTCGATTCTCCGTCACGCAATCTTCCTGCTGACTACTTGTCCCTGTTTCTAACTAGATGTTGGAGTTCCCTATGTCTCCTCGGGGGTCTTCCGCAATAATCTTTCCCTCTCTCTCTGTATCTGGCACCTGTCCATCTAAAGGTGTTGTTTTAGGTGGAATTTCTCTCAATCTTTCATCTGGCACTTCTTTCTCACGGATTTCTTTTATTGTCTCTCCACTTTCTTTTTCTTTGTTCCTCCTTTGTACTTTCTTGGACGAATGTGCTCTTTGTTCTGTCTCTGAGTCTGAACTGGATTCAGAAATCTGTAACCTTTTCCTCAGGGAGTTACTTCTGGGGACCAATGTTAACCTTGGCTCTGTCTCCCCCCTTCAGAGTTTTCTTCTTCCTCATCTGACTCAGTACTGGATTCTGATTCATCAAAATACTCCTTTTCTATACAGTCAACTGGATTTGGAATTCTCAAAGTATGACTTGCATGGATCCAGTTCTTCAATCCAGCACACATCACAGCTGTTGTTGTAGTCAAAATGACTTGCCTTGGTTTTCCCCACCTGGGAACCAAACAGTTTCTTCTTCTGTGTACTTTTATCCTTACCAAGTCCCCTGGGCTTAGATCATGATCTGGCTTCTTTTCAAGAGTGGTGGCATCCGCTCCAACCTGATGAAACACAGAATGAACTGCGTCAGCCAGGCTTTTACAGTACTCCAATACCATGTCATCAGTTATTGTCATCAGCTTGTTGACTGGTATAAATACATGTCTCATTGCGCGTCCCATGAGGATCTCATGAGGACTCAAACCAGTAGTTCTGTCTGGTATTGATCTAATAGTCATGAGTACTAGAGGCAAGACATCAGGCCATTTCATACCTGTGGCTAAACACATTTTCCCTATTCTGCATAGTACCCTTCATTTGTTCTACTACACCAGAAGCCTCTGGTCGGTGGGCACAATGCAGTTTTTTTCGTACATTCAATGCTTCACAAATCAGTTTTATAATCTCATTATGAAAATGTCCTCCTCTGTCTGATTCAATTGTTACTGGGAACCCAAACCTAGGTATAAATTCCCTCGACAATAATTTTGCCACTGTCATTCCATCATTTCTTCTTGTTGGGAACGCCTCTACCCACCTAGAGAATAGGCATACCATCACCAAAACATACCTCAACCTGTTACAAGGAGGCATCTCAATGAAATCTACTTGCATTCTGGTGAAAGGCCCTCCCTCTCGACCTATTGTTCCTAGACTCACCACTGTCTTTCTTCCTGGATTGTATTGCTGACAAATTAGACATCTTTGACAAATACTTTCTGCTAAAAGTCTGAACTTGGCATTATACCAAGTTTGTTTAAAGGACCTAATCATGGCGTCTTTCCCTATATGTCACTGTCCATGATACATCTGTGCCATGGCAGACATCATGCTATCAGGCATAACTAGTCTTCCATCTCGATAGACCCACACATGATCTTTCTCTCTTGGTGCACATCCTGCTTTTACCCACTGTTTTACTTCTTCCTCTCCTGCTTCTTCTTGCAATTGTCTTACCTCTTCCCATGTTCCCACAGTGTTAGTAAACATTGGGAAACAAGAAATCGACTCCTTTTCCTTTGCCCGATTGATTGAATTCTGATTTTGTGCACAATATTGCACCATGTCATTGGCGAATTTATTTCCAGTGGCAATATAATCACCACTGCGACTATGAGCAGCACATTTTACCACAGCCAATTGCCTAGGCAGCTATATTGCCTCAAGCAACTTTCCAACCACGTCAGCATTCTTAATGGGAGTTCCACTTGAGGTTAGGAAATCTCTTTGCAGCCAAATTTGTCCGAAATCATGGACCACCCCGTAGCCATACTGGCTATCAGTTATCACAGTCACTCTCACTCTTTTCCCAATCTTACATGCTCTGGTCAGGGCAATCAGTTCAGCTACTTGGGCCGACCTTACTCCTTTCAAATAGGATGCTTCCATCACTGCTGCAACTGTACATACCGCATATGCTGCACTCAGCACTCCATCATCTGTTCTCAAACAAGATCCATCAACAAACATGACATAATCACTTTCTGGTAAAGGGTCATCTTTTATGTCAAGTCTTGGTTTTGTACAGAAATCAAGTACATCCAAACAATCATGATCTGCTTCATCTCTTACCTCACAAGACTCACATTTGTTGCACCCAAAATGACCTTTTCATACTTAGTCGGCTGTGCGTCATATACTGAGTACGACTCCTTGTTAAAAGAATCGCCACATCATGAGGTACAAACACTTTCACAGGGTATCCCATCACAATTCCTTCACTCTGTTCCAAACTCCAACATGTAGCAGCAACTGCTTTCAGATACCCAGGAAGGGCTACAGCTACTGGGTCCAACATGGATGAAAAATATGCAATTGGTTTCCTCAGTTTTCCAGGCTTCTGTACTAGAACAGAGAGCGCACATCCATTTCGCTCACTGCAATACAACTCAAACTCCTTATCGTAGTCAGGCATACCTAATGCAGGCGCTTCACACAATCCTTCTCTTAACTTCTTGAATGCTGCCAACTCCTCTTTGTTCCAATCAATTGGATCTCTCACATCACTTCTTGTCAGATGTACCAAAGGTTTTGCAATCAATGAAAAATTGCCTATCCACTGATGACGATATCCAACCATTCCCAGAAACATTCTTACTTCTCTTTGGGTCATGGGTGGACTCATTCTTTTTATGATCCTGATTCTGTCTATGGTTATTTTCCTGTATCCTTTCTCAATGCTGTGGCCTAGATATTGGACTTCTTTCTTACAAAATTGTAATTTCGATGGTGACACTTTTAATCCTCCATCTGCCAAATGATTCAGCAAAGCTACCGTGTCTACCTCACAAGCTTCACGAGTTTTCGATGCCACAAGTAGGTCATCGATATACTGGACTAGTACTGAATTTTCAGGCATTTCTAAACTCTCCAAAGACCTTTTCAATAGCTGATTAAGTATTGAGGGGCTTTCTGTATACCCCTGTGGAATTCGGCACCACGCCAAAATACGCTTGCCGAAACGAAATGCAAAAATTTGCTGACTGTCATGGTGCAATGGGATGGAAAAGAAAGCATGGCACAAATCAATCACTGTGTACCATTCTGCATCATGAGGGATCTGATATAAAATCACAGATGGATTCGGTACAATGGGACAACATGGTACAACAATTTTGTTTATCTTTCTCAGATCTTGCACCATGCTGAACTTCCCACTAGGCTTTTTCAGTCCCATTATTGGTGAATTACAGGGGCTACTCATTATTTCTCTCAAAATTCCTTGTTTTATCATTTTCTCAATCACAGGAGTAACTCCTTCGATTATTTCAGGGGTCAATTTATATTGTGGGACATTTGGGTAACATACTCCTTCTTTTACAGTTATCTTTACTGGATCTATATTTCTCATCAATCCTACGTCTTCTCCTGTAAAGTCCCAAACTTCTGCTTTTACTAATTGTTTCAATTCTTTTGGTAATTCGTCAGGGTTAAATACGGCATAGGTTCCTGTAACCTCTTTCTCTCTGTTTGCCATTGTCATTTTATACAGCACATCATCATCTGGTGTTTCAAAGGCTATTCCATCTGGTGTACAAAATATAGTGCAATTCATCTTGCACAATAAATCTCTACCTAACAAATTCACAGGACTGGTGTCGCACACTACAAATCTGTGCATTTCAGAAAATTTCCCTATACTAACTTTCACTGGTTCTGTAAGGTAACTTTTAATCTGTCTGTTGGATACACCAACTACTTGGATTGTTTCATCCGAGAGAGGAAGATACTTAACATCAGCTGATCTAACTGTTGATCGGTAGCACCAGTATCAACTAGGAAAGTAATATTTTCATTATTAACCTTTCCATCTACAAATGGGCCTGTCTGGTCTACTTCTAGAGTTACGCCAAGTACGCACTCTTCTTCCTCCCTTCGGCACCGTCAATAACCCTCTTCTGAATCACTTTCATCGCGTTGCAGCCAATACCGCGAAGCAGCGCTAGCGCGTTGCGGCTTATTTACCTGTTCTTCGTTGTAGAATCCATTCTCCTTACTAAACTTCTGGCAATTTTTGTTCTGTGGAAAAGGTGGTTTTGGCACCTGATTCTGTTGTGTTACACCCTGCTGTTGTCGTTGTTGTTGACCACTCACCTCATTCTGCACCTGTGGATTCAAGGATGAATTTTCATCGTTAGTACTTGGTGGATTCTGACACTCAGATTTCCAATGCCCTATCCTACCGCAATTATGACACGGAAATTTTTTCTTAGCTTCCTCAATATTCCCTTTATTTTTCCCAGGATTAAATCTCTGTTTTGACCCAGCTTGTTCCACTAATTGTGCTTCCTGTCTCTCTGCTACTTTTACCTGTGCCCACATTGCCTTCTCTTTTAGTTTATTTATTTAGCATGTCTTAATACTTCGTCTATTTTCTTATTTTGCCAATCTACCGTATTCTGTTTTATCATTTCACTAATTTCTGGACGAAGACCATATACAAATCTGTATACGAAATGATTCAAATCCTTGTCACTCAAATTTTCATCTCCACTGAATTGTTTAAAGGCTAAAATTAATATCTCATAATAGGCATGTACTGATTCTTTGCTTTCCTGATGTGTCCTGACAATTTTCACCCAATCTGTCTCTTTAGGGGGTACCTTGTTCTTCAAGAATGCCATAACCTGTTCATATTTCTTAATTACTTCAGGGTCTGGAGCTCCTGTCTTTGGATCCCTTGGGTATTCCTGTGTCGGCCAATCTATTACTATTTTGCATTCTGTCCATAGATCCGCTGGTACTATTATGTCAAACAAGCTATTCAGATCAATCCACAATACTTTGGATAGTTTCACAAATCTGTCCACCTGTCTACACCACTCGACGGGTTTTTCACGCAGTCGAGGGAAGTCATTCGTAAATGACAAAATATCCTGTCTGGTCCATGGGACATGTACATATCCTCCTCCCGGAATCTCTCTCATGGGGTATTCTGTCACAACCTTCTCTTTTTCTCTCATAGGATAGGCTGAAAACGTTTTGTCTGAAACTTCGTCTCGCTTACGATACCATCTGCTCTTCCATTTGTCCACATCTCCCCATTTTCTCAATAAAATAATTATTTCCTTAATCTGACCTGTTCATCGTGTGGTATTCATGTTTTCAATATCTTTTTCGGTGAAATCTACTCAATAGGGTTTCTGTAAGGCTTTTACCTTTTCAATATCAATACCCATCTCATTTGCCACTTCTTCTAATCTTTCATGAAGACTTTTCGCTCTACATGTTATGCTTTTGCACAGAAATAACAACTCCTCATCTTGGTAAGTTTTTTACTTCTCTGTCGGAATAGTTCCTACTATTAATTCTTACAGTACCATTCGTAATTTGGCTATGTCTATTGACTGGGATTCCTTGTCTTTCTTTTGCAAGCTTCTCAACCATTCACTCAACTCCTCTGTAGATGGTCCTACTGGCTTCTCTACATTTCCTTGTCCAAAATCTTTTTGAGTTTCTGACATTGTCTCTATCATCGTCATGCGTTTCTCTGCACAGTTTTGACCTACAAACGGGTTATTTGAAAAATTCGGTTCAATCATACTCATAGTCTGTCTCCATGGATTCTCACTCTGACTCATTCTTGGTTGTTCAACCGGTTTATTACTTTTATAAGGGACTGTCAAACAATGTTTGGTGTCTTTCTGATTGTCACAAATAGGCATTACTGGACCTATTGTTACTGGTACAGTTACCGCTTCCAAATTCTTAGTCAATTCTCTTATTTACTCGGTTAATTCTAGGGTTGTTTTTGCTAATTCTGCTGAATTTTCTCCATCCAATTTTCCTCCAGACTTCTTTTCTACCTCTCTAATGTAACTGTTTCTTCCTAAATCCTGGAACTCGGGTTCCGATTTTATGATTCATACTGTTTCTTTCATTGGGGCGCTTGGGGTTAATATTTCTGGTTCTGGCCGGTATGGTGGTGGATTCTTATAGAACATATCATCAAGTTCATCATCTTCTGATTCATTCACTCCATACCCTCTCGATTCCACATTATGCCTCTTTTCTACACACTTTCGTCCTTCATTCTCTCCTGCAGTTCTTACAGGAAACAAACCCTCAGTCATACTCGCATTTCGCCACCTTCTCATTCGATCATCATGCGTCTCATGTCCGTATGATCTGCCAAACAGGTACCTATATCCTCTACCATTTCTCTGTCTTTCTCGGTCATGCATTTCGTCTTCCCACTCCGTCAAAGCCTCAAATTGAGTCGGTCTAGGTCTCGGTTCTAAATTCATCATTTTCTCTCTCAAATTTCTCAAAACAGCCAAATTAAATGAACCATGCTCTGGAAACGCCAATACTCCGTCCTTTTCAGTGTATTTAACCCAATTATCTAACCAAATGCAGGTGTGATATCCATATTTCGCAACCATAAAGGATGCAGGGGTTTTCGGTGGAGGAAGTAACTGTCCTTCCCTAGTTATGATCGGTTTGTCTTTCTTAAACCACTTCTTAATTTTACCAAACCATGACTTTTTCTCCTTTTCTGGTGGATCGTAATACATTTTCCTTTCTTTCGTGTCTTACTAGTTTCTCCTTACGACTATACCGCTATTCTGTCCAATTGCAGTGCGACTCACACTAACGCACCAATACGGAGCGTCTACGTCACTGTCACAATTCTGAAATCCTAGCGCGACTCACACTAACTCACCAATAGGGAGCGTTTACGTCACTCTGTATTTCTCCACTCCTAGCGCGGCGCACACTTACGCACCAATCCGGAGCGTTTTACGTTTCTGACCGTCTGTCCAATCCCAGCGCGGTCGTTCTGACGTCAGCAGCCGCTGTGGCAGCTCCTGCTCCTGTCTTCCCCTCCTTCACAAATCTGCTCAGTAAGTTTTTGTTTCAATTTCTACAATTCTGTTAGTAACAACATAAAAACGTCTCCATTGTCTGCTTCGCTAACCAAAGATTAGCAATAGACCTTTCTCACGAGAATTCCGTCTTTCCCAAGAGCAGCGCTTACCTCTGCCCTACTACGGAATCGTTACTTCCGTTGATAAAGTAGCACATCCCTCTACTTCACCCTTCTAACAAGCATTAGCTAACCGTTTCTCCAGAATTAAGACACATAGTTGGAGACCCAATGCTCCTGAGAAATAAAACTAGAGTTTCACAATTAACCCGAATGCCTTTTCATTCATGCACTTTCACACAAGAAAATGTAGTACATTCACACAGAATCCTGTCTTTCCCGAGAACAGCGAACAGTCTGTTCTACTACAGAATTATGACATACGTTAACAAAGCAGCGCTTACCTCTCATTTGTCCTTCTAACAAGCTCAGAGAGTACCTATTACCTTTCCAGTGATAAGCGTTATCGGAATGCCAATTGGATCCCTGGTACCCAAGACCAGAATTTCACAGGTAACCTCCGCTATCATACACACTTCTCTCACACAGAAAATGTCTCTAATGGCAACACACGGCGATGTCACCGAATCGAACCCAGACAATGCGTTGTGCAACTTCAATTGTCACACGTTTCTCCTGTGTACCTACAGGATAACAACAATTCCGTCTTTCCCGAGAACAGCGCTTACCTCTGCTCTACTACAGAACCGTTACAAACTTCTGACTTCCTACATCCCAGAAGCCGTGCAAACAACATAAAACTCAACGCGACTCAACATAGAGTGTTAGTACTTAAACCAAGATCAATAACCAATAATCAATAAGCTATTTACAAGCAACAATCACCAAACCAAAACAATAAAAACCATTGTCTTGCTACCAGAAAAACTGTTGCAGCGCGGAACATCAAATTCCCCCTTCGGCACAGACTAACTACCTCAGCATCAAATTTACTCATATACATTCATTGGTGGGGCCCATAACACCAATACTTACTCTCAGTTGATCTGACATGAAAGGAATACCTTTACCTTACACTAAACACATTGACCTCAGACCTAAGATATCCCTCTCATAAGGAGATGGATCATTTAGTTGTTTGCAGGTTTAGATTCACAGTCATTTATCTAGTCTTTAAATCTCATTAAATTCTCTTCTTAAATAATCGACACAACACATTTATCAATTAATCAAGTATTCTTTATCTAAGAAATATTGCAAGAAACGTTAGAAATCATCATCATCATTTCAGAGCATCATATTTACCTAGTCTGGCTAAAGTCGTCCTCTAAGTCAGTCTATCAAGAAGAATTTTATTCAGCAAAGTTAGGCCGCAATTCAGTCTCTCAAAGATTCAGGATAACAGCTGTACAGCAGTGTCACCGTCCTCTCCATCAGCATAACATCAGGAAATCGAGTTCGTCAAAGAAGAGCAAGCGAAAATAGTTCAATTCCCTACCTACTTTTATAATGAAAATAATGTCAAAAAGTATCAAGACCAGGGTTCAGGAAGTCCTGATTGGTCCACTTGGGGTCGAGAGGTACAGTTCTCAGGGTGTCAAACGATGAAGCCATCAAACTTGCTTGCTTGTTCCGGCTTTTAAATCGAGCTTTGTCTTTGGTATTGGATAGGTCCCCGGAGCGTCCTTGAAGGGTACATGTTCTCCCGGGGTCAGGTCCAGGCCACTGCTGCTGGCGGTGACGCCTGCGCACTTCACCCAGAACCTTGTGTTGTCAGGGCAGTCACGTTTAACGTCTCGTTCAACCATCTTGTCTAGGCCGAAATGGTCAATTTAAGCAAAAGAAACACAAAAACGTAATTAAAACATAGAAATGGCTAATAAAATGTTATCCCCTTGCTAATACCCATATGTGTGTGTATTTATCTAGCAGAAGCAACACTCAGAGCGGTTTATACTCACTGAATAAAGTACAAATCACAAATACATCACCAAAGCGACATATAACATGCAATATTCTAGTTTTCTACTATTAAAATGCGTACTCAAGTTAGTTCACAATTAATATAGCCATGCAAGGTGCAATTCCCAGGTGTAATTCTTTTGTTAATATAATTGGTGAGTTATCAGTTCAAACGGATTAATAATATTACAATTAATTGATTATTCAGATCAATATAAACATGCAGACTGGGGGAGTATACAAAAGTTTGTATTACCCGCTCCAGCAGTCCCCTGTAGAGAAACAAACACAACTGACACAAGTAGAAACATTCAGAAGAGACCTCTCACGTGGCTACTTTTCGCTCCAAGGTACTAACTGAAAGAGTTTGAGCACCACCTTCACTTATACTGTAATAGTTTCCATTAGGTAGCACTCAGTACAGAAAGACTGTTAAATGTCCCAATCCATATGCAATTGATAGGAAACTGAAATGAAAGACACAATTCCCATTGTGCAAGTTGTAGACTAAGTAAAGATCTATTTAAAACAGACTGACCGAGTACCAACATCCCACAACAAAGATGAGAACCAGTTAAAAGTTAGACACATTTCTGTCAACTCACTCTCATTTGTCAGGCGTCACCCTCTTTTCATTAATATACACCAGCCAAAAAAGCATCATGTCCCCAAGGCTTTTATTAGGTCACCCTCTTTGAAAGTCTGCATCATTTAAAAAAATATATATTTCTTTGGTATTCACTTTAATTGAATCACCCTTTTACATATCTGACTCCCACCTCTCATTAGAGAGCCATCTGGTTGACAGGTATGTAGGCAGGCAGTGGCAGCATTCTTTTTTATTTTTATTTAGTATTTTCAAGTTGAGAACAACATAGGAGAAATAGAGACACTACTCTCGCCAAGCATGCCCAATTATACAGACATGAAACTTGATGCATCTACATTATGTGTGGGTGAACAATTCTGCTCTGTCGGCTGAGTACTGGCAAAACTCTGAGTTCGTCCTCGCGCGCGGCTCATCAACATTAAGTTGGTGAGCGCAAGTGAGAATTTGTGTCCCCTAGCACACTTTTTGAGTGCTAGAACCACTCCCAGCAAGATTTCTCAGTGCAGGCGGTCGCAGCATGTCGCTACCGTTTGCGTTGAGAAAGCTGCCGCTCAAGTAGAAATTTACTCGAGTGGCAGAAATAAGCAGCACCCTCTGCCATGCCATTCGTGCTGATTTTACAGAGCGGAACAAGCTTCCACCACTAGAAGTCAGTGCGAGCAGCAAAAGGTGTCAAAATTCCACTGCTCGCAGAACTCCGCAGAATCTCTCTGAGTTTTTCAGTAACACCGCTGAATTCTATGGAGTGAAACTCAGCAAGTTCTGCCCCCCCTTAATCTACATGCCATTGGGAGGTGACATCATCACATAGCAAAACCAAAGGGGATGATGGACGGAGTGTTCAACATTGCAAGCACTCACCCCCAGTCAACTGATCTGGGTTTAATCCATCATCATTCTTTAGCTCACTCCGCCACCCCAGTTCAGACATGGCCATATGCAAATCAATCTGACCCTGTGCCTCATGGGAACAGTCCAGCCCGGGGTGTCAAGCCATGTCTTCCCTGGACCGGAAACAAGCATCCTGGGACCGGTTTCTGGCTAATCAGCCGTCATCAGCCAGGCTAGCTTGAATCCAATGGCAAAGTGAGCAAGGGACCCACGTCTGGGCATACCCTGCCAACTTAGGGCGAACAAAGCAAAACCAAAGGGGATGATGGACGGAGTGTTGAGCATTGCAAGCACTCACCCCCAGTCAACTGATCTGGGTTTAATCCATCATCATTCTTTAGCTCACTCTGCCACCCCAGTTCAGACATGGCCAATTGCAAATCAGTCTGACCCTGTGCCTCATGGGAACAGTCCATCCCGAACTGCCAAGCCATGTCTTCCCTGGACCGGAAACAAGCATCCTGGGACCGGTTTCTGGATAATCAGCCGTCATCAGCCAGGTTAGCTTGAATCCAGTGGGTATGCCCAGACTTGGGTCCCTTGCTCACTTTGCCACTGGATTCAAGCAAGCCTGGCTGATGACGGCTGATTAGCCAGAAACCGGTCCCAGGATGCTTGTTTGCGGTCCAGGGAAGACATGGCTTGGCAGTTCGGGCTGGACTGTTCCCATGAGGCACAGGGTCAGACTGATTTGCATATGGCCATGTCTGAACTGGGATGGCGAAGTGAGCTAAAGAATGATGATGGATTAAACCCAGATCAGTTGACTGGTGGTGAGTGCTTGCAATGTTCAACACTACATCCATCATCCCCTTTGGTTTTGACATCATCACATAGACACACTCATAGTCATTGGACATGACAGGTTATTTTTCAAGAGGATAATGGAAATATGTATGTATGTATGTATGTATGTGTGGGGTGATTGTATAGTGTGAACCTAGCCAAACAGCAGCAGAGTGCTGTACATATTCAAAGGCAATCAGACAGTCAATGAGTGTTAGGAGAAGTAGGTAGTTAGTGGACTGCTAATGCATTGGGAATAAACTTTCCTTCACCATACTTTGAGGAGCTGACATCTTCGGAGTCGAAGATGTATTATGCCGTGCCAGAGGTGAGCAAGAAGAAACACTTCCTTGTTCTATGCACAAGCTTAGAAATAACACAATAGGGCAACAGTTCCCGCCTGTCTTTGACAACTGACAAATCATGTTCCTCACTGAATCTATGTGTTATACATCACAATAGTCAAACACTGCATATTTTCTGTGTCACTGGATAAGGTGAATAAGCTTAGGCCTATTAAAGCACTGATCAAGGGCTCTTCTTTTTTAATTAGATTTCTTTTTTTAGGTCTGGGGTTTGACAGCATAGCTGTCATGCAGCTAGATCTACTGCTTATATAATACAGAGAGTGGGCTCTAGATCTGTCCCTTTCAACCATTGGTACTCTTCGATCGGCCTCTTTACCCACTGGGCTAAGACTTTAGGTACTATGTGTTGGCTTAGCATAGTGGAGTACTCATATCTCACCTATGTCCAGAGGTTCTTCCCCAACATGGGGTGAGCTGAAATTTGGAGGGCATGAAAGGGCCATAGGGTGGGGCAAGATGGTGGGCCAGAAGACGATGACTCTACATTGGGCCAGATAGGACAATATCCTAAGGAATGTCCATGACCCACAGGGGCACTTAGAAGAGCAGAAACATCTCATCACAGCAGATAAGGGTTCAATAATGACACTCTTGTTTTGAGTTTTGTGAAAAGAGGCAGGAATAAAACTAACTGCTAACCGTCCCTCCACAATTTCAATCAATTGGTCACATATTCAAAATCGTATCATAATAAGAAGTGGTGTGCAAATTTTTTGCTTTGGTGTAACTCACGTCCAGTTTAGATGCAAGGATGCATTTTGTGCTAGAGAAATAGTGCAAAATAAAAAAAGCACCGCAAACAATAGCAGCTGGTGCAGTGTCATTTATATTGTTCCCAAGCGTTTGCTGTAAATATTAACCACAATCAGCTCATTCGTGGTAAACTTTTAATGCATCAACGCTTTATTAAGCAATATAACATAACAGCATGAATTCGGGAATTTTGCATAACAAAAGTAACGTGAAATGACACTACTTACACCAGTATAACTCAAATTTTGCCCAGGCCTACTTGGAAGCAATGGTAGAATACAGCATCGCCCACAACAGAATAGAACTGTATCACCCCATATGCCGGTGTGACGCAAGGACTAGTTCACAACAACAACTTCAAAGGACTCCACTGGAGCCTTGATTAGAAAGAGGCATCCAACCATAGTGAAGTGTGAACCCTACGATGAAGCATACAACTATAAGCGCTTGAGTAACCAGAGGTATGGTGAGTAAGACATATGGGAGCACTGACTACTCTAAATTAAACTGGATCCTTTTGATAATTCTGCACTTTAATATAGTAGAGTGATTTTGCAGTATGTCATATGCTGGACCGCATCTCAAAAAACAGATGTTTTTATGCTGAAGTATAGTCAGGCAATAAATACATTGGGGCATATTTTTTGACTTTTGTGATGCAGGGCAGCGCAGCAAGTCCTCTTGCTGCACGGCCCTGCAGCACAGGAAAAGGGGCGGGAATGCGCTGTATTTATCCAATACGGTGCATTCCTGTCCTTTTCCCTTGCACTGGCACCGTTTTGGCAGCCTAGCTCCAATGCAGGCACTCTTGCTCCATGGTGCAAGGGTGCCTGTGTTGTAGGCAGGATGGTTTTTGTGTTGGAAGGGGCACCTTCATGCATAAAAAAAAATCCTGAGAATCTTTTTCCTCTTTCTATGTGTGCTGCAGAATGCAGCACACATAGAACATAGAAAGAGGATAAAACAAGGAAAAATAAAGATATTTCTCCTCATTACGCCTCTCCTGGGGAGGCGTATCTTTTTGGTGCCAGACCAGGTTAACCTGTACTTGTAAATCTGGGAATGCGTCAAAATCCGTGGATGTTGTGTGGGAACCAGGCTAGACCCATGGAAATGTCTCCCAGGTGCAGAGTAATGCAACACACTGATTTGTGCTGCTTCACATTACTCAACATTTATAAAGCCACGCAGGGTAGACTTGCTGCGCTGCCCTATGTCAAATCCCCATTAATGAGGCCCTCTGTTTGGTACCCTATCGCTCTAATTCTACAGATTCACACAATAAAGCAATTGTAATGGAGTGGAGGGTGAGCTGGCAGGAGTTTCTCTAATTAGATTCAATGTAAAACCCTTCAGGGGCTCCCAAATCCTTCAGTGAACCACCAGTCTACCCAGGCCAATGGATATCTGTTGTGTGCCTTTTTGTTTAATTTTTAGATCTGGTTAGCGACACATTCAGCTGTTTGCTAGATCTTACACCATTAAAACGTAGTGCACAGGGAGTAGGGTTCTGCAAAATTAAGGCATGAATTTCCCAAAAAGGCAAAAGCAGACCAGTTTTTTGTGTGTTTTTTTTTGTTTTGCTTGTGCCTCGGAATTAGAGTAACCCCGTAGATGAAAAACAGCTATGCCCAAAACCCAGCAAAGTTGATTTCAGGAGCACTGTCAAGGGCTTGGCATTGTAGTTACCTGAAGGGTAGTTGCATTAAGGTAATTATATTGTTGCACCGCTTACAGCGCTCCTGAACGCCACTTCCTCAGCAGGGTAGTTATTGTGTGGAGCCTGCCTGCAGGATCTTCCTAGCCCTCGTAGCATTCCAGCCAGCAGGCACCAAACACAGGCTCCCCTGCTGCAGAGGAACTTAGGGGTAGATTTCACACATTTTGCGCTGGGTTAGCGTCTTAAAAGGGACGCTAACCAACAAAACATGTTTTTTTCTAATTTACTTTTCAGTGCAAAACTTGCTTTGTCCTGGAAAATACCCTAAAAGCACGAAGTACTGCTTTGCGTTACTTAGCACCAAGGGGGCAGTACATAGTTGGTACATGGGCGTTCCCATGCCTGTTGACGCAAAACCTTACCAACAAACAATACTAGACAGGGTTTAGAGCCAAAAGTTAATGCCAAATGATAAGAGGCATTAATAAAAAAGAATGTTATTTCTCCTTTCTTTTCCGACTTTGCATACGTGCCTCACTCTGCAGCACACATACAAAGTAGGAAAAGTTTAAAAGTGTGTTTCAGCATAGTAGTTTATTCTGCAAGGATACCCTTCCAGAACAAAACCTATGGTAGACTCATGCACACACCCTATGGCGCTAAAGTGTGTGCCTGCACACAGCAGCTAAAATCTGAGCCGGCGCTAGGAAGAGGGGATGAGAGAGCCATATCTCTGCAGATAAGGCGCTCTCCTGCTCCCGCCCTGTCACAGAGACGTTTTAAAGCATGGGCAAAGTGGGCTCTGGCCCAGGGCCCCAGCCTTTCAGGGGGCCCCCTGACAGAGTCAGCTCCGTTCTCCAGAGTTTTGCCCCAATGACCTTGAATATTTCTTAAACAAATTGTTTTAAATACTGTTTTCCTTTAATTTATTTTTATGTACCTGATGTGTGAGAGTCTAGTACAGCCATTTTGCAGAGAAATGTTGTGTTTATGTTTCATGCAATATACATAAAAGAATTTTCTTTAAGATCAAAACAAGGCCTAACATATAAGAAATGGGAGGGCGTCACAGAGATTATTTCAGTAATATTGGTGAGCTGCTTCTGTGTTACAATATTGAAAACATACATAACTATCCCTGAGTATTAAATGTAAACACATTTAGGGCCTTATTTATGAGAAGTGATGCATCGCTGTGTGAAAACAGGGATGCATCACTTCTTAGCGCGCCCTCCTTGCGACATGATGGATGCGTCCTATTTACTGTATGACGCATCATGTCCCAAGGAGTTACAGATACAGCAGTATTTCTGACGTATTTGTAGGCGCACAAGTGATGCATTGCTGGGGTGTGTCTGAAAATAGATGCAGCTCCAGTAATGTGTCCTTTCACATGGGGCTTGCTGTGAGGCAGGTGTAAGATATTGACACAATGGCGTCCTAGAAGTGGCGCACTGAGTTCTCATAGATTTCAATGCGCCACTTCTACGAGGCTTTTTGCGGGGTAACACCCACCCTGCATACATTATACCTGGCGCAGGTATAATGTGGTGCAGGGGTTTACAAAGTGACACATCTGCCTAGATGCGTCACTTTGTAAATAGGGCGCAACATGGCACATTTTTTTACGCTGCCGGTGCGTCACAAAACATGACACACTGGCGTCATAAAAGGCCCTTACAATTTGAACGAGGGTTCCTTTGCACTGTCAGGGACCTAATGAAATGAAATAGTGTATTTATCAAAGAGCGCAGCTACTCAGACTAGAGTGTCCTGGCACGTGACAGCGGGAGGAAAACGTGTGTAAATGATCTTCCTGAAAGAGAGTAGGTCTGTGGTTAGTCTCAGAGAGGCTATTCCACAATTTTGCGCCTAGATAGCAGAGGGATCTGCCTCAAGTGCGGGCAGGGCATATTTTAGGCACGATGGCCAGGTTGGCATTGGAAGATCTTAGGGGTCTAGATGTTGTGTAGCGATTAACTTGCTTATTTAGGTAGCCGGCTTCTAAGCCATGGAAAGCTTTAAAGAAGATGGTCATCGCTTTGAAGTCGATCCGTTCTTTTATGCGGAGCTAGTGTAAAAACTTAATAGGTGTCATACTAGATCTGGGTTTAGGTCTCAGGATGGGTCTGGCTGCCGCGTTTTGTACTCCTTGTAGGCGCTGGATAAGGGATTTGGGAAGACCTAAGTACAAGCTGTTGACATAATCAAGCTTTGATGTCACCAGATCCTGCACCGCGATCTTTCTGATCTCAAGCGGTAAAAGTGGCAGGAATTTTTTTAGCATCCAGAGTATGCCAAAGCAAGCGCCAGTTAGATTTTGGATTTGAAAGCGCATGGAGAGTGTCTTGTCTATGACATTTGCTAAGTTTTGACTTTTTCCTTTTCCGCGGGCGGGGGCGGCAGATCTTTTGGCCACCAAGTACTCCTGTCAGGTGTTTCTGGAGTACCAAAGAAAACAACTTCAGTTTTGTCAGGATTGCACTTCAGCTGATAGATCTTAAGCCAGTTAAAAACCTTTGTGAGGCAAGACCTAATCATTGCCCCGTCAAAGTCGATTCCTTTTTCACGAGGAAAAATCAGCTGAGTGTCATCAGCATAGGAAACAATTTTGTTACCCTCTTCCTCTACCAGAAATGCAAGGGGGATAGATATAAAATAACAAGCATTGAAAATGCAATAGGCCTCGCCTTTTATTAAGTTAAAGCCATTTGCTTTGCTAATGGTATTATATAGCAAAGCAAATGGCTTTAACTTAATAAAAGGCGAGGCCTATTGCATTTTTAATGCTTGTTTGTTAGGCACGGGGAGATTAAGTGAATCACAGGATGTTCAGCATCATTGCAGAGACTCAAACCCAGTTCCCCAGATTCGAGGTCGACCGCCCTAGCCGTTAGGCTAACTCCTTTCCATATGTGGGTCTTCCGGGTGCCAGCACGTCTTGGATAAACAATTTAATTTGACCCAGCTGCATTGTATACTAGAGTGTCCAGGGGCAGCGCCTTGCCTGTTATGGACGGTGATTGGCCCCAGAAAACAGCAATAGCTTTTATTTTCATTGGAGAGCTGGGCCGCTGCCACTACAGTTAGTAGCGCCTTTCAATGTGGTCCATGCCCGATCATGGAGGAGGTTATTCTTGCTTGCAGACAGGTTGTTTTTTCAAGTCCTGACTTGCCCGGCCCACCTACCAGTGTCTCAGCAGCTACCCTTCACCCTCCTCCTCCCCCCCGGGTATCTGACAGACATGACCTGACCTCTTACCAGCCTCCACATGTGTTGCTGGGGTCACGGGCAGGGCACTGACATCATCGACTTGTGTACTGTCTTTAAAAGGCAGCCATCTGACCTGTGTCTGGACCGACCGGCCCACTGAGAGGATCCAAGCTATCAGCGCATTGCGTCCTCCAGGAAGCATTGAGGCAATTAGCAGAAAAGACGGAATGCGGATGCTTCAAATAAGTTTGTTGTTTTAGTTGTAAACCTTGACTCCCTGTCACCTGTGTGTGTGTGTGTGTGTGTGTGTGTGTGTTCAGCTTAGCGGTTGCATCAGCACCAAATGAGAGAGCAACACATAGTCAGTTCTTAATGTGGCATTTGGGGTCACACTGCTGTGCATCGGACGTCCAGCGCGGAGTTAGTCCCAAGAGGGTGCAGGAGAACTGAGGTGGTGCGTGCATCCTCCAGGCTATGGTAACGTTCACCTATCCTTCTGCCTTTGCACTATGAGTGAGACTTTCTCGCAAGCAAAATGGGTGTAATTTCTGATATTTGTAAGTTTCCCTTGTCTCCATTGCTTTATTGTGCTTGCAAGAAAGTGTCACATATAGTCGTTTTAGTGTCACTCATAATTACACTCAAATTATGAAAATGTCACACATAGCAGATTGAAACCTTGGCGGCTATGGCCAGTGGAAGTTGCTGCCTGCAGAAGGAAAGTGCTGTTGAGTAGATATTAATAAGGAGCAGGGACTTGAGTGGAGATGCAACTCAGACCGCCATTTTGAGTTCCTCCTTCGTGTTCCCTTTCAGCTGAGCCCGTGTGTGTTTATGCAAGCGCTGGTCACGCTACAGCACCCGGCACTTCGCTTCCAGGCAAGTGCTACCCAGCGAATGCCTCACCTGCCTGGTGGAGATGATCGAGGACCCGCACTGCGGCCCGCCCGTGGCCCTGCGCACCCTGAGGCTCCTCTCGACTCTGGCAGCAGACGGAGAGGCCCGCGAAGCGAAAGGGGGGAGCCAGATGTCCTGAGATCTATTTGCCAAGAAAGATGACATCCATGTTCAGGCAGTCCCACCAGGCCGATGTTAGCAAGTCTCTCCAGGAGCCTCTCATGTGGTACTGTATCGAAGGCAGCCGACAGAACGAGCAGTATCAATACGTCCTTGCCTCTCTGGTCCAGCTTACCCTTGAGAATTTCAGTCACTTCCAGCAGAGAAGATTCCGTACTGTAGTTAGCCCTAAAACCGGATTGGGACTCATGAAGGAGCTTCCCATTTTCAATGTGGTTTTGGAGTGCCTTGTTACATGCTTCTCTAATACTTTGGAGAGGGCAGGAAGAAGAGAGATTGGCCTGTAGTTGGCAGGGTCCTTCGGTTTGGCGTTCGCCTTTTTTATCAGTGGAAGAATCTTAGCATTCTTCCATAATTTCAGCATGTTGCCTGAGGAGAGGGAAGCATTAAAGAGCTAGTTTACCATGGGGTTTATGGTGGGAGTTAATAGGTTCAGGATATTCGCTGGACATGGGACGGTAGGAGAGCCAGACTTAATACTTTGGAGAAGGGTCAGTGACTCTTCAAGCTGAAACTCAGGGAAAGCTAGTAAAGATGGAGGATCCAAGAGGTGAAATTTGCTATTAGAACTAAGGTAGAAGGTCAGTTCTTCCTCTGAGATGTTAGTGAAGGCTTTTTGGATCACGGACATCTTTTTGTGGAAGATTTGCGCTATTTGCTTAGACCATTCTTCCTTTCATGGCCCTTCCTGTGTGCCGACTTTCGGGGCGGTAAAGGATTTGACTATGCTAAAGATTTCCTTACTCTTATTTTGGGCATTTTTTATCTTGGTTTGAAAGAAGTTTTTCTTGGCTGCCTTCACGAGAATGTAATTAGTTTTTAAGTTATCTTTATACACCTTCCTGTCCTCAGGTAGATAGGATTTACGCCATTTCCGTTCCATTTTTCTACAATGTCTTTTTCTGGATCTGAGGGAATCGTTAAATCATGGAGCTGGTGGGGCCAAACTCTTTGAGGAGCACGAAACAACCAGTACCGCTGCATCAATGTTGGTTCGGAGCCATGAATCTATTGAGAGGGCGTCCGAGTCGGGGCAGCCAGAAAGCTCCGGTGAGGAATGACCGAGGACGTCTGTGAACATCGGGATGGATATTTTATGAAACGTCCTGTAATTAGGGACCCTCTGCCATGCGTTAGCCCGAGGGGCTGTGGCAGAGTTGGGAATGACGAATTTTAATAGCAGGTGATCAGAACAGATAATGGGAAGAGGTAGGCTTACTGATATGTCAAAGTTGTGAAAGATTTGATCTAGGGTATGGCCCTTCTCATGGGTGGCTGAATAAATAGATGGAAACTTGTTGCAGGCCTGCAGAGTCTCCAACAAGGAATTGTTTGAGGGTCTTTTCCATTGTCGATATGTGTATTGAAATCTCCCAGAATAAGGCAGTTGTTGTATTTTAAGGCCAGAGAGGTGGCGGCTGTATTAAGCGTACTAATAAAATTTCCAATGGCACTGGGAGGTCTGTAACTCAGAAAACCAGCTAAGCTATGATGGGGGGGATAAGGTACAGCGGAAGCCTTAGGACTCTGCGCCCTCGATGTTTTCCATCAGGATGGGAGAGCAGTCTAGTTTTTGATTGTAAACTATGGTGACACCACCCCCTTCCCACTCGGCCGGTTCCTCCTAAGGATTTTATAACCTGTAGGGATGGCCGAGGTGATAGTAGGGTTGGAGGCTTCAGACAGCCAGATCTCAGTGAGAAATAAAAGATCAGGCTGTTCGTCTAAAAGTAGGCAATAAATGTGTGGTTCATGCTTTTGCATAGAGCGACAATTTAAAGGGTGGCCTTTAAGTCCTCTGTTTTCCTATTGTTTTTACACTTATTGTTGCATGGGAGGATCTTGGGTGTGAGTTTCCTGGGCTGGAGGAGAGACAAGTTGCACTTATTGCATCAAAAGTCTACCTCCAAGCTCGGATCAGCCGCTGTACACTGACATAATGGTAGCCGCCTCAGGCTAAGCAGTTTTTCCCTATTGTAATATAGTGGACGAAACTCACCGGAGGGGAACTGGGCCGCATGGCCGGCGCTGGACGCCTCCGGAACGCCTCCAGGCGCAGACGGGCTTGCCTTTGGTGTGCCTTCGGCGCGCCCGCTGCGCGCGTCCGTTTGCATCGGGAATATATAGGCTAATACCAATGATGCAAACTGGATTGCTAACACAGCTGAGGAAGTGGAAACTGAGTGGGCAGTAGTGTGGAGCCTGATAGTAGCCCCAGCCCTCCGCACAATCGGCGTATCAGCCGCGGCGGACCAGGACTGGAGGAAAAGCGAGATGTGAATCGAAGCAGCTAAGGCAGTGTAGGCAAGCAGAATCAAGTAAAGTGCAAGTGCGCGTAGGTAGGAGAAATTGTTAAAAAGCACAGAGTAATTAAGCCACACATATACAATTTAAAAAGTATTAAAAACATAGTAGCATGGCAGGAAACACTAAATCCTACCACTGTCAGCTGCGCGTGTCTGTTTGCATCGGGAATATATAGGCTAATGCCTATGATGAAAACTGGAACACTAACACAGCTGAGGAAGCGGAAACTGCGTGGGAAACAGGCAGAGACGTTTTAAAGCATGGGCAAAGTGGGCTCTGGCCCAGGGCCCCAGCCTTTCAGGGGGCCCCCTGACAGAGTCAGCTCCGTTCTCCAGAGTTTTGCCCCAATGACCTTGAATATTTCTTAAACAAATTGTTTTAAATACTGTTTTCCTTTAATTTATTTTTATGTACCTGATGTGTGAGAGTCTAGTACAGCCATTTTGCAGAGAAATGTTGTGTTTATGTTTCATGCAATATACATAAAAGAATTTTCTTTAAGATCAAAACAAGGCCTAACATATAAGAAATGGGAGGGCGTCACAGAGATTATTTCAGTAATATTGGTGAGCTGCTTCTGTGTTACAATATTGAAAACATACATAACTATCCCTGAGTATTAAATGTAAACACATTTAGGGCCTTATTTATGAGAAGTGATGCATCGCTGTGTGAAAACAGGGATGCATCACTTCTTAGCGCGCCCTCCTTGCGACATGATGGATGCGTCCTATTTACTGTATGACGCATCATGTCCCAAGGAGTTACAGATACAGCAGTATTTCTGACGTATTTGTAGGCGCACAAGTGATGCATTGCTGGGGTGTGTCTGAAAATAGATGCAGCTCCAGTAATGTGTCCTTTCACATGGGGCTTGCTGTGAGGCAGGTGTAAGATATTGACACAATGGCGTCCTAGAAGTGGCGCACTGAGTTCTCATAGATTTCAATGCGCCACTTCTACGAGGCTTTTTGCGGGGTAACACCCACCCTGCATACATTATACCTGGCGCAGGTATAATGTGGTGCAGGGGTTTACAAAGTGACACATCTGCCTAGATGCGTCACTTTGTAAATAGGGCGCAACATGGCACATTTTTTTACGCTGCCGGTGCGTCACAAAACATGACACACTGGCGTCATAAAAGGCCCTTACAATTTGAACGAGTGTTCCTTTGCACTGTCAGGGACCTAATGAAATGAAATAGTGTATTTATCAAAGAGCGCAGCTACTCAGACTAGAGTGTCCTGGCACGTGACAGCGGGAGGAAAACGTGTGTAAATGATCTTCCTGAAAGAGAGTAGGTCTGTGGTTAGTCTCAGAGAGGCTATTCCACAATTTTGCGCCTAGATAGCAGAGGGATCTGCCTCAAGTGCGGGCAGGGCATATTTTAGGCACGATGGCCAGGTTGGCATTGGAAGATCTTAGGGGTCTAGATGTTGTGTAGCGATTAACTTGCTTATTTAGGTAGCCGGCTTCTAAGCCATGGAAAGCTTTAAAGAAGATGGTCATCGCTTTGAAGTCGATCCGTTCTTTTATGCGGAGCTAGTGTAAAAACTTAATAGGTGTCATACTAGATCTGGGTTTAGGTCTCAGGATGGGTCTGGCTGCCGCGTTTTGTACTCCTTGTAGGCGCTGGATAAGGGATTTGGGAAGACCTAAGTACAAGCTGTTGACATAATCAAGCTTTGATGTCACCAGATCCTGCACCGCGATCTTTCTGATCTCAAGCGGTAAAAGTGGCAGGAATTTTTTTAGCATCCAGAGTATGCCAAAGCAAGCGCCAGTTAGATTTTGGATTTGAAAGCGCATGGAGAGTGTCTTGTCTATGACATTTGCTAAGTTTTGACTTTTTCCTTTTCCGCGGGCGGGGGCGGCAGATCTTTTGGCCACCAAGTACTCCTGTCAGGTGTTTCTGGAGTACCAAAGAAAACAACTTCAGTTTTGTCAGGATTGCACTTCAGCTGATAGATCTTAAGCCAGTTAAAAACCTTTGTGAGGCAAGACCTAATCATTGCCCCGTCAAAGTCGGTTCCTTTTTCACGAGGAAAAATCAGCTGAGTGTCATCAGCATAGGAAACAATTTTGTTACCCTCTTCCTCTACCAGAAATGCAAGGGGGATAGATATAAAATAACAAGCATTGAAAATGCAATAGGCCTCGCCTTTTATTAAGTTAAAGCCATTTGCTTTGCTAATGGTATTATATAGCAAAGCAAATGGCTTTAACTTAATAAAAGGCGAGGCCTATTGCATTTTTAATGCTTGTTTGTTAGGCACGGGGAGATTAAGTGAATCACAGGATGTTCAGCATCATTGCAGAGACTCAAACCCAGTTCCCCAGATTCGAGGTCGACCGCCCTAGCCGTTAGGCTAACTCCTTTCCATATGTGGGTCTTCCGGGTGCCAGCACGTCTTGGATAAACAATTTAATTTGACCCAGCTGCATTGTATACTAGAGTGTCCAGGGGCAGCGCCTTGCCTGTTATGGACGGTGATTGGCCCCAGAAAACAGCAATAGCTTTTATTTTCATTGGAGAGCTGGGCCGCTGCCACTACAGTTAGTAGCGCCTTTCAATGTGGTCCATGCCCGATCATGGAGGAGGTTATTCTTGCTTGCAGACAGGTTGTTTTTTCAAGTCCTGACTTGCCCGGCCCACCTACCAGTGTCTCAGCAGCTACCCTTCACCCTCCTCCTCCCCCCCGGGTATCTGACAGACATGACCTGACCTCTTACCAGCCTCCACATGTGTTGCTGGGGTCACGGGCAGGGCACTGACATCATCGACTTGTGTACTGTCTTTAAAAGGCAGCCATCTGACCTGTGTCTGGACCGACCGGCCCACTGAGAGGATCCAAGCTATCAGCGCATTGCGTCCTCCAGGAAGCATTGAGGCAATTAGCAGAAAAGACGGAATGCGGATGCTTCAAATAAGTTTGTTGTTTTAGTTGTAAACCTTGACTCCCTGTCACCTGTGTGTGTGTGTGTGTGTGTGTGTGTTCAGCTTAGCGGTTGCATCAGCACCAAATGAGAGAGCAACACATAGTCAGTTCTTAATGTGGCATTTGGGGTCACACTGCTGTGCATCGGACGTCCAGCGCGGAGTTAGTCCCAAGAGGGTGCAGGAGAACTGAGGTGGTGCGTGCATCCTCCAGGCTATGGTAACGTTCACCTATCCTTCTGCCTTTGCACTATGAGTGAGACTTTCTCGCAAGCAAAATGGGTGTAATTTCTGATATTTGTAAGTTTCCCTTGTCTCCATTGCTTTATTGTGCTTGCAAGAAAGTGTCACATATAGTCGTTTTAGTGTCACTCATAATTACACTCAAATTATGAAAATGTCACACATAGCAGATTGAAACCTTGGCGGCTATGGCCAGTGGAAGTTGCTGCCTGCAGAAGGAAAGTGCTGTTGAGTAGATTTTAATAAGGAGCAGGGACTTGAGTGGAGATGCAACTCAGACCGCCATTTTGAGTTCCTCCTTCGTGTTCCCTTTCAGCTGAGCCCGTGTGTGTTTATGCAAGCGCTGGTCACGCTACAGCACCCGGCACTTCGCTTCCAGGCAAGTGCTACCCAGCGAATGCCTCACCTGCCTGGTGGAGATGATCGAGGACCCGCACTGCGGCCCGCCCGTGGCCCTGCGCACCCTGAGGCTCCTCTCGACTCTGGCAGCAGACGGAGAGGCCCGCGAAGCGAAAGGGGGGAGCCAGATGTCCTGAGATCTATTTGCCAAGAAAGATGACATCCATGTTCAGGCAGTCCCACCAGGCCGATGTTAGCAAGTCTCTCCAGGAGCCTCTCATGTGGTACTGTATCGAAGGCAGCCGACAGAACGAGCAGTATCAATACGTCCTTGCCTCTCTGGTCCAGCTTACCCTTGAGAATTTCAGTCACTTCCAGCAGAGAAGATTCCGTACTGTAGTTAGCCCTAAAACCGGATTGGGACTCATGAAGGAGCTTCCCATTTTCAATGTGGTTTTGGAGTGCCTTGTTACATGCTTCTCTAATACTTTGGAGAGGGCAGGAAGAAGAGAGATTGGCCTGTAGTTGGCAGGGTCCTTCGGTTTGGCGTTCGCCTTTTTTATCAGTGGAAGAATCTTAGCATTCTTCCATAATTTCAGCATGTTGCCTGAGGAGAGGGAAGCATTAAAGAGCTAGTTTACCATGGGGTTTATGGTGGGAGCTAATAGGTTCAGGATATTCGCTGGACATGGGACGGTAGGAGAGCCAGACTTAATACTTTGGAGAAGGGTCAGTGACTCTTCAAGCTGAAACTCAGGGAAAGCTAGTAAAGATGGAGGATCCAAGAGGTGAAATTTGCTATTAGAACTAAGGTAGAAGGTCAGTTCTTCCTCTGAGATGTTAGTGAAGGCTTTTTGGATCACGGACATCTTTTTGTGGAAGATTTGCGCTATTTGCTTAGACCATTCTTCCTTTCATGGCCCTTCCTGTGTGCCGACTTTCGGGGCGGTAAAGGATTTGACTATGCTAAAGATTTCCTTACTCTTATTTTGGGCATTTTTTATCTTGGTTTGAAAGAAGTTTTTCTTGGCTGCCTTCACGAGAATGTAATTAGTTTTTAAGTTATCTTTATACACCTTCCTGTCCTCAGGTAGATAGGATTTACGCCATTTCCGTTCCATTTTTCTACAATGTCTTTTTCTGGATCTGAGGGAATCGTTAAATCATGGAGCTGGTGGGGCCAAACTCTTTGAGGAGCACGAAACAACCAGTACCGCTGCATCAATGTTGGTTCGGAGCCATGAATCTATTGAGAGGGCGTCCGAGTCGGGGCAGCCAGAAAGCTCCGGTGAGGAATGACCGAGGACGTCTGTGAACATCGGGATGGATATTTTATGAAACGTCCTGTAATTAGGGACCCTCTGCCATGCGTTAGCCCGAGGGGCTGTGGCAGAGTTGGGAATGACGAATTTTAATAGCAGGTGATCAGAACAGATAATGGGAAGAGGTAGGCTTACTGATATGTCAAAGTTGTGAAAGATTTGATCTAGGGTATGGCCCTTCTCATGGGTGGCTGAATAAATAGATGGAAACTTGTTGCAGGCCTGCAGAGTCTCCAACAAGGAATTGTTTGAGGGTCTTTTCCATTGTCGATATGTGTATTGAAATCTCCCAGAATAAGGCAGTTGTTGTATTTTAAGGCCAGAGAGGTGGCGGCTGTATTAAGCGTACTAATAAAATTTCCAATGGCACTGGGAGGTCTGTAACTCAGAAAACCAGCTAAGCTATGATGGGGGGGATAAGGTACAGCGGAAGCCTTAGGACTCTGCGCCCTCGATGTTTTCCATCAGGATGGGAGAGCAGTCTAGTTTTTGATTGTAAACTATGGTGACACCACCCCCTTCCCACTCGGCCGGTTCCTCCTAAGGATTTTATAACCTGTAGGGATGGCCGAGGTGATAGTAGGGTTGGAGGCTTCAGACAGCCAGATCTCAGTGAGAAATAAAAGATCAGGCTGTTCGTCTAAAAGTAGGCAATAAATGTGTGGTTCATGCTTTTGCATAGAGCGACAATTTAAAGGGTGGCCTTTAAGTCCTCTGTTTTCCTATTGTTTTTACACTTATTGTTGCATGGGAGGATCTTGGGTGTGAGTTTCCTGGGCTGGAGGAGAGACAAGTTGCACTTATTGCATCAAAAGTCTACCTCCAAGCTCGGATCAGCCGCTGTACACTGACATAATGGTAGCCGCCTCAGGCTAAGCAGTTTTTCCCTATTGTAATATAGTGGACGAAACTCACCGGAGGGGAACTGGGCCGCATGGCCGGCGCTGGACGCCTCCGGAACGCCTCCAGGCGCAGACGGGCTTGCCTTTGGTGTGCCTTCGGCGCGCCCGCTGCGCGCGTCCGTTTGCATCGGGAATATATAGGCTAATACCAATGATGCAAACTGGATTGCTAACACAGCTGAGGAAGTGGAAACTGAGTGGGCAGTAGTGTGGAGCCTGATAGTAGCCCCAGCCCTCCGCACAATCGGCGTATCAGCCGCGGCGGACCAGGACTGGAGGAAAAGCGAGATGTGAATCGAAGCAGCTAAGGCAGTGTAGGCAAGCAGAATCAAGTAAAGTGCAAGTGCGCGTAGGTAGGAGAAATTGTTAAAAAGCACAGAGTAATTAAGCCACACATATACAATTTAAAAAGTATTAAAAACATAGTAGCATGGCAGGAAACACTAAATCCTACCACTGTCAGCTGCGCGTGTCTGTTTGCATCGGGAATATATAGGCTAATGCCTATGATGAAAACTGGAACACTAACACAGCTGAGGAAGCGGAAACTGCGTGGGAAACAGGGGCTCAAATTGGAACATAAATTCAAAGTTGTTCTGAACAGGGGCCCCCAAAATACGTTTGGCCCAGGGCCCCCAAAATCCTTAAGATGTCCCTGGAAACAGGGGCTCAAATTGGAACATAAATTCAAAGTTGTTCTGAACAGGGGCCCCCAAAATACGTTTGGCCCAGGGCCCCCAAAATCCTTAAGATGTCCCTGCCCTGTCACACAGCACAGCAAAGCATTTTTGGCTGCTGTGCTGCGTTCGGTGACTGTTTTGAACACCTGGCACAGGATCTCTTAGGCAAAGTGCTACAAATACTTGATCAACATTTTATGAAGCAGGGGCAGTTCAAATAAAAGTTTATTCTCTGTGCTGTGAACCTTGAACCCACGATCACACCTGTGAATAGGTGGTGCCAACGCTCTCCCCCTTCTATGAAAAAGCAACGCATGTTTCGTGCAGAGCAATTCCTTCATTTTCTGAAGCAGCGTTTGACATGTTGACCGAAATGTTCTGCAAGCCTTAGAAAAGAGCACCAAAAACACGCGATCTGCGTTTGGGTGTAACAAGTTTGCCACCTAGTGGTAGTTCCGGATTTTTGCAATCTAGTGGATGCTGGTGAGCAAGTATCACGTTATGCTTTAACGTGTGCTATTCTAGGTTGCCGTAAAATGTTATCAGATGCTACTTCTTAAAGGTGGCTGGTCAAGAAAAAAGAGGCCGCACAGATTAATCTACAACGTCCAGGTCACGCGGACAACCATTTCTCAACCTGCGGGTCCTTACAATATTTAAATGAAGACGTTACGTTTTGCATGACACCAAGGGACACCATAAACATGCTAATAATACCCGCCACAACAAGCACAGCATCCTTTTAACTTAGACAACAAAAGCAAAATACAAACTACCATAAAATAATTTTAAAAAAAAATAAGGAACACAATCATAAATATATGGCACTGTTTAGAAGACTTATTTTCGAGTTGAAAACATGGAACAGGAGGTACTTACTGCACCTAATAAATTCCCCACCTTGGATAACGGGTATTTAGCAGCTGTGATAAATACCGCACCCTATGCGGCCATGATTGCAAGCTGGAATTTGCTACTTGCTGCTCTCTACCGCAGTGAACAAACAGTTTCAAAGGCCTCAAATTGAGCAATTGGGTCATTTTCATTCAGTTTTACCCATAACCCAAATCTTATCTTTTGGCTCCATGTAAGCACAAACATCTCTCTAAACATGCTCATTTTCGCTCCACGAGTGATGAACCACACCCAAAAATCAGAAATAGTTGAAAAAGGCAACACCTGGAAACAGACAATGTCGGACCTCTAGGAGGCCTTTCGTGAGGGCGGTCATCGATTTTCATAAAAAAATCTGACTTTTATTCTTGAACATGAATTGACTCCAGTTGTTGTTTATATCACTTCCTGCAGTGAATACACACTTTTTAAGGCCTCAAAGTGAACAATTGGGCCATTTTCATTCACTATAGAGCATACCCCAAATCTTGCGCTTTCACCCCTATAAGAACGAAAATCACTCTAAACATGCTCATTTTAGCTCCGAAAGCGATGTCTACATCCAAAAGTCAGAAATAGTTGAAAGAGGTAACATTTGAAAACGGATCATTTTTGACCTCCCTGAGGCATGTTAGGGGCCCATGTCTTCTTCTATTTTCTTCAAAGATCAGGCTTTTTCGCTTGAACATAAATTGACTCCACATTTTCACACTTCTGAAGGCCTCAAAGTGAGTAAGCAGGGCATTTTCATTCGCTTTTACCAATACCCCAAATCTTATGTTTTGGCCCTCTGAAAGCACGAAAATCACTTTAAACACAATAATTTCAGCCCTGAAAGTGATGATCCACATCCAAAAGTCAGAAATAGTTGAAAGAGGCAATTATTTAAAATGAACTATTATGAACCTCTTGGATATATTTTGTGAGGCATGGGTTATTCATTTTCATTTAAAAAATCATACTTTTTCGCTTGTAACATGAAGTGACTCCGAATGTTGTGTATATCACTTCCCATGGTGAATCCACTCTTTACAAGGCCTCAAAGTAAGCAAAAGGGCCATTTGTATTAATTTCCACCCATACCCAAATTATTATCTTTTGGCCCCATGGAAGCACGAAAATCACTCTAAACATGCTCATTTTTGCTCCAAAAGTGATGATCCACATCCAAAAGTCAGAAATATTTTAAAGAGGGTGTGGCCTAATGGCTGGAGCAGTCGACATCAGAGCTGGGGAACCGGGTTCGAGCTTCGGTAGGGAAGCTCAACATCCTGTGATTCTGGGTAAATCACTTAATCTCCCCGTGCCTAAAAAAATGAATGTGTCCATCTGTAACGCAACTGGCACTTATGTAAAGTCTCTGATACCATGGGGTCTAGTTTGCGCTATATTCAAGTCTAAAAAAAAAGAAGAAAGAGGCAAGATTTGCAAACAGACCATTTTGGACCTCCCTGAGGCATTTCAAAAGGGTGCGTTTGATTTTCATCAACAATTTGACTTTTTCGCTTGAACATGAATTGGCAATTTAATTCACTTTTACCTATACCCTAAATCAGAGGTCTTCATACCTTGCTGCCCAGAGCCCCCCCTAAGCAAAATGTTTTGAGGTCGGATTCCCCCTCCAAAACATTATGGCAAGGATTAAGGGGGCAGGGCTTATGAGATGATTTCAGGAGTACTTTTTCTATAGCTTATAAACCGCACTAAGTAAGAGACTTATAAAACAGCAAATGCATCAAACAAAAACAAGTATTATCCCAAACATACTTATCCCCATAATTGGGGTGTTGTGAGCCCCTCACACTCTTGGACCCCAATGCAACTACACCTGCTGCACTAATCATAACTGCAGACCCGAGTAGCAAGCTATCTCCTCTGCTTCTTTTACCACTTCCCTTCAATGGTCCCTTCAATGGCAGACCATCACCTCGGTCCTAATACTAGAAAGGAAAATAAACTGCCATTCCCCTTTTTTAAAGGTAGACAGTCATAATTGTGATGCAGTGGGCCCCTAAAACCCATGGGCCTATGTCCTGCTCCATCTGCTTCCTTAATGATTACCAGCAGTGGCCACTTACACACCTGGCAGCTGGACCAGCTTCACTAATGAATGGCCCTGTAAAAAATAAATAAAAAAATGAGACCACTTATATTGTCCCTTTCATTGGGGTATCTCTCTAAAGAATCTATCTCTGGCCAGTTGTAAACATAACAATGAGTCCCCATACAGTGATTCCTCTGCTGAGCCTTCTTTAACAATGTCTTTGAATCTCAATCCGTGTGTCTGTCTCTTAGAGCATTACAATGAGGCCCCAGGGGTCGAGAGGATAGGGGCTCTGCATCTGAATGCAACCCTGCTGACCTTTTACCTGCCACCCCATGGACTCAGCTTTCACAAAAACCTTCCACTGAAGGGTTAATGCTGACTTTGAGGAGCCTCTACCTGAAAGTGAAGGGTGTGGTGGTAGTGCAGAAAGTTAAAGAAGAAACCAACCTTCTTACCAGCTGTAAATTGATTGAGTCACCTAAAGCCAGGGCACTGGAAGTATGAGTTTCTGCAGCAGCAGTGTTTTCCACATAATTATGAGTTTACTGCATTTGCTACATAATCCATATTCTGCCGATTCCAACAAGAAAAACTTGATTCTAGCTCAAATGGAACAAAAGTACCTTAAAACGTGGTAAAGTGTCCCGGAGCAGTGGAAGGCCCTTTGCAAAGATTCACTGGCAATCTAGTAGTTGCTTACTTTTTTATTTGGGTGTTAAACTGGTACTAATGAGGTGAAATATTTCCCCTGAAAGCGTTACCATGATTTAAAATTACAAAATAATGAAGTAATGCTAACCACAAAATGTGCCACATAATTTACCTTTTCTTGCTGCACAATTTAGTCAACCCTGCGGGATAATGTGGTGCTCTCCTGCAGAAATATTCCAGCGGCTCTGCTTAAATCTTCATGGTGGCAAAGATTTATTCTTTTTGAGTTGTAATGTAGGGTTGTTATCAGCTGAGATCTGGAATAATAGAGACACTTACAAAAATGTCTGTATTAGATACAGTTTGATTACTTGTTACAAAAAAGTGTATTTTGTAAGAACTTATCTCAATCACTGCATCATTTTGCAGCATCAGCCTAGATTAGGCTATGTAAAAACTATTTTAAAATATTGACTTACCTATTCACAATGCTTTCTGCCATTGGCTGGGACCTCATAGCACTATAAACAGGGCCACTGGAATTATGCGACGGGAGAAGACCAAATTATGCAGCAGGGTTGACTAAATTATGCAACAAGCAAAGACATATGATTCTGCATAATGCTGCATATTTTGTGATAGCATTACTGCATTATTTTGCCATTTTCATACTTGTTAACACTGTCCTAGCATATATTTCATCTCATAAATACATCTTTAATACCCACATATAGCAATAAGCAACAGAGAGGTGACCGGTCAAGCTTTAGAAAGGACCTGCCGCTGCAAGGTAATGTGTTGCTGCATTTTTAGTAACTTTTGAACCGTTTGAGCTAGAAACAAGTATTTTTTTGTTCAAATCTGCAAAATATGCAGGAGATGATGGATTATGTGACAAATGCGGGAAATCCATAACTATGTGCAAAATGCCAAAACCTCACAATTGCATAATTCCAGTGGCCCTGACTATAAATACAAAGGTCACTATTCCTCTGCACCAACTAGGCATCAATAATGTGTTGCTCAGCTTTAACACACACAGACACCTGCAGTGATGGTAGTTGCTAACTGAGGTTTCATGCCCTAAAAGAGTGCATTTATCACCAGTTAGTTTACCTTGCATTTATTTTTCAATTAAGGTGTTATTGCATTATTTTATACACACTTATATGACTGTGAAAACACAAAACAATTGGGCTTTTTATTTTTTTCAGCAACTTCTTTGAACCTGCTAGCACACTCCCTGACCCCGCCCCACTCCGATAACAGTTCTCACTTTCACTTCTAGGGCTTGGAGTAAATGAAAACAGCCTGGAAAGCAGCAAATAAACATCGCTGCACTTGCAGGCCATCTTCATTTACATATACGTGCAGAGGCATTTGCGCCCCCCTGGGAACTCATCCACACCCGCCCCCCCCCAGGGGGACACGCCCCACGGTTTGAAGACCTCTGCCCTAAATCTTGTGTTTTGGTCCACTAAAAGCATGAAAAGAACTCTAAATGTGCTAATTTTAGGTCCAAAAGTAATGATCCACATCTAAAAGTCAGAAAAAGTTGAAAGAGGCAGCATTAGAAAACAGATGATATTAGACCTCTTTGAGGCATTTTGTTATGGGGCCAGGTCATTGATTTTCATAAAAAATCAAACTTTATAGCTTGAACGTGAATTGACTCCAAATGATGTATATATGACCCCCAGCAGTGAAGAAACACTTTTTAAGGCCTCAAAGTGAGTAATTGGGCAATTTTCATTCAGTTTTTTACCCTTATACCAAATCTTGTGTTATTGACACCCCCTAAAGCATGAAAATCACTCTGAACATGCTGATTTTCACTCCAAAAGGGATGGTCCACTCGAAAAGTCGGAAATAGTTGAAAGAGGCAACATTTGAAACAGACCATTTTTGACCTCTCTGAGGCATTTCATAAGGGTGCGGATACTTGTATTTTCATTAAAAAATAAAACATTTTCGCTTGAACATGAATTGACTCCAAATGTTGTTTATATCACCTCCTGTAGTGAATAAACACTTTTTAAGGCCTTAAAGTGAGCAATTGGGCCATTTTCATTCACTTCTACCCATACACCAAATGGTGTGCTTGGCTAACCCCGGGCAGAGACCTCCGCTCCGCCCGGGCAGGGTATAGAGATTTTCCTACTCCGCGTTCTGCAGAGAAGCCAAATCTCCTCACACTCTGCAGCGGAGCATAGTTGGCAAGCCCCCGCCTTCACCCCCCCATTAACAAGTAATTAACATTAATTAAAAATACATTTAAAACCACTTACCTCTGTACTGCAGCGTCCCCGGGCTGCCCTCCTCCTCTTCCTTGCCGTCTCGGCAATCCTTGAGAAAACTGCGCATGCGTGCGCGCCCACGCATTTCTCGCAAGAAATGTGCAGGCACGGGCATCACAGTTTTCTCAAGGATTACCGAGACAGCCAGGATGAGGAGGAGGGCAATCCAGGGACGCAGCAGTACAGAGATAAGGGGTTGTAAATTTATTTTTAATCAATGTTGAATTACTTGTTATAGGGGGGTAGAGGCGAGTGGTGTAGCGGAGTTCCACGGAGTTTGTTTGCACTAAACATGCTCATTTTATTCCAAAAGTGCTGATCCACATTCAAAATTCAGTCATCGATTTTCACCAAAAATCAGGCTTTAATGAATTCCTCACCTTGGCGTAACCCTTTTTAGAAGCTGTGATAAATACCACACCCTATTCTGCCATGATTGCAAGCTGCAGTTTACTACTTGCTGCTCTCTTCTGCAGTGAATACACTTTTTAAGGCCTCAAAGTAAGCAACTGGGCCATTGTCATTCACTTTTCCTCATACCCAAATCTTGTGCTTTTGGCCCCTAGAAGCATAAAAATCACTCTAAGCTGACTCATTTTAGCTCCAAAAATGATGTTCCACATCCAATAGTCAGAAATAGTTGGAAGATGCGACATTTGAAAACCGACCAATTTGGACGTCTTGGAGGTATTTCGTAAGGGGTGCAGGGTCATCAATTTTCATAAAAAATCTGACTTTTTTGCTTGAACATGAATTGACTCCAAATGTTGTTTATATCACGTTCTGCAGTGAATAAACACTCACCTCCACCAAGTAGGCCTTGGATTGCTCTGCTTCACTACGCTAAGCGGGTCAAGCACTACTCCTGGGGTTTTGGTTCCCAATGAGGGGATACATGTGGGCCTATTATTTGAACAGGCCTTGCACCCTGCACAACTAATAACCCAATGTTCTACAGTGTGGCAGCAGAGGATGTTATGCCAGAACCATGGGTGCAGATGGATGTATGGTGGAGGATTTGTAGTCCTGTCCCTAACCCTCTTTGTAGGAGGAGAAGGAAGAGCCATAGAGGAGAGTTTCTCTTCATAAGTTAGTCTCCCCTTACTAGGCATCCGGAAGTTTGTGTGAAGGTAATCCTATGGAGGAGGTCTGGTGAGAATCTTCCCTGTTGGAAGGGTAAATATTGATTTTTTTTGTCTTCTGCCCATGATTTTTGGGAGCTGGAGGACAATCAGGCCCTCACTTGTGTTCAAGCTCCCAGAAGAGGTTTCTTTTTGTGTCAGCCTTAGTGCCTGTTTGGCTGGTGGTCTATCTCTCAATATTGGCTATGATGCCGGATTCTCTGATCGAGACAATGGTGAGGGTTAGCATGCCACTACGTCCTTCAACAATGGCATACTTGGGGTCAAGGGGGCTCAATTTTGAATTGTATCTGCTGCCAGACCCGAAGTTCAGTATCCCTTGAGGCCTGGCTTTGGACTTGATGCCTGTCTCTCTCTTGAGCTCTGCCTTATCCTGTATACTCTTTTGAGGTCGAACAATTGGGAGTGGCCCCTTGCATTTGAAGAAGGATTGGGCCCTGGGCATGGTTTTGGCCTTCAGACCCAAGGTCCTTAAAGAATGGCGCTCATGCTCCTCTCATGTTGTGACTATGAAGCCTCAGAAGATCGTATTTCGAGGCTCTACTTTTCCTGCTCTGTCGTAAGACTTGATGGGCCTGCTTCTTCTCACTCGGTCCAAAGACATTTTTCTGACGTAAATTGTTAAGGGTGTTGGATGTTACTTGGCACAACATTTTTTGGTGCACTTAGCACCTCTCCCTTCAGTACCCAAAGGCCTCGGGTGATAAGCCCAAGTTGCACAACCTCTGGGGATCTGACCAAGAGGATTTTCTGTTGGAACTAGGGCAGCACTGGAAGGATGTTCTTTCAATAGCACTATTCTCCCCCACAGTCATTCGCTATGTACAAACTGGGGACCAGATTTACAAAAGTGTGACACACCTCAACACAGCAACACAACTTGCTAAGCTGCGCCACATAGAGAGGGCAGTAATTTGCTATATCTACTAAGATAGCATTTCAGTTCCCACCCGAAACAGGAACACACAGTGAGCCGAGCACCAACATAGGCACCCTTGCACCATGGTGCAAGGGTGCCTGTTTTGCAGGCATGATTATATTTGTGCAGGAAGGAACACCTTTTTGCACAAAAACAATCCTTCTAGACCTTTTCCTCGTAATATGTGTGCGGCAGAATGCAGCACACATACAAAGAGGAAAAAACAAGGACAAATAAAGCTATTTCTCCTACTTTCAGCTCCCCAGATGAGGCGTACTTTTTTTTTATAGATTGCCAGGATCACTACTGGTAGTAAATCTGGGAATGCAACAAAATCCATGGGAGGGTACATGGAAACACCCATGCTCCACTCATGGAACGCCTTCCCAGGGCAGAGTGACGCATAGTAGCGACTTGCGATGCGTTACGTTACTCTGCATTTACTATGCCACACAGAGCCACACAAGGTGGCACTGCATGGCATAGTAAATCTCACTTAAGGCTTGTGTTGCCCTTGCGTCACCTTGCGTGCCGTAAGGGCAATGCAATCTTTGCGTAAATCTGGCCCTGAACTCTTTCCGGTGTCATCAACATCGATCGAAGAGAAGTCCTCGGTCATGGCACCTCAAAATGGGCAGGATGTCAAAAGAAAGTCTCTGTTGCTGCCATGGTAGAGGTTCGCAATCTTTTCCTCGTGCCTGGGTCAAAGGCCCAGTCGTTGGCACTGAAGTTCCAAAAAAGAAGTGTCATCAGGCCCAGAGCTGAACACGAACGTCGAAACCTCGATGTTAGAAGAAAACAGTCTGTGGTGGACTCTTAACCCTAGGTAAGAAAGTTTAAGGTGTTCCTGGTTAAAAACAATATTCCGACATTTGGGCATAAAGCAATGCAAAAAAGCTATAACTTCATGTTTGAGTGGAGTAGATACACAGCTCAGCCAGGTTTGTGAGATTTCTCAGGGAAGCCTTCAATATAATAAACAGGAGTCCTGAGGGTGGTTAAACTTGCAGACCGTTTTTACCCTCTTAATTCTAGCACAAGAACAGTTGCCACCTGGTTTTTGCTGCTTAATGAAATTGCACAGTGTGTTTTATCAACTGGTCCATAATCTTGCGGTGCCATGTTGGCGGATAAAGTTATATAACTGTCATGCCTCACAACATTTGGTCTGGGCTAGTGCATGTCAGGTTTTGGAGGTCCCCTGACATTGTAAAATACACTTTATGAATTTGATTGGAAACCATGTGCACATACAGGGGGCAAGATGGCCGCTGACCGACTGTAGTGAGAAGTCGCAGATCTCTTTCCCCCTTTCTACGTTCGAATGGTGTTGTAAGGGATGCTGTTGGTCCCTTTTCAGATAAATCATCGCTTATCTGTCCCGGCATAGGAATTCGATCTACCGCGGTGGTTTCCTCAGGCAGTAGCTCTGCTGGTGATTTTTGCGCAGTATAAACTTGGTCGGTTATCTGGGCTGCTCCAGCAGTGGAGAGTTAAGTGCAGTATGGCGCTGAGGGCTCCCAAGCAACTGAAGGAGCAGAATGACCAGAAGGAGGCCGGCGGAATTAAAGAAACGCTGAAGGACGTGACGGCCCTGGTCTCGTCTCAGCGTGGCATGGGACAGCTGCGCAAGGTGATCACCAAAAAGCCGGATGAACCGCAAGGCAACGGTGGTAGTGGGATCGCCGTGACGGGTGGCAACAAAGACTCGGCCGGAGCAATTCGGAAAGCGGCTGCGGCTAAAGCTGGAAGAGATGCCGGTAAATCCAAAGAAACCACACTGTGGCAGCCTACCTTGATCGAGTCTTTTACTGTGAGGTCGGCAGGGATCGCGGAAGTTGGAGCAGGAGCCGCTGTGATCGAGGACGCCGAAAGTTTGGTAACCGGGTAACGTGAGGATACAATGTTGCACTCACTTCCTGCCGATGGTCAAAGGGAGCCGAACGTTGGGCTTACGGAGTTAACAGGCAGTAATCAGGACACACAGTCTATCGAGGTAGGAAATGCCGCTCTTGCTGCCACGAACATAAACATGAACAAGGTGGTGAATGAGGATGGGGGTGCTGAGCTCGAGATTGCTGGGGTAGCGGTTGAGGGGGGAAGGCCCCAATGAGTGGTAATTTGTGTAGCCATGCACTTACCCATTTAGTAACCTCTTCAGCAGCCGTAGATGTGGCGATTTCAAGGCAGTCACATGGGCTAACCCAGGATAAGGGAATTACTAGTTCACCTGATGGGGATTGTTTCTTTTTCCTCAATGATGACTCCGATTCCTTTCTCTCGAGTGAAGGAAGCCTATCTAGTGGCTCAGACTCAGACTCAGTGGTGAGCTCATCTGTGCAGAAGGCGCCTGCACTCATAGGGGTTCTCAGCAGAAGAGGAGGTCTAAATCAAAATCCAAACTGCCAGTTAGTCCATCAAACACTGGGGACACCAGGAAACTTCTTTGGGATTACTCAACCAAGTCACAGCTATATCAGGATGGTGGCGTTATAGATACGCAGGCGGGGCAGAATAATTTAAGCAGCCCACCTCAGCCTCCTTCAATGAACCTCCTCTACACTACCCTGAAGCAAATGCAGGGAGAGGCCAGGACAGAGAGTAGGAGAGCAAAGCAGGCAACCAAGAAGATACAGGGCTCTCTGAGAAAGATGAACAAACTGCACGAAGACATGGCAGATAGGGTATCCCATGTGGAAGAAAGAACAGGAAGATTGGAAGATGGTGTTAGTAGGTGGCAGACATTTAAGGAGGCACAAGAGAAGGCCATTGAGGATGTTCAATGGAAGTTGGAGGATTTTGAGAACCACCAGAGACAAAACAACATAAGGCTCTTCGGGGTCGCTGAGGGAGTCGAAGGCCATGACGTCAGGTTGTTTGTCATCAATTTGTTGAAGGGGGCCTTTCCCGAGATGGCTGCTTGGAACTGGGAGAACGAGGTGCAGAGGGCTCACCGGTTTCCTCTGACCCAAAGGAAAGTACATGGGGCATTTCAAGCTGGAAGACCTAGGGCAATCCTTGTCTATGTTGGTAATTTCCTTCTTAGGCAAGAAATTATGGACAAGGCAAAGCCGGAGTCTAGGCGCACATTTGACAGTGTTATATTCTTTGCCCATCTGGACTTTTGCCACGTTACTGTGGAAAGAAGGTGGAGGCTAAGGCAGTTGATTGCTCCTTTTCAGAGTCTTGGGTGTGAGGCCTACTTATTGTATCCAGCGCGGCTTAAAGTTATAACCAAAGGGCAAGTCAGAATGTTTTTCTCCGAAGTTAAGGCCCAACAATATTTGGCAGAGTTGAAGGAGCAGAAGGGGAAATAAGAGAGGGGCCTTGGCTGGGAATATGTATAGTTAGAGGGGATCTTCCTTTCTAGATATATGAGATTTAGGTGGTACAAAGGGACACAAAGGGTGGAAACAATAGGAAAGGGGGGGTGCCACTAGCTACAGTCTAAGCTGTCACACATAGGTCATGAGTTACCTATTTGCCTGTAAGGGGGGTAGGGGGAGACTGGGGGGAGGGCTTATAGGCTTGAGGGGGGTTGTGGGAGGTTCGGGGCTTCATATGGTATAGCACAGCACGGCATCTGAGATGGTTGGGTGGACACATGGGGTGTAGCAATAATGGGGTAAGAAGGAGTTCAGAATGGGGGAATAGGAAATTGTGTATTGATTCATTGGTTAATTGGATGGGACAGGTATTTGATGTGTTTTAATCAGTGTACGGATTGCTTCTATTAATGTGTGTGGACTGAATGATCATCTGAAAAGGCAACGAGTCACGGCCAGTTTGAGATCAATGCGACTGGATTTCGTTTGCCTACAGGAGACGAATGTAGAGGGGACAAGGGGCTATTTACTGGAGCAGCTGTTTTTTTTTTACTTGCTCATACGAAACAGGGGGCTAAGACTTGAGGGGTTGCTAAACTGTCTAAAAGAAATGATGTTATAGTCAAAAGAAAGAAGGAAGATCAATGGGGTAGATGGGTCCTTCTGGAATGCATAATAAATGATGAAGTGGTTACTATTAGATCAATATATGGATCTACTGAGGATGATCCAGATATATTTGAGTTTTTTAGATCTAGAGCTAGCTTTCTGGCCTGAGCTAGTTATCCTATGTGGATATTTTAATATAAATGGTGTAGGGGGGCTAGGTACGGAAGTGGGACACCGCTATGTCGGTCCCAAAAAAAAAAACAGGTCGAGCAATAGTTAATCTCGCCCGGCACAACTCCTTAACAGATGTGTGGGCACGTTTGAAGCCCTTTGAGGCTGGTAGTACTTACTATTCTGCCCCAGATAAGGTCTGTGTCAGATTGGACTACTTTTTTTATATCAAATTCCTTATTGTCAAGAAGTCAGATTGTGAAACTGCCTCGGATTATCTCTGACCATAATCCACTCGTGTTAACATTAAAACTTACAAGAGCGGTGAGGCGGAAGCGGATATGGACTTTCGAAAGAAATTACTTAAGGATGACAGCTATCTTAAACATATGAATGATTGGATAGTAACCTCCTGGGAGATTAATAGAGGCAGCACTTCTTCAGGGGTAACCTGGGATGCTTTTAAGGCGGGCATCCGCGGGGAGACGCTAAGCTTTAGTTTATACAAACAAAAACAGGAGGTGTTAAGAGTAAAAAAGCTGGTTAAAACAGTTACTGACGCAGAGGAGGAATTGAATTTAGCAATTCTCTCCATGGCCCCCCTGGATCAGGTGCTCCTAAAAGTAGTATGCGCAAAGGCAGAGGCAGTGGAGAGCATTGCTAGTAAGGCGGCTGCTACTTTTTTAACAAAAAGGAGCAATGTCATGAATTGAGTGAGCGCATAGTGCATACTCTGGCGGTCCGTACAAGGCAGAAAGTGGCCTCAGGAGAAGTTAAGGAGATTTCAGATGGTAAGGGTGGTACAGTTATTGACCCTGATGGGATCCGAGAGGTTATTAGACAGTTCTACGCCAGGTTATATAGCGAGGATCAGCCATGGGACCTTACAGATATTCAAGGTTATCTCAGGGATATTTCTGCTCCTCTACTCTCTGAAGGGGATAGGGAGGCCCTTGATGAACCTTTGACTCCTGAAGAAATTTTCGCAGCATTGAATAGTCTTCCATCGGGTAAAGCCGCGGGACCTGATGAGATCCCCATTGAATTTTACAAAGCTTTTCAGGAGGTAATCCGTTTCGATCTGGTAGACACAGTACTACAGGCTCAATTAGGAAATTCCGTACCAAGCTCTTGGGCAGGCGCTGATATAGTGGTAATACTGAAAAAAGGTAAATCACCTCTAGAACCAGGGTCTTATCGACCTATAACTCTTATGAATTCGGACGCAAAAAATTTCTCTAAGGCAATGGCTCTTAGGCTCTGAAAGATCATAGGGGAATTGGTTAGTCCTACCCAACACGTTTTTATCCCAGGGAGGGGTACTACACAGCATATCCGTAAAGTCATCACCCTCTTTAATGCCATGGAAGTCTCAGGAGACCCTATGGCGGTCATGCTTCTAGATGCAGAAAAGGCATTTGATCAGGTCTCCTGGGACTAACTCTGGATGGCTTTAAGGTGGTGTGGTATTGGGGAGGGATTTATCAATGCTGTCCAGGTTCTTTATAGAGCTCCCACAACTCGACTTAGAGTTAATGGTGGTTACACGGCATCCTCGCAGATTAAGCGTGGCACTCGTCAAGGGTGCCCATGCTCGCTGCTTTTATTCGCAGTATATATTGACCCACTGATCCGCAAATTGGAAGCAAACGATAAGATGCCTCCGATAAAGGCCCAAGGTCAAGATTTTAAAACTCTGGCATACGCAGATGACGTGGCAATAGTGACCCCTTCACCTGTTAGCGTTATAGTCGAGGTGGAATCAGAAGCCGTGGTATTTGGTCAGGTTTCAGGCTATGCGTTAAATGGTCCTAAGACCCAGATAATTAAGAATAAGGGAGCAGTTTGTAATGACGTACGAGTTGTTGATTCTGCTGTATATTTAGGGATTAGTATCTCGGCAGAAGAGAACACACCACACAGACAGGTGAGAAATAACAGCAACAGGCAAAACAGAGAATACATAGAGGAAAGCACAGGTGACATATGTGAGAAGCGGAAAAATGTGAATGACACAGCTAAGAGAGAAAGAACTAGAGGAAAAGACAGGTGTGACAAAAAGACAGTCTAGAAAGAGAAGAAGAAGGGTGGTGTGATGTAAGTCAATTAATAAATACATGCGCATGACCTGATTTACATGGGCCACTACACTGTAAAGTCTTTGAGATAAGCAGGTCTCCTGGTCTCTCTGATACTCCTTCTCTGAGAGACTAGCCCACTGTTGTGTGCCTCATGCGTAGCTGAACACCGCACGTTACCACTGGAACGTACAGGAACTGAGCTCATCGTGAACTGAGGGTTTTGTACAGGATCCACAACAACTATTCTGCTTTTTTTCCACACTTGGCCATCATGTGTTTTGACAGCATTCTTGAAGCACCTGACCACTTCTAATCTCCCTGTGAACTTAGACCAATCAGCACACCCTTTGGGAGCTCTAAATTTCACAAAATCTCCTACTTCCAATCTTACTTCCTTTACGTTCTTATCTTAATCAAACAAATCTTTCCTCCTGACCTGTGCTGAAATCTCTTTTTCCCTCCACTTTCCCAGTGATATTGTCCACACAGCCTTTGTTCCAATGCATCCAGCCTGGACACATTGTGGTAGAAGGGACTCTCCCTTTAAACAACTCAAAGGGGAATTTGACAGTACTTGAATGTGGTGCCAAATGATAGCCAGATAATCTATTGAACAGTTCAGTTTTCCAATCAGAACCATTCACTCTCTCTAACTATATGCCTTCTTTTAAAGTTTTGATGACTCTTTCAATTGCACCATTAGTTTTTGGATGGTTTAAACTGAAGTTTTGTGTGTTACCCAACAACTCTTAAGAAACAATTCTCTCTCTTTTGAGCAAAACTGTACCCCATTATCTGTTAGAAGAAATCGTGGAAAACTCTCACATCTAAATATGTTCTCCAAAAATGTTATGATGGCCCCAGAAGATATGTCTTGCACACGTGACAATTCAACCTATCTAGAGTATAAGTCCGTCAGTACTAGAACATATAGTGTTGCACGCTCGCCTCATACAGTGCCCAAAATGTCCATTGCCACACCCTCCCAGGGATATTTAGGTAAATCTCTATACACCATGAAAGTGCAACTAGTTTTTAACTCCTTGTCCGAATTAATACATTCAACACAATCCCTTACCATATGCTTTACGTCATTATCTAGACCAGGCCACCAAAAATCTCTCCTGAGCCTACTCTTAGCTTTCACTATGCCCATGTGACCCTCATGAGCCATCTGTAAAACTCTATGCCTCAACTTATTAGGAGGAATGAGCCTTGTGCCTCTCAGAAGGAATCCTTTGTCTATTGCTAAATTATGTAAAATCTTGCTCCAGTGGTCCTTGCACACACCTAAAACCTAAAATGTTGAGTTTGCCAGAGCCTAGTGCTTGCATTACACAGTTCAGTTTAACATCAAGTTGAAGTTCAGCTAACCACTCACACTCGTTAATGATGCCTTCTGTGACTTCACATACCCTCACCTCTTCTTACTCATCCTGTTCTTCTTTTCTGTATGTCTCCAACTTATCAGCATTCACCATTCTAAATTAGCAATCTGCTGAGAAATTATTTACTCCCGGGACATACTATATGTTGAAACAATACTCTTGTAAGTTTACCACCCATCTCCTAAAGCGTGAAGAAATAGCATCAAGACCATTTTTTTTTCAAACACTTCAACTAGTGGCTTATGATCCGTCTGAACTGTGAATTTGATTCCCCACAGGAATTGTCTAAATCTGTTAATGGCCCAGTGGACAGCAAGGGATTCCCTTTTGATGATCGAATAGTTGTATTCAGCATCTCTAAGACAGCGTGACACACATACAATTAATTCTTCCATCTCACCTCTGTCTTGAATCAAATCGGCTCCCAAACCCTTCACACTTGAGTCACACACCACTTTGGTGTAATTCAGAGGATCATATACCTGTAGTGAAGGTGCATTGTTCAGTTCTTGTTTCATATTATCGAACTCCACTTTGCATGAACTATCCCATATAAAATCTGTTTTCTTTTTCAAGAGTTTCCACATGTTGTATGATTTAGAAGCAAAATCCTGGATAAACCTACTGTAGCATTCCACCATGCCCAGAAAATAAGAGAGCTCTTCCTTAGTTTGAGGTTCTTGTAGGGACTTGATAGTATCAACCAGTTCTCTTCTGGGTATGACTCCAGCAACTGAGATTAGATAACCAACTGCCCTTACTTGACTCACACCAAACCTGTATTTCTCAGCCTTAAGGGTCAGCATCTTGTAATCTGCTGAGCACCTCTCTTACATGCCGATCATGTTCTGAATTTTCAGCACCATAAATCTGAATGTCATCCTGGTACCACTTCACTCCAGGCACTCCCTTCAGGAGCTTGCCCATTGTTCTTTGGGAAACAGCAGCTGCAGAAATGAGAGCAAAAGGCATTATTTTTAAACAAAAGATTCCAAACAGTGTAGTGAATGCCGTAAGGTCCTGAAAACTTTCATCCAATTCTATCTGGTGATAGGTCAAGACTAAATCAAGAGCACTGAATATTTTGCCCCTGAAACCGTGATAATTTCCTCAATGTTAGGAAGGGAAAAGTTGTCAGCTATCACCTCCTTATTCAATGCTCTAAGGTCTGCACAAAGGCGCATGTCTCTATTCCCTTTGCGTGTCACAACAATTGGGGCTAGCCATTCTGTTGCGTCCACTGCCTCAATGACTCCCCACTTACACAATCTTTCTTCAGCTACAGCAGATTGAATCTCTAATGGAATTCTTCTGACCTTGGCAACATTAGGTCTGGCAGCCTCCCTTAATCTGATTTTATGTTTGTACCCAACTAGCCTTCCCAAGTTATCCTGAAACAGGTTACTAAACTCCTTTACAAAACTGTTTGTCCCACTGTTGACTGTGTTCTCCCTTACTTGTGTAACTCTTTTGGGATGTAGACTCACACTTAAAGCCTTCTGATGAGCCCAACCCAACAAATCATCACCATGACAGGACACATATACTTTGCCTGTCGTAGATATTCTGTTAATGCTTAACTCAGCATCAAAATAACCTAGTATCTCAATTTTGAACCTCTATAACCACCGTTCTGTATATCGAAGACCTCAACTTCTGCTCACCAGCAAAATGTTTCTCAAAGGACTCTTTAGAAATGATGGTGAGCACAAATCAAACTTCAAAGATATTCTGCGCCCATTCACGTCCACTACTTCAGTCAGAAACAAATTGTTTGCCTCAACAACCTGTAGAACTATTTCCTGACAAACCTCCGAGTTCGTTTTTCCCTAATTTCCTGTTTCTATTTCTGCAAACTCTGCTGAAGTGCCCCTTGATTCCACACAAATTGCGCACTTGAGATAGTGCAGGATAGGATTTGTCATTAGCTCTGTGTCCCCCATAGCCACACCTGAAACACACACCTTTGGAATTAGCTCCCAACTTCTTCTGTAATCTAACTTCTGGTATAGTTTTCAAGACAGATTTTTTAACTTGAACCTCACTCACACCTGCAATACCTTAATTCTCCCTCATCTTAGAGTTTTTATCAACTCCATGTTCACTAACAGACTTCAACATGTGCTCCACCCGTTTTGCAACCTCCTCCAAAAGTGGTTCGTCCTTCATCCAAAGTTCCTCACGGACTTTGTCATTATTGTAATGTAACACAAATTGATCTCTAATCCTTTCTTCTGTTGAGCCACCAAACTTAGAATTAGGGGATAACTTTCTTAAACTAGTAATATACTCCGCCACTGATTCATCTTGACCTTGCACTCGTCTGCCAAAATGATACCTCTCTAAAATCGTACTAATATGGGGTAGATAATGACAATCTAATTTGGCTAATGCGATCTCAAATTCATTCAAGTCCCATGCTTCTACATGAGGAAGTTCTGGCAAATCTTCTAGCACTTCCTGTCCTTCCGCACCGAAGCAATGCAGTAATAAAGCATGATTCCTTTCAGCACTCAGGTTAGTACCCCACACCCATTGCATAGTTTAAAAAAGTCTTCTTCCACTTTGACCTTTTGGTGATCGGCTACCCAGGCATTGGCAAGAAGAAAGGAACCGTTGTAACGTTCTGCATATTACCTGCAGTACTATCAATATTTCCTAATACCCCAAGGTTGAAGTGAATGACGTTTGTAAAATCCTAGCGTGTTTCAGTGAGCCTGAAAAACTGTGTTTGCCCCTTTTTTCTCCCCCATAACAAATGATTACAAACACAAGGCCCACTAAACACTTCATCAACAACAACAAACAATAATAATAATTCATAGATTAAATGATTGAAAGAATTCAGTAAAATGTATCCAAGAGAAGAAAGAAAAAAAAAACAGCAAAACAGAATGACAGTTTAAATGTACTAGTTCATGTGACCAACTAGAGCAAGTTAGTACATGACTATTTCCTCTAGAACGCTCGATGGAGCACAGTACTTGTTCTGAGTACTGTTCCAGACACTTATAACTGAAATTGACCCAAATTGCCAAGTGGAGGGCAAGGGTATATTCCACTGATTATTGTAATTATACTTAATCAAGGGGGGGAAGGGACGCTCCCCTTGACTCACCAACTGCTTGTTCTCATAGAAATCGGCTCTTAAACACCAAACAAACAAAGGGCGAAGAGATGTTCCTCAGCTTAAGCACAACCCTCCAGCACCACCAGGGGGCGAAGAGACATTCCCCTGTACTTGTCGACAGCTTGTAATCCAGGAAGTGGAAGCTCCCATCCACTCCCTACCACGACCCTTGAACATAGAAGTCGCCATAGACCTCTGAGTGCCAACGATCCATGGCAGCAAACTGTGAGGAGGAAGGAAAATCGTCTTGAAGCACTTGCGCAGCAAAGTTACGCTCAACAGTAACCGCTGAGAGCGTTGTGTAGCCCAAAGCTGTAAGCACGCTGTGATCAAAATGTGGCTGCTTAACGCACATCACCACTACAACAAGGATCTCTTTCTGCTTGGCAGATACCAATGTATCTCTCCTCACACCTCAAGCACATCAGAACTGCTGCTGACAACCACTCGATTCCACAGTATGCCTCAAAGGTCGCCGGTTGACCTCCCGCGACCTCCGTCTTGTTGGGGTGTTATCTCTCCCCCTTAACCCCTCCTGTATCGCCAAAATGTGGTGTTGTGTATACGAAAGACACCAGAAAGCAGGTACGTGCATTCTTTATTAACACCCCATCCAAGACTCAGAACAAATCCAACTGTTCCACCGAAACTCCGTAACTGTCACACTCCCCGTGCGCTGGCCCTCTCTCTGTGACCTAGGAACATTCCATATGGTCACGGAGAAACAGACAACTGGGCAAGAGTGGCGCAAACCACTATGCCACAGATGGACTCGTGAAAAAGATACATTTGCGAGAAAGGGGTGATAGGTGAGAGAGGTGAGACAGAAAGTTCAATGAGAGAGTGTGAAAGTAGGAAACAGCAGTAGGAGTAGTAATAAAGAAAGACTCAAAAAAAGTCATAGCGGGAGCGATAGGGTGGCACACTGGATGGGAAAAAGAGCAGAGATTTGGGGAAACGAGGAATGGACAATAATGCGAGGTTTTCATGGGTAGCAGTTGTGACCCTGAATTACTCTTTGCAACCCCTGGCACTACTTTTGTGATACCCCTGAGCTCAGAAATGACACGATTAGTGCCAAGAACAGAGGGATAATCACCCTCAAAGGTAAACATTTCAGCGTGGCAAGGTAAATGCTTTAAAATGTATGTTGGGTCAATTTGTGCATATGAGAGTGCATTTGTGTGACATACAGCATGTGTGTGTGTTATGTCATAGAGCTAGAATGTTTATTTATGCTTGAGAGATCAGTTGGAGTGAGCAGGATGAGCAGCAGGAGGCTGCTCCTGGTGGGGCATTGATGTTACATCTACATTACATCTGTAACCTGTAACAGAGACTTTTATCTTCTTATAAATGTCATCATAAAACCTAAGTTACCTGCCTACAAAGGATCTCTCTTTGATTGCAACAGTAACATAAATCACTTTACACATTTAGATTAGGGAATTTGGCTCAAGTATTCACTTTTTTTCCTGTCTCTTTGGGTACGCTCTGTCTGTATATTTTGGCAGGCAAATAAAAAGGAGAGCCCTCTGCTTTCTCAGCTCCCACATCTTCTCGCTGACTCCCCTTCCGATTCCCAGTCTGCCCAAGTACCCAAGCACGGAGGTACATGGTTGAGTGCAGCGTATGACTGGTGGCCCGCTGGCTTCTCCCTGTCTTCAGTGTGAACTCCTCTTTTCACTGCTACAATACAAGCTACTGTGGTCCTTATGGTCTTGCTTCAGTCCAAATCCTTTCAAAGTCCAACACCACCAGTTCTCTTCTCGTCGTCTACCCTCCTGGGGTCTTGAATAGTGTCCTCTCTTCTGATTGGTCCTTAAGCATGGTTACCTTCCCAGGCCTAAGGTCACCGCTGCCCGTATCCGCTACCTCTGAGGTTTCCTTATAGGGGTAGAGTTCCCAAGGGGCCAGTAATATCAACAAAAGCACTTTTGGTGAAACATAGGAGGTGGGGGTAGGGCCAAAGGACAGAGGTGTCTACACCGTCCTCCCTGTCACAAAGGTGTTTTCCCGGATTGGCAGGTATGGATTCCCCTGTATAGGAAACTCTACCAAATGTATGAAATAGTACACCCCAAGACAGCACTACCCAAAAAAGGACTTCTGAGAGTCAACATCTATTTGATGTCCAGGATTTTGAGCAATGGTTGCAGGAACATAATAATAGCTATTCAAATGGAAATGGGAGTGCAGAGGTGATTCAGGGTACAATAAAATTAGCTGTAAGGGTAGACTTGATAGATGTAGTTAAATTGAAAACTGAATTGGATGAAATAATAACTGGAAGTCGAATAGATACCTAGCAACAGAATTAATTGTTATTAATGATTAATGATGCCACTAGGAGAGTGAGACAGTCTCATGAGAAATTATCTTATTTGGAGCACATTAGACAACTAGGAAGAAATATGGGTGAAAAGAAAGAGTTCTAAAAGAACAATGGGAGAACCTCCGCCTTTGGGAGAAATGGGAATGGGTGTCAAGGCTTTCCCTCTGCGTGAAGTACAGAGTAGAGGTTATGTGCATGGACCTTGGAGTAGAGGTGACCTTTCAGCTTTTACCAATGATTTCCCGAGACTGAGAGAAAAGCCTATAGAGTGGTACAAACAGGGTTGATCAATTTGTGAAATTTCTAAGGTGTTTTGAATCGATCTGAATATGTTGATCGAAATTGTAGCCCCTAGTGATCTGTGGTCAGCATCAAAAATCGCAATAGAATGGCCTGAAGGTGAGCCTGAGAGAGATGCAGTGACACATGAACCGCCACCGATAGTGATGAAGGAATATGAGCAGGTAATTACTTGGTTGAAACTAAAGTGCCACTGCAGCATATTGATTGGGTAAAGATTGACAGGATGATTTAAGGACCTAAAGAGACGATTAGTGCATTTTATGAAAGGTTGCTGCAGGCTTTCAAACAGTATAGTGAGATGGACCCCCTAGAATCCAAGGACATGGGACAGTTTGTGTCCCGATTTGTGACTGGGCTGAGACCCGAAATTGGTATGATGATACAACATTTGATTTGTTGGCAGAATAGGTCTGCCGATGAAATTCATTGCTATGCGAAGTATTGTTGTGATGAAATTGAGATGAAGTGCAAAAAGTTGAAGGAGAAGTTCATGGTAGCATAGATGAAGGCTGCTGATGTGATAAAGGACAGCCTCATGTAGGGAATACTGTCCCTATGCAAGGAGTCTACCAGTCTGGGACTACGATGCAACAACATGGAGGATTTCAGGGAGAAGGAAGGGGAAGAGGTGTTCCTATAGATCCCATGACTGGAGTTGATGTTGCCACTTTAAAAAAAGTCAAACCCATGTTACTATTTTAATAAGTTGGGGCATTGGAAGTGCAAATGTTCCTTTAATCCAGTAAATAAAGAACAGAATGGAGAGTATAATCAACCCCAGGGTAATGTTGTGCAACCCCAGAATGTGCCCAGATTGAGATTTCAAAATTAGGCTCGTTCCCATGGTCCTATGATGCAAGCACCACAGCCCCCGATGCCACAGCAAACGGTAAATAGTTCCCGATTTAATTGGAACACAGAAGTGAATGGGAATTTGAACATGTTCCATCATAACAGCCCATGCCAACAGTTTCCTGTATTTGACACACCTAATGAGTTTGTCTCAGATCAGTCCTTATGATTGTGCCTGAGAGGGGAGGAGGACTGTATGTTTGGTGCAGTCTTAGAAATAGACCAGAGTGGACCATACATTGATGCTGATGTAGATGGCCACAATGTCACTCTCCTGATTGACACTGGTGCTTCCCACTCTACTGTGAGAACAGCAGAGGTTCTGAACCTATCCTTCTAGGTAAAAACAATCCAAGTTGTAGGAGTTGCAAATAAATGATTGCCAAACCCCCTTACTGAAGAAGTGTCTGTGAAGATAGGGACATTTAAAGATAATCATCAATTTGTGGTGTGCGATTCTAGTCCTGTGTGCATGTTAGGACGGTATTTGCTGTGCAAGTTTAATTGCGCCATCTATTGCACACCAAATGGCAGTAAGTTTCAGACAAATGGTGAGGGCATGGTCTTTGAACTAGAAAGTCAGAACTTGTGAATCTCACTGTTACTCATGTTGACAGTGGAAGACATACCATTAGATCTTAGACATACAGTGAGCGCCCTAGTTCGTGATTTTTCTGGAAAGGACACCGTACTCATCAGAGGGGTTGAGCCAGTTTGTATTCAAGCTAAGCCAAATGCCGAATACCCGAGAACACCACAGTATAACCTGACTTCAGAGACAGTTGCTAGAATTACCTCTGTGATTGAGACTATGATTGAGCAAAGCATTTTGAAAGAGTTACTGGGGAGTCCATGTAACTCACCCATTATGGCTTTGCTGATGGCGAGCAGTAAGTACCGCATAGTGCAGGATCTCCAGAAAATAAGTAACATAGTGGTTTCTTGTTGTCTCATGGTACTGAATCCATCTGTGATATTTTTTCAGATTCCATGTGAGGCTAAATCGTTCACTGTCATTGATCTTTGTCAAGCCTTCATTTCTGTTCCCCTCCATGAGAAAAGCCAATTCTTTTTCACTTTCCAGCTGGGGAATCATAAACTAACTTGGTGCCGTGTCCCACAAGGGTATATGGAGAGTCCTTCCATTTTCAACCAGATCTTGAAGAAGAATGTGGAGTCTTTAGTGATGCCATTTGGCTGAGAATGGACATACATTGTCCCCAAGCATGTTGCAGTACTGTATTACAGAAGTCCTCTACTTAGGATATCACATTGTGAAGCGTGCGAGAAAGGTGTCACAAGAACGAATCTTGGAGATCATGCAAATGAATCAGCCTTGCATGCAGAAAGAAGTCAGGATGTTTCTGGGAATGGTGGGCTTCTGTCGCCAGTGGATACCCAACTTTTCCCTAATGGCCAAGCCTCTACAGAGGTTACCACACAAAGATGTGTCCAATCTAGTGCCCTGGTACAATAACTGCTTGAACGTATTCCTGGAGCTGACAGAAAGCCTTTGTTGCGCTCCCACATTAGGAGTGCCAGATTATCACAAAGCGTTTTCGTTCTTTTGTAGTGAACAAGAAGGTTGTGCACTCTCAGTATTGACACAGAATCATGGAAGTGCCGGTAGACCAGTTGCCTATTTTGCATCTAATCTGGATGTAGTAGCATCCATTAGATGTCTCAAATCCATTGCTGCAACAGGTGTCAGCATAGAGAGGAGAGATGCAAGAGTATCATAATCGGTCACCTTTTGACTGTCTATGTACCCTACTCAGTTGAGACATGAGCAGACAATTTTGGCATCTGAGAACGTTACCCTGAAAATATGTTCGGTCCTGAAGCCTGCTATGTTGCTTCCTTTACCTGATTGTGATGCGGATGAGATCAAAGTGGAGCATGACTGTTTCGATGTCACTGAACTATGCACCTATCCCCGTCCCAACATTTCTGATGAGCCATTGCCTGAATCTGATTACACCATGTTTGTGAATTGCTCTTGTCTCAGGGACGATTAGGGAAACCAGAGGGCTGCTTATGCTGTCTGTAGTGTTACAGGAGTAGTGGAAACTGCCTGGCTTCAAGGAGTTATCTCCATGCCAGTGGCAGAATTGATTGTCTTACCAGAGCATGATGTATTTCAGACCAGCTTAAAGTGACAATTTACAATGATAGCCAGTATGGGTTCGCTGTAGTTCACGGCTTTGGACAGTTATGGTCTCAGAAGGAATTTATGATCTCATCAGGGTCCCAGATCCGCAATGGAGAAAACGTGAGAAAACTGTTAGAAGCCCTGCAGATGCCAGCACAAGTTGCTGTCGTTAAGTGCTCTGCACATTCTAAAGGAATCAATTTTGTGACAATTGGAAATTGATATGTCGTAGAGGTAGCGCATTACTATGCACTAAACGTTTGCCCTTTTAATGGTGAATACACAAATGAGGGAACAGATTAAACCAATTTCAGCCTTTTGATGACAATTGCTGACACATAGGAGGCAGTGAAGAGGTTGCAAGACTAAAGGCCATATGTATCAAAGGGTTTTACCCATTCTGTGTCTATGGGAAAATGTGTTCATACATATGGCCCTAAGTTCCTGCGGATGAACAAGGTTGGATCAGAGCAGGATGTGTAAAACAAGATGATGACATTTGGGTTTCAGGAGATGGAAGACCAGTGCTGCCTAATAGTTTGTTGTCATCGATGATGAGGTACTATCATGGGTCGATACATGTAGGAAGAGATTCCATGATTAGGTTGTCTAGGCAAACATGGTTTAACCAAAGTTTTGAGCGATGGCTAAGGTATTACCGATGCGTGATTTGTCAGTAAATGAATGTGGAAAAGTGAACTTTAGTTACACTGAGTCACATAGGGAGATCTGGAGGTCTTTTCAACTAAATGCCGTTGGATTTCATTGTGATGCCAGCATGTAATGGATTGAGGTACATTTTAGTAGTGGTATACATCTTTTCATGTTGGGCGGAAGCCTACCCGACTAGAAGATGTGATAGCCTAACTGTAGCTAAAATACTATTGAGGGAACTCATTCCAAGATTCAGATTTTCAACCTCTTCAGAGTCAGACAGATGAATTCATTTTAAGAATGAGGTCCTGAGAATGCTCTGTGCCACATTAGACGTTGAGCAGAGATTACATTGCAGTTATTGGTCAGAAGATTCAGGTATTGTGGATCAAGTCAACAGCACTTTGAAATCCGGACTGGCTAAAGTGTGTGCTTTGATATCTTTTTTGCTTCAAATCTTTTTCTTAAAGAAATTCAAAAAGGCATGGAAATGCAATACAATAAGAGGCATGAGAAAGACATCCGTCGAAATAAACGATATGTCCGACAACAAGAGGACCGTAGCCAAGAGCAGCCTCCAACTGTTGGGACAGCCAACTGTAGAACCACCAAAAAAAGATCAAGGTACATGCAACAAATAGAGAAAGACAGGGAAGAAGGGGAAAGGAAAAGATTAGGTCGAGGGCATAAATGTCTAGGACGTGTGCAGTCTAAAGATGGATTAAAGGAAGAGGGTGTGCCAAGTGAGCCATAAGGTGAACTTCGTAAGGAACTAAGGGGAGGAGGCCGGTGTTTCTGTAGCAGAAGGCCGGTCCACCCTCCGTAGGTTGTCGGCTCCAGAGTTCAGGGAGAAGTATTTGAAAAGTTGGAGGGCCCTGAGCCGGCCGGTGTAAAACAAGAATATTCAATTTTTCAGAAATAGTCAATTAGTGGCTGCCAGATGCAGGCAAATTTGGACTCTGTGTGTGTTATACTGTATGATAAGAATTCCATAGCCATGACATGTCAAAGGTTTGTGAACCACAGGGCAACTGGCGGTGCAGTGGGTTACTTCAAATGCAGGGCAAGTAAATGTTTAGTTGCACCTAGTATTTGAGCTATGAGGTAACATTCAGAGCGAGTCATAACAGTAAGTGTTAAGAGCCGGATGTTAAGGGTGATAGTGTTAGATGAGTTCGGAAGAGGGAAGCCAATGGTACCCTTAATTTGACTCAGGACTTCTTTCCAGTATAGGGTTAGTAGGGAGCAAGAACACCAAATATGAAAGAAGTCACCGGTTGCTGAGTGGCAGCACCAGCAGTGGGGGGAGGAAGTGGGGAACATTCTCTGTGAGCATGGGGGGGGCGTGGCCAAGCTGCGGACCGAAATGGCCATGCGGCATTGAAGCTCCACTAGCCGACCAGCATTGACGGCGTTTTCCCCCGTTTCCAGCATGGTTATAGGGGAGGTGAAGGCACCAATGCACCCATGAACCTGCATGAAGGACGGTGCAAGGCTTCTCAGTGACGCGGGGCACACGAATCAGCCCCTGGATGGCAGTGACTGGTGGTCCGGAAAGGAAAAGAAAATGGCGGCCTAACGGTGAATTGCGACGGAACCCAGCTGCCGACATCGCGGGTGCGGCTTTCCACCCTGAGTGGGGACCCTTGATGCCTGTGAGTGCTTGGGTGCCGGTGAGGTATCCTCAGCTTCCCCCCCTCCCCTCTGCACTTATTACTTACGGGCACTTGGGCTGAGGCGCAGCCCGCCTGGCTCAGATGCGAAGTAGCAGCCGCGCTGTCTCCCACCTCCCGAAGCCCCCTCCAGTGTGTTGGTCATTATTGTGGCGGTAGGGAGGCAGCGTGTGAGTTGCTGGGAGGGGGTGAGCTTGTGGCTGCCGGTTGCCCCCGGTGCCCGGAGTGTCTCCCGTGCGGGCCCCTGCCCCTTCGGCCTGACCAGAAGCGGGCACTGCAGCGCTTGTGGAGAGTGAACCCTGCCCTCTGCTGTCATGATTGAGGCGGTCTCAGCACGCATGGAAGCCGGTGTGTCTCCTGACCAGCTAGGATTCTCCCCGCCAGCTGGCACCCCCTGGCTTCGTTGATTGCTGGTGCTATTTGAAATGCTACTGCCTGTGCAGGGCAGCCCGCCTCTCCCACGTGGCACGGCCTGAGCGGAGAGCACTGGTGTGGCGCTCCCAGGTCCACTGGCCCGGTGGGGACGTCTCTCTGACCACCATCAGAATCCTGATAGTGCAGTAGGGTGGTTCTGGACACAATTCGTCGCCGCTTCAACCCAGGCGGTGCTTTGGGTCCTAGACTTGTGCTGTATTGCCCCTCGGACGACTCTTTGATTCACCACCCAGTGCATGATCGGTGCCATCCCCAAGAAGACAGCGGTCCCTCAATATATATCAGGGGCATGGGTCGCAAGGACCCTAAGCAAATGACACTGCAGTTTGAGGGGGCAGCGGAGAAGACAACGGAGGAGGGCCAAACATGGCTGAACAAGCTGAGACTTCTGTGCCTGACGCAGGCCCTCCGGCCCCACCTGCCGATTGGCTACAGGAGATGAGAGCCGGTTTCAGATCCCTTGCCAATCGTTTCGACTCCCTATACAAAACGCTAAAATCGATGGGTGCCAAAATCCAGGCCCACGATTGACGTCTCAACGTGGCGGAAGCACGGATCTCGGACATCGAGGATGGAACGGCACAGGCTACTAAACGATTAGACTGGCTGGAGCGCATTTTAAAGGAGCTGGCTATGAAAAAATTAGGACCTTGAAGCTCACAGTCGCCGCAATAGTGTGCGTATTCTTGGGGTCCCGGAATCTATAGCGACAGGCCGACTGGACCTCTTTGTTGAGACTTTGCTGACCGATATGTTTGGGAGGTAGGCTTTCACACTGGGCTTTGTGGTGGAGAGGGCCCACCGCACCCTGGGACCTTGACCTAACCCGGCCATCCTGCCGTGCCCGCTGATTGCCCGTATTATGAGCTTCCGTGATAGGGACACAGCTTTGCACCTAGCCAGGGAGCGTGGAGACACTATCTGGCAGGGCTCGAAGATTGCTCTATACCCAGACTTCACAGTGATGGTACAGGAGGCCGGACAAGTTCACTGGGGTGAACCTTGGCCTCAAATACAGCATGCTATATCCTGCACGACTTAGAGTGGAGGCCGGGGGCCGGGTGCGGCTCTTTGACAATCCGACTGAGGTCCAAGAATTCTGTTGCACGTATAAACTCAACAATAACCAGTCACTGGATGATAGGCACGACCAGTCTTCCCCACACAGCGGCTCTGTTGCAAGTTTGGAACTGTTTTCTGGCTCTGGTACTGGGTGACATTGTTCTGTCTTGTCCTCCTTTTGGACTCATGACTTCTATGGGGATACATTATGCTTTGCTTTCTAACATATTGCACAGTTGGTTGGCTGCCGTGGCGTTGTCACCCCCCTAGGTGTATACCATGAGTTTGTGTTGGTTGATTTTGATGTACCTATACAATGTTGGGCTATTACACTGTAATACTGATTGGTACGCTGTTTTTTGCTTACAGGTTGGGGTTGGCCGTGCCTTTTTTTGGCAAGGCTGGGTGGGGGGTCCGGGCAGGGTTCAATGTTTTTCTTCTTGATTATCGTAAGGAGTGTCTTTGGTATTGGTTGATTGTTTTCCAGCTGCGGTTCGTCCACATCAGATTTTTTAAAGTTCACAAATGGCACAGGCAGGTCTAAATACAGGTCCCTCTAATTTGTCCCTGTGCTCGTGGAATGTCAGAGGTCTTAATAATCAGCGTAAACGGCGTCAGATAGTGCATTATCTCGATAGACATAACATAAACGTTGCTTTCTTACAAGAAACACACTAACCAGTTTCAGATAAGGCTCGCTTTGCCTCTAGTTGGGGGGGGGGGGAGCATCGATATTTCTCTAACTTTAGTAATTATGCTAGAGGCACGGCTGTTCTGATACACAAGAGAGTCCCTTTTAGCTGTCAACAGGTCATCTCTGATAGGGAAGGTCGATATACCTGTGTAATGGGGTCTCTGATGGGTCACAGGGTCACTTTGATGTGTGTCTATGCCCCCAACACTGACTCCCCGGAATTGTTTCATGCAATTCACACCCAACTTTCTAAACTAGAACCGACTCTGATTATGATTGGGGGGGGATTTCAATCTCACACTGAACGCAAACTTAGATAGTACATCCACCGCTTCCGACACAAAACCTATTTGGGGCAACACAACACGTGGACCAGGATCGATTTCTGGCTAATCTCCCCTGGTGTTTCCTCCTGGTATCATGCGATGCATACACTTTCCCATACATATTCAGATCACTCCCAGGTCCAACTATATCTCCGGGTCCCACGCCCAGAGGGTTTCGAGAGGCAGTGGTGCTTTCCGGTCGCACTCTTCTAGATGGCTTGTTTTGTCATGAGATCAAGGAAGCGATAGAGGATTATTTTACCATTAACAATGGGTCAGTGGACTCCTGGGCTGTGGGAGGGGTTCAAAGCCTACATCAGTGGGGTCTGTATCTCTAAGCACGCTGGTGTACTTAAGGCACTACGCTCAACTCTTGCACGACTAGAGAGTCACATGGCAATGCTGGATGACGAGGCACGACTCGCGGCTTCAGATACTTTGCGAGTTAGGAGATTAACTCTTCTTACAGAATACAGGGATACAGCGGATCGCGAGATCCTGTATTTAAGTAAATATCAAACAGCTCGTAGATACGGAGAGGGCGATCGCCCACGCTGCACACTAGCACAGACTCTTAGGCGTCCCTACAGCAAAGTTTACATCTCGGAGATCCGAAACAACGACGGGACACTACTCACGACTTCCACAGATATCAGAGATGAATTCTTCTCTTATTACTCTATGTTCTACACATCCAAACACAGCGCTGACGTGTCCGCACAAGAGGATTATCTTTCGGAAATTGCCTTAGTCTACCTAGAAAAAAACATGCAGGAATTCAAGGCGGAGCCAATAACAGTGACGGAGGTGCGAGGGGCGATTAAAGTACTGCACGGCTCTTCCGCCCGAGGGCTAGATGGATTTACTGGAGAGTTCTATAAAGCCTTTTCTGACCTTCTAGCACCGAAATTGATCGAGGTGTATGCGGAGGCCCTGGAAAAGCAAATTTTACCTCCAACGCTAAGTGAAGCAGTTATTATTCTTTTGCCGAAGCCCGGTAAAGACCCCTCACTGTGCGAATCATATAGGCCCCTCTCACTCTTGAACATAGACTATAAAATATTAGCCAAAATTGTTGCCAACCGGCTGTCGCAGTTAATGGAGTTCATTATCTCCCCAGCAAAATCAGGCTTCCTCCCCCCATCGCTCGACCTCATTAAATTTGTGGACCTTGTTTGCAGTATTGCATAGGATTAATCCCGAAACACCTGCCGCGGCTATTCTGCTGGACACCGAAAAAGCTTTCAACACTCTCGAATGGCCATTTTTCTTGTCCATAATGCGTCGTATGGGTATGCCAGAGGGTTTCATATCTATGATTGGCTTACTTTATAGTCGGCGTACAGCGAGGCTTCACATTAACGGCACTATTTCTGGTCCTTTCACATTAACCCAAGGTACGCGTCAGGGATGTCCTCTGTCGCCCCTTCTATTCATTCTGGCCATGGACCCCCTGATACGAAATTTTCAGGAACGTCATCTCCATAGAGGACTGCAATATCGAACAGGTCCTCTTCTGGTTTCATTATACGCTGACGATACTATTCTTTATGTCAGAGAACCACAACAGAACCTAGCCCCCCTCATCCGTGAAATCCTTCGCTTTGGACAACACTCTGGGTTGGGTATTAATTGGCACAAATCGATTATTTTTCCATTGGGATTCTTAGTTCCCACTGGAATGGTGTTCGGATTCGGTCAAATATCTGGTCATTCATGTCCATTTAGATCAAGACCAGATTATGCGCCTTAATTACGGTGCAGCGGTTGCCAGACTGGAGACCCAGGTGGAGAAATGGTTACGACTCCCTTTGTCCTTGGAAGGCAGAATCGCCATAATAAAAATGATGGTCTTACCTAAATGTTTATCTTTTTAATAATATCCCCTTACGCACAGTTTTTTCAGCACACTGATTTCTCATCTTCTCCGACTGGTGTGGGGTGGCGGGAATCCCCGTGTGAAATGGAAGATACTTACATTACCGTATGATAGAGGAGGATTTGGGGTGCCAGACTTTCATTTATACTATCTAGTGGCACAGTGCAGGTATGCCTTTGCCTGGTACCACCCAGATGCGAGGATCCCATCTTTGTACCCAGAGGCCGACTTCGTCCTCCCTGAGAGACTAGCTGCAGTTTTACCCAGGGGCGAACCCAGGAGTCCAGTAGACATACAAACGGTGTCTACCACTAGCTGGGCCTGGAGCAGGCTGGTCCATTACAACGGTACTGCAGTTCTATATTCCTCTGCCCTTCCGCTGCCGAATGCTCATTGGCTTCCCATAACAGGAGAGAGGCTGGTGCAACGCACGCTCACTAAATTTGACATTAGCTCGGTAGGTGATCTGTATCCGGGCGGGCATGTCTTCTCGCGACTGAGTACACCCGCTTCCAAGAGGCCACGTTCATGGATAAATTTGTTATCAAGAGACTACACTAGGCGTTACGTGCCACGATTGATGACTTCTCGCTGGAGCCTGTCTCCTTCAAATCACTGTCTCTCCTGATAGAGAATAAAAGTGGTACACACATAATTTCCAAACTTTATAAGCTATGCATAGCACAGGTGCCTATCGTTGATGATAAACTTAGAGCGGAATGGGAGGCAGATTTAGGGAACCCGATTTTGGACGACCAGTAGACTGCCTGCTGCAAAGTCACAAAGGACATTTCCTTAAATAGCCACCATAAATTATTACACTTTACATTTCTCCAAAGAATATACATGACGCCTGCCAAATTGCATAAAATTGACCCCGGTAGGCCACACACATGCCGGAAATGTGGCGCCCAGCATGCAGATTTTGCTCACCTAACCTGGACATGCCCGCACATACACTCCTATTGGGTAAAAGTGCACAAAACGTTAGGGGACATTCTTGGACTCCCACTTGTCCTTATACCGGAAGTGGTGTTGATGGGTTACACGATTAATTTCCCCAAACCAGTCAGAAAGCTTGCTTCTCTTGGCCTTTTCTTAGCAAAACGTGAGATAGCGTTACAGTGGGGCAGCAAAGTTTCTCCCACGCTGCAAGGCTGGTTGAATAGCTTAGCACATTGCAATACACACAGCAAGATCTACTCTAGCCTGATGCCCAGCACTGCCCGCCCTAGGGATATCTGGGGCCCATACAAGACATATCTTGATAATTTGCGCAACTCTTCCTTCTCCCAATCTAGTTCGGGGATTGTACCAGCGGGTATAGGATAGTTTATATGGAGTACACCTAGACAAGCAAAAGGAGGTTTTACAGGTCATTGCTGATCTTTTCTCCACCTTATTTTTTCTCCAAGCAGCAGGTTCTGTTGAGTGTGGATTAGGATGATTACAGGTATTAGACCAGACTCTGGATGTGTTGACATGCACGGGAGGGGCATTCAGGCGCGGGATGCATTGATTCCCAAACATGGTTATGTATTGTACTGTATATTGGAGCCATGGCTGAAATTTCGAGATGAATATTTCCATTATATTGTGAACTATGCAGAATGACAAGATATATATGATGTACCTGCCAAAGATAACTGTATTGGATTGCTCATTAGCTTTTGTTTTTTGAAACATAATGAAAAATAAAGTTATAAAAAAAAAACATTCTCTGTGAGCATGACAGAGTGTAATACCACTTAGTCATTAGTTTATAGTCAGTTTCCCGCTCGACTATGCTCCTGTATGTCCTAGGAATGTCACACCAGAGTTGCTCCCGTTCTTTTTGAGAGATGTTCCCTGTGGAGTCTGCCTGCCACTGTGCTTCATGGGTGTGTGGATGAACAGGGGTGGAGTATTGCAGTACCTGGTATGTGCGGGAGATCAAGCCCCGTGTGCCATCAAAGGATCTCACCAGTGTCTTGAAGGGGGTGAGTCGCTGTGTTGCCCCCTGAGTGTTGGAGGGATGAAGCAGCCAGTGTCTCAATTGATAAAATTGCAAATGGGAGAAGTCCAAAAGATGAAAGTCCTCATTGCATTGGTCGAAGGTTTTAAATGTGCCCCCCTCGAAAAGGAATTGCATCATACAGCATTGCCCCCCCCCCCCAGCAGGAAATGAATGCAGTTGTAAGGCAGGAATGAAATCCGGGTTATGGACCAGGGAGTATTAGGGGAAGTGAAGGTGGTGAGACCCTTCAAAGTCGCTATCTTGTCCTGAATTTCAAGAACCATCCTAGTAGGGGCAGCAATATAAGCACTGCGGGGTCTAAGATGCTTCGGGAGTCAGGACCCATAGAGGCCGACTTGCCACTGCTTGGTCCATGTGGACTCAGTGCTTTTCGCTTTCGGGAACGACCCACTCAGAGACTTAACAGAGGTGTGATGCCCAATAATCCTCCAAAAGATTAGGGCACACCAGCACTCCCGGTCTTTAGGAAACATAAGAATGTTATTGGAAAACATGGGGCGTTCCCATCCCAGATAAAGGTGTACATGTCATGCTTGAGGCAAAGGATAGCATCTGGTGGGATAGGGGTGGGCGGTGTCTGACACAAATACAAGGTTGTTGGCAATATGGACATTTTAATATCATTGAGCCAGCCAAGCCAAGACATCTGAAGTGGTTTCCACCTCCGTAGGTCTTCCAAGATGGACCTTCTATATTCCGACCAGTTTGCATAGGTTAAAATTGTCAAAGACAGAGTTAGGTTCAAGCCCAGAGAAAGGAGTGAGTGAGGGGCCCATAGGAAAGAAGCAAGTGATTGCAAACTAGTCATGTCTTGTTCTTTGCTGTTGTCTGCGTTGGCATTGATGCGTTCCTTGAGGGCTGCTTTTTGTTGTTGTTCTGATAAGGCGGTGGTGTGTGGTGACGGCAGATTTGAAGGCTGCGTGGTCTGCCGTGATCCTGCTGCTCCTCCATCTTTTCTAGAGCTGTCTGCAGGTGCGCCTGTACTCTTGGAGGGCAGGTAAGAACCAGCTGGCTGTCTTGTAGGGCTGTTTGCCTGAGGGTTTCCTGAGGGGGCAATGTGTTGGTACAGTTCGAGATACAGTGGTGGAGGTTGCGTGCTGAGGTGCTATCTTTGGTGAGGTCTTGCTGAGGGAGGTAGTGAGTTAGTCTTTCGTGACCTTGTTGCAGCTTCTGCGAGAATTGCAGTGGGTGTGGTGGTGTACAGTGGGTTTGATGAAGAAGTGGATGCAGTGGTGATCGGTCTAGTGTGGCTCTGATGTGTGACTGACAGAGATGTTGTTGCTTGTGGAGAAGATGGGGCCAAGCGTGTTTCCTGCTTAGTGGGTTGGCATTGTGTCCAGTTGCTTGAGTCAGATGGTGGTGAGGTTCTTCAGTAGGGATGAGGTGTTGTGGTCTTCGAGGTTGTCCAGGGGGAAATTGAGGTCACCGAGGAAGATGTGGTCCATTGAGGCGAGAGAATTGTGAGTTAATTATGACTTCACTGAAAGGGGGAATGGTCCAGGAGGACTGTAGACGAGGGTGCAGCAGAGGGTGGCATTCGGGTTGGTCTGGATCGGAAAGTGGAAGTGCTCTTTGTTGGGTGGGTCATCGGAGCTGGTTGTGAGGCAGAGGGTGTCTTCGTGTATGACAGCGATGCCTCCTCCCAGCCGGTTGAAGCGGTCCATGTGTATGATTTTGTATCCCGGGGATAGCGGTTAAGATTTCCAGGGCTGAGCTGGCGCTCATCCAGGTTTCTGTGAAGAAGGCGATGTCGGGGGAAATTGGCATCAAGCAGGTCCCAGATCTCCACTGCGTGTCTTTTGAGGAAGTGGGTGTTGAGTAGGATGCAGCGGAAGTGGTCGGGTCCAGTTCTTGAGGGTCATGCGGTTGGTGGGTCTGGTGTGCGGAGGCCGGCTAAGGTGCAGTTGCAGGTGCTGCAGGTGAAAGGGCCTTTGTTGAACTTCGGTGACACAAGATGGTAGGCGGTGAAACGTCTGGTGTTGAGGGCACTGGAGTCATAGTGGTGGATGGTCCAGGGACCAAGGTCCATGGCGCCGGGCACGGGACAGGAGCGGATGGGTGCAGACGGGTTAGCCTTTGGCACGCCAGCGGCTGCAATTAAATTGTGTTGGGGAGGGCTGGACAGTTGAGAAGAGGGAAAACAGCACTGGAGGGGAGGCTGGACCGTGGTGGACATGCAGTGGCAAGGGAAAGTGAAAAAAGGCACAAATAAGGAGAATAGAAAGAAAGTGACAAGAAAGCAGAAATGGAAAAAAAGGAAGGGGAAAAAAGAGCAGAGGAGAATGAAAGGCAGAGAGCAGAAGACAGAGAGCAGAGCAGAGAAGAGATGCTCCCCACTGGACCACCAGGGATAAGGTGCAGGCAGGTGCATGTGGGTTGAGGAGGGCCTCAAACGAAGAACCTCTAAGGATCGGATGGCAACAGCTACCAGGCGGAGCTGTGAAACGAGGGAAGCAACTTACTGACAAGGTGGTGAAGCATGCCACCAAGGGGCAACCCTTGTGGGTGAGGGTTATATAAGAAAACTATTTTGTTTTCTTCACCTTGTGGAGGGTGAGTTCATAAAGCCCCATGCACTCCATTGTCTGGAAAAAAGTTAGGCAGGCGGCGCGGTGGTCCCATTGTTGTGCCTATTGAAAAGGCACTGCAAAGGGAGCACCTAAGGTCTGTTCCTGCAGGGCAAGGACTGTGTAGTCCATGCCATGCAGGAAAAGTTGTGCATGAAGACAGGGGGGGCACAACATGTGCCCCCTGCATGCATCCCTGTGCTCCCCCTTTGTTTCCCCACCACCTGTCTTTTAATGGTGGGCTCACCGCCATGAAAAGGCTGGGGTGGGGAAGCTTGTAATATGCTTGGGATATGCCGCAGTGTCACCGCCAAGCATATTGTTTCCCCAGACCTCCGCAAGATCACCAAGTATTATGGATGCCTGGCGGTTGCACCGGTCCCAAAATGGTCTGACATCCGTACTCGTAATACAGTGGTCGGACCGCCACAGCACCTCCACCACAAGTTTGGCGGTCCAACTCATAATCAGACCCTTAGTCTGAACGTAGAAATCTTCACTGACTTCATCCATTAGCTTCCTGATGATATCGCCTTCCCCTCGAACACCCCTGCTTGCCTTAAACCATTAAACTTTATCTTCAGACATTTTTCCACTGAATTTCATCTAGGTCTGATAGTAAGCCGAGATGGGTCCCAATCCACTCTTTATATCCGAATGGCGCTCCATCAAGGTTTGCCATAACATTCGACTTTGCCCCAGTCTTGCACAACTAGATGTTTGCAGTTGGGGCTTTTATCTTTTAGGTGCTAGTTTTCACTATAAACTCTAAAAATATATCTCCAATTCTAATGATTGGATTTTTGTCATTTACATGTCGAATAATTAATTTAAATTTACTCTATTTTCCCTAAATTTGTGTGGGATTTTTCTTTTTTTGTGTTTTCACTTTTTTACATTTGTATGCTGCTTAAATACTTTACACATTGCCTTTCAGTTAAGCCTGACTACTTTTCTGCCAGGCTACCAGAGGGTTAAGCACAGGTAACTTTGATGACTTTGTTGCGGTTTACCCTGCCAGGGATTGTGGCTGCTGCTGGGGTAGGGTTTCACCTCCCTCAACCAGCAACCCAATTTCTCACAATACCTGTCAGCGGTCACTACCTAGGGATCGTTTTGCAGGTCCAACTGATAGCCACAATGAAAATGTCAACACCAAGAAAAGGAAGAACTAATTTCATCCTATGAGCCTTGATCTTTGGACATTTATGTCAGTCTAACCAATTGATGATGCCTGTGCTTTAACTTTAAACAATAGTGGACGATCCTAACATACACATCCACTATCACCATTACTTCATTCTCAGAAAAAGCTATTACATGCAAAATTATAAATACTTTTAATAAATGTAATTAATTTATAAACATCAAAGGTTTATATTTATCTTCTGCATGGATAACAATGATTTGTCCAAAAATATCTGTACATACCTTGTTACAAAATGTTTGCCATCATCTTAATATGTTTTTCTTGTAAAATGTTAACACAACATTCAAGCATTTTTTATTAAAACATACTACGCACTTAATTACAAATCATAATAAGACGTATTAACAAGCTGTAAAATGGTATTCATACACTAAAACTCTTTGTAAATCTAAAAAAATTGGAATTATCCCAATACAGCATTGTATAGAATAACAATAAAGAGCAATTTAATGACATCTTGTATTGTCATGCCATGTATTCATAATAATGCCACTTACACAGACTAAACCAAATGGATATCTGAAATGAGTTACATTTTGATTTTGCCTTATACGACAGATAAAATCTTATACTATTGACTATTTCACAGCACTAGGAGAACATTAAATGCACTCTTCACCTACCCTCTATGCAATGCAGCCGTGATTTATAGGGGAGAATAACCCAAGGAAGCAGGAACTACGTTCATCCCCTGTTGAACAAGGCAAAACAAAACAGGGCAGCAAACAATATATCAGGTGTCAGTGCATGTTAGTCATCACAGCACAAATGTCTCCATAGCTTCTGAAAAAAGGTCTGTTTTTACCTTATAAGCACATCTCTAATATACCCACAGTTCATTGTGATGGAGGGATCATAGATGCAGATTAAATTAAGTATTGGCAAGCACGATATATTCTAAGTAAGGAGGATCTGTTCCGGATCTCTATTACCAGAACCACATGTAGAGAATGTCTGGGTTCATCTTATTTCCTCCCCCGCATGAGACACACCATGGTCTCGCCAACAGAGAGAGAAAGGCTAAGGTATTGTGCCCCTTTGAAAAGTCACTGGCATAAGAGGCACTGGGGCTCGGGCCTCGCAAATAGTGGAGTACTATTCTGGCAATGCTGATTCCTGATTCACCCAGCAGCCTGCAACGCGGGCAGAACCCATTGGGCAGAGTCCAATGCTGGGAAGGGATAGGTTCCCTAGGAGACTCCTTCCGCATGAGGCCCACGGAATCCAGGCCTCACCAACGGAAGTGTCATGAACAGAGCTGTATTGCTGCACTCAAGAAAATAGCTTCTGACACGGGCTGTAGAATCAGCAATGGTGTCAGAAGCACTTAGAAAAACTAAGAATTAGGAAAGAAGCATGGTGCTATAAGCACCCTTACCTGACAGAAGCATGGTCCATGCTCCGCATCTCGGAATCTGTAATTATCGGCTGCGTGCTCAGCGGCCATCATATTTTTGTAGGCGGATATTCTCACTCTGGCATGAGTACTCGTCTCCTCCCCTTTTTGATGTGGGTTCATGGGACTTGTAGTCCCAAAGGTCCTGTTATACACATGGATGGCGATCTGGTTTGTATCTCGCTGCCAGCAGCTTGTCTAGCCTGGCAGTGTTGAGGACTACCATTCCCCAGAGTATACTGACAGGGACAGGGCTTCTTAGGAAAGTGTTTATGGAAGGAAGCAACTAATCTTGGTGCATGCACTGCCGTGGATGGCTCCCAAGAGTTCTCTTCTGGTCCATACCCTTTCCAAGCTATCAAGTACCAGAGCTTTCGCCATCTACACTTTTAATCAAGAAGACCTTTCACTTCATACTCTTTTTTGTTATTGACCCATATGGGTATAGGTCTCTTTTTGACAGGGGCGTATGCAGGTTTGAGCAGTGAAATGTGGTAAACAGGGTTAATGCCTAGAGTGGAAGGTAAGGCTAATTTAACAGAGACAGGGTTAATATATTTTAGAACCTTGTAGAGACCAATATCTTTTGGGTTGAAAATGCTATATTTTCTGAAACTGATGTTTTTTGTGGACAACCATACCCTGTCTCCCACTTTTTACAAGGGGCTTGGCCTTCTATGTTTATCGGTGTATGTTTTATATCTAATTTTAGCCTGGTTTAGGTATTCTTTTGTAGCCTTCAATGTGTTTTTGATGTGAGTGACTCAGGACGTTTCTGTGTCTCATTTGGGTTCAATAACGGGATGAAACATGGGTGAAAACCATATGTACAATAGTATGGTGAAAAGCGAGTAGAACTATGTGAAGCACTGTTATATAATATTTCAGCCAGTCATAAACTCTCCACCTATCTTTCTGTGTCTGCATCTACATAACATCTCATGTACTATTTCAAAGTCTGGTTTAGGCGCTTCGCTTGTCCATCAGTTTGGGGATGAAAACTGGTGGCAAGGGCTGTAGAAATCTGTAATGATGAGCACCACACCCTCCAGAACTGCACGGTGAACTGTTTAACCCTGTTGGACACCATGGTTTTTGGTAGCCCATGTAACCTCACTATGTTTACTAACAAAAGATGTGCCAATTTCACTGCTGTGGGTATGCTTTTACAAGCTATATAATGCCCCATCTTGATATGGGAGTCTACCACCACTAAGACTACCGTATAACCCTGGTCATTGAGTAAGCCTTCCACAAAGTCCAATTATATATTTTCCTAAGATTTCTCTGGCATGGGGAGATGTTGTAGAAGTCCTTGTTGCTTTGATTTGTCTGTTTTCATCTCACTACAGACATCACAATCTTTCACCCAGGAGACTGTCTTGGCGTACCGATGGCCATCAAAACTGGCGTAATACTCTTTCCACAGTTTTCTTCCCTCCATTATGCCCAGCACTGGGAATTTCGTGGCACCACTGAAACACTTGATTTCTGAGGGTTCGGGTTGCGACCAATATTTTTTTTCCATTGACTGGTACCCCTAGCTTCACTTGCCATTCTCTATAACTTTTTATCCAATCCTTCCATGCAAAGGATTGTATTCCTTGGGACACCTTCTTCAAAAACTTGTCGGATTGTAACATACAAATTACCTTGGATGGATCAATTATAGCTCTTTCTTCCAAGGCCTCAGATTCTCTTGTGATTCCTGATGTGTCAATGCATCTGCCTTCCTGTTCTCACACCCCGGTCTGTATGTCACCACAAAATTGAATTCTTCTAAGAAGAGCATCCACCTCAATTGTCGGGGTGTTAAATGTCGAGCTGCCTTCATAAATTGTAGATTCCTGTGATCCATGAATCCTGTGACTACATGTAGGGCACCCGAAAGCCAATGTCGCCAATCCTTTAAGGAGTCTTTTATAGACAATAATTCCTTTTCGGCTATGTTGTAGTTGAGTGTGGCCTTATTCAGTTTCCTTGACATGAAGGCAATGGGATGCAGTTAACCCATAGTATCATGCCGCTGAGATAACAGGGCTCCTAAGGCAACCTCTGAGGCATCTGCTTCGACTATGTATGGTTTCTCGGGATTTGGATGAGTAAAGATAGACGCCAAAACGAAAACCAGTTTCAAAGTATTAAACGCTGGTTGAGCTGTGTCAGTCCATTGGAAGGCAGTGTTCTTTCTCAGCAACTTGGTATTAGGGGTTATGGTTTTCGAGAAGTGTTGGATAAACCTCCAATAGAAATTGGCAAACCCAAGAAAGCATTGCATGTCTCTGACATTCTTCGGGCTAGGCCACTCTTTTACATCAAGGCCATTCCTTTCTGCCATTGCTTGTCCTGAAGGGGTTAGCATCACCTCTAGGAATTCCACAATGGTGGCATGGAACTCACACTTTCTGAGTTTGCAAAACAGCAGGTTCTCGTGTAAGGTCTCTAGTACAGTTCTTACATGTGGTACATGTGATGATCCATCGGTGGCGTATATGATTGTGTCATCGATGTAGACTCGGCATATCGATGTAGGTACTCCTGCAACACATCATTGAGGAAAAATGTAAATGTCGCTGGAGCGTTGCATCTACCGATCTCACACCTGCAACACTCAACACCTGTGAGGAACACACATAAAAGTGCAAATAAGGTCCTGTGAGTTTACTGACAACCAATAACACACCCTGGGGTGCATCTACAAATGTCAGACTCACACTCAGGGATGTCTGAACCAATGCTGACCCAATAACAAATCTCAAAACAACATCCACAGAAGTCCAACCAGCCTAGCCATGTGCAGCCAAACAGTGGAAAGGCAATGTGACCCTAGACAGAACAGGAATACACAACATTGTCACACTGAACCAATGCACAGACACCATACCCCAACACAAACAAGAATTGCATCATCAAAAGCCAATCATGAACACTAACTGGGATCAAGGGGACAAATCAGCTAACACAGACATTCATACAACACCAGTCATCAAGTGAACATGGTGTCACAGTGCATGCACATGCACAATCCTGACAAGTGACAGGCAAAAAATAGGAGGACAAACCACTATTGTGAACTCAAAACAAGCTCATGAACAAGAATCCACCTTGCTGCATGTGACATACACACAAGAAATGCACACTACACATGTAACCTACATCTGAATGTATCACAATACACAAACTACTCGCACACAATGTCATGCAAATAGAACATCACACACACACAGAGTTTATGATACTATGGTGGTTATTTTTGTTGTTTATTTTGTTATACAGATGGAGTGACGACATGTCATGTGCATTTAGATAAGGAGAAGCTTTCTGCCCTTACTATATTGAGTGTAGGGAAATTCCCACACCTCTAACCTTCCAGGGGGTTTAAGTTTGCGCCCTGAAGAAAGTCCAGCACCCTTTATGGGGCACCTGTGGACTGAAACATGTTGGCAGTAGGGTCTTAGGACCATAATATCCCACAAGACCCTATTCCATAATCCTTTTAATATCCCTGCCAGATCCAAGAATAAAGGGAAACCGGGATCTGACAGAGGAGTTTTAATCTTTGTCCCCCTCTGGCCAAAAAATATTCTAAGCGTTCCCCGAGATATGGTTGAGCCCACCCTGACTTCTAGGCGTCAGGGTGTCCCGATGATGAAGCATGACACCACTAGGGTGTGTGAGGGAATATAAAACAAAAGGAGTTGCCTTCTTCCTCACCCTGGGGTGAAGAACTATTCTAGCTTCACGTAGGGACATTCCACCAGTATTTGACTCAGATTTAGTGGTTGCGGACATCCGGATTTCCCGGGTCAACAATCAGGGGAGTACTTTGTGTGGAGTAGTTTTATTACATAATACCCAGATAGGCATCAAAAGTATAAAACAGCAAGGCCATTGGCCAGTACAAATTCAAAGTGTGCACATGTGTGCATGAGAAACTGCACAGGGAATGGGTATCCAAAATGACAAACAGCAAGGCCATTGGCCAGTACAAATTTAAAGTATGCACATGTGTGCATGAGAAACTGGACAGGGAATGGGCATCCAAAGTGACAAACAGCAAGGCCATTGGCCTGTCCATAGTTACAGTCTGCACATGTGTGCATGAGAAACTGCACAGGGAATGGGCATCAAATGTAGCAAACAGCAAGGCCATTGGCCAGTCCATAGTTCCAGTGCACACATGTGCATGAGAAACTGCACAGGGAATGGGCATCCAAAGTGACAAACAGCAAGGCCATTGACCAGTTCATAGTTCCAGTCCGCACATGTGTGCATGAGAAACTGCACAGGGAATGGGCATCAAAAGTAACAAACAGCAAGGCCATTGGCCAGTAAAAATTCAAAGTATGCACATGTGTGCATGAGAAACTGCACAGGGAATGGGTAACACCGTCCACTGCCATGGGAATCACCCCAGCTCAGGGGATACAAATGGTCAGTCCAGGCACCGCTGTGGGAGAAATGGTGTGGGGAAGGGGACTTTGCCTCAACTTTGGCTTTCAGTTGAACTGGGAGGTGGCTGATGTCGGGGTCAGTTGGAGGACTGGACCTGGGAGAGAGAGGACCAGCTGAGGTAGAGGATCAGTGGCAGTGGGAGCCTGAGGGCTGCTTGGCCCGGGTGGTGTGGTGGCAAGGGGAGGTGGAGACGTGCTGCAGGGAGACACAGTATGTGAGAGTGAATATTGAGGGCTGGTTCTCAACTTCCTGGGGATTCGGTAGCACACAAGTGTCGTGGCCGGAGTGGGAAGTGAGGTGGGCACAACAGCCTCACTCTCCACCAAAGGTGTATCAGGTGCAGGTGGCTCTCCCTGCGGGGATTTACTGGATCTGGTGGTACCCTTGGGGTGGCCTTGCCTTTTCCCCTGCATCCCCTGTTGTCCAGGTAAACCCCCCACTTTGCTCTCCTGTCCCAGCTTCATAGGGGTGTGGGTGGGAATTAACATTGTGGGTGAATCTGCCTTAGAGAAGTGGTTGTGCTTAGTTGTTGCAGGCACCAGGTTCACAGCAGACAGGGCAACTGTTTGTTTGTTTTTGGGAGCAGGTGTGGGGATGGGAGTGCCCTTGGGTGGGGGTTATTTTGACAAATCTGATGTTGATGCCTGCTTCTTGGCCTGATGCCCATGAGTGTCACATGATGGGCTTTTGCGCTCCTGTGTGCCTGTTTCGTGTTGTGGGGACGGTGTCTGTGGTCTGGCCTGCTTGGATAGCTGCTGTTGTGAGCTGCGTGTGGAGGACTTGGTGCCTGAGGGTTGTGGCGTGTGGGCACTCTCATCAGGTGGTGCCACTGGCAGGATGGTTGCTGAAGGGACAGGAGCTGGACTGGAAGCCTTTGACTGCTGAATGACTGCCGTCATTGTGGAGGACAAAGACTGGACAGTTCAGTATAGGCCACCCATGTCAGAATGATTCCCCTCCAGGAAAGCAACTACCTGTGCCAACTTCTTGTCATGATCCTGAAGGCATTCAGGAGAGCAGTCTGACCCACACACTGATCCTCTTCCCCTTTTTTTTCTCAAGCCTCGTGCTCTTTGTTGCCGTTCTGCCCAATTACATTCATCTGTCACTTCTCTGCTGTAGTTTTAATCTACCATCTCTTCCCCATCTCTTATCTTAGTTCTTTCCTTTGTACCGTATCTTCTTTATATGCACTCTACCTGTATTCTCTGTACTTCTATGTCCCTTTTCCTTTATCCTAGGTGATCCGGGCTGCCATCTGGCCAGTTTTCTATTGGCACCACCAGTATTTTCATGTCCCGGCCGGAAGAAAAGAGAAGCAAAATTTCCTAAACCTGTTATTTTTAACGCTTACCTGTACATACTTCAAACTACAGGTATAAATAGAAAGTACTTTTGCATGTGTTCTAGAGATGCATTATCAATATCTGACAAATAGTTAAAGTAAAGAAAGGGAGAAAAGTCATGTTATAAATATATACATACTATTGTTGGAGCAAGGATTCTAAGAAAAAAATTTAGCCCCTCGTTAACAAGTACTAACAAGTAAATTATAAAAACTTGAAAGAAAATTAATATACACACGACATTCGTACACAGGGAAAAGGCTTTCAGCTTACTTAAATAACAAAGACTAACGTGCTACGTAACTGAAATCCCGCTTGAAACCAAAAATTGCTTTGCGCATGTGCGAACCCGTCCTACGTAAGTAACCACGTGATTAACCCATGTGAGAGGAAAACTCTCACACATGCGCAAAGAGTTGCTAACTACAGGTCATGAAGTACCGCGTGCTTGGCATATGCTTGGCTGAACGTAAAGGAGCTGCTGCTGATAACGCTTTCGCTTAACAAAGAAAAGAATAACGCGGGATAGAGTAGAAGTGGGTGGTAAACAGTGATAATAAAATATTAGAGAAATTGACCTATGTTTATGATTCTTTTATCAATAGTGTGTATTTGGGCCTGATATGCTAAGCCAAAAGAAAAGATGGCAGGTGAGACGCAAACGAAGTTGAGTCCTGGAATGACCTGCTGACCAGGTCATTGATCAGCTGCCAAGGCCCAAGTGTGCTTGGGAAAAGTTTCTCAACTGAAGAAATTATATAAAATTTGTATCTATCTATTTCATGAATACATGTGAAAGGAAGTGTTCTGAAAAATTGAATAAATTAAGTGGGAAGGGTTTACTAAACAAAGAATTAGTTAAGAATTTTGGGATGACCACATGAGTTGATGACGACTCTCATACCCCGGTCCAATCATAGTTCGTGATTTTCAGACATTTGCAACCTTTGAGGGAGGGACATGCAAAATTAAAGGGTATAACTTGAGAGTGACATGAGATTAAGTAATGTTAGGTTGGTCTTTGCTGAGAGAGCTGCTACGAAGAGTTGTTGATGCAGAGTGAGGAGTAGGCGAGAACTGCTACTGGGAAGAACGGACTGAGAGGATTCAATGATTAAGACTGCCTGACTAGATTGAAGATTTGCGGAAGAATGTGGAGGAGGGAGAGAGTGTAAGAGAGGGATGTGCTCCGGGGCGTCGGGTTCTAGAGAAGTGTAGTAAGTATAAACCTATCCTGCACCTGTCCTACAGTCTTTGTCTCCTGACTTTATCAGGTGACCTCCACTAACCCTTCTGGCCAGGGGTTAGGTTTCCCATTCCACTATTAGGTAAATAGAATTTTGTTGTGAATTAAATTTTTCATTGCAAATTATGAGATACTATGTCCTTTTGTCTCTTACTTTATCACTCCTAATGCGTTGAGATTGTTGGATGTATTTGTGTATGTTATTTGATAAATGAATTTTTTTCTCCCATGAAAGTTGATGGAGTTTGCACTGTGAATCTGTACAAATGAGTGCTCATTTTGATTGAATTATTTAGATAAAATCTATTGAATCTTACTTGGAGTCGGTGATCATTTTATTGAAAGCTATATGATAGATTTATGAATTTGTTAATATCACTATCAACTACTTGACTAATGGTCCATTGACCAAAGGAAGAGTGTTGATCTGTGCAGATTAATTAGGCATAGAATAATTCAGATCAAAGAGAAATAAAACTTGACCCCCAGCGAAACAGTCTGGAAACCTGTGAGAAGTTGGCCTGGCCTATGCTGGTCACTAGTTATAGTGGCCACCTTGCACCAGTCCAATTCGACTCTTATGGTAGATAGGTTTAAGACAACCTTTTAAAGAAAGCTATCCTAGTGGTAGCTGTGGAGAGCAGCCTTCAGGATAAGTCTCAGAGGAATGTAAAGCAGCTTGTTTTACCATATAATCTCCTGAATTAACAAATGAAAGGACACCACACAGGTATATATATCAAATATATATGTATTTATTTCTAGACACACTCTACTAATCTCTTTATGAGATTAGAAGCCAGATACACATTAAAATTCAACGTTTCTCAATAAGTTAAGCACAAATATGGCTAGAGCCCTAGGGGCGTACCAGACCATATACTAACAAAATGGGTTAGGAAAGTCGACTTGCAAAATGACAAGGCCTAGGGCCTGTAGAATCGCTGGGGCTTCACCACTGAAGTGAAAGCAGGTAAGTAGTAGGCCCACGGGAGACGCGTGCAGTGTGTGAACACAGCCGTGGGTTCCCTATTGATTATAATGGAGCAAGTCGCGGTTTGATTTTTAAAGTTTTAGGGTACTTCGAGGAAGTCTACAAGCAAGCCACTTACAAGGTAAGTAATTCGAGGGCCAACACACACTAGGGCACCGGAGTGCACGAGTTACCTCACCCCGGGAAGTCGGGTGCATAGGTGTCTTTTGGTGTTGGGTCGCATCGCTGTTTTCTATGGAGACCAAAGAAGACTTGCTGCTTGCGTCGACTGAAGAAGCGTCCAGTGGAATCCAAGGGTGGATTCGAGTTGCAGATGACCTGAAAATTGAAGGGACAGTGTTCAAAGTCACTTGCCAGTGACCGGTGGCCAGGAAGATGGATGACCACAGATGTCGGGTAATTTCAGGTCGTTGATGGTGTTTTGACTCTTCTCTCGCGAGGTCCAGGAGAGTTTGATGATGATCAGCAGCTGGATTCGGAATGTCTGCAGCTGACTGCGGTGTCGGCAACCAGATTGGAGCCAACAAACCTTGGCAACTGCAAGTCTCATGTACAGTGAAGAAAGTCAATGGTGCAGACCAGCAAGATCTGAGGGACTCACCCGGCAAGGGTAAGTGAGGGCAGGCCTGGAGCAATCAGGGGAGCCCTTTGAGTTGATAAGAAAGTCTTCGGGGGACCCACAAGCCAATGGGCAAGGGATCGCAAAGATGCCTCTTCAGGAAATGCTTCACAGGTGCCCACGGTCACTCAGGATGGGGAAGGCCTCTGATTTTCGCGGCAAAACATGCTGGAGGCTTGGGCCACAAATGGTTCAATGCACAAGTTCATAGAGTGTCGTGAAGGGGTTGCCCTTGACAATAGTGCATGGTCCCTGGGTATTGCTGTTCCTCATCACTCGTGGGGTCCACTCGCCACAGCTCTGCTGGAGACTCACAATGGCCGTCGGGAAGTTAGGAAATCCACTTCTGGGGCTGCAGGGACTTTGAACTCCAGTGTGAGCGGGAAAGTTTGCGACCGTTGATTAAGGTTTTTGGTGCCTGCCAAACAGGGGAGTCACTCCTTGACTCCAAGGGAGATTCTTCTGTCTTCCAAAGGTAGTGGATCGTCGAAGGGCCAGGATTCTTCTTTGTAGAGCGTCGTCCAGGGTTAGCTGTGTTGCAATGGCAAAGTTTGCTATCTTATACTGAAGATAGGGGAGGGACTCGCATCAATGACCACTCCTCTGGGAGGGTCAGGGGAGCGGGTGGTTACACCCACTTCCCTTTGTCCAGTTTCGCACCAGAGCAGGGACAGGTAGCCCCTGAACCGGTTTGAGCTGGCATATGCACAGAGGAGCCTACTGCTCCCCCAGTGCAGAAGTGCACCCACCCAGCCCCATTACACTAAATCCTGTCTGGAAGGTGGTGACACCTCCCTGTGACAGGATGCCTTTTGTTGGGCTTCCTCCACTGCGAGTTTCAGTCAGCAGCAGGAGGGCAGCCCAGTGTCTGTGCTGGTGGCATCCATTTTGTGATGCCAGGGCTCTTTCAGATTTCTGTTGTTTTACATGTTGTCCCCTCTAGAAGAGTGGGATCATGCTCCCACATCATGGACTGATGTGGGGGTATGATTCCAAGTTGTTTGACACCAAACACGACATGTTTTGATGCAGTCATTCCAAAGTTAGCATTTTAATGCACTTAAGAGTATATGGTTTAACCGCATCCACAAACAGCCATAGAGAATAGACTCTGGTAGCTGCAGAGGGGCCCTGCTCATGCAGAGGCACCCCCTCACATTGTAAACCAAGCACCCTGCCCTCTGGATTGATAGGGCCTGCCATAGGGGTGGCTGATAGGTTTATATGTGTGTGTATGGTGAGATATAGAAACCTATACCTCAGTGAGGAGTTCTAACATTACCTCACCCCGGCTGCAGTAGCAGGCCTGTGGTGTCAGATTTAGTCTGCTTCCCAGGGGTGGCATAATACATGCTGCAGCCCCTGGTAGGCCTGTGAAGTGCCTATGCCCTAGGTACCTAAGTTACCATATACTAGGGGCTCATAAGGTACCACAGTATCCAATCACTAGTGCATCTAATATGCACGCCAAGTCATTTAGAGGGAACAGAGAGACTGGGGGCCTGATTAGCAGGGACCCAGCCAGACTATAGCCAGAAACCAGTGTATACATAAGAAAAAAAGTGGGGGCAACATAAGTGCAGATCCTACTCTCCTACAAAACCTGAGTGTGTATATGGACCCCTTGTGAGTGATACGTTGATTTGTGAAAAGTTTATCCTGGCCTTTCGCTGGATCACTATTATTTTAAAGTCCTATTTAGTATAACCTCTGGGTCTTTGCAGACTCTAAAAAAACAACAAAAGGTCAGTATTTTCTTTTTTGGAAAGCTGGCAACCCCAAGGTGCGCAATGTTCATTGTGATGCAATGTGTTTCTGTCTTTTATTGTGAGCTCTGCAAGATACCCTGCTTTTCATTCATGCAGGAGCAGGGCTCACTCAACGCCTAAGGGCACTTTAAATACCCACCTAATGGCTGTTTTCATGCACATGCAGCTATTAGATTACGGACGCCCTTTCGGACCAGCTGGAAGGCCCAGGGGAGGGGGCTCCCTCCCTTGGGCTTCACAGTACTATGAACAAATCCTGTGCACACGTGACAATTCGGTTAATTGGATCACGGAAAGAACAACAAAATTCAACAGAATGAAGAAATGTTGTTTTAATTCAAAAGATGAGTTTTCATCAGTACAAAAGGCGCCCGCCGACACGTGTTTCGTCAACAGTTAAAACACTGTGACTCTTCAGGGCTGTAAATATCGATGCGACGATGTGGTTTGAAATAAGTTGTTGCCGAAGTGCGGGAGCCTGTATGTTCGGCAGCGATTCCTTTCCAGTTAACAGCGCCACATACAGGCTCCCGCACTTCGGCAACAACTTATTTCAAACCACATCGTCGCATCGATATTTACAGCCCTGAAGAGTCACAGTGTTTTAACTGTTGACGAAACACGTGTCGGCTGGCGCCTTTTGTACTGATGAAAACTCATCTTTTGAATTAAAACAACATTTCTTCATTCTGTTGAATTTTGTTGTTCTTTCCGTGATCCAATTAACCGAATTGTCACGTGTGCACAGGATTTGTTCATAATTTTGTGGCATGGGCTCTTGCCCACACCTTACACAGGGGTTTTGGGTTTCCCCCTGACCTGTCGCACCGTAAAGCATTTGTTCTTTGTTCTTTCTACTTCATTTACTCATTTACCTGCTTGAGCGCCTTCTTATCCTGTTTCTTAAAACCCTCCCTGGTCTATAAAGGCTTCACAGTACTACACCACCATCATAGCAGAGTCTCTTTAAAGACACTGCCGCAAGGCCCCTCTTATATGTTAACAGGCATGGAGCCCTGGGCAGCTGCCCACACTACCCATGCCGAGCACCAGCCCTGAAACAACACACCACATACATCCAATCCACACCATAGAATTCCACATCATGCCACAAAATTCAACAGCACACCACATAATTAAACACCACTGCATACCACTCCACAACACAAAATACCATTCCACATAATTACACTCCATAACACACTCAAGGAGGCTGCCAGAAACGCCATGAGGCCACCCTGCGCAGCAGGGTGCGGGAGTCCACGGACATACCCGGTATATAGTTTAGGTTATTGTGAACATACATGAAGTTTGCGTGTGTAAACCATAGACACTCACTACAAGTACTTGGTGTGAAGTGTGTTAAGCCACTTGGAAAGACAGAACCAAAACTCCCAGAATGCACAGGTGTGTTGAGTGCATGCCCAGGACTGGGCACATCTGCACCACAGAGGGAAAGAAAAGTAGAGGTGCACACTCTGACTGACGCTCAATTTATCATGTATAAGGTGATGCTTTCACATGTAAAGATCACACATGTGTCCTCAGAGACCGGCCCCAGGCGTGAGACCAGATCTAGCTCCTGGGAAGCGGCACCTCCTGTACACATCCCCCTGGGCTTGTGCTGCCCCGGGCCCGGCTATCCTATCCTGCTGGAGTAGCGAGGCCTCCTCTTTCCTCCCTTCCTCCCTGCCTGCCCTTCTCCTGCCGTCCCTCCTCCCTGTCTCCTGACACCAGTCCATGCAACATTAAGCACACTTTTATCTCGCATGGTGAACCATGGTGGTGACGTCTATCTTGACGAACGGAACGAGGACGATTCGCAAAGATTTTGGAGTGAAAATGCTTGACTTACACTTGAAAACACATGAATTGATACATTTGTGAAGTATACGCGAGAGTACTAGCAAGCCTCACTGTACATGGTTATTTGCAATAGCTGCAAATAGAATTTACCGACCAACGATACTTACAAATCCTTAATATAAAATTAGATGCACCAAACAAAATGTGGGTACCTCCTGCACACGTAATTTCAATGGGGCTATGCACGAGTGAGCATTGCAATGGGAATGTCTGACAAGTGCCATGTTCACCATAGTAATTATCATAGTATTCACAAACATGTAAAAAATACTTGCTATACTTCTCGCCGTGGAAGGTACACCTTTCGGTCCATTTTTTTCTGGAAATGTGGAGGTGAGGATACCATTCATTATAAAGATATGTATGGACAGATACAAATCTGAACAATTGCTCAAAAGGAAAGTACAACTTTTCCAGATCCCCTGCATGGTCATTATTCACATTGGGTGCTCTACGCACACACATGGCACACATGGAGTCTAATAGTCATGTGGTGGAATATGCCAAGAACACTATGTAGACTGACACATCCTTTACAACATGTGCACCTTATGCGTGAGTTGCAAATTAATAAATGTGACCACCCAAAATGTAGCGAACTATTAACATACCTACGTTAAGTATAATGTATGAATTGCATAACTTATAGGCCTAAGAGAATATCTTTGACTCCATGTCTTACTGCAGAGCTACTTGACTCATACCATACTCATTACCTTTGAGGTTGTATGTCAGAAACATGAGAACATCATCCTGCTAAAACCGAGTATGGTTGCCAAAATGCCAACTACCACAGTATCATGACAGTAAGTTAATGTTTTTTTTTTTAAACAATTATTGGGTTTTCAAAAAAAAACTATACAAGCAGCCCCATGGGCATCATAGAAATATAGCTGGGAAGGGGACACAGAGTACAATTATACACATCAGTATCCATGCAGTTGTCCCGGAGCTGGCTGCAAGTCAAAAGTTCTCCAAGGAGTGCTTCACCAATTCCCCACCATCTTCCCATAGATCATGACAGTAAGTTAATATAGATAAGTAGAGATTGACTTGCCTTCATTAAGGTACAAACAGAAGGACAAGCGCCAAGAAGCAGCCGGCGCCTGTCAGCTCACAGGTTAGGACTCGAGTAGTCTGCCGGACACGTCATGAGGCCACCATGGGCAGTGGGGTGCTTGAGTCCACGGACATACCCAGGGTATTGTTTGTGTCAATGTGAACAAACAAGTTTGTGTGTGTAAACCATAGCCACTCTTTACAAGTCCTTGATAGGAAGTGCGTTAAGCCACTCGGAAAGACAGAACCACAACTTCCAGAATGCACCGGTGTGTTGAGTGCACGCTCAGGACTAGACACATCTGCACCACAGAGGGAACTCCGACTGACGCTCAACGTTTCATGTATAAGGTGATGCTTTTACATTTAAAGATTACAGGTGTGTCCTGAGGGACCAGCCCCAGGCTGAGACCAGATCCGTTTCCTGGGAGGCGCCTCCTGTGCAGAAACCCCTGGGCCTGCGCTGCCCCAGGCCCGGCTATCCTATTCAGCTAGAGAACCAGGCCGCCTATAGTATCGTCATTGGCATCCTTCTGTACACCCCTCCAACAATATATACATTTCCCAAGAATAAACACACAACACAGATTGCTTGTTTAGTTACAATTGCTGCAGGTTTATTACATACTCCGTTATGTAATAGGTGCGTTATCTTACAGGCGATCCAAGGGCAGGCAACCAACTGGGCCGCCTGCCCGCCTGATGAGCCAGGCAGCACTGGGGCGAACTCCGCCTTTGCTGCCCTTACTAGTGATCCTCTTCCCGGATCACTTGACCGTTGGTACCTTCTTACTCACACCCCTTCCAGGGCGGAGCGTCGCATAGCAAACCCCCCGGTTGTTCAGGCCCACAACCGCCCAAAGGATTAGCGGGGCACCAACATGGTTTCAAGAACCCTCCCATGAGGCTCCTCGGATTTGGCTCTGGCACCCCCTATGGTGCCGTGCAGAGGTACCCTTGGTACCGGCCTGCTTCCAGATCGCCCTGTAACTCCGCCTGCAACAAAAAAGAAAAACATGACAATATTCTCTGCCCCCCTCCTGCCTCCACCACGGTAGGGAGGGAGACGGCGTGCACGGCTATTTCCTCCCTCCTGCCACCAGTCCTTCCTTGCTACACATCCGCCTGTGAGAGGTTAGTTCCATGTTTGTTCCTTCTGCGTCTGCAGCTCCTGTACCTTCATATATTTCCCCAGCCTCCGGTACCTGTTGCTCCTCCTGTGGCGCTAACCTTCTGCACGTTGTTTCCATTCCATCTCCCACACTACGGACTGGAGTCCAGCCCCTTGTACCCTCCTTCTCCCCATTCTACTACTATTAGCTATGTTCATAACTATGGACACTCTGATTTCGGTTTAAAAGAATAAAATCATTGATTGTGATTGGGAAAACTCGAAATGTTCACAATTGCAACAAGCACAGTGCACCGGGGTGTCGTGGGTTCCGTGATACAGTTCAGATGCTCGTGGAACTATGGTAATAGCGCTTTGTAAATATCAACGCTCCACTTACAAGAAATTAATGTTCTCGTGTACTTATTTTTATTGGTGATGTAATATCATACCGTGTAGTGTACTTAGTTTTAAAGTTTTTCTGCAGTGATACGTTCGGAGGTGACCCTGACAAGCATACAGCAAGAAAACTCATTGAAACGTTTTATCCGAGAAATTCAGCGGGCGTTGCGTCCTTGGTGTTAAAGCCCTGTTAGCCCAATGAGCGTCAGTCCATCAATCAAGGAGCCACCAATGACAGTGTGAATGCTTGTAAATAGACTATACACCCTCATTGGTAGCGTCGGCTCGTCAGGTGTACGGAGTCGGATTTAAAGACCAGGGTATGGTCCCGCCCACGCCTAGTCAGAGTTGATTGAAGGACGATGCACGTCCACGCGCCGTGTGCGTCGGACAATAGAGATTCTAGCGTTCCGCCAGCAGGTCACTGCGAGAGCCTGAAAGAGGAAGTCTCTTCAGGTATCCGGCTGGTTGTACTAGAGGGCCTGCCTGACGTGAACGGATGAAGGGCTGCACTCGGGCACTGATGTGGCAACACACTAGTAAAAATAATATCTGCAGCTGTGGGCGAAGAAGGCTGACTACGCTAGTACACGACAGGTAGGGCATCTGTGCTGTTCATTACCAGCATAAGTCGTCTCGTGGCACGTTTCCCCAAATGCATTACACCTGCAGGCAGTGAGGATAAGCAGGGCTTTAGTGGGCTGGGTCATGCGTTCTAAAAATCAGGTGCTGAGATGTGAGTTTATCGGACTCTTCATTTTGCCCTCCGTGTAAAATAAATAAATAAATAAATCTTACATGGCAGGCAGTACCAGATATTATCGGCCTTCCAAGAGGCTCCTCTGTTGTTTGATAGTTAGTTGAAGTCCACAGGTGGCAGGAGGGGAGGAGGACCGAATTTAGGCCAGAATGTAGCACCGAATCAGCTATTTACTTGACTGCTGGCACGGTCACTGGTGAGTGGGAGAGGTGGGAGGCCGATGGAGACGCTGGTTGGGATTACACCCTGCGCAGACTGCTGAGGGAATTGAATAGGATTTGATTTTGCTCACATTGGTGGAAAGGCTGATGTAGAGACGGGGAAAAGAAGGCAATTTTGGATTTGAGGACTACATGGGCCATTTTAGGGATTGCCTGAAAACTGCACAGGTGACCACAAACACACCAGCAGCCCATCCCTGAACCCAGGCAGGCAACTAGAGCCAAATTTCGGGGGGGGCTGAAAAATATTTCGGGGGGGGCTAAGTCTTCCAGCCATAGGCAGAATGGCTGTAAGAAGGGGTGAAGACACAACAAAAGCCTCATTAACGAGTAAATGGTCTTTTAAAGACCCGTGAAGTACTCTGGTGCGGCTGCAATTAGACGGACGCCAGCCCGCGAGGCTGTCTCGGCCGGGCTGTCACACACGACGGGGGGGGGGGGGGGGGGGGCTGAAGCCCGGTGAGCCCAATGGGTGTTGCGCGCCTGCCTGAACCTCTTGCACCTCCAAAACCCCTCGTCTTTTGTTACTGTCTCAAGACTTGTGATGCTGTTGTGTGTGTGTATTTTTAAATGGTTTCTAACAAGCCTGCCCCACATTTATCCCTCTTTGCAGTGCTTTAAGTGGGAAAAAAAAACTGGGGGTGCTCTAAAAGGGGCGTGGTTAATGTCTTGAAGAGGCGTGGCCTATCCGAGTAGGGGCGTTGTCTAAATCAAAATAACTAACACTGTGTGCTTAAGAAAATCATGAAGTCGCATCCTCTGTCATTACACACTGTAAATAATGGGGGTTTTCTCTACCCAGTGTAATGACACCAAAGATGTCCTTTTAAAAAGCGCAGATCATTTAGCGTAACTGAGTGCATAATATCACACCAACAGTATGATTACTAAAGCAGTAATGGAAAAGCACTTTTTGAAAATGAATGCTGCAGCCACGCCAGGAGAAACACCATTGCCAAGTATCTATGATCATACTTAGATTTTCGCTGCCTAATGTTTCCAGTGGCCTCGGACATGGAATCTCCTACTATTTCGGGCCGCCCCTTTTCCACTGCAGGAAAAAACGGTTCAATGTTGTTGGCAAATTAACATTGCAAGTGTAAGCATATGAACAATGCCTGGCGCGGTACAGTCCTGGTCAGGAGGCATTGGCTTAATGTATATGTTCCTCAAATCGTTATGAGCTTTAGGTCAGAAGGTGACACAGCATATTTCTTTTGTAGAGAAGGGACCTGAGTGATTAGGCTGTTCATTATGGCTTCAGTAATCGCACGTCTTAATCTTTACCTGCCTGCATGGTGTGATCCTTGGCAAATGACGCTCAATTCTGTCTTCTACAGTCGTGTCATAAATGTAGAAAAAAGCACAAATGCTCCAGAACAGGTGTTTTTGTAACACCTTTTGTAAAGGGTGGTTCTACTTTAAAAAAGAATACGTACGGCCCAGTTATGCTGAAAGAGCCGCGGCTTCCTGCCTTTGTATTCATTGCTTCTTTGTGGTGGTGTGTAATGCTTGCATACAAAGCGATGACCACGTAGTTCCAAAAGTTTGTCAGCCGTGCACCATGCAAGGAGCATTTTCAGTCCTGTTTTCTTCATTGTGGGGCCGGTGTTCATCTGCTCGAGTCCCATCCCCCAGCTGACAGCTGGTGTAATCCTCGGCATGGGTTGGTGCTTACAAGCAGCCCCTGTGGCTGTAAAACCAATCCCTTAAAAATGACAGATACATTTAATTCTGGTGATTGTGCAGGAGGACGTTTGTTATGTGATCCCTAACAGTGCAGCAACAGTGGGCAGAGTCTGAGCACCGGCAGTTTTTTTTGGGGCCCTCAAAACGGGTCCGAAAAAAATAAAAAATAAAGAACGGACTACCTTTAGTAGCCACGAAAATAGAGCCTGATAGAGACCCGTTTCGAGGGCCCCAAAAAAAAACTGCCGGTGCTCAGACCCGGACAGACCCGGCCCACTTAAAGCCCTGCCTCTTTGTCTACTGTTAATGTATTAGGCAATTCGTTTTATTTTTTCTGACGGGGGTGCTCTTACATAGTACCTGAAATAAACACTCGGGCGGTTTGGTTTCTTCTGGGCTTGTGGTACACACAGCCCAATAAATAAATCCACCCCTCACCCCCAAAGCACAAGCTGGCGACCTGCTCTTTGTTTTATTATTAAATAACAGAGCCCCGTGCATACGTTTTCAATTACAAAGGTCAAGCGGAAAGAGTAGAAGATACTATTAAAAGGTAACAATCCTATAGTAGAAGTAGAGGTGGACCAGGCGACGAATGAGCGCGTTTTACATAAAGATAATGCGGGGCCCTTGAACCCTCGCAGCTTCCCGTGGGATGTTACACGCAGTGCTTAATTTGTGCCAGACCGGTGCTTAGCACTGGCACTTTTTTCCTCAGGGCCGTGTCTACCCTTCACATGGGTCTTTCCAGTGAATGCCTAATAGTACCCCCAGGGGCACCCCGCTTTCCCCCCTCCCCCAAATTAGGTTACCCAATGAAAACACAAGAAACAGTTGTAAGTGGGTAACAAATGCTGCAGGTTTTATTACATAATTCCAGGGTATGTAATAGGTGGGTTATCTTACGGGCGATCCAAGGGCAGGCGGCCATCTACTTCACCTGCCCGCCTGATGAGCCGGGCAGCACGGGAACGACCCGCAAGTGCTGCCCCCCAAGTGATTCTTTTTTCGATCACGTGCCGTTGAAATTCTACTCACACCCCCCCTCTCGGGGCGGAGCGTCGCATAGCAAGCCCCTGGTTGTTCAGGCCCACAACCGCCCGCAGGCCTAGCGGGGCGCCAACCGGCTTCCGGGACCTCTCTGGAGGCTCCTCGTTTTGGCTCAGGCACCACGTGGTGCCGCGCAGAGGTACCCTTTGTACCGGCCTGCTTCCAGATCGCCCTGTAACTCCGCCTGCAACGAAAAGGAAAACATTACAACGCTCAGCAAAAACCCCACCCCACCACGCCTACGCCGGGTAAGCGGTAGGGAGGGAAAAAGGCGAGGTGGGCGACAGAGGTCGCCAGTGAGGGTGGGGGAAGGCTAAATAGCCTCCCCCTCACACCCGGGCCCGGAAGTGACGCGCATTGCGCGTCACTTCCGGCCCTGACACGAAGGGGGGCACCAGTCGGAGTCCCTGCCCCCGCCCCCCCCGAAGGAGGGAGTGGGGAGGGGAGACCGGGGCCCCGGGGCCACTAAGGCGCCGACCGCCGAGTGGCCCCCTGCGGGGGCCGCGGTCAGTGGCATAGTACCCCCAGGGGCACCCCGCTTTTCCCCCTCCCCCAAATTAGGTTACCCAATGAAAACACAAGAAACAGTTGTAAGTGGGTAACAAATGCTGCAGGTTTTATTACATAATTCCAGGGTATGTAATAGGTGGGTTATCTTACGGGCGATCCAAGGGCAGGCGGCCATCTACTTCACCTGCCCGCCTGATGAGCCGGGCAGCACGGGAACGACCCGCAAGTGCTGCCCCCCAAGTGATTCTTTTTTCGATCACGTGCCGTTGAAATTCTACTCACACCCCCCCTCTCGGGGCGGAGCGTCGCATAGCAAGCCCCCGGTTGTTCAGGCCCACAACTGCCCGCAGGCCTAGCGGGGCGCCGACCGGCTTCCGGGACCTCTCTGGAGGCTCCTCGTTTTGGCTCAGGCACCACGTGGTGCCGCGCAGAGGTACCCTTTGTACCGGCCTGCTTCCAGATCGCCCTGTAACTCCGCCACAGCCCTGGAGGCGGCTAACCGTCGCAGCCAGGGCCCCCCACCAACCTAGCTCTTTACCTGCACCCTCTGTTCACCAATGCTTCGCTTAAATCCAATAAAACAGGTCCATGCCTATTTGGGAGAGGTGTACTCCATCTAAGTCGAAGTACCCCTTTACATTCCCCCGAATCATCTCATGGCGAAGAAAGCCCAAACCCCTTTGGGACGTGAACTTACGCATTGCTCCATTAATGCGCCTCCTGGAGTGCTCTACCGCTTCTAAGGATTTAGCCCCCCGCCAGGACCTGCGGGGGATGATCTCCGACCACACGATCTCACACTCGCCCAGACGCTTGCAGATTTCCCCTAAGTCTCTTTTCATGGCTAATAACAGCAATCGTCTCCCTAGGGTAACAAGGTCGTTCCCACCCAGGTGTATCACCAACAGGTGGGGCAAGGTGGATCCGTGTGCTCTTAGTCTCTGCTCGATCTTATTCCTGAGTTCGAACCATCTCATCCCCGGCACCCCCATCCATTCCACTTCAGTCTGAGAGAAGTGTCGCATCCAATTCCGGTGCGATGCCCATTGGGCAGCCCGGGCGACAAATGAATGCCCAATCACCCACACCACTTGTCCTAATAAAGAGGAGACATGGTGTACACACAAGTTATTTAATCAGAAAGGGTGATTCCAACGATACACACTACAAAATCACAAAACACATTAACTAAAGGCTGCCTCACGGGCGAACATATATCTTATAACAATCAGATTCCCAACGCCCCAATTTCTTCACCTGTGCGGCCTCTAATCCCGCCAGGTGAGCGGCGGTGGCTGCGCCAATGCGGAAGGAGTGGCTGGAATACCTTCTGTCCGGCCGGGCGAGCCCCGCCCTGGCTAAACTGGCCCTGATTACCTGCTCGAACTGGTATCTAGTTACGGGGGTACCATTTGAATGCAACAGAAGATAACCAGGGCCGGGCGGTCTGTACTCCAAAAACGCCTTTACCCATTGTACTGGGCAGAACCTGGGGTCACCTAGGGGCTGAAGAACCACCCTGATCCCCCGCCCCGCCTGATCAGTCTTGGACTTGCGTAAATGAATGGTCAGTGACCCGGAAATAGACACATCTGCGCGTCACTTCCGGCCCTGACACGAAGGGGGGCACCAGTCGGAGTCCCTGCCCCCGCCCCCCCCGAAGGAGGGAGTGGGGAGGGGAGACTGGGGCCCCGGGGCCACTAAGGCGCCGACCGCCGAGTGGCCCCCTGCGGGGGCCGCGGTCAGCGGCAAATATTTCAAATTGGATGCCGCATGCCTAATGAGGCACATTCCGCCTCTCTGGGGAGGGACTGTTCGAGAGTGCCTGCCCATGCTCCTGCCTAAGGCTGATGATGGAACATCGTTCTCCCCGGTTGTAATCTAGTTCCCCCTGCTTTAAAAGCTGCGTAGTCCCCAGGGCAGACTCAAGCATTCTGGAACAGGCACCTTCCCCCACTCTCTAACTTCCACCCGCCTCTCCGCTTCCTGGCCCTGACATCCCTCTAATAGCAGCAAAAGGCGGGTATTTTCCTTTCTAGCAGCATATTCTGTAAGAACATTTGAAAATAAAATAATACAGTGGCTCCCGGCCTGCTCCTCCCGAACCCTCTCTGCCACTTTCTTCCGAATCGGACACACACTTTTGAACTCATAAACCCTGGTATAATAAGAGACTTTCAATGCTCTCCATTTTGTATAAACTTGCCTGGTCTCTCTTTGGCTCTAGGGGTCTGTCTTTGAGAGTGCCCGGGGTTACCTGCCTGCGGGTATCTATTCTCCTGTTTTAGTTTGTCTCCCTGCGCCCAGTGTCAGCCTCAACCCTGAAGGCGGTCTCGGGAGATTCAGTGCTGTAAGGAGACTGGCCTTCGTCGTTTCTTTCACTTTCAACAAAACATGAGTTGTTTGTGGACTACAGGCCTGTCCTGTTTCCGATGTGCAGTGGGGGAACGCGGTCTAGTCGTGGGCATAGGGAATGTTCTCGAAGACTGAGGGGCAGTAATTGAAAGCGAAGCCCGAGAACCGGCTAGTTTGTGCTTGAATTCAATGTGTTTAAGCGTTAATGGTTCTAGGGAGTCCTTCTCCGTGGCTTTTGTGTGTGTGAGTAAAAGGGCAGGGGAGTGTGAAAAGCTAGGACTTTGAAAGACTTTGAATTCTAAAGGTGACAAGAATTCAAAGTGACATCTACTTCACATAGGGGAAGTCACTCTAAAGCAGATTGGCTGACATATGTAAACATTTGTTTGGTTTTAAATTGCTCTGAACACACCGTACATGGTGGTGTCACCTTGTTGTCCGGTGCTTCACAGCAGAGGACGTTTAAAGCATAATTACCTTGATAAACATCTCCTAGGAGGGCAGCATGAAAAAGAGTCCCCTTTGGAGGGGCAAGTCAATTGCGATGGGTTGTGTAGCCGGGCTCACTCGCAGAATGTGACGAAGGGGCCTTGAGATTCCCATATCAGGGGCATAGCTTCCGTTGGTGCAGCGGGCCCAGAGGCGCGAGGGGCCACTGCACTAAAATGAAATTATGTATTTTAAAATCCGAAGAGCAGCCAGAGTGCACTAGGGCCCATGACACACTGGCTACACTACTCTTTGGTATTTGATTTTATGGGAGGCCCGCTTAGAGACTCAACCCCCCCCCCCCTTCCCCCTCCCAATGCCCTTGCTTGTACAGGTGCAGGCTGAATTTGGGATGGAACTGGATGAATAAAGTGTAATGCTGCCATACTGGGCGGGGGGTGTTTGTGCTGTTTTTCACGTTGTAGTTGTGTTTCTTTATCATTCCTGTCTGCCCTGCATTAATTGTGGGAGTTCTATGCTTTCGTTACCAGAGTAAAGCAAGTTTACTGTTGAGGTGCATTAGCAGAGGAGGTGTGTGTCGGTGCCATGTTTTGCTGCTGGACACGATTGAAGTGCATTGTGCTCAATGCTTGTCTTGTAAACTATTAAGTGCCAGGGGTCTCAAGGATTTCTGGGGCCTGTCGGCACAGCCAGATGGCACGGTTGCTTTATTTCCCTCATTCCTCTTTCTGCACCTCGCTCCACTTCTGTTCATATTTCTCGCTCTTGCAGGTGCTCTATTCTTCATGTTCCTTTTTCCAATCATCTTGCCCCCCCCCTTATTTCTCCCTATTCTGCCCCTCTCTTGCTATATCTGAGGCCAACACTGCCCCTTACTCAGTAAAATTAATATTCCTTTACTTGATCTTGGAAGGTTAAATACGAACTTGTTTACAGTCCTCTCCCTGTATCACCTTTTTACAAGTCTGTTCTGTCTTTATTTGCGTTACTAATCATTTATGGATAGATGAGACGGTTCTAAAACAGATTTGAATTGTATTATTCCTGTGTGTATATGTATATTCATGTGTGTATATATATATATATATATATATTTTTTTTTTTTTTGTCATGAAAGGGAAAACGCCGGTTTTGGATTTCCTCAGTTGTTGTTTTTTTGTTTCCCTCTATTTTTATTTTTGTTTCCCTCTATTTTTATTTATCTTAAAATTAAAATCCCAACCGTGCCTGTAAAATTTTGCCCACAAGAGCACAATTGTGTTTAATAAGTCAGAATACATAAAATAGTCTGAATTGTATCACGGTTTAGGAATGTCACTGTCATTGGCAGCGCTGGCATGAGGAATGTGTGGTGCAGGCTGTCGTGATCTCCCGAAAAGGGCCCTGGCACTTATTTTTTTTTTATACAAATTAGGCACTGGGGTGGAGCAACTAGAGTAAGTGGGTGGAGCCATTGGTTGAAGTGGGTGGAGCCAAGGGAAGTGGGTGTGGCCTCCTAGAAATATTTGAGCACCTGCCCTTCATATTTTACAAATTAGGCACTGGTCACATGGGCATGTTAAGTTTCGGCCATGGGGAGACAATGTGACATCACGGCTTGTGCAACGACTTCTGAGTGGGGAAAACCAGATTCTAATCTCCACATCCTGTGATCAGGGGCGAATCCTGTTACCTGCCGTTGCCTACAAAAAAGCGAATTTGTCCTTGTGTAATGTAACTGCTGCCATGTAAGGCGTTCCAATAGCTTTGAGTTCAATTTGCGCTATATCAAACCTGCAAAAAAAAAAAAAGACTGCAAAAAAACAAGTGTGCAACAAGGTTCGTTCTGTTGTGCAGCGAACTGCAGTATAGTCAGGAAAACAGGAACGCTTCCAGACATGCATATTAGTTCTTTAGATGAGCGTTTGGGCCAGGGTAAGTCACATATCAGGCTGTCTCCATGGGGCTTCATGGGCTGTGGTGATGGCAGTCACATTATAAACCTCTATGCAGCTTCTGGGCTGGAGCACAATCGGACACAGGTCAGGTTGGTGTCTCTATGCGGCTTAATGGGCTGGTGAAAAGCCAGAACAACAAAGTAGGTGGGAGAGGCACTCCCTGAGATATAATTCGTGTTACAAAACAAAGTTTTACTCGTTTTACTGTCTTTTTAGATAGCGTGCTGTGGAGTGGCATCCAACAGTCATGGATTCCAAAAAATACAAAACTCCAATTATAGGACCAGTGGGGCCCTGATCTCCACGCACAATTGCGTTCAGGTAAAAACCTTGAAAAAATTCTCGAGATAGTAAACAGACTGTTTTTTGCTTAAACAAACTCAATCCAAACTTGTGGTGAATGAATAAAAAAAGTCAAATCAATGTGTCAATGATTGTAGCAATTTATTCATTGCAAAAATGTTAATTGGATCTCCATTCTTTTCTTCATACAAATCCAAATTCCAATCTTTCAAAAGTTAACTTTTGTGAATGCCCAATGCATTTCGAGCCTACTGGCTCTTCGTCGGGGGCTGAGTATCTAATAAAGAAAATAAATCAACAATATATATTTTCAGAATGAACGTCACAATGATGTCTAAACGTCAGTTTGCAAATACATGATCAAATTCCTGGTATAATGACAACATTTCATGCTGAAACACAACTAGGTGGGTGAACTAAGTGAACGGATAATGACCAGAAGTGACCAACATCAAGAAGTGTTTGAAATAAAGTTGTGTGAAAAGTGAAAGAAACGGAAAGAAATGAAGGGCTTACTAAAACTGTTACCTTATTGTTCAACGGAAAGGAAGCGCTCTTCAGAACGAAGAGTCCAATCTGAAAAGAAAACCCAAAATGATGTCGACTCTGAACAATGTGAACGAAAAAACTTACGGGGGCGATCAGGTGAACAATCTTACCAACAGAGTTCAATGTCGTCGAACAAATTTAGAAGCCAAAAAGGTGGAGAAAACCTGACGGACTGCTGGTTCAAAAACCAACAGGTGAGACTGATAACGGCAAGGTGGGAGCTTGCGCGTATATCAAAGCGTACTGAAAATAGACGAGGTGACTGAAAGCGTGAACCCAGAACAAGATGAGAGAAACTCTCGCGTGTGTTGATACTGTACTGAAAATGAACGAGGTGACTGAAAGCATGGGCTCTAATCAAGATAGAAGCTTACGCATATATCAAAAATAGACGAGGTGACTGAAAGCATGAACCCAAATCAGGATAAGAGAAATTCTCGCGTGTATCAATACTGTGCTCAAAATAGACGAGGTGACTGAAAACGGTGTGGAAGGTGCCGCCATCTTGAAAGAGAATGAACCTTGAATGGGAAATTACTATGTGGAAAAACAAGATGGAAATAGAAATTTACGAGAGATGGTGTAAAGCAAAATTCAATGTGTACCTGGGGAAATCAAAAAATGCATTGGTGAGGTCTCTGGTCATGGTAGTGAAACCCAAGGAAAGTGGGTGATCACATAAATATGAATATGCAGTACTATCCTGATACAAAGAGCTGTAACATGAATACATTATAAATAACAAGCATAGTCTATTTTATCATTGATGCCTTTGTCCATTAAGGTGTCCAAACGCTTAATCCAATAGGTCTCCCTCTGTAAGAGACTCCTAGTGAGATCTGTGTCTTGACATTGCTCAACTCTTTCTAACACAGAGAATTTGAGTTGGGTTATACTGTGCTTTTCTTCATTCCAGTGCATGGCCAAACTGCTGTTTATTTGATGTTCTGATTGTACTTTTGTGCTCAGATATCCGCACTTTAATTTTTCTTTCGGTTTTTCCCACATACAATTTGCCACATGGGCATTTAATGTAATAGATGAGTTTGTTTGAATTGCAATCAGAGGTATGGTGAAGTTGAATAGTTTCTCCAGTGAGTGGATGGTTTAGTGTGTTGCCAATGATAACATTATTACAATGGATGCAGTTATGACATTTACTCATTCCTTTGTAAGCGATGTTTCCTTGCTTAATCGGGGTATTGATGATTTCTTTGATATTTTTTGCACGTTTGTACGCAAACATAGGAGGATCTTTGAAGATGTTGTTAAAATCCGGCTCATTTTGTAACATTTCCCATCTCTTGGTAATGATATTTTTCACTTTACCAGATACTGTGCAGTATTTTGATACAAACACTTGTCTAGTTGTCTGTTTGCACGGTCGACTTAGTAAGAGACTGTCTCTATTGAATTTAGATGCGCGTTGTTTGGCTAATTCAATCACTTCTGCCGGGTATCCCCTGGCAAGATACATCTGCTGTTGGAGTAATAAATTCTTCTCAGTGTCTTCTGTGGTGGAACAGATCCGTTTTATCCGCAGGAATTGAGTCAGTGGTAAGTTTTGTTTTAAGCTGTTTGGATGAAAACTTTGAAAATGGAGCGCACTGTTCACATCTGTTTGTTTTTTGAAAACCTCCGTTTTTATATAACCCGCTTCTTTAGAAAGGATAACATCAAGGTAAGATATTCTTGTCGGGTCAATTACATGGGTAAACTGAATATGTTCATCAATTTGATTGAGTTGTTCAATTTTGCTTTCCAACATTTCCTGAGTATTGATCCAGAGTATAAATATGTCCTCAATAAATCTGCAATATAGCAATAAATTTCCAGTCCATCCAATGTCGTTGTAAATGTAGTCTGATTCATATTTAGCCATGAAAGTGTTTGCTTATGCCGGCGCCCCGGCAAAGCCCATAGATGTGCCTTGTTGCTGCAAATAAAAATCGTTATTCCAGTAAAAATAGCTGTGATGTAAACAAAAATGTAAAAGTTCCAGAATGAAAACTTTGTCTGCTCTGAGTGAAGATTGGCGCAGTAGAGCCCATTCTACCGCCTCCATGCCAGCTGAGTGAGGGATCAATGTATACAAAGACTTGACATCTATAGTACAAAAGATGATGTCTTCCATAAAAGTGATTTTCTGTAGTTTTAATAGAAAATCTGTCGTATCTCTGACATACGAGTGCCATTCTTGAACCAGAGGTTGTAAGAAGTAATCAATGTAGTGCCCCAGAGGCTCAAAGATGGTTCCACAACCCGTTACTATTGGTCGCATTGGTGGATTAAATAAATTCTTGTGGATCTTTGGCAGCATATACAAGGTGGGTTTCCTTGGATACTCCACTGTCAGGAATTTTTTGGTGGTTTCGCTTATCCATCCCATTTCCAAAGCATGATCTAAAATGCTTTCTAGCGTTTCTTTGAGCTCTATTACAGGATCTTGATCCAGTTTCAAGTATGTTTGAGTATCAGATACATGTTCTTGTACCGCGTTAATGTAAAAGGAGCGATCCATAAGGACAATGGCGCCTCCTTTATCCGCTTTTTGAATCTGTATTTCTGTGTTGTTCTGAATGGATTTTAATGTGTTTTTTTCTTGTTGAGTCAGATTCGATTTCTTTGTTTTTCTGAATTGCAGTTTTTGTAAATCTTTCCTCACTAAGTTGTCGAATGAATCTATGATTTTGTGCGAAACTGGTGCCTGATATGTAGATTTAGGTTTGAATTCAAGGAACTCTTTAGCTTGTATATCTTCTTTAGCTGGTACTACATTTGTAAAAAAATGTCGTAGTCGTAGTATTCTGGTGAATCTGTATAAAGCTAGTTCACATTCCAGTAAATTGGTGTCGTAGGTTGGGACATATCCAAGGCCTTTACTTAATGTTTGAATTTGTGTGGTGGTAATCTCCTTGGAAGAAATGTTGACTACTAAATTTACTTCTGGCTCCTTGTGCGTCCTTGCTTTGTGGTGGCTTCTCCTGGTTTTACGGTTTTCGATGGTCCCGGTGGTTGACTTGTATCCTGGTCCCTGGATAAAAATTGTGTGGAGCCAGATGCTACCAATTCTTCAGTGGTGTCTTTGGTGGTGTCTTTGGTTGAATCTGAACTAGATAGTTGACTTTTCGCTGTTGGTCTGATGGTTGTGGTGTCAGTATCTGTGGCTATACTTTCTTCTGATGAAGTGTTCGTTGTTGGTTTTCTAGTCTGTGGTCTTCTTTGTGCATAGACTTCTGCCCATGTATAAACTTCGTTGAGTTTATAATCCAACGTGTCACGTTTATATTTTCGTAATTTTCCTTCCTGTATTTCTTTTGTGTATTTATCCAATCTCATGTTGATGTCATCTAAAGCATTTTTAAATTCGTCATCTTTCATTCTTGTTGATAAGTTGTGTTTGATTTCTGAAATTTCCTTAGCAAGTTCATTGATGACTTTAGAAAGTTCTTCTACTAACAGTAGAATTAAGTCAAGTGAACATTTGTTCAGTATTGAATACCACCGTTCCATGAAATCTTTATTTAAATGAAACCTGTATAGCATGGGTTTAATGGACATCCTCAGTCCTCTTGGAATTCTTTTTGCTCTATGATATTGTATCAGGGTAGATGCATGAAGTCGTTGATTCATTTCTCTCTTAACAGAATACTCTAGTTGTTTTAGTTGTTGAATGACAGTGTTTCCTTGCAAATCTGATGTTTTTACATCCTGTATCAATGCATATATTTCTGATGCTTGTTCTGTTGTATAAGCTAGAGTGCTAGCTCTGTTATCTGTCAAACTTGAAATGGTGTCAAATGACATGATTGGGTGCTCTCGTACCGGTGGACTGTAAAGACTAGAACAACAAAGTAGGTGGTAGAGGCACTCCCTGAGATATAATTTGTGTTACAAAACAAAGTTTTACTCGTTTTACTGTCTTTTTAGATAGCGTGCTGTGGAGTAGCATCCAACAGTCATGGATTCCAAAAAATACAAAACTCCAATTATAGGACCAGTCCTTATGGATCGCTCCTTTTACATTAACGCGGTACAAGAACATGTATCAGATACTCAAACATACTTGAAACTGGATCAAGATCCTGTAATAGAGCTCAAAGAAACGCTAGAAAGCATTTTAGATCATGCTTTGGAAATGGGATGGATAAGTGAAACCACCAAAAAATTCCTGACAGTGGAGTATCCAAGGAAACCCACCTTGTATATGCTGCCAAAGATCCACAAGAATTTATTTAATCCACCAATGCGACCAATAGTAACGGGTTGTGGAACCATCTTTGAGCCTCTGGGGCACTACATTGATTACTTCTTACAACCTCTGGTTCAAGAATGGCACTCGTATGTCAGAGATACGACAGATTTTCTATTAAAACTACAGAAAATCACTTTTATGGAAGACATCATCTTTTGTACTATAGATGTCAAGTCTTTGTATACATCGATCCCTCACTCAGCTGGCATGGAGGCGGTAGAATGGGCTCTACTGCGCCAATCTTCACTCAGAGCAGACAAAGTTTTCATTCTGGAACTTTTACATTTTTGTTTACACCACAGCTATTTTTACTGGAATAACGATTTTTATTTGCAGCAACAAGGCACATCTATGGGCTTTGCCGGGGCGCCGGCATATGCCAACACTTTCATGGCTAAATATGAATCAGACTACATTTACAACGACATTGGATGGACTGGAAATTTATTGCTATATTGCAGATTTATTGATGACATATTTATACTCTGGATCAATACTCAGGAAATGTTGGAAAGCAAAATTGAATAACTCAATCAAATTGATGAACATATTCAGTTTACCCATGTAATTGACCCGACAAGAATATCTTACCTTGATGTTATCCTTACTAAAGAAGCGGGTTATATAAAAACGGAGGTTTTCAAAAAACAAACAGATGTGAACAGTGCGCTCCATTTTCAAAGTTTTCATCCAAACAGCTTAAAACAAAACTCACCACTGTCTCAATTCCTGCGGATAAAACGGATCTGTTCCACCACAGAAGACACTGAGAAGAATTTATTACTCCAACAGCAGATGTATCTTGCCAGGGGATACCCGGCAGAAGTGATTGAATTAGCCAAACAACGCGCATCTAAATTCAATAGAGACAGTCTCTTACTAATTCGACCACGCAAACAGACAACTAGACAAGTGTTTGTATCAAAATACTCCACAGTATCTGGTAAAGTGAAAAATATCATTACCAAGAGATGGGAAATGTTACAAAATGAGCCGGATTTTAACAACATCTTCAAAGATCCTCCTATGTTTGCGTACAAACGTGCAAAAAATATCAAAGGAATCATCAATACCCCGATTAAGCAAGGAAACATCGCTTACAAAGGAATGAGTAAATGTCATAACTGCATCCATTGTAATAATGTTATCATTGGCAACACACTAAACCATCCACTCACTGGAGAAACTATTCAACTTCACCATACCTCTGATTGCAATTCAAACAAACTCATCTATTACATTAAATGCCCATGTGGCAAATTGTATGTGGGAAAAACCGAAAGAAAAATTAAAGTGTGGATATCTGAGCACAAAAGTACAATCAGAACATCAAATAAACACAGCAGTTTGGCCATGCACTGGAATGAAGAAAAGCACAGTATAGCCCAACTCAAATTCTCTGTGTTAGAAAGAGTTGAGCAACGTCAAGACACAGATCTCACTAGGAGTCTCTTACAGAGGGAGACCTATTGGATTAAGCGTTTGGACACCTTAATGGACAAAGGCATCAATGATAAAATAGACTATGCGTGTTATTTATAATGTATTCATGTTACAGCTCTTTGTATCAGGATAGTACTGCATATTCATATTTATGTGATCACCCACTTTCCTTGGGTTTCACTACCATGACCAGAGACCTCACCAATGCATTTTTTGATTTCCCCAGGTACACATTGTATTTTGCTTTACACCATCTCTCGTAAATTTCTATTTCCATCTTGTTTTTCCACATAGTAATTTCCCATTCAAGGTTCATTCTCTTTCAAGATGGCGGCACCTTTCACACCGTTTTCAGTCACCTCGTCTATTTTGAGCACAGTATTGATACACGCGAGAATTTCTCTTATCCTGATTTGGGTTCATGCTTTCAGTCACCTCGTCTATTTTTGATATATGCGTAAGCTTCTATCTTGATTAGAGCCCATGCTTTCAGTCACCTCGTTCATTTTTAGTACAGTATCAACACACGCGAGAGTTTCTCTCATCTTGTTCTGGGTTCACGCTTTCAGTCACCTCGTCTATTTTCAGTACGCTTTGATATACGCGCAAGCTCCCACCTTGCCGTTATCAGTCTCACCTGTTGGTTTTTGAACCAGCAGTCCGTCAGGTTTTCTCCACCTTTTTGGCTTCTAAATTTGTTCGACGACATTGAACTCTGTTGGTAAGATTGTTCACCTGATCGCCCCCGTAAGTTTTTTCGTTCACATTGTTCAGAGTCGACATCATTTTGGGTTTTCTTTTCAGATTGGACTCTTCGTTCTGAAGAGCGCTTCCTTTCCGTTGAACAATAAGGTAACAGTTTTAGTAAGCCCTTCATTTCTTTCCGTTTCTTTCACTTTTCACACAACTTTATTTCAAACACTTCTTGGTGTTGGTCACTTCTGGTCATTATCCGTTCACTTAGTTCACCCACCTAGTTGTGTTTCAGCATGAAATGTTGTCATTATACCAGGAATTTGATCATGTATTTGCAAACTGACGTTTAGACATCATTGTGACGTTCATTCTGAAAATATATATTGTTGCTTTATTTTCTTTATTAGATACTCAGCCCCCGACGAAGAGCCAGTAGGCTCGAAATGCATTGGGCATTCACAAAAGTTAACTTTTGAAAGATTGGAATTTGGATTTGTATGAAGAAAAGAATGGAGATCCAATTAACATTTTTGCAATGAATAAATTGCTACAATCATTGACACATTGATTTGACATTTTTTTATTCATTCTCCACAAGTTTGGATTGAGTTTGTTTAAGCAAAAAACAGTCTGTTTACTATCTCGAGAATTTTTTCAAGGTTTTTACCTGAACGCAATTGTGCGTGGAGATCAGGGCCCCACTGGTCCTATAATTGGAGCTGGTGAAAAGCCAGTCACAGTTCTTGATGCTGAAGGGTTTCGTGGAGTTAAGTATTCTGCCGGAAGTAAAGTGCTACAATACCTCCTCAAGGGTAGTAAGTGCCATATAAGCGGTGCAATGCATTGAAGTGTTTATTTCTCAGTCTAATAACTTCAAAATTGGATAATTTTCAATATTATTTACAAGAGTCGTTGTTACTCGTTTATGCAGCGAACAACCATTGACAAAATTAATAATCCTGGCTTGTATCAGGTGTAACGTCAGTTTTTGATTTGTATATCTAGCTTTAATAACAGAAAGAAGTATCAAATTAGTGGGGGTGGCACACTGGTAAGCACAGGTTTTCAACGCACGTGTTTAAGCCACGCCCTTAATCACATTATACCATGCTCCTTTCAGAGACCCTCCCCACCCCCCTTTTTTTCCATTCCACTTAAAGCCCTGGAAATAAGAGCTTTAAATTGAAATTCTGAACCCCAGATACTCACTATACCAGAGTAATTATTTCTACTTAGAAAAGCTGGTACTCCCATTTAAGGTATTGCACCAACGCAGGTGCTCTTTCAAATTCAAGAGGTGAAGGTACTCCGTATCTGACAGTACCTGCCCATTGCAAGCACTGTATTAAAGTCACGCCCACTGAAATTATGCAGCAGGGGAGGACCAAATTATGTGGCAGGGTATACTAAATGATGTTGAAAGAAAAGGCAAATTATGGAGCATTAATGTGGCACATTTTGTAATATATTCATTTCTCATTTTCTAATATTTCTAATTTTTAGGTTTCACTTGCACTGTGCTTGTGAAATCTATTGTTATTAATATAAATCTTAAAAGGGGCTTACATCCTGCCCCCTCGCTTTTCATAGGCTCCTGTGCTTTCCACTTTTCCTCTCTTTCTATTGACTGTAGAATATTTTCCTGCACTTACCAATACTTGTTCCTCGTCTGCTTCTTTTACAGTTTCCCTTAGCCAAAATACTGTTAACATTGGCCTTGCTGGAACTAGTTTTAAAAAAATAAAGTTTTGCCTCTTCCTGCTTGCCTGATACTTTTAAATTAGCATATTTATGTAGGCCAATTTATACCCCAAAGAGATTGAGTGATTTGCCCAGAATCGCAGGCTGTTGCACTGCCAAGACTATAACTGGGATCCCCAGCTCTTGAGTCAGCAGCTCTGGCCGCTGCACCACATCCTCTCCACTCCTGTGATACTTGTCGGGGAGCTCTTTGCTTCGTTCCGGAGGGTGATTGATAAAAACAGCTTATTAGTCATCACATAGATGAAACCTAATCATTATGAATGCTGGTTAGGTTTCGCCTGCACAGCGCTTGCCCTATGCTTGTGAAATCTATTGTATTTGATACATTTTAAAAGGAGGGGCTCTTATCAGTTCTGTTGCGAAGTACTGTGTCCATCCACTTTTGTGTGGAACTTTTTTAGTTTACTTTTTGTGGCTGCATGCACTGAAACTGACACACATTTTGTATACTTTCCCTGGTTGTCTATTGGTGCTGCATTAGTTGTTGCTAATGGATAAAAACACTCCCACGCACAAACTATAAATTAATAAAGATATAATGTGGGCATATACTAACTTAAAGGGTCGCATGTGGCTTTTTTCAGACTCCCTAATCTCCCCTTGTGAGCACCATTTCAAGCATTTCAGCAATGCATGCCCATCTGCAGAGCCATCAGTAAGGCTTGTGAATTGCCTGTTAAATACTTCTGCCGTATTATGGTTCAGGCTCTAACACTTTTGCCTAAAAAGGACAAAGAGCACACAAAACCGTGTTTAGGTTCTGATTTTTATTTACTTTTTGAACATGCACGGAGTGCATATGTCTTCAGTCTCTCGCTTGCGTAGCCCCCATACACGCTCCTAAACACTAAAGGAAAGATTGCTAAACCTGGAGGCCGGGGATTAAATAGCATGCCTGTTACATTATTTCAGTGCAATTCTGTGTTCCATTCCGTTTTCATGTTGGTTTTATTTTCATTTGCTTGTTCCTCTACGTCTGTCCCAGTAGTTTCTTTTTTTCTGTGAGGCGTTGTTTGTTTCTGTATTATAAATTGTCTCTCTATACGTCTTGTGGTTCTGTGTGGGCCCCATCTCTGTGAATGCCTGTGCATGGCTCAGCTTGAACGATTTTTAATCTCTTGTTACATTCTGACTATAGTTCCTCCTGTGATTCAGTGCAAACAGCCTAGTGTATTCCCCCCCCCCCCAAACCACAGGAAATCTGTGGGGGCCTCAGAGCAGTCTGTGTGGCAGCCTGAGTGAGTGAGAGGCAGTTGCTTGTGAGTGAAGGGTGCAGGACACCTGCAGGCGCTGCATCGAGCTGATCCGCTGAACCCAGGCACACCTGAGTGCCCCCTCCACTGTTTGCATCTCATTGGAACCAGCTACCAAGACTTAATCACAAATCTGACCCCTGCCCATCGAACACCATCGGAGTACCGAACCCATCCCCTACCATGTTTACCCGAGCCATCGGCAGGCTGAGATGGCCTTCAGGTTAGACTGGGCGAGGGTAATCTCTTGGTGGTAACCCGGTGCCTGACTGCATCAAAGTTGGTGGGAGTTCTGCTGTAGGCTGACTGCAGTACACAGTGAGAGGCATTTCCTGATGGACACAGCAGACGTCTGGCTGCAAGGTAGCCCCGCGTAGCGAGATTGCACTTAGGAGCTCAGCTGATGTCTTGACTGTAAGACACCCTGGGAGAGGCAGTCACTACTGTAGGCATTCAGTTTGTCTGACTGAAGGACATGCTCTGCCTTCGCTCTCCTTCTCATTGTCATTTCTTTCTCTTCCTCCCTGCCACACAACTCTCTCCCATCTGTCTGCTCTTTTGCAGTACACTCACTTTTTTGCATGGTCGGTTTCTTTCTTTTAGTTAGTCTCTTTACTATTTAATTCCCACTTGCCCGCCTGCGCCCTCCCTTCCCTCTCAAGCTCTGATTCTGTTGAACTTTCTAAGCAACTTGGGCCACAACACTCAAAGTACAGTTAATGGAAAAATTGTCATGATTTCAATGGTACAGTGACACCAGACCAAACGCTCTAGTCGCCCCACTAAACACCTAATATTGCTATATTTTACTACTTAACAGACCGTCATATGTGCAGTTACCTTGCAGACAACAGGGCCATGATTTGAATGGTGCAACAGGTTCAGTGGCGCTGTGCCCAAAAGTTGTTAGAACTCCTCTAAACACCTAATATTGCTATATTTTGCTACTATACTGGCAGTCAAAATCGCAGTCACCTTACAGTTAAAAGGGACTTGATATGAATGGTGCAGCAGGTGCAATGGCACCGGGGCCAAAACCTCTAGAGACCTCTGTGAACATTACACTTTAACAGACTTTCTCTAACTTGTACTGTGCAAATACTCAGCAAGCTACGAATTGCAACAGAAAAGCTTATTAATCACATAGGAGAATTCTAATGCATTTACCAATGCTTGTTACACTTGTTAACACTGGGCATAAGTTGCATCTTATTAATACGGGTTTAACACCCAAGTATAGCAATAAAGGTAATGATTCAACCTTTGCAAAGGGCCTTCTACTGCACAGCAACGCGTGTTGCTGCATTTTAGTATTTTTGAAGCATTTGAGTTAGAAAGAAGTTTTGTCTCTTAAAATCTGAATATTATGCAGTAGATGTTGGATTATGTGGCAAATATGGCAAAATGTTAACCAAGCGTCAAACGCAGTGGCGCTATTAACACAATTCCACTGCCCGCAATTAAAATACTAAAGAGTCCCTTTTGGTTAGTGATAATAAAGATGTGTGTGTGTGTGTGTATAAATATATAGATAGATACAGATGTATTGTATTCACTGAAAAAAAACATAGGTTTTACAGACGTTATAGTTAGGAATTAGCATTTAAAAAAACATTTGAAATGCACTAAAAAACCATAGGTTGCTGATGACGTCACTCATGATGTCATCCAGTGAATGTGTTTCTATAAAGTTTAAATATTTTTCATATATATCTATGCCAAGGTTTATTGAAGAATGAGTGGATTTACAAGTGCCTGAAGGGGTTATCTAGTAGGTGCGTGACTGACTGTATAAGTGAGTGATTGAATGTGTCTTAATGAATGCATAGGTCAGTGACTAAACGGTGTGAAAGTCTGTATTAGTCTCTCAGTTGGTTTGTAAGCAACTGCATGAGTTGGTGAGTAGCTACATGAGTGTCTATGGGTTATTGATTTGTTGCCTGAGTGTCTGTGTGGGTGGGTGGGTGGGGGGTATGTGACTGTGCATAGATGTCTGAGTGGGTGATTCACTGGTTGTATGGATTCAAAAGTGTCTGGGAAGGGCTGTATGGGTGAGTTAGTGTGTGTATGGGTGTGTTGGTGAGTGAATGAATGTCTCAGTGGTATGTGTGTGTGACTAACTACATATGTTTTAAGGCAGTATCTGTGAGTGTTGGAGTATACAAATGACTATACGTGAGAGCAAGTTATTTGAAGAGGGGGTGTATAAATGAGTGTCTGCTTGTATCAGTGATTGTATAAGACAGTAAGTATGTGTTAGTATCTGCATAAGTGATGTGGTGTGTGTATAAATAACAGAGTTGGTGTCTATAACTGTATACATGAGTAAATGGGTATGTGATTGATTCTTTCCCTGACTGACTAGGTGTGTGAGCAATTATGGATGAGTGGTGGAGTGTGACTGTATGTACAGGTGTAGGAGTGCATATTATAGTACTGTATAGATGAGTAACTCCATGTAGAAGTGACTGGATGTGTGTAGACCTAGGAAATAGTCGGTGGTATGTAGTATCTGGCATTGTTGTGTATGGTTTCAAAAATAGTAGTCTGTATTTTAGAGTGGGTGTATCAAAATTTATATTAGGGCATCAGTATGTGCATCAGATTATCACGTGGATGATGTCATCAGTGATGTCACTGACATGTCATGAGTGATGTAATATGTGACGTCATCAGCAGTGCATTGCGGGCGAGCAAGTTATAGTTAGCTCAACCAACTATAACAGGGACATTTTTAGGGTTTTATAGGAGTCAAATGTCCAACTAACTATAACGTCCCTGAAACCTATGGTTTTATTCAGTGAATTTCAAAGGTTTTTTAAATGTTAATTTCATATTTTAATATTTATAAAACCAATTTTTTCCCCATTTTTTTGTAATAGTTTGGAACTCTATTATTTTTTTTTACTTTAAAAATTATGTAATGTTTTATATCTCCCCCCCCCCCCAATCTGTTTAAAAAAAAAAAAAAAAAATGTGTGGAAAACTGGAGTCCTGTACCGGAAGTGTACCAAGCTCCATCAGCATGCGAATCCTATCCGCCATATTGCTAAACTCGTAAAAGATGTGCATTTCGTATCCGACGTGTTCGTGGCACTGCGTAACATCTAATATGTAGGAGGTCACGCCAGCGGCTACTTTGTTATGCGATGGGTACGCAGTACCAAGCCGTGCATGACGTCATGTACGTATGGGGTCGCCATTCCCTCATTTTTTTTGTCTTAAAACTATATCTAAATAAGTTTAAAGTGTATATGAGAGCAAGCAATTTTCTAAAATATTTTAAACATTTATATATATATCTCTAACTGTAATAAACTTATATTATGGTAAATATATTCTCAAAATCGCATTGGGCGCAGCCTCCTTGCACGCTCGGTGCGCGATTGCCATGTGACCTTAAAAAAAAAAGCATTTGATTGGTTCATAACATTTTCCATTGTAACAGTTGGAGGACCCCACCCATTTTAGTTATTCTCTCTACAGTGTTTGATGAGACACCTCTTCTGCTTAGAGCTTTTTTGAAAAGTTTTTTGCTGTGTACACATCTTATACTACACACAACATGCAACGATCATCTTGATCAATACTCATGGTCTGTACAATAGCCTTTCAAGTGTGATGGCCATGCATCTTAAACGTTACATCAATAAACAAATGTGTGTTACTCGATGCCCCTGGTGTGTGTGCACATTATTGTGCTGCTTTTCGACCTGGGTATTGGTGGCTTGAAGGGGTATCATCAGCCATGGGCAGAGTGCACATCCCAGATAACATGTGACAAACAGTGAAGAGTAATGTGTAGATTTGTGTTGCAGTATGCTCTGTTGTCAGGCTTTACCAGTATAGTAGTGTCATATGTGAGACTTTCAGATTCACGTTTGACATGCATTGCTTGACTGTAATGAGCGTTATCACTGTGTATGACGTAGCTCACTGCTGATCCTCCCTCCATCCGAGCACATTCACATGTGTGCGCTTCGCGATAGCAACACTTTCAATAATACCGCACACCATTGACATGCATGTCTGCGTATATCCACAAGCATGACAATGACATGTGATGTTGGCCATTCAATGTTTTTGGACAGCATCTCATTAGCAATAGTTGCCGCCCTCCCGGTACATGCTAAATTAATGCAAATTGCCGATTGTGCAACGTCAAAACTGCAACAGGGGCACACACATAAGTACACTTCGTGGCCAGGCAGGAACTGAACGCCCAGGTCCCAGGAATAATTATTCACACCCCTACGCTGGCCTGGCGTACGCAAGCCCAGCCCACTTTGCGTACGTATAAATAGGATAACGACGCCACATGTCCCAGTTCTTCCACACTACCTCAGGTGATACGGCCGCATTCACCTCGCATATCACAATGCGCAATAAAAAAAAAAGGGATCCATGAGGTGTACACCATCCTCTCAATCAAAACTTGATTTGAATTGTGAACCCTGCTGGCCGTCGTGTTTGGACACACAACAATGACGGCAGGTGAGCAGTGGGGCCTGGGTGCGCAGGGGCTGCAATTGATCCCTGTGCTGCCAGTGAGGTGCATCAGCCTGGGTGCACAGGTGCAAACAAGCGATGTTGCCGTGCGTAATGATGTGATCTCTGACCTCATCCAGTCACATCTCTCTCATTTTAAGGACCTGCTGGACCGTACTGTAGGCCTGAGCTAGTGGGCAGCGCTGCCCTACAAACATGTGGCATTGGCTTTTGGGGCACTGTAGTGAGCTGATTACCAAGTGTACAGGCACACAGGTTTGCACCACTGCATTACACACGCACATTATGCTTCTAGCATATGCTCTGTTCCTTTGTATGTGAACGTTGGCATAACATTATTTAACCTTGTGTATTCTCGTACTCTCAAACTCCTCTTTGAACCACGATTACCACTAACAGTTGGTAGATCGTACTTCAAGAAGGCAGGATGCACTCAACTGGTGTTCTCGATTTAAGCTTGAAATAAACTTTTATTTACCTCAAGGCGTTTCCAGCATTAAATTATTTCTCCCTTTTCAGACACTGAGTTGGTTGCACCAAAATGGGTGGAGCAGGTGCTCAGCCCATGATGCCCTGGGCATTCTGACTCCTTCCATCATGGTATCAAGACACAGTTCTCGACTGGAGACCTGCTGTGCCACCCTGAGAGAGGCACCCCGGAGTCGGAGCCCGCACCGGCACGTCGTTGGACAAACAGGTGGTGGCAGGTGAGCAGTGGAGCCTCGGTTCGCAGGAGTTGCAATTGACCACCGTGCGGGGGAAGGGGCTGGGGTGCAGCAGCCTGGGTGCACAGGTGCAGGCAAGCGATGTTACCATAGATAATGTAATCTCTGGCCTCATTCATATCTGTTTCATTTTAAGGACTTGCTGGACTGCACTCTTTCTTGCCGCTGGGTGCAGTAGGCTGACGCTCTGTCTCCTCCTCCCTCTGTTCTTTTGACTCTCCCTCCCCTTCTCCCTTCCACCCACTCGCTCTCTGTTCCATTCTCACTTTCTTCCTTTCATTCTGACTACCTTTCTTTTTCTCTTGGACATGGCACACATACTTATGTTTCTTTTTTGTCTTGCAGGTTTTGCACGCTGCTTCCGGAGGAGTCCCACCCACTTATTTAATGTTATACTGTTGTTTCTTCGAATAAAGTTGCGTTTCCATTTATTTGTGTTGTGTTAATAAAGGTTTTTTTTTTTACCAATAAGTGAGTGTATGGGTCTTCTTTTTCTGACAATACTAGTCTGTAGTTTATTGTGAAAATCGGCGGTTGATAGGAGGTTATGAAGGACATTTGTAATTTTGCGGTGCACCTACCAAATATAAACCAACAGACTATTACATAAATGAAACCTGGGTAATTCTACAACTGCAAGGGTTCTATGAGTGTATCACTTTATAAAACCATGAGTACTGCCTTTGTGATTACAGAACCAATAAGGCACTGCCTAGGGCCACCGAGGCTTCAGGGACTGGCGAGGGCCCCCCGCCTGCATATTTAAGTAAAGCCCCGGAGGGTGGCAATCCCCGGACTTGAGTTGGCCTCGAAGCCCCCTGAACAATTGGTAAACAATACCTGGGGAGGTGGCGATTCCCCTAGGCTGCGAAACGTCTCTGTGCCCTGCCGTGCCTAATTTACATGTGAGATTAAGGTTCCCAGTGCTGCAGAGACCCCGCAATATAATATGATTGGCTCGAACATTACCCACCAAGGGGCTCATTTAAATGAACGGGTGAGACCCTGCTTCATTTTTTTTTTCTCTCTCCATTTTTACCATCCGGATCCGCTTTATTGAGCTATACGATGGTTTCCTCTCGCTTCAACGAGTCAAACAAGGAATTGCTACCACAGGGTGGAAGCCATGCTCCCGCCCTGTAATAGCAAACATACATGTCCTGCAGATGCACACCCCGGGACATTGTATGAGCTGCACCTGGGAGGTGGCGCTCCATAGGGCCATGATGCATTGGTTACTGCATAACTACAGAATTAGTATAAACGCATACTAACACTACTTGCACACATGTAGCACAGAGACCAGAGTGTAGTGAAGAGGCAGAGGGAGCCCAAAATGAAAAAATATAAATCCTACCAGAGGTCGGATGACTTAGTTCGATGAGCCGGCAACCCTGGGATGAGTAGAAACAGCTTCACGAAGAAAACTGGTCTTCAGCAGAATGCAAGGAAGCTCGAAATATTGGTGAGTGCTGCCATCTTTTTACCTTCTCCTGCTCGTCGCCAAATTTATGTAGTGAAGAAGCAGACAGCAGTGGATCCGATAAGTAGATTTATTGGAGGAAAAGAAGACAGCTTAAACAGCCACCAACAGGAGCAGATTGCAAGACAACCGTCTTCTCCAGCACCTTGTACAAACTCTCCAAGATTCCACTCATGACAGCCCTACATTCTAACATTACATGCTTACATTCTAGTAGCATTACATACTAACATTCTACTATGACTAATATTGGAATACTACACAGAGCACATGGCTTCACAGCAATGAGCTAATGGTTTCATTCACGAGTCTTGACACCGGTAGGGGTGAGTAGTTCGCCTCCCACTCCCGGTATTGTATAAACGCAAACTAACACGACTTCCACAGGTATGCTATAGCGCCCAGAGCACATCACTTTACAGCAATGAGCTCACGGTTTTGGCTCACGACTTAATCCCCCCCGAGTCTTCAGACCAGTAGGGGTGAGTAGTTTGCTTCCCCCTCACTGTATAGTATAAACGCATACTAACAGTTATACTACAGTGGCCAGAATGCTACAGCACCCAGAGCCCATTACTTTACAGCAATCAGCTCGGTTTGATCCCCGAGTCTTCACACCGGTAGGCGTGAGTACTTCGCTTCCCACTTACGGTATAGTGTAAACGCATGGTAGGGGTCAGTAGTTAGCTTCCCACTCCCTTTATGGTAGAAACGCCTACTAACACTACTTGCACAGGTATGCTACAAAGACCAGAGCCCATCACTTTACAGCAATGAGCTCATGGTTTAGGCTCGCGGTTTCATACCAGAGTGTAGCAGCGTCTCATCTCAGCACCATGTCACTCTGAGCAACAACTCACTATCGGACCGGTAGGAGTGAGTACTTCGCTCTCCCCCACAGAGGTTACAGTGCTCCTATCTTTCTGTTTCCTACTCTTTTCGCCCTTTTTTCCCCTTACTCGTATCAATGGAATCACAAAATGGCTGCCAACACTTCCTAGTTGCAACAGCTCACAGCCAATAAGCAGCAAGCTCGTGCTCGTAACGCCTCAGCCAATCAGAGGGCAGAATTCCCAAATATCAATATCTGTAAATTTCCATATTTCTCAAACTACTGAATGGATTGACACCAAATAAACAAAAGCGTACTTTCTAGACCCAGCCAAATTTGGGGTAATTCCGTTCACCCGTTCGACCTGTAGCCTTGTCTAAAGTTTCCTATGGAAATTGCATGGAGAAAACATGTTTTGGGACCCCATTTTTTATCGACCCCCCTCCTTGATGAATTCCCCCCCCAAACATTCGACATAGGAGCTGATATACACAAAGAATAAGTTTGGAAAAATTCATGAAGATTCATCAAATGACGCCAAAGTTATAAGCAAAACAAAAAATGCTCTTCCTATGGAAACTTGGTCCTAACTATAACTACCTATTGGCGATCGCCAGTGCTGGAGAAGACAGTTGCCTTACTGTCTGCTCCTGTTGATGGCTGTTTCAGCGGTCTTCTTCTTTTCCTGCAATAAATCTACTTATCGGATCCATTGCTGTCTGCCTCTTCACTACATAAATTTGGCGACAAGCGGGAGAAGGTAAAAAGAAGGCAGCACTCACCAATATTTCGAGCTCCCTTGCGTTCTGCTGAAGACCTGTTTTCTTCGTGAAGCTGTTTCTACTCATCCCAGGGTCGTCGGCTCATCGAACTATGTTATCTGACCTCTGGTAGGATTTATATTTTTTGATTTTGGGCTTTCTCTGCCTCTTCACTACACTCTGGTCTCTGTGCTACATGTGTGCAAGTAGTCTTAGTATGCGTTTATACTAATTCTGTAGTTATGCAGTAACCAATGCATCCTGGCCCTATGGAGCGCCACCTCCCAGGTGCAGCTCATACAATGTCCCAGGGTGTGCATCTGCGGGACATGTATGTTTACTATTATAGGGCGGGAGCATGGCTTCCACCCTGTGATAGCAAATCCTTGTTTGACTCGTTGAAGCGAGAGGAAACCCTCGTATCGCTTCAATAAAGCGTATCCAGATGGTAAAAATGGAGAGAGAAAAAAATGAAGCAGTGTCTCACCCGTTCATTTAAATGAGCCCCCTGGTGGGTAATGTTCCGGAGCCAATCATATTATTATATTGCGGGGTCTCTGCAGCACTGGGAACCTTAATCTCACAAGTAAATTAGGACGGCAGGGCACAGACATTTCGCAGCCAAGGGGAATCGTCACCTCCCTGGGTATTGTTTACTAATTGTTCAGGGGGCTTCGAGGCCAACTCAAGTCCGGGGATCGCCACCCTCCGGGGCTTTACTTAAATATGCAGGGGGGGCCTCTCCAGTCCCTGAAGCATCTGTGGCCCTAGGCAGTGCCTTATTGGTTCTGTAATCACTCAGGCAGTACTCATGGTGTTATAAAGTGATACTCATAGAACCCTTGCAGTTGTAGAATTACCCAGGCTTCATGTATGTAATAGTCTGTTGGTTTATATTTGGTAGGTGCACCGCAAAATTGCAAATGTTTTCCCTCCTAACCTCCTATCAACCTTTGATTTTCACAATAAACTACAGACAAGTGTTGTCAGAAAAAGAAGACCCATACACTCACTTATTGGTAAAAAAAAACAACCTTTATTAACACAACACAAATAAATGGAAACGCAACTTTATTAGAAGAAACAACAGTATAACATTAAATAAGTGGGTGGGACTCCTCCGGAAGCAGCGTGCAAAACCTGCAAGACAAAAAAAACATAAGTATGTGTGCCATGTCCAAGAGAAAAAGAAAGGTAGTCAGAATGAAAGGAAGAAAGTGAGAATGGAACAGAGAGCGAGTGGGTGGAAGGGAGAAGGGGAGGGAGAGTCAAAAGAACAGAGGGAGGAGGAGACAGAGCATCAGCCTACTGCACCCAGCCCTCACTATTCACCTCCCGTCACCCGTGTGTCTGGGATTCTGGGGTCCGTGAGAGAGTGCGGCCCAGCAAGTACTTAAAATGAAACACAGATATGAATGAGGCCAGAGATTACATTATCATCTACGGCAACATCGCTTGCCTGCACCTGTGCACCCAGGCTACTGAACCCTAGCCTCTTCCCCCGCACTGTACTCAATTGCAGCTCATGCACACCAAGGCTTCACTGCTCAGCAGCCACCACCGGTGTGTCCAACGACGTGCCGGTGTGAGCTCTGACCCCGGGGTACCTCTCTCAGGGTGGCACAGCTGGTCTCTGGTCAGGGACGGTGTCTTGATACCACGATGGAAGGCGTAAGAATGCCCAGGGCATCATCACGGGCTGAGCACCTGCTCCGCCCATTTTGGTGCAACCAACTTAGTGTCTGAAAAGGGAGAAATAATATAATGCTGGAAACGTCTTGAGGTAAATGAAGGTTTATTTCAAGCTTAATAGAGAACACCAGTTGAGTCCGACCTTCCTTCTTGAAGTACGATCTACCAACTGTTAGTGGTAATCGTGGTTCAAAGAGTTGGAGTGTACAAGAATACACAAGGTTAAATAATGTTATGCCAACGTTCACATACAAAGGAACAGAGCGTATGCTAGAAGGATAATGTGCGCGTGTAATGCAGTGGTGCAAGCCTGTGTGCATGTACACTTAGTAATCAGCTCACTACAGTGCGCCAAAAGCCAACGCCACGTGTCTCTAGGCCAGCGCTGCCCACTGGCTCAGGCCTACAGTACGGTCCAGCAGGTCCTTAAAATGAGAGAGATGTGACCGAATGATGTCAGATCACATCATTACGCACGGCAACATCGTTTGTTCGCACCTACGTACCCAGGCTGATGCACCCCACCCCTCCCACAGCACCACGCTCCATTGCAGCCCCTGTGCACCCAGGCCCCACTGATCACCTGCTGTCATTGCTGTGTGTCCAAACACGACGGCCAGCAGGGTTCACAATTCAAATCGAGTTTTGATTGTGAGGATGGTGTACACCTCGTGGATCTTTTTTTTTTTTTTCTATTGCGCATTGTGATATGCGAGGTGGATGCGACCATATCACCTGAGGCAGTGTGGAAGAACTGGGACATGTGGCGTCGTTATCCTATTTATAAGTACACAAAGTGGGCTGGGCTTGCGTATGCCAGGCCAGCGTAGGGGGTGTGAATAATTATTTCGGGGACCTGGGCGCCGTTCAGTTCCTGCCTGGCCAGGAAGTGTCCTTATGTGTGTGTCCCTGTTGCAATTTTGACATCGCACAATCCGCAATTTACATTAATGTAGCATGTACGGGGAGGGCGGCAACTATCGCTAATGAGATGCTGTCCAAAAACATTGAATGGCCAACATCACATGTCGTTGTCAAGCTTGTGGATATGCGCAGACACGCATGTCAATGGTGTGCGGTATTGAAAGAGTTGCTATCGCGAAGCGCACACATGTGAATGTGCTCGGATGGAGGGAGGATCAGCAGTGAGGCTACGTTAGACACAGTGATAACGCTCATTACAGTCAAGCAATGCATGTCAAACATGAATCTGAAAGTCTCGCATATGCCACTACTATACTGGTAAAGCCTGACAACAGAGCATACTGCAACACAAATCTACACATTACTCTTTACTGTTTGTCACATGTGATCTAGGATGTGCATTCTGCCTGTGGCTGCTGATACTGCTTCGAGCCACCAATACCTAGGCCGAAAGGCAGCACAATAATGCACACGCATACACACCCACACCCACCAGGGGCATCATGTAACCCACATTTGTTTTTTGATGTAACATTTCAGATGCATGGCCATCACACGTGGAAGGCTACTGTACAGACAATGAATATTGATCAAGATGATCGTTGCATGTTGTGTGTAGTATAAGATGTGTACACAGCAAAAAACTTTTCAAAAAAAGTCATAGTAAGTGACTGTTTCCTTTCTGGCTGCCTTATATTCTAACTGGAAGGAATGGTTCAACTCTACTGTGCTCTGTGAAGGCAGTTCTATAATTGTTGTTAAGCAGATGATTTATATAGAGGTTGGTGAAACAGGATCGTCATTCTATAGGTGCTTGCTCTCCCTCTTTGTATTGAGGTTCCCCTTTCATTTATCTTTCATTTTACATTTCACTATCTATCTCATTCCGCTGTCTGTTCTTGCTTAGAAGGGTAATGCAGTGGCAACAAGCAAATCTCGCAGCTGAGACCTAGGTGGAAGCGTTCAGTGAGTGTTTGATAGACTTTGCACATTATCGACAGTCAGCGAGGCAAAAGCATTTGAGTGAGGCGCACGTGAGGGGTGGGTGGAACAGGAAAAGTGAGGAACGACGGGGTAGGATAGACAGTGTGGTCCAAGAGAGGCGGAAAGCGTGGGAAGCAGTGGCGTAACAAAACTCAAGGAGGTATCCCTGCAAAGTTCATGGAGTGGGCCCCTGGCCTTAAAGCTTCTGACTGGGTCCCTCCATAGATTAAGAATATTTACTTCATCTGGACTCATGTTTTATTTATATATATGTATATGTATATATATATATATTTTCTCACAATGTGGCTTAATCCGGATCGCTCAACAGCGGGTGTTGGGCCAAGCCAAAGGCCAAAAGTCAATATTCAAAACAAAGGACGCCCGCACTCTGGAACCTTGTAAATATTTATTCGATTAGCAGAGCCCTAGTCTGTCACACCAACGCGTTTCAGCCTTTTCGGCCTTGCTCACGGTAGGTGGCATTACTTCCTGCAACTGTTATATAATTTCCTGTGTAAACAAAATAAGAAAGAAACCCATGGAATTCTGGGATTTGTAGTTCTAGTTACTGCTGAACAGAACACCTTGTGACAGTAAAAAACAAGTTACTCGTTTTAAATTCGTTTTCAACAATGACGTTCTAATGTCAACAACATTGGCAATTTTACTGGTATTAGTGACCAGACTCGAAAATAAGTGATTTGCTGGTATTAGTGACTAGACTTGAAATTAATCAAATGGCTGTTATCTATGTTATTTTTACTTTAATTATCTGGAATTTTCTAGATCTTTTAAAGTTGTGATGGTGGCTATGGCCGGTTTCTAAGCCTGGGGATTCTTATCCAGTTTTTATTCTATTTATTATATATTTTATTGAAAAATAATGCATTTCAATATTGGTGGCTGCTATATATATTTTTTTTTTTATACTCAGAGTATCTACAATGGTCTGTGACTTGTTTTAGGATCAAGTAAAGATTTACATCCCTGATTTTACTTGATTTTATTTGAGGTTTCCTCGAATGTTTTTAAGTTCCATGGGACTTTAACCGGCTAGCTTGTTTTTTCAAAACTAACTCTATTTAGTTTGAGACACTATGTTCTAATTGAGAAAATGATCGTTAGTTTGTAAATATCCATAAATCTTTCTATTTTTTCCTTTTTCTTGCCATTAGATACATCTGGGTATTGAACCTGAAGATTGGGACTTGACAACAAAGCATGATTGACTGAATATATTTATGATGAGGAGATTACTTAAGGGACATTGATTATCTGCTGCTATATCTATATGTTTACATCTTTTTGATTGAAATTCTAATATTATGCACTTTTGCACTAGATCACTTTTTTGCACAGTTTTGCACACTACAAATTACCATGTAAAGAGGAATTAGACTTATGTTAAAGGTATTATTTTATTAGGCCAGGGATCGTGGTTACGTACATTGTATCTGGTAATTTATACCATTTGAGACTCTTCACTATGAAGTATGTATGTAATCTTGGCTCTAATATTTGAAATTGATTTTTTTTGGACTGGTTATTGGAGATTCTACTCAGAACAATTTACAAGCACTATGTTTTTATTATTGTTCGATACATTATATGTTTTACATTCATGTTCAACATGTGTTACCCTTTTGGGGAATATCTGCTTAACCGGTTATATATGCTAATTTTCTGACTTCTGCAATTGGGTAAAATGTATCATGTGCTTAATTTGAATTTCACTATTTATACACACTGATAGGTCCAGCGCGTCATGTGATCAAGACTGCCTGTGTGCAGTCGAAACGCGTCATGCTGGGCACTTGCTCGTATTGAGATTTTTGCACTTGCATTTGCACTTTTTTGAATCTGCAACAATAAAATGAAGAATTAAACATCCACGTTGTGGTCCGTACCTGGTTGGTGTGATCGAGACTACGATTACTTCAGGATGGTGGTTTGAGTGTGTATATATATATATATATATATATTCAAAACAAAGGATGCCCATACTCTGGAACCTTGTAAATATTTATTCGATTAACAGAGCCCTAGTCTGTCACACCAACGCGTTTCAGCCTTTTCGGCCTTGCTCACGGTAGGTGGCATTACTTCCTGCAACTGTTATACATCATTTCCTGTGTAAACCAAATACGAAAGAAACCCATGGAATTCTGGGATTTGTAGTTTTAGTTACTGCTGAACAGAACACCTTGTGACAGTAAAAAACAAGTTACTCGTTTTCAATTCGTTTTCAACAATGACGTTCTAATGTCAACAACATTGGCAATTTTACTGGTATTAGTGACCAGACTCGAAAATAAGTGATTTGCTGGTATTAGTGATTAGACTTGAAATTAATAACCATTCAATTTTATAGTACAAAGGTGCAACGAATTTGTGCTAAAGAAAAAAAGGGGATCTAGACTTGTGAGATGAAAGCGTACCTGCCAAAATCATGATCAAAGTATACAGTCCCAAAAACAATAAGTAGTTAGTATCTATGGGGTTGAGTCTCTTAATGTGACCATATCATACAATGGATACAGTATGTTAATTCAATTGATTTCGAAATTACTGATATGCCCAGATATGTTCTTGTGCTTGATAGATGTGTGTCAAAGATGAACATAAAGTTCTTCGTCCAAATTCATCCCTCTCGGGTTCTTTGTTCGTAATCTGATGATGTACTTGGATTCAAGTTGTCGCAATTTTCTTTGTCGATCACCCATCCTTTCATTGCTTTCTATTGTATCGATGGCAAAGTATGACATATTTCTCCTATTTCCTTCCTGGCATGTTAATATATGTTTGGCGGTTGCATAGGTCAGGTCTTTGTTTTTCACTGCTCTAATGTGTTCTAAAATACGCTTTTTTAGCATGCAGATGGTGCTGCCTATGTACATCATGCCACAGTTGCATTGGATCACATATATTACAAACTTGGTTGTGCATGTAATTTTTTGGTCAATCTGGATGATTTTTCCTTCTGGATCTTTGATTGTTTTCGTGTTGGTCCCAATTTTACAAGCTTTGCAGTTGTTGCATTTCCTGAAGCCGTTTTGTTGTATTGCAAGCCAGTTTTTTTCTTAATTTTTCTTAGTTTGAAAATGACTCTGGTTAGTGATATCTCTGATGGAAGGTGCCTTTCTGTATGAGATTGATGGTTGTGTTCCGAGGATTTCCGCTAAGTCAAGATCTTGTTGTAAGACTGGCCAGTATTTTTGGATGATTTGTCTGATTTTAAAGGACTCTTTGCTATATGTCATAATTAATCGTGGTGTAGTTTGGTTGGTGATGATGTCCTTGTCTGAATTTGGATGTTTCTTGACGAGAATGTCTGTTCGATTCATGGTTTTAACTTTGTCCATGCTCTTGTTGAGATCTCTCTCTATATCCTCGTTTTTGTAGTCTAATGGCACAGTTAAGAATTTCTTTGTTTGCATCCTCGTTTTTTGAACAATTTCTTTTCATTCGAATAAATTCACCATAAGGGATGCTTCTCAGTAAAGCTTTTGGATGGAAGCTTTCTGCATGCAGAATGCTGTTTGTGGCAGTTTTTTTCCTGAAAAGTGTAGTTTCAACTTGACCATTCTCGATGTATACTGATATGTCAAGGAAATCAATTTTATGACGGCTTGTGTTGCAAGTGAAGGAAAGTCCAATGTCATTATCATTGAGTGTGTTAAAGTATTGCATGAATTCATCTTTATTCCCATTCCGAATTAGGAACAGATCATCGATGTAACGTGACCATAAAATGATTTTATCCAGGGACCCGTTGTTCTGTGGGCCCCAGGCTATTTCCTTCTCCCACCAACCCATTGTACGGTTGGCGTAGTTGGGTGAGAAGGAAATTCCCATAGCACAGCCACACAATTGATGATATAGTTCATGATTGAAAAGAAAGATATTGTTCTTTAAACATATTTCGATCATAGTGAGCAACATTGCTGAATGTTCTACTTCATGTATGCTTCTTTGTCTCAGAAACTATGCACAGGCATTTAATCCAATGGTATTTTCAATTGAAGTGTACAATGACACTACGTCTATAGTTACCATGAGGTATGCTGGATTCCATGATGTATTGGAAAGGATCCGTAGGAAGTCGCTTGTATCTTGGATGTAGGAGGATAGGGTTTTTACCAAGGGTGCAAGGTAGCAGTCTATGTATGATGAAATGTTTTCATACAGTGAGTCGCAGGATGATACGATTGGTCTTCCTGGTGGATTTATCAGTGTTTTGGGAATCTTTGGCAAGAAATATATGGTGGGAATTGTTGGATTTTCCTTCATTAGGAATTTTTTCTCCTCATTGTTGATTAAATTGTGTTCATGCCATTCATTCAGGTGTTTTTTTATGTCCTAAATCATTCTGTACATTGGATTGTTGGTCAGCTTGGTATATTTTTGGATATCAGTTTTAATTGTCGGTATGCTTCTTCCTTGTAATCGCTTGTGTTTAAAATTATGATGTTGCCGCCCTTGTCTGCGGGCTTGATAATTATCTTTGGATTTTTAGCCAGATTTCGAATTGCTTGATTTTCTTTCTTGGAGGTATATTCCCTGATTTTGTTATTTCTTACTTTTTCAAGTTTGTCAATTTCGTTCATAATTATTTCTGAGAAGAAGTCAATTTTGTTGCCTGGCGATAGCTGTGGACAGTATTTGGATTTTTGTTTTAGGCCACTTGGCTCATATTTCATTTTGATTCCCAGATGTTGTAGGGTTTCAATTTCTGTGGTTTGTCCATTTTCAAATTCATTTGCTAGATCGTATACGTTTTTTAAGTGTGGAATTTCCTCTATCGTCAATAATAGGTCACTTCGAGTCTGCTTAGTGGTGTCTTGTGCCTCTGTTTCGGTTACTTTGTTTCCTTAACGCATGGATTTTAGTTAGTTTTAGTTTGCGCACAAACTTATACATGTCAATTTTAGTGGTAGTATAATCGAAATGTTTTTGTGGGCAGAAAGAGAGGCCTTTGTTTAGGATTTGATATTCAGTATCTGTTGGCACGTAATCTGATAGGTTAATTATTAGATTGTCTAGTTCCTCTTCGTGCGATTCCTGAGTGAGTATGCTCTTTTTTCGTTTGGATCTGCGAGTTTTCCGGAGGCTTCTGAAAACTTTTTATTGCCTCTTCCAAACCCTCTGCCTCGTCCTCTGCCTCGCCCCTGGGTCCGGGATAGATCCTGGTCCAGGTTGACGAGGCGAATTTCCTCTAAAAAAGTAGTGTTAGTTGGTATATTTGCTCTGGGAGTTTTCATTTTCACTTCCGCTTACATCTGATTCAGTTTCAATTTCTCCCAAAGATTGTATGGGTTTTTTAGCTTGATTCATTTTTAGTATATCGAATCTTTTGGCAAATGTGAGTATTCTGTCTTGTTTATAGTCTGCTTCGTCGTGGGCAAACTTCCTCTTTTTCCGTTGCTCAATTTCGTCTTCATATTTCTCTAAACGATCTTCCATTTCTTTCCGTAAATTGTCGGTGTCTTCCTTGTTATTATTGTTGACTATAAACAAGGCAGAATACTCACATTTGCCAAAAGATTCGATATACTAAAAATGAATCAAGCTAAAAAACCCATACAATCTTTGGGAGAAATTGAAACTGAATCAGATGTAAGCGGAAGTGAAAATGAAACCACTCCCAGCGCAAATATACCAACTAACACTACTTTTTTAGAGGAAATGCGCCTCGTCAACCTGGACCAGAATCTATCCCGGACCCAGGGGCGAGGCAGAGGCAGAGGACGAGGCAGAGGGTTTGGAAGAGGCAATATAAAGTTTTCAGAAGCCTCAGGAAAACTCGCAGATCCAAACGAAAAAAGAGCATACTCACTCAGGAATCGCACGAAGAGGAACTAGACAATCTAATAATTAACCTATCAGATTACGTGCCAACAGATACTGAATATCGAATCCTAAACAAAGGCCTCTTTCTGCCCACAAAAACATTTCGATTATACTACCACTAAAATTGACATGTATACATTTGTGCGCAAACTAAAACTAACTAAAATCCATGCTTTAAGGAAACAAAGTAACCGAAACATAGAGGCACAAGACACCACGAAGCAGACTCGAAGTGACCTATTATTGACGATAGAGGAAATTCCACAATTAAAAAACTTATACGATCTAGCAAATGAATTTGAAAATGGACAAACCACAGAAATTGAAACACTACAATATCTGGGAATCGATACGAAACAACATGAGCCAAGTGGCCTAAAACAAAATTCCAAATACTGTCCACAGCTATCGCCAGGCAACAAAATTGACTTCTTCTCAGAAATAATTATGAACGAAATTGACAAACTTGAAAAAGTAAGAAATAACAATCAGGGAAAATACCTCCAAGAAAGAAAATCAAGCAATTCGAAATCTGGCTAAAAATCCAAAGATAATTATCAAGCCCGCAGACAAGGGCGGCAACATCATAATTTTAAACACAAGCGATTACAAGGAAGAAGCATACCGACAATTAAACGATATCAAAAATATACCAAGCTAACCAACAATCCAATGTACAGAATGATTGAGGACATAAAAAACCACCTGAATGAATGGCATGAACACAATTTAATCAACAATGAGGAGAAAAAATTCCTACTGAAGGAAAATCCAACAATTCCCACCATATATTTCTTGCCAAAGATTCCCAAAACACTGATAAATCCACCAGGAAGACCAATCGTATCATCCTGCGACTCACTGTATGAAAACATCTCATCATACATAGACTGCTACCTTGCACCCTTGGTAAAAACCCTATCCTCCTACATCCAAGATACAAGCGACTTCCTATGGATCCTTTCCAATACATCATGGAATCCAGCATACCTCATGGTAACTATAGACGTAGTGTCATTGTACACTTCAATTGAACATACCATTGGATTAAATGCCTGTGCATATTTTCTGAGACAAAGAAGCATACATGAACTAGAACATTCAGCAATGTTGCTCACTATGATCGAAATATGTTTAAAGAACAATCTTTCTTTTCAATCATGAACTATATCATCAATTGTGTGGCTGTGCTATGGGAATTTCCTTCTCACCCAACTACGCCAACCTTACAATGGGTTGGTGGGAGAAGGAAATAGCCTGGGGCCCACAGAACAACGGGGCCCTGGATAAAATCATTTTATGGTCACGTTACATCGATCTGTTCCTAATTTGGAATGGGAATAAAGATGAATTCATGCAATACTTTTAACACACTCAACGATAATGACATTGGACTTTCCTTCACTTGCAACACAAGCCGTCATAAAATTGATTTCCTTGACATATCAGTATACATCGAGAATTGTCAAATTGAAACTACACTTTTCAGGAAAAAAACTGCCACAAACAGCATTCTGCATGCAGAAAGCTTCCATCCAAAAGCTTTACTGAGAAGCATCCCTTATGGCGAATTTATTCGAATGAAAAGAAATTGTTCAAAAAAACGAGGATGCAAACAAAAATTCTTAACTGTGCCATTAGACTACAAAAACGAGGATATACAGTGAGAGATCTCAACAAGAGCATGGACAAAGTTAAAACCATGAATCGAACAGACATTCTCGTCAAGAAACATCTAAATTCAGACAATGAGGACATCATCCCCAACCAAACTACACCACGATTAATTATGACATATAGCAAAGAATCTTTTAAAATCAGACAAATCATCCAAAAATACTGGCCAGTCTTACAACAAGATCTTGACTTAGCGGAAATCATCGGAACACAACCATCAATCTCATACAGAAAGGCACCTTCCATCAGAGATCTCACTACCCAGAGTCATTTTCAAACTAAGAAAAATTAAGAAAAAAACTGGCTTGCAATACAACAAAACGACTTCAGGAAATGCAACAACTGCAAAGCTTGTAAAATTGGGACCAACACGAAAACAATCAAGGATCCAGAAGGAAAAATCATCCAGATTGACCAAAAAATTACATGCACAACCAAGTTTGTAATATATGTGATCCAATGCAACTGTGGCATGATGTACATAGGCAGCACCATCTGCATGCTAAAAAAGCGTATTTTAGAACACATTAGAGCAGTGAAAAACAAAGACCTGACCTATGCAACCGCCAAACATATATTAACATGCCAGGAAGGAAATTGGAGAAATATGTCATACTTTGCCATCGATACAATAGAAAGCAATGAAAGGATGGGTGATCGACAAAGAAAATTGCGACAACTTGAATCCAAGTACATCATCAGATTACGAACAAAGAACCCGAGAGGGATGAATTTGGACGAAGAACTTTATGTTCATCTTTGACACACACCTATCAAGCACAAGAACATATCTGGGCATATCAGTAATTTCGAAATCAATTGAATTAACATACTGTATCCATTGTATGATATGGTCACATTAAGAGACTCAACCCCATAGATACTAACTACTTATTGTTTTTGGGACTGTATACTTTGATCATGATTTTGGCAGGTACGCTTTCATCTCACAAGTCTAGATCCCCTTTTTTTCTTTAGCACAAATTCGTTGCACCTTTGTACTATAAAATTGAATGGTTATTAATTTCAAGTCTAATCACTAATACCAGCAAATCACTTATTTTCGAGTCTGGTCACTAATACCAGTAAAATTGCCAATGTTGTTGACATTAGAACGTCATTGTTGAAAACGAATTGAAAACAAGTAACTTGTTTTTTACTGTCACAAGGTGTTCTGTTCAGCAGTAACTATAACTACAAATCCCAGAATTCCATGGGTTTCTTTCGTATTTGGTTTACACAGGAAATGATGTATAACAGTTGCAGGAAGTAATGCCACCTACCGTGAGCAAGGCCGAAAAGGCTGAAACGCGTTGGTGTGACAGACTAGGGCTCTGTTAATCGAATAAATATTTACAAGGTTCCAGAGTATGGGCATCCTTTGTTTTGAAAATATATATATATATATATATATCCATGTGAGCAAGGGCCAAGTGGCTCGAAACGCGTCATGGACTAGGCACGAAATTCAAATCTAAGTAAATACCTTTTTCCAGCATTGGCGACTGAAGTTGTCCGTTCCTGTTGTTGTGCGTGACGGCAGAATCTGGGAAGTTTCGTTGATATATATATATATATACTCAAACCACCATCCTGAAGTAATCGTAGTCTCGATCACACCAACCAGGTACGGACCACAACGTGGATGTTTAATTCTTCATTTTATTGTTGCAAATTCAAAAAAGTGCAAATGCAAGTGCAAAAATCTCAATACGAGCAAGTGCCCAGCATGACGCGTTTCGACTGCACACAGGCAGTCTTGATCACATGACGCGCTGGACCTATCAGTGTGTATAAATAGTGAAATTCAAATTAAGCACATGATACATTTTACCCAATTGCAGAAGTCAGAAAATTAGCATATATAACCGGTTAAGCAGATATTCCCCAAAAGGGTAACACATGTTGAACATGAATGTAAAACATATAATGTATCGAACAATAATAAAAACATAGTGCTTGTAAATTGTTCTGAGTAGAATCTCCAATAACCAGTCCAAAATAAATCCATTTAAAATATTAGAGCCAAGATTACATACATACTTCATAGTGAAGAGTCTCAAATGGTATAAATTACCAGATACAATGTACGTAACCACGATCCCTGGCCTAATAAAATAATACCTTTAACATAAGTCTAATTCCTCTTTACATGGTAATTTGTAGTGTGCAAAATTGTGCAAAAAAGTGATCTAGTGCAAAAGTGCATACTATTAGAATTTCAATCAAAAAGATGTAAACATATAGATATAGCAGCAGATAATCAATGTCCCTTAAGTAATCTCCTCATCATAAATATATTCAGTCAATCATGCTTTGTTGTCAAGTCCCAATCTTCAGGTTCAATACCCAGATGTATCTAATGGCAAGAAAAAGGAAAAAATAGAAAGATTTATGGATATTTACAAACGAACGATCATTTTCTCAATTAGAACATAGTGTCTCAAACTAAATAGAGTTAGTTTTGAAAAAACAAGCTAGCCGGTTAAAGTCCCATGGAACTTAAAAACATTCGAGGAAACCTCAAATAAAATCAAGTAAAATCAGGGATGTAAATCTTTACTTGATCCTAAAACAAGTCACAGACCATTGTAGATACTCTGAGTATAAAAAAATATATATAAATAGCAGCCACCAATATTGAAATGCATTATTTTTCAATAAAATATATAATAAATAGAATAAAAACTGGATAAGAATCCCCAGGCTTAGAAACCGGCCATAGCCACCATCACAACTTTAAAAGATCTAGAAAATTCCAGATAATTAAAGTAAAAATAACATAGATAACAGCCATTTGATAGTAAATCTGGGATCTATCATAAGATTTTGAGTGATGTTAAAACCAGTTATTCATTAAAGAAAATTGTGCAAATCATCGCTGTTGTTAAGACCATTTGGCATTTTAGTGTCGAGTAGCATAATAAATTCCGATTCTACTTGTCTCAGTCTTTTTTCTCTGTTGCCTCCTCGAATATTTTTGGGTACTGCGCTAATGACAAAATATTTGAGATCATCAAGATTATTATTATGTACAAGTTGAAAATGTCGTGCTACAGGATAATTAGAATCAGAATTCACCACTGCTCTAAGATGTTGTAAAATCCAGTTAAAAACTTGCAATTTTGTGCTACCTACATAGAATAAATGACAGGCACATTCCAAAACATAAATGGCATAATCCGTTCTGCAAGAATAATGTCCTTGTATTTTGATAGGTTTACTACCAAAAGCCGTCATATATTCTGTAGTATTCTTGCCAAATTTGCATGCACGACATGAACTGCATTTAAAAAATCCTGATCTCAAAGTGAGCCAAGTATTGGAGAATGTCACTTCAGGACTGTTCCTAACTAATGCATCTCTCATAGATGGAGCTCTTCTAAAAGTTAGACTAGGAAGTTTGGGCAAGATTTGCGACATTGTTATGTCAGACCGAATAATTGGCCAATTTTTGTAAAGAATCTTGCAAATCTGTCTCTCCTGTCTGCAAAAGTTAGTAATCAATCTTATATTCTCTACAGATTCAATAGCGGTTGTATCAGTGACATTTTCAATCTGGATAATTATAGGAATTTCAGACTCTTCCAATGTATCACAATTTACCCCAATACTATTAGCCTTGTCTTTTGCTTTTGTTAAATCTGTGGCTTTATATCCTCTTTTTAGAAATCTATTGAAAGCCTCTTTCTGCCACTCTTCAAGATCCCCCTCATGGCTACAAATACGTTTTATTCTCAAAAATTCACCAAAGGGGATACTTTGTATCAGGTGTTGGGGATGTGAGCTGCTAGCATGTAATACAGAGTTTCCTGCCGTAGGTTCCCTATGTAATCTGGTGTGGATTCTATTTTCTTTTATGTAAATTTCCACATCCAGAAATTGTACTTTTTCATTGCTGATATCGGATATAAATTTCAAATTTAAGGCATTATTATTCAAATCATTGATAAAATCCATAGCAGTCTCAGGTGAACCTTTCCAGATTAAACATCATCAATGAACCTCCACCACTGGAGAACAGGTTGGTCAAATAAAGCTTTGAGTGCTTTTGAGGACATGCTCCTCCCACCAGCCCACGTGTAAACACGCGTAGCTCAGAGAGAAGCATGCCCCCATAGCCACTCCGCGTAGTTGTTGATAAACCTCCTTATTGAAAAGAAAGTAATTATGGGTTAAACAAATTTCTGGTTAAGAGAGAAAGCGCACTCTGTGGTTCAAACAAGGTAATCCAGTAAGACGGGGCATGGGTGCAGACGAGTAGATCCCCCTGAGTAGGGATGGAAATCAGACAAAAGCACGTTCTAACCAAGAGCGGGTCACTTGAATTGCACTCCAATGAAGAAATTAATCATGCGAGGGTAAATTCCATAGTTTTTGGTTTATTCATGTGAATAATCTGAGTAAATCCTTTTGGAAAAAATAATTTTCACAAAATTCAAGCATCACAAACGAGTGTATTAGAGTTCATAACTCGATGTAGCCCAAGGCATTTCGGGCCAGTGTGGCCCTTCGTCAGGGGCGGCACTATGATGGGAGGATACAAGTAAGCAGCTTTAATCAATACATTCATATGTCATAAATCGAAAAAATAATGAAAGAAAAACATCAAGTCAATTAGTTGAAAAAGTGTCTATGTGAATCTGGGTGACATAAGAATGAATAAAATAGTATAACAATAGTGCTGTTAAATGAAACTGTTAAATGAGAAATAGGTCCTGTTAGGAGTGTTTAACAGTAACAGAAAGTGACAAACAATATGAGAGTGGATGCTAAAAAGTAGGTAAGAGACGGTGAAGAGTAAATACATGCAAATAGAAATAGAAAGAAACTGCCGAAAGGCTGTCAAGATTTGGTTACGTAAATGCATGTAAAGAAACGTCGAAGGTATACGTGCTCAAAGAATGTATCAAAGAATCCGAAAGAACCGTGGGAAGTGATAGCGAGTAAACGTATGCATAAGATGTGAAGAGTGAAGTGTGTGATGAGAGATAAGTACCGGGTTAAAAAGAGAATCAGGAGAACATTAGTTTGCGGAGTGAACATGCAAACAAATTTGCAAGTCCGCGAGTACATGAAGGTACCTAATCTTGTACAGAACACTTACGTGATGTAGAGAACTCAAATCAGTCAAGGCTGTGAAGCGACAAAGTATCGGCGTTTCAGCGGGTAGGTCGAATGTTTAGCGCGCGTAGTATTTGAAGAGTGTCACGTGAGCATCGCGGCGAATCAGAATGGCTCAAAGCATATCAACCAGTCGTATGAGATTTAAGCTAGTAAATGTAACGTCAATACGTGTGAGAAACGGAAAGGATAGGTACATCATAGAACTGTAAAAACCAATCACGTGGTGAGAATACGAGTCGGAGGCGATGTGTCGGTGATTGTACGTGTGTATCTCTTGACGGCCTATAAAGTGAAAAAAACTTTATTGAGGGAACTACAGAGAAAGTAAATTCGTAGTTCAAAGAAAAACATAAGGATTGGTGAACAGACGGGTAAAGTGTAGCCTGGTAACAAAATATGTGTCAAAAAGGTGACCGTGAGAACATGAGAGGAGTATGTATGAAGGTGTCAACGTGCCAGAATGTTGGTAACGTAAAGGCATAGTACAATAGAACTGTAATAAAGATAACCAGAAGCGTCCATGTGCTGAAGCGCTAAAAAGTGTGTAACAAAAGCAACGAAAGTCTGTAAATGCATGTGATGTATAACGGTAACAGGACACATATATGGTGAAACCAAAGAGAGTGAGTAACAAACATGGTAAATAACAATAATGGTATATCTCAGTATCTGTGAAAAATGCATTTGTTAAACATCAGGAAACATAAAATTGTAGGGTCCCGGGTCTCTTGGGAATATGTCCTTAAAAATGTGAATGGATGTACTTGGGAAGCTGAAAATCGTGGAGGAATCAAAGAACATTACAAAAAACAACCTAGATCGTAGCGTTCATTAAGTCCTTTGGGGTGAATCGAATCTAATTTATTGATCCAGAAAACTTCACGTTGTAATAAAAATTGCGTGTTGCCTCCTTTGAGAGGAACTTGTTCAAGAATCGGGAAGCGCAATTGGCCAATGTTATGTTGTAAAAGATCAAAGTGATTTGCAATAGGAGATTTCGTCTGGTGAGTACGTATGTTACTTTTGTGCTCATTGAGTCTAATGCATATTTTTCTCTCTGTCTTCCCGACGTAGACAAGTCCACAAGGACATTTGAGCAAGTAAATTACATTTTGAGTGTTACACGTGGCTGTTACCATTAGTTTGATGGGAAAACCTTTATGGGGATGTGACATACTGTTGCCTTTGATAATAGAGTTGCAATTTCCACAATTCAAGTAGGGGATGGTACCTTTAAAGTCCGTAGTGATTTGATTTTTGGAGGTAGACAAAAGTTGTTTCAAGTTGCAAGATCTTTGATAAGCAAATCTGGGTTGTAAATCAAAAATGTGCTGAAAATCTTGTTCGTTACTAAGTATCGGCCAATACCTTAGAACGATCTTTTTGAGTTGATAACTTCTGGTTGAAAATTTTGAGATAAACACAGATCTGGTTTCCTGCTTAGTTGGCGGTTTAGGTTGAAGCAAATCCTGTCCTGGATAGACATTTGCAACCGTTAGTTCAATCCATGTCAACCTACATTAAGGATACTACCAACTTTCTTAACATCATTGAATCTATACAAAATCAAATCACCCCAGACATTACATTAGCCACTATTGATGTGAAGTCACTATATACATCTATCCCTCATGACAAAGGACTTGAGGCAATTGAATCTTTCTTACTCCTGACAGACAAATCCAACAACTTAAAAATCTTTCTCATGGAACTCATTCATTTTACACTCTACCACAGCTATTTTGAATGGTCTGGAACATATTACATCCAATGTTCGGGTACATCTATGGGCAATTGTGCCGCGCCCACATATGCCAATTTATACATGTACCGTTTTGAACAAGATCACATTCTCCGCAAACAAGACTGGATCAACAACCTGATCCTATACAAAAGATACATTGATGATATCTTCATCATTTGGAAAGGTTCACCCAGGTTATTGGAACAACTCATTGAAACACTCAACGCAGTTGATCATCGAATTTACCCATACCATCAGCCACGATTCAGTAACTTTTTTGGACACTTGTTACCAACACAGGAGATCATTTAACGACACAAGTTTACACCAAATCGACTGACCGGAATAACTTGTTACATTATGACAGCTTTCACCAGCCTTCTTTAAAAAAACACCTACCTTACTCTCAATTGCTAAGATTAAAAAGGATTGCCAGCTCAGATGACCTTTACGAATCTAGCGAAACGGTTTGCATTGAAAAATTCAAAAAACGCAATTACCCATCTTCCATTCTGGAAAATACCATCACCAAAGCAGACACCTTTACTCGACAGGATTTGCTTCAACCTAAACCGCCAACTAAGCAGGAAACCAGATCTGTGTTTATCTCAAAATTTTCAACCAGAAGTTATCAAATCAAAAAGATCGTTCTAAGGTATTGGCCGATACTTAGTAACGAACAAGATTTTCAACACATTTTTGATTTACAACCCAGATTTGCTTATCAAAGATCTTGCAACTTGAAACAACTTTTGTCTACCTCCAAAAATCAAATCACTACGGACTTTAAAGGTACCATCCCCTGCTTGAATTGTGGAAATTGCAACTCTATTAAAGGCAACAGTATCTCACATCCCCATAAAGGTTTTCCCATCAAACTAATGGTAACAGCCACGTGTAACACTCAAAATGTAATTTACTTGCTCAAATGTCCTTGTGGACTTGTCTACGTCGGGAAGACAGAGAGAAAAATACGCATTAGACTCAATGAGCACAAAAGTAACATACGTACTCACCAGACGAAATCTCCTATTGCAAATCACTTTGATCTTTTACAACATAACATTTGCCAATTGCGCTTCCTGATTCTTGAACAAGTTCCTCTCATCAAAGGACGCAACAACACGCAATTTTTATTACAACGTGAAGTTTTTTGGATCAATAAATTAGATTCGATTCACCCCAAAGGACTTAATGAACACTACGATCTAGGTTGTTTTTTGTAATGTTCTTTGATTCCTCCACGATTTTCAGCTTCCCAAGTCCATCCATTCACATTTTTAAGGGCATATTCCCAAGAGACCCGGGACCCTACAATTTTATGTTTCCTGATGTTTAACAAATGCATTTTTCACAGATACTGAGATATACCATTGTTATTTACCATGTTTGTTACTCACTCTCTTTGGTTTCACCATATATGTGTCCTGTTACCTTTATACATCACATGCATTTACAGACTTTCGTTGCTTTTGTTACACACTTTTTAGCGCTTCAGCACATGGATGCTTCTGGTTATCTTTATTACAGTTCTATTGTACTATGCCTTTACGTTACCAACATTCTGGCACGTTGACACCTTCATACATACTCCTCTCATGTTCTCACGGTCACCTTTTTGACACATATTTTTTTCCCAGGCTACACTTTACCCGGCTGTTCACCAATCCGTTTGTTTTTCTTTGAACTACGAATTTACTTTCTCTGTAGTTCCCTCAATAAAGTTTTTTTCACTTTATAGACCGTCAAGAGATACACACGTACAATCACCGACACATCGCATCCGACTCGTATTCTCACCCCGTGATTGGTTTTTACAGTTCTATGACGTACCTATCCTTTCCGTTTCTCACACGTATTGACGTTCCATTTACTAGCTTAAATCTCATACGACTGGTTGATAGGCTTTGAGCCATTCTGATTCGCCACGATGCTCACTTGACACTCTTCAAATACTACGCGCGCTAAACATTCGACCTACCCGCTGAAACGCCGATACTTTGTCGCTTCACAGCCTTGACTGATTTGAGTTCTCTACATCACGTAAGTGTTCTGTACAAGATTAGGTACCTTCATGTACTCGCGGACTTGCAAATTTGTTTGCATGTTCACTCCGCAAACTAATGTTCTCCTGATTCTCTTTTTAACCCGGTACTTATCTCTCATCACACACTTCACTCTTCACATCTTACGCATATGTTTACTCGCTATCACTTCCCACGGTTCTTTCTGATTCTTTGATACATTCTTTGAGCACGTATACCTTCGACGTTTCTTTACATGCATTTACGTAACCAAATCTTGACAGCCTTTCGGCAGTTTCTTTCTATTTCTATTTGCATGTATTTACTCTTCACCGTCTCTTACCTACTTTTTAGCATCCACTCTCATATTGTTTGTCACTTTCTGTTACTGTTAAACACATCTAACAGGACCTATTTCTCATTTAACAGTTTCATTTAACAGCACTATTGTTATACTATTTTATTCATTCTTATGTCACCCAGATTCACATAGACACTTTTTCAACTAATTGACTTGATGTTTTTCTTTCATTATTTTTTCGATTTATGACATATGAATGTATTGATTAAAGCTGCTTCCTTGTATCCTCCCATTATAGTGCCGCCCCTGACGAAGGGCCACAATGGCCCAAAATGCCTTGGGCTACATCGAGTTATGAACTCTAATACACTCGTTTGTGATGCTTGAATTTTGTGAAAATTAATTTTTTCAAAGGATTTACTCAAATTATTCACATGAATAAACCAAAAACTATGGAATTTACCCTCGCATGATTAATTTCTTCATTGGAGTGCAATTCAAGTGACACGCTCTTGGTTAGAACGTGCTTTTGTCTTAAACAAATTTCTACCATCTTGATCAACATCTTATTATGTTCATACATATGAATGCTTCTTTGAACTAAGAAATGGCGAATTGCGTTAATGCCATCCTCGAGATGAATACTAGTGTACAGTTAACTAATGTCCATCACAATCAGTAGATAATCCTCCTCCCATTTGACTGTTCTTAATTTGGTCAAAAAATGTCCGGTATCCCTAATAAATGAAGGTATATTTTCCACAAATTCATGTAGGAAGTGATCCACATACTTGGACATAGCCTCAAGTAAACTTTTTCGTGCCGAAATAATCGGTCTTCCAGGAACTGGTGTCAGATTTTTGTGAAACCTTAGGGATAAAATATAAGAAAGGAGTCAAAGGATGGTCGTTTTTAAAAAAACTGTGCTCATTTTTAGATAGTAGACCAACACGCTTCCACCGTGCCAGCTCACCAAAGACGTATTCTTTGTTTTGCCTGAGTTCTTGGGAAGTTTGCTTTCCTATAACAATTAGTATCATTTAAATGCAACCCTGCTTCTTCCATGTACATATCTCTTGGCCAGAGAACGATGTTACCGCCTTTATCGGCTTTGTTAATGATGACTTCAGTGTGCTTTTTAAGTTTGCAAATGAGTTTAGTATACTGAATTTCAGAGTGGTTTCTTCGAAAGTTTTGTTGTGTAACCTCCCCATTCAATTTTTTCAGATCTACCACTATGCAATCACTGAAAACATCTATCGCGTCTCTTGGCATCATTGGAATGAAGGTAGATGGAGGTTTAAATGGGCTGGTTGCTGGCATGTTGCATATGATACCTGCCTCTAAAAGATTCTCCTGAGTAGCACTTTCTTGTGAATTATTTGTTTCTGCCAATGTTTGAACTGCAAGAAGAGTATTAACATCCGCGGCCTGTAAATTTGAACAAAACCCCTGTACAGTGCTATTCTGTAAGGCAATATTAGCCGCTTTCTTTAGTTGAAAGTGTTTCCTTAATTTCAGCTTTCAGGTGAATTTAAAAACATCAACTCTTGTTCGGGTATATTTAAAGCAATTAGTTGGACAAAATGACAAACCCAAAGCCAAAAGTTGTTTTTCTGCGACTGACAACGTAATTTCTGATAAGTTGATTACTGTATTATCGCCCATTTCATTTGGTACCTGATTTATTTCCTTCTGATGTAATTCTTCCTGCCTCTTCCTCTGAAGTTTGAGTTTCCGCCTCTGTTTCCTCCGTTGGTTCCTTCTGGTCCTTGTTGCTGCGCTTGATTGCGCGGTCTTAGAGTTTGCCGGCGGTCCTCCACTAAAAAAGAAAGCTCCTCCCCCGGTGCGAAATTGGTTGGTATTTGAGGCGTTTTATGTGCCATACTCTCATCCGATTCATTACTACTGTCAACACTGCTCATTTCAATAGAAGAGAAGTTATCATTTGATAGTGCACTACATGTAGCCGTGTTATTTGTATTGCTATCATTTGTTATCGCTCGTCGTTTTAGATTATCAAATTTCCTTGAACGTGAAGACGCGACCAGTCTCATAATCGCGCTTGTCTCTAGCAAATTTAAAAACTTTTCTTTCCTTTATGGATTCTTCATGTTTTTTAATCCTTGCTGTGATTTCTTCCCTTCCTTTTTTGATTTGATCTTTCTGTTCGTTTTTTTCCAATAGTATGTTTACATCTATCTCTTTAAGGATTCCAATCCGGTCGATCTCAGCATACTTTATTAGTATCGATACCATGTTTATCGACGCATCCAAATTATTCGTAGCCCACTCCTTTAACATTAAGGGATTTGGATTTTCAAAGGAAGGTGCAATCATAACTCTGAGACCCCGTGGAACCCTTCCCACCTCTTTATATTTTTCCAAAGATTTCTTCTCCCACCATTTTGTCATTTCTACGCGATGTAATTTCTCGAGCTTTTTCAACAGAGTTTTAGCATCGTTGTTTGTATTGGAGTTAGGGTCATTTATTTCATCTGTTCATGTTACAACTTCAATAATGTTACCAAAAAGGGCATCCGCTGCCTCTTCACGGTCTTTAAGCGCGTCTGCTGTTGAAAGCATAACTGAATGAATCTTCTTTTTATAAATAACCAATCGGTACTTTTAAGATTGGTCTGTTGAATATAATCCACAATCCCTAGTACTCGTAGTATTTAACTGAATACGTCGATAGAGCAGCTCACCGTGAGGAACACAGTTCCGGTGCCTTTAGCGTCCTCCGACTCCTTAGGACCGTCCGGTGAATCCTCCTGGTCCCGCTTAACTCCAAACTTCGACTTTCAGAAATGATCTACGAGGGGCTGGCTTCCAAGATACCCTTTCCGGGTTACAACACAATCACTTCCGTGATACCGGCTGTTTTGCCGGCCAGCCGCTGCAGTCAGGGAGGGTCCGTAAGACGAAGACAGCCGTCCTCCGTTTAAATCATACGCAAACCACCATCCTGAAGTAATCGTAGTCTCGATCACACCAACCAGGTACGGACCACAACGTGGATATTTAATTCTTCATTTTATTGTTGCAGATTCAAAAAAGTGCAAATGCAAGAATCTCAATACGAGCAAGTGCATATACAACAGATATATTGGTACTGTTCTGTGGGGGTTCTCATTTGTTTTTAATATTTTATTTATTTGTGGATTTTATGTTGCGCACGCATCTTTGGAGGTTAAGCAGTGTATTGCTTTTTTGATTTATGTAATATCTTTATTTTATTTTTTAGCGACAGTGATGTATGACATTTGCTACGTGCTCCTTGTTGATATAATGTAAATGTTGGTGTGTATACACAACATTAAAGCTTTGTGTAACTTTTTACCTCAGTGGTTCTTGTTGAAGCTATGTGGTGAAATGGTCTGTGCAATGAGTCTGTGTTTAAAACAGACCCTCCAGGATATTGCGGCATAGAAAAAGCAATTTTGTGACACAATATGTGAAATTTTAGGGCACAATATTTATCTTTTTAGTAGCGTTTTTGCACCACTGTATTTAGTTCCTGCTTTATTAATTTTACATAGTTTGTTTTGTATTTTATGTTTAAAGTAGGAGTCATTTAATTAAAGATGTATTACTGTTCCCGAATCTATCTTTAGGCCTGTGGGAATGCACATTCCACATATTTATATATTTACACAGACATGTACATCTATGTCCTCAGCAACCATTGCAATAAGTGTCCACCCCCACTTGCTAACTAGTTTTATGTATTACCACACAACTTGAATGTGGTCATACGCAATACAATCACTTTTCAATGGGTGACCCTACACAATGAAAACACTTTATAATCTTTGTGACAGTGTACACTGTTCTTTGCTGTAGGGATATTGGAATGGGCAGTTGGCCAGCACCATAACTGATGCAGCAAAAGAAAATTATCGCCCAGTAGCTATTGAAGAACATATATAGTGGGGGAGGCAGAAGGGTTTAAAAAGGCCCATATCATCTAAGAATTAGGAAATCTATTTGTGTCAACAGAGATGAGGCCTATTTGCGAAACAAAAGCGACCAGATCCTTATGATTTGTTCCTGTTCTAGAAACCCAGCTGACAGCCACGAGGAGGCTTTAAAAGGTCGATTGGAGTTGAGGAGTGTGCACAATCCTCTACACCCATCGGAACCAGACTTTTTACCTCGGGTGTCGACTACTACTTGTTGCTATACATATTACACTGTGATCTAATAGGATCCAATCACTATTTATATATCCTCCACATCTGGTAGACCTAGATGTATTTTGTTTAGTTTGGCAGGCTAACAAAGTAATAAGTAGCCAATCCAGGGTTCTGGCATGGCTCTAGGAACCCATATATGAACCCAGCCACGGACTTGTTTTACTGCTTGACATGTAAATCATGCAGCAAACCTCATGTAAAAATAAGATCAGCTTTTCAAAATTAATACAACTATTTTTTTAACATACGGAAGCGTCTCACCTTAGTATTTCACATTGTATCACTGAATTGAGAAGCATCTATGTAAAGTGATAGGTTTTTAAATATGACCTTGCTGCCCTATTTCCGCCACTATGATGACAATACCACTAGGGAACTAAGAGGCAAGTTAGTTGTAATGAGTACCTTCTATGTGGCCTAGATTATTTTAAAACATGGAACAACGTTAATGTCTATTAAAACACACAAGGTTTTTTTACAGTGGTATTTAAAGTTGCTGCTGTTTGTGGTAATGAAGAAAACGGGGGCTTGCTGAAATAAAATATTTGTGTTAGATCACACAATTTCATCATACAGGGAAGCAGGGATTGGCCACAGATTTTGAGATTTGGTATGTGTTCAGTCAGTACATGGGTATCCCTCTCTCCTGTTTTGCATCAAAGAATGTGTTGTCATTTAATTCTTGGCACAGGAATTTAGATTGTATAATATACACACTTTCTTTTATTGGTAGTTCGAAATACTACATTTAATCAAATAAAAATACATCCATAACAAATGGAAAACGATTGCGATCTGAAACAATTCGGATATAAATATCTAAATTTGCATAACATTTTTATCAAGCAATTACAATCACATAAAATCAGAAAGGACACCTGGAGCATAGCTTGTACAATGTCTAGCACTGTACATCTAAGCTAGCTATATGCAAAAAATTAGAAACCTCCACAACCACTGTTGAGTGTTGCTTTAAATAACCTTTATGCTTCGCCTCTGGTTTATAGGCGAAGAGCTCTGCACCTGGGACCAATGCATTTGGACCTTGGTTTTGCATAGAGGGGACAGAAAGCAGAACATGCTCATCACTTTCACATGCATTTTTGCCATAAAATCAGCAGTCAGATTCCTGAGTTTTCTTCCTCCAGTTGACGGTAAAGGCTGCTACAGGAAGTAACCCATACTTAAAAGGCGTGACCGAGCACGCACCGGGCGGATAGAATCCAGGAGTTCCTCTGCCTTTCACACGTTTATTATGAAGAAAGGCCCATGCCAAACTCCCTTGTGAGGATGAATGGTCCCTACACCTAAAATGTCTTTCTTTCACCATTGTTTTTGACTAGGGTGACAAATCCCCTCTGGATAGATTGTGGCTCACCCTGGAATTACCCTAAAATCACATTGAACGATACTTTCTTGAACGCCCATAACCATCTGATTTTCCTTGCCCCATTGGCCAAAAATGGAATCCTGCAAACCGTCCTTGAGATGATGCAATCCCATCAGTGCTCCAGATTAGATTCCAGTACAGTAAGGGTCTTCACGCCATCAGTGATCATATCACATGGATCCCCAGATCCAAGCGTGACAGATCCAGTGGTGTGACCTTCCTTAGACCAACAGAGTTTCTAAGAAAATTATTTTCTGCTGTGCTCAGGGCACTGGTTTTGCAATGGCCGCATATTACCACCCTGTACAGGGCAGCCCACCTAGCTTGGGCTTTATAGATTTCCACTGCTGACCATACTGCTTTTTTAGCAAACCTTTGTATGGCTCCAGCCTGCTGCTTCACAATTAGGGTGCTCTTTAAGATCTGCGAGTCCCAGGATCCAGACTAGTCTCACCTGATGCCAAAGTCATTGAACTCCTGGACTCTTTCCAGTACTTCAAGTCCCACCTTAATAACTACTCTCACCCTGCATGTAGGAAAGTAGGATTTGCTTCTGATGGTTACCTCAGCTTTTTTGCTTGATGTGATGTTTTTGTGTAGTCTGACTGGGATCCTGCTAATCAGGACCCCAGTCTATCTGCTTTCTCTCTAAACTACTATGTTCTGCACTTGGGCACACTCTAGATTGAATACTGGGGTACCCTTGACAGTCCCTACTATATGGTACCCAGGGCACGGGTTACCCCAGAGGCCTCTCAAGAGCTGATGCATGTATTATGCCACCCATGAGAGGCCATGCAAAATGGAACTACAGGCCCGCCATTGCAGCCTTTGTAAGTTGGTGCACGTGTCACTTACCAAAGATATAGGTTTACTATATCTAAGGGTCACTGCACTAAAAATCTTTAAGTCACCCCTATAGCAGGCCTTTACAATCCTGAAGGCAGGATGCTTGGTTCTAAGTGAGAGGGTGCCCCTGCATGAGCTGGACACACCTGCAGCCTACAGAGTCCATTCCCCCGGGTTGTCAGTGAAGCAGCCATATACTAATCTAGATGGGCATTACGTGACCACGATATGACCATCTCGAAAATGGCTGCAGCAAACCCTATCGTGTTGAAGGCCCTTCGTGGGGCTCTCGGTGTTCCCGGTACCAGCCTTCCAGCTCATGACAGCACAAAATGGTTGCTGCCGACCAGAGACACATTTCTGCCCTCCTGCTGCTGAGCCAAGCTCGAGCAGGGGAAGGCAGAACAATAGGCGTCCTGTCACAGGGAGGTGTGGCCACCTCCCAGACAGGATTTGGTGTATTAGGACTGGGTGGAAGTCTGCATGAGGGACACATTTGGTGTCCCTGTGCATAGTCTAGTTCAAGCTCTGGAGCAAAAGTGGACCAAGGACATGGGTGAAGATGACCCCAACCCCCCCCCCCCCCCCCCCCCTGTTCTGACCCTACCCCCCGGGAGGGTCCCCTGGATCTTTCCAACCCTCTCCTGTGGGTACATAAGGGTTTACCTTGCTGTAAGACCCTAGAGTCATTGTGGACAAGATTCCGAATTGAAACCACTGCACATCTGGGCACTCTGGACTTCGTTTGGATCTGACTTCGTCATCTTCCATCTGCTGCCTCGTCTGTGCCTGTGCACCATAAAGAATCCATGCAGGACCTGTGGAGCATCCAAGACACCTGAAGATAATCTCCCTTGGAGTGAAGGAGTCACTGCCCTGCATTCGCAGGCATCGGAACACTGCTAACCGGTCTGCTGATCCCGAGCTCCTACAGACTCAGAAGGGTTTAGCAACGCAGGAGGTGGGATCCAACGTCCCTCATGGCCTAGCTGCCCCCTCACACAGTTTGAGGCAAGGCCAGAATCCCTTGTGGGGGCTGCAATACCTGAATCCCTGTGCACCGCATACTTTTGAAAGTGCAATGCTTGTTGGCAATTCTGCAGCAAGTGCATTGGGCTCTCAGTAGCCCCAACCTCTGGCAACTTCTACAAAGATCTTAAACCACATCGCACCGTGTGCTCTGGGGCCAGTCGTTTTGCATGGGTTGCCATTGCCAAGGCTTGTTGGTGCTCCAGCCAGACACCGACCCCTCAGCTCTCAACATCCTTTGTGGGATAGCTCGTATCCGGCTCCTGGTCATCCTCACCATCTCCTTGTCTCCGCAGCTGTAGTCAAGGTCACCAACTATCCTGAAGCACCCAACATCGGAAGGCATTTGTTTTCCAACTCCCGAGTGACATAGACATTGTCCCCTCTGCTTTCAGGTACTCCTCTTCAAAAATGCATTTTTGGATTCTGACAGACACTTTCTCCTCTTCCAGCAGTGGCACTTTCCTGAAGTTCTCCATTGGGTTTGACGACTGTTTCCGACACCACTTCACACCTATGCAGCCGGCTTCCCAGGGATAGATAACATGGGTACTTTAGTATCCACGGGTGGAGTGGCTCTCCAACCTTCTGTCTTCCACGGGGTCCCTTCAGAGTCCTCTGGTAAGGGTCCCCAATCTTTAAAATTCCAACAGCGACTTGCACATAGACTTGTACGAAGCACGTGGTCGTGTTCACGCGCTGCGCTCGCACTCCGTGTGGTCCCAATCTACTCACCGTGGGTGGTTCCATGGGGTCCCAGCTATTTTACATCCTCTCAACATTGTCCTGACTCAAGCCGTGGTTCTTATACCACTTTCTTATACCACGTTCTTAGTATATGGTTTGGTCCCCCCCTGGGGCCCACTGTGTACTAGTGCTATTTACTGTGATTTCCTTGCTAAAGTAGTGTGTGCTTTGTCTATCTCCGTGTGGGAGATACTGTAACGTACTATATAGTGTTAAATAATACATATTGTATAGCTACTGTGGTTTTCCTTTCATTTAATCTATACTATAACATTACATTCTGGAAAAACAAGCTGCTATACACTCCAAGACTAAGCCCGAAGGCTGCTCTCCACAGCTACCACTTGGATAGCTTTCTAAGGTTCTCTGAGACCTCTTAAATCACTATAAGGGTTGTCTGGACTGGTACAAGGTACCCACTTAGATTAGTGGACCTCGTATACCAGGCCAGCTTCTCACATTTAGGATAGTCTCTGTACTTGTAAATCCATCTCACTTTCAAACAGAGCCCAGTGCTTTCAATGATTCAGAATGCTTCTTACACCTAATACTTGTCTTGCAGGCATAATTGCAGATAGTGACGTAGTGCGTAATTGCTGATGTCTTGATTTTCAAATAAACAATTCAAACAAAGAGATAATAATGGTACAGCTGTGCATTGATTGTGATTGATAATGATTTCAGATCCAAGTATATACATTTGTCAAAAAGAAAAAAAGGGCAACACAAGAAAGAACAATCATTGAGGATGAGCATCCTGGATGTCAGGGGAGAATGGAAGTGGAGTATATATATCGATATCGCATCACCATCCACCCAGCGATGGTTGTGTACCCCAGTTTGCCCCAGAACTGAGAGGAGAGTGCTGCCGCTCAGGCTGTGTGACCCCAGAATCTTGTGTGGCTAACAGATATGCATGAAATGACTGCCATATGTCATAACAGCTGCTGCAATTGCTGTGGCCGGGGGCAGAACTAGTAAGCCCGTGCAATCCAACAAAGGCTCATCCAGTGTCGGAGTGGTCTGTGCAGGTTGTAGTATTCCTGCACAGCAAAACAGTAGTGTCATTACAGCTAACGAGCAGCAGGGCGTAACTGGCAACTCAAAAATACTGCCCACAGGAGACACTTTTAATACCATTCCAGTAACACCATTACGCTCTAATGATATTCTTTCAAAACCCCCGACTATTTATGCTCTGGGGAATAAGCCGAAGACTACCGAAAGGGGGAAGTTTAACAATAGTGGCCTCTCCCAACCGAACCTCCCACCGGACTGCGCACCATATGTTGCAGTCCTGACTAATGTTACACCGATTTAGAGAGGATGGGATTTATAGCTCTATAGAATCACATGACTCCCTTAAAAATAAAACTGTAGCATGGCTCAATCGGGAGTGTGGCTTCCCAGTGGCTATGGCGGACCAAATTTTGGCTACCACCAGAACTAACTGGATTGGCACGTCCCCGAAAAACATTTCAGGGGACTGTTATTATTAATTTTAGTAAGCCCCACCTTGCCACGACAGCCCTGATTCGAGCCTCGTCTCGTCCCTGTAACGATCAGGGCATTTCACTCCGTCCCTTGGGCTTTTTCTATAGTCATTACATTAGCCATCATTCTAGTAACCGCGGGGGGGGGGGGGGGGAGTATGAGAGGAAAAGCCTTGCAAACAGTTTCCAGGTGAATATCGCTAATCGTTTCCAATGCCTTAGTGGGTTGGATCAAAACGACTGACTGAAGTTGTGTTCGGTATCCCTTGAAACTCCGGTGAGACAGGCTCTGTCTGATATGGGACAAAGTGTTTGTATATCAGGGCCGATGGGTAGTACTTCTGGGACAACTGCATATTGTCCACCTATGGGCAAGGAGGGCAACCTAGCAGGTTGCTCGGCATCATCTATGGAGTTGGGTATGGCACCCCCAGAAACTTCGGTGTGTCAGGTTTTGCCTGGTACGGGTCAAAGTGTTTGTATCTCAGGGCCTACGGATAACATTTCCGGGACAACTGTAGATTGTACTCCTACGGGTAAGGAGGGTGATCCTGCAGGTCGCCCAGAGTTACTTTCGGACACTTCTAATGCTGCTATTCTACAACCGGGTAAAAACTGTTTTTCCATGGGGTTAGGTGCCCCTGGTTTTTCCAGCTGTTATATTGCCAGTTGGAATATTGCGGGTATTAGGTCCAAATCAGATTGTTTGGGTTGGACGGAATTTCTAGCTCTTTTTGATATTATCTGTTTGCAGGAAACCTGGTGTAGGGACTTTAAAGGATATAATGGTTTTGTCTCATACCAGTTACCTGCAACCGGTTCATTATCGGGCAGAGCCAAGGGGGGCCTTCTAATCTTGATTTCTGTTCAAACCCCTCTGCTGGTTAAAAAATATGTACAAGTTGGGATCCATTCTCAGATTTTATGGCTGCATATATCAGGAGGTAGGAACATTCTTTTAATACATTTTTATAATAATCTCTTCGATGATACCAGGGACCAGGTGGTTAGAGCACTTTCTAGTGCACTGGATGACATTATTAAGGATTCTAATGTTATCTTTGATTTGTTCATGGCAGGGGATTTTAACGCCACCACCTGCTCATTCTCAGATGTCAATGTATGTGGGATGGTGGACTGTCATGGAGACGGAATCCACCACTTTCAACATAACCACTATGGTGATGCCTTAAACAGCCTCCTTGCTTCACATAATATGTATATTATGGTCAACGAGAAAAATGACCAGGAGGAGATCTGTCCAACTTTTACAGGTCGGGGAGCGAACTCAGTTATTGATTTTATATGTATCTCCTCGAGTCTTGTGGCCTGGATTACGGCACCTAAAGTCGTAGACATCCAGCTTAGTGACCATAATTGCTTGACAGTAAAGGCCATGCTATGGGAGAACAAAGGGTGCCGTATTCCGGCTTGTATTGTTAACAGCATTCAGCCTGTACGCCCTAATGGCACCAGACTCAGGTGGAAGGGGGATAAGGCTGATATTATGTCTGATTCAATTATCACCAGTTGTCTAGCAGGCATTATAGGGATTTTAGAAGATAATCAAGGCACTATTGACTCTATTGAGCATTTTATTGGCATTAACTCGGTCATTGACTCTAAGTTTATTAGCACATTGAAATATAAAGAGGATCGTCCGCAGGGGTGGTTTAATTCAGCCTGTACCCTGGCCCTAAAGGAGCTAAAATCAGCCTTATCAGCAACGCCAAGAGATAAGGGTTTGGTTGTAGATCGAAGAGCGAGATATAAAGAAACCCTTAAATGGAGGAAATTGGAACTCCAACAGGAGGCGTGGGACAATTTGACCCTGGCTGCTGAATTGAATAATTGTACCCTGTTCTGGAAAACAGTTAATTCCCCTTTCCTCAAAAATGACAGAATCCCTGAATTAACCTCTGTCAATAAGGAAGAGTGGGTCTCTCACTTCTAAAAAATCTTTGATTCAGACAGTGCATCTAGGGCTTTAGGGGATGGGTGGCCACACACGCCACTGAATATCACCGTCCAAGAGGTCTTAGATAGCATAAGGGTCAGTAAAGGAGGAAAAGCACAGGGTCCAGACGGGGTACCAATTGATGTTTATAAATTGGTCCCTGAAGTATGGGGGCCTTTGTTAACTATCATTTTCAACGCAGCAGTCTGTAATGAGGTGCCCCCTACTTGGGAAGAATACATTTTAATCCCAATTTATAAGAAAGGCAACCGAGGGGATGTCAAGAATTATCCTCCAATCTCTCTGTTGGACTCCTCCGTAAAGGTAATGAGTAGAGTGCTTTTAGTAAGGTTGGAAGAATGGGCGGATGACAATGGCATTTTAGCTGAGAGCCAGTTTGGGTTCAGGAAGGGCCGTGGTACGATTGAGCAATGTCTAAATTTAAACCTGCTCATTGGTAAATATACCCTGGCAAAGACCGGCACTATTTATCTCTGCTTTGCGGATTTGAGTAGTGCCTTCGATCTGGTGGACCATGGCATTCTCTGGGCAAAGTTATTGAAATGGGGGCTCCCGAGGGCATTGTGTTCTTTCTAGCACGTCTTTATACCAAATTACGAGCCTGTGTCCGTTATGGTTCCAATGGGGAATGTACAACTAAGTTTAAGATTGGGCATGGAATTAGACAGTGATGTGTGCTGGCTCCACTGCTTTTTACTCTTTTCATTAATGAGATCGATTCATTCCTCAAATCTCTGGCAGTGGATGCCCCCAAAATTAATAAGGACTACGTCCCTGTGCTACTATACGCGGATGACGCGGTTCTTATTTCACGCACCCCAAACGGCCTTCAACAGCTGATGGATGGCTTTTTGCAATTTATCAATAGCAGAAAGTTAGTGTTAAACAAATCTAAAACTTATGTTATGGAATGCGGGCGTAGGAATAGAAAGAAACAGTTCTCATTTTTCATGGAGGGCCAGAAGGTCCAGGCTGTCTACCATTTTTCGTACTTGGGGGTCACTTTTTCGAATAAACACTTGGGCCAATGAACACAAAAATGTCCGGGCCAAGATGGCGAGGAGTGCTCATGGAATTTTTACTATGGCTACGAAACTGGGAGACAGGCGGGTCCACGACATGCTGAAGATTTTTCAGTCCCGTTGTGTTTCGATTGCCTTGTATGGTGCTGGCATTTGGGGCTATGCCACGGCAGGGTCACTTCAGGTTGAGGAGAACGTATTCCTGAAAAGACTTTTGTGCCTACCAAGCTCTGCTTCTAATGCTTTAGTACATAATGAATTGGGTATTCACCATCTTGCCGACTAGATCCTTCTCAGGCCACTGATGCTATGGCGCTCCATTTGGATAAAAGAAGAGACTTCATTGTGCAGAGCCATTATTTCTGATTGTCTCTCTTTGGACCATCATTTAAAGATCCCATGGTTAAAGTACATTGTGGATAATGTTCGTGAGTTCTTTAACATTAACATCATCGAGGATCAATGTGGGGCTACTGAGCTGTCTAAAATTGAACTTAGGCAGTGTTTTCTACAACAGCTTTCCACCAGGAGGCATCAAAATAGCTCTGATCTTTCATCCTGTGTTTTTTACCATGATCTAAATGAATTTGTGGGTTTTCAACCTTATTTGTCACAAGTGACCTGGAAGGCACATCGGTTTGTGTTGGCTAGACTTAGAATGGGTGTAGCACACAACCTTGTTGCTTTCCCCTCTGCATCTGCATCCCGCTGGCCCATGTCCCTGTGACAATATTACCTCCCAAAGCACTGTGCACTTTCTTTTGCTCTGTCGGCTGTACAAAAACTTGCGGACTGTATATCTGAAACACCTGTTTTTTAAATTTGGAGTCAGGTCAATACGAGACTGTATGAGTTTGCTTTTTAATCTGCATCATCCTGATGTCTGTTTTTATACGGCCATCTTTCTCCTTAAATCAATCAATGCAAGGAAAAGTATGCTTTTTTAACTGTTTTAACATGTTATATCTCCTGCTTCTGTATTTTACATTGTTGCTTTTTAATGTTGTGCTTTTATGGACTTGATTTTTGTTCGAATAAAGCCTTATGAAATGAAATGACTGCCATGTCAAGCGGCCTGGAAGTGGGCGGTTGCATCAGTGCGTATGCATCGCTGTTCGTGTTGCAATATGTCATACTGTGTAGCCATGCTTTAGTTGTGGGCGAGAAGTTGTTACCCCAGTTAATGGCCTCTTTCCTTTTGGCAATGAGGAGTGCAATTGCAACAAAGTCTTAGATTTAGGGAGTGACATCTAGGACATGCGTGTCGGCGAGAGGGTTCCATACGATGTATCCTACTAGGTGTCATATTTGTCCGCCATAGAAACATGAAGTGCAGCAACTTGTGCCTATGATTAGGGGATACTCTCCATATTTGTACACAGCAATGATGCCACTGTGAGTCAGATGGGTTGGCCCAAATCCAGCTCCCAGGCAGCACGCACCCAACATCCCAGCTCTGGAGAAGGGAGATGGCGGCTTTATACAATATGGACATGAGATGATACCCACTTGTGTCCTTGATTACTCCCGCCAGCAGGGAAACGGGAGGGGAGGGGGGGCTTAAGCAGGTATCTAGGAATTCTGTCCCTCAGTGCCCCCTGCAAATGACGCAATATAAAATGGTCCATGACTGTGGCATCTCCAAAACAAGTATCCTCTGTGCGTTAAAATACGTGATCGTTGGGAAATGGTTCATCGAATGTCGCCAAATGGAACTTTGCCAGGGTGAGCTTTACCAGCGTCTCCTGCTGTATTGGGACACAGCTATTTCCCGCCAGTGGCAATGAGGAGGAGTAGAGATTTGCCCCAGTCACTCTAATCAGATGACCCCAGCTTGTTGTGGACAGCGTCTGAATGTCTTGCGTGTCACATGGCATGCCTGCCGGTAAGAGTGTATTCAGAGGTGCTGAATATACCAGGTCCACTTCTGCCCTGTGATAGGGGATCCTTGTATCAGCATGGTACCAAGGCTGCACAAAGCTGGCCTGAGCGACCAGGTAATATATGTGGAAATCTGGAACCTCACCGTTCATACGGCAACGTCCGGGTATCCCAGCCAATCTTGGGTCATCTGCCTCCCCATACCAGTGAAATTAGGTGGGATAGTACATTAGCGAAGAAACTGTTATATAATGGAATAGGAATGTTTTGAAATAAATACAGAGATTGCGGGAGGATGACCATCTTAATGATGGCAATTCGCCCCGCCATTGTCAAGGGTATCTTTAGCCAGTGCTCCACGTTACGCCCCAGCTTCTCAATCACGGGACCGTAGTTGAACTGCAGGATGCGATTGGTATCCCGATGAATATGGATACCAAGATATTTAAGAGTCTTCGCACCACACCAATGGATATTTTGTAGATCTGTCACATGGCGCATCAGTAAGCGGAAAGTCCTCTGGCTTACCCCAATTGATATTGTGGCCCGAGAGCGCACCATACCTATTGATTTTGTGAAGAATTGGAATAAGATTGTCCTTGGGGTGCCCCACATACATTACAATATCAGCGGCATACAGTGTGAGGAGCAGAAGGCCGGTTTTAAACTGTAAACCCCGGTGTAGATGTTTTTCCTGTAGGTGCCGTACCAGAGGGTCCAGTGGCATAAGAGGCGAGAGCGGGCAGCCATGTCGCATCCCTCTCACTGTAGGCTATTCATATAGCAGCTTGATGACTGCCAGGAACCATTCCAATACCCCAATTCGACCAAGTGTGGCGTACATGAAGGGCCATTTGAGGGAATCTAAGGCATTCTCCGCATCAATCAGCACAGCTGCCGCGGGCTGTGAAGGAGCCATTCTGTGCAGAGTGGCAAATAGGGTACGGAGATTTAAGGCCGTTGACTTGTGTGAGGTAAACCCAGATTGTGCGAGAGAGATCATTTGATCAATAATTAATGCAAGCAGAGTTGCAAGTATCTTGGCCAGAATCTTATCGAAATTCAACAGGAAGAGAGGTCTATAGGAGACACATTTCAATGGGTCCTTTCCCAGCTTGGGAAGGAGTATTATAACCGCCTCCCATAGCGTGACTGGAAGCTCTCCCGATTCCACCGCTTCCTGATAGACGTCAATGAGGTGTGGGGTCAGGATTGACTTATACTTTTTATAGAAACTGCCAGTAAACCCATCAAGCCCTAGATCCATCCTGTGTATTTATGGCGTCTGAGACTTCGTCTTCCGTAAAGGGTTCCATCAAAAAGTCACGCTGTGCCCTATCAAACCAGACCAGTGTGATCTCATCCAGATATTCCCTGTGAGCTGTTGTGCTCGATGCGTCTCTGGATGTATATAAGCCTGTAAAGTAAGTAAGGACCTCCTCGAGTACGCCCACATTGCCGGTTATGCGTGGCCCATCCTGCCCCTGTAACTTGGCGTTATAGGTCTGCTTACATGTTTTTTCCATTAATCTGGCAAGAGTCCTGCCCGCCTCTCTCCCTCTCCATATAGCCTGGCTACCGTATACTTTCCCAGATAATGTGCTTCCCGCTCAGCCCCCTCATGAAATTCCACCATTAGGGCAGCGCGCTGTTGTAAGTTAGACGGATGAGGTGTATTCGCATCGCTGCTATCTATCTCCGCTAGCTGTGTTTCCAACTGTGACAATGTGTGCCGCAAATCCATAAGCACCCCAGCGCTTTTTGAGATACATATCCCCCCTGGCATAGGCCTTAAAAGCCTCCCACAGCGTAGCCTTGGTGGCCATAGTGCCACCGTTAAGCGCAAAATCGATTCTATCCCGCAGCTCAAACTCAGTGCATCGCGCAGCACCATGTCATGGAATCTCCACTGTACAAGTACAAATAACTTTATTCGATTGTAAACCTTACAATCATAAAAGCACAATTCATAAACATACAGTTAAAATCAAACCATCCATTTCATTTGTAAGACAAAAATTTACATAAACAATATAAAACAAGAGTAACAGGCAGAATAAACATGTTAAGAATATAAATAATTATAACAAGGTAAAAAAGTTAAAAATACCTGACGGCAATAGCAGCATAATTATCCCTCCCACTTTTCCTAAAAGTAATTGCTAATTTCAGAAAACTGCATACAAATAAGGTGCAGTCACATTTCAGGAGTTGAAGGTAGTAAAGTGCTGGTTTGATCTGTGGAAATTTCAGTTCTTTCAGGCATGGTATTAGATATAGCTTCCGAGGTACTATGTAATAGGGACAAATAAATAAAAAGTGTGCCAGATCTTGCGGAGACTTCCCGTCGCAGCCGCAAGCTGGCAACACTTGACATCGATGGGCCCCACTCGGTACCGCCAGTAAGAGATGAAACAGATCAAAACGGAACCTTGTTAATAGGTAACGTTCGTAGCCAGTCATAGGCCATGATAGATATGGTTCCATTTGTAGACAGGTTTTAAGTAGAACATGTTTCTTAACACTGTCTTTCTGGAGCTCAACTTCCTCCCGGGCAAAATACCTATTTGTCATGAATGTATTTTTCACAAAAGTGACATCTGATTTAGTAATAAAATTTGGGGTTAAAAACAGATCAGGCCGTCCTATTTCAATAAGACGATCGTTAATATACTTCAGCCACGGGACCTTGAACCTACCATCCCATGTTAAAGCTTCTTTTAGTATATCATGGGTGAGAGGTATGTCGTTATTTAGCCAACAGTTCATCCAACACAATAGGGGATTTGCTGCTATTCTATCACTAAGGTAGGGCACACCTAGCTCCTCGTGTACCGAGAAGTTTCCGGTTCCCCTTGGCAGCCTCAATTATTTTCTACAACCTCCAGGTCCCGCGTCTGGCTGTAGCCCCAGAGCTCGCTTCCGTAGCAAGCAACGGCGACGCTCTTGGCCTGGTATAATTTAAGCAAGGCAGCCACCGGGCTAGTGCCCATTTTTCTCGCGAAGCCAAGTATGGCTGCGTTAACGCGGATTACCTCACCCTTCTTCTTAAGAACAGCGGGGCCCCAAGATAATTGATGATCAAAAAGGACCCCGAGATATGAAAAGGTTTTGGTGGTTGGAATTTTTTCCCCATTTATGTTAAAAAGATTAGATTTTCGTGACCCTAGGCCTGTCTTCATAACATAGGACTTAGAATTGTTAATGCTTAGGCCTCGAGACTCCATGAAATCAAAGGAGTTTAAAAGTGTCTGGAGGCCGATTGCTGTCCTTGAAATAAGGACAGCGTCGTCCGCGTAGAGCAGAACTGGAACGCCTTTTCGGCCTACATAGGGGTAATCCGCTCCAGTTCTTAGCAAGTATTCCTCCAACTCGTTAATATACAAGTTGAAGAGGAATGGAGCCAGGATACACCCCTGTCGAACACCCCGGTTAATTCTGATATCCCCCGTCACTTTCAGGTCTTGGGTGTATCGAACGTTAGCTCTTGTATCGGAGTGCAGGTCAGCCAGTAAGTTAATCAAATTCTGCTCGACGCCCATCTTTAACATGGTGTCCCATAGTTTGCCTCTGTCCACACAATCAAATGCGGCCGATAAGTCCATAAAAGCCATGTGGATGGTTCCCTGCCGGGCAAAGGTGTATTTACCTATAATCAGATATAGGTTCAGACATTGAGTTACTGTCGAGTGGCCAGGTCTGAAGCCGTATTGTATTGGGGATATAACATTGTTCTCATTTGCCCATGCAGTTAACCTGTTCAGGATTACACCCCCTACCACTTTGGCTACAGAATTAATTAAAGATATTGGCCTGTAGCATAACGGGCTACTACGATCGCCCTTTTTAAACACGGGCACTATAGTCGATAGCCCCCACGACTTTGGACATCCAAAGGCCGCAGCTGCATTTACTACAGCAGTAAGGACGGGGGCCCATAATGGGAATCTCCACTGCCTTTCCACTCCCCCAGCTCTAGGGATCTACAACTGCAGCAGGACCAGGGAATGGTTGGAGAGTGTACGAGGAAGGTGTTGGACTGAACCAGCACAACCCCCTGGGATAGGAGCCAGTAATTCCACGCCGAAACCCCAATTCTGTCGGATCAATGATACCTGTAAGGGTTAGGTTCAAACAGCCATGGGCTGCAACAGTCCCTGAAATAGCATACAAAGAAAAGGTTAAATGAATGCAAAGAAACCAGCAGGGCCGTCAATGGGGGTCAAAACAGCAAGCCATGGGAATGGAGACGTCTGGCTAGCTGGCCGAGAAAAGTTCAGTGCTGGCACCAGATACCTGGACAGACTGGAGAGTCATGTGGAGAGGGAGACCCCGCTGTCTCCCCGACTCTTGGATAAGGCAAGGCATAATTCCTGGGTGGTATGCGGAGCGTCGACTATATGGGAGAGGCCATCAACATCCACCTTTAAGTGGGCAGGGTAGACCATCCCATAGCATAGTCCTAGCTTGCGAAGTTTCGCCTTGACTCCTGCATTTTTCCATCTGGTTTTCTGTACTATTGCGGTGAAGTGCGGGTAGATGGAGACAGATGACCCTGCCATTCAAATGAGCCTGCCTAAAGGGCCATTTGCAGTGCAGTGTCTCTGTCCTTAAATTAGGAAGATGGGCAATTATCGGTCATGGAGGACAGCCAGGGTTAGGACGTGGACCAAGCGTGCGATATGCTCATTCCACTACAAATGTGGAGGTGAAGGAGTCCCTTCTGAACAGATCTGTTAACAGCGTCTCCATGAAGCTCTTCATCTGCCTAGTGTTGGTGGATTTGGGAATGCCCATTACATGGATATTGTTGCGCCACCACACACACACCTCCAAATCCTCATTTTTGATGACTATCATTTTAAGTAGTTTTTCCATGTGGTCCACCTTTTTTGTGTTTTGAGCAGTTCCATCCTCCAGGTCGGAAATCCTGCCCTGTGCAGCAGTTGTCAAGTGCCCTTCTTGCTGGTCAAGCCTGATGCCCATAGTATCCAGGCGCTTATCAAGGAAATCAAAGCGTGTGTCCAGGGCCTTAAATCCTGCCTTGAGTTCTACCATCATGGCCTCTGCTCTGGCGGCGGCCGCTGCGGGCACACTGCCCCCCTCCACAATGCCAGGCCCCTGGAGGTTTACACCATGACTGGACTTCTCATATGTTAATTTCCTTTGTTTCAGGTTACCCCGGACCTTGCCCAGGCCAGTGGAGCCATGTCACAACCCAAGAGCGGTATGTCAACGGCCCACAGCGCAGTGCCATAAGAGCAGTCTGTTTCACATGCCAGAGTCTATAGGTTGGCCGTTCTGACTGTTATGGGGGCCAATGGAAGTGCCCTTGGCCTTAGAGCAGTTCAATTGGGGTAAGCCTAAGATGTGAGGGCGAGAGGGGGCGAGGGCCACGCATCGGCTAGCCCCCATCCCAGGGGTACCGCAGCACAGGGACCGTGAGGTACCTAAGATGGCCGGGGCAGTACGTCTCGATGGCCGGCCCCCAGGCTTACCCATGGACCCAGTCTCCACGGGGCCTCTGGGAGAGTGCCAGCATGTCCCACAGAATCCAAGGAGGAATATGGGAAGCCTCCACTACCACCGCTCACCCCCAACACCGTGTCACCCCCCCACCTGGACATCCGGTTCTTCATTCTACGCAGCCCCTCCTTCGGTACACCGTGCACAGGGGTTAGATCACGCAAGCTCACGGCTCCATAGACACCAGTAGGCCTTGTTGCGTCGTCGTCCACAAGCCAAAGAGCGTGTCCCCAGCGGCGGATCTTTAAGGGGAAAGCAAGCGCCGATCACCTCCGCAACCAACACGATTCCGCTGTCTTCCTCACTGCCATAACTGCCACCCGGACACAAGGATCTCTGGGTGAACGGCGGAGCTCCAAGCTCAAGTGACCATCTCAGTCGGCAGCTTGGTCACACCCCTAGCAGGAATTAATCTGACCTGATGGCCAATCAGTTGTCCAGAAAGCAATAGGATACATTTATCATGGTATTGAAATGGGTAGCAGGGTAGACAGGACGCCCAGCTGAAGACTAAGAGGGTGAAATGAAAGAAATCAGGGCAATATTTGAGACTTATAAATATGTTTGAAGGTGTGCTTGATCATAATAATTGCGACGTCACGATTGCTTGACTGATAGGGATGTGCTACATGGAAGATGTTAGAATATGTTGTTCATAATGTTTATTATTCTAACTGCAGAATGAACCTTCCTCCCTCAACTTATCAGATTACTTAATTGCTATTGGTGTACCATAAACTAAAAGATTTGCAGTGAGAAGGGTACACTGCCACTTGACTGGCAACAGATCTTTTTATCTACGTCCTAATATAGGTGCTAGAGTTGTGTAGAGAGTGGTAGCAAATGAGGCATTGGATTGCGGGATGTATGCTATGTTGCTATGTTTGAAATAAAATTTGAGCTTTGAATATTTAGAGCACTGTGATTTTCACAATATTACAGACAGCATAGTATTGACTATTAATGCTTTATAAAAATAATTTTGTTGCTGTATTGCCTTACTTTGAAAATATTCAAGTTCTAATAATGGACCAAAAGTGGACTTTTCCATCTGCAGAATATACTAAATGACCAGCAGTGGCTGTGTGCCAGACAAGAATTTATCTGCGTTCTTGAGACAAAAAAAGAAAACATCAGCAGCATTCTGCATTCCAGTATACATTTATATGGGAAGTCAAACTTGCATTTAATCATTTTTGCTTGTCATTAAAAGAAGTTCATAGCATTTGATGGTCCTCAGTACCTTATGATGGGGTCTTCTACATAAATATGATTACTGTTAAGACAGTAACAATATAGATCACATTATGGTGCGCATGACAGTCAATCAAACACTTAGACTGTCTCAAAAGCGGACAAAGCCTGCTTTAGATACCTGTGTTAGCAATGTGTCAGCAGAGGAAATTACTACCTTTGAGGCTGGAATGAGTTTTCTTAAGCTAGAGCGATTGATTTAGTTTTTTATGGAGGGAAGCTGATTTCACCTGTTTCCCTGTACTCTGTATGTGGGACTCTGATACTCCAGAAGAGTTGCTGTTTTGGATAGTCTATTTTCTTGTAATTCCATCTGTCTTTCAACGATTCAGAATACATTCCCCTTCCACCTCCTACTTGCCTTGCAGTCATAAATACAGATATTAGGAGGGTGCATAATTGCTGATCTCATCCTCCAGTGTCTCATCTGCACTCAGGACAATTAGTCAAGTGGTATCCTGACATCATAAAACTACAGCAGGATGTCATCTTACATGAGGGCCAATCAATTGACAAGCGAACAATAAAATATATTTATCTTGCTATTGAGATGAGTAGCAGGATAGACAGGATGCCCAACTGAAAACTAGGATGGTAAGATCAAAGAAATCCGGGCATTTTTTGAGACATAAATTTGTATGACTGTGTGGTTGAGCATAATAGTCTCGACTTCACTATTGCTTAACTGGTAGGAATTGCCTAAAATGAAGATGTTAAAATGTGTTATTCATACATTTCATTATTATTCCCACTAACTGTAGCATTACACTTCCTCCCTCAACTTATCAGCTGACTTAGTTGCTACTGGTGTACCATAACCTAAAACAAATGCAGAAAGAAGGGTACTCTGTCACTTGGCTGGCAATAAGATCTATTTATCTATGTCCTGCTATAGGTGCTACAGTTGTTTAGAGAGTGTTGGCAATGAGGCATGGGATTTAGATAAGTATGCTAGGTTTTGAAACCATTTGAGATTTGACTGTCTAATGAGATGGGGATTTTCACAATAATGCAGAATCCATATTACAGATATGTTAAATCTTTACAGCAATCGGTTGTTGGCGTATTGGATATAGTAAATGTACGAACAGTGGACTTTTCCATCTGCATATTATACTGAATGACCAGCAGTGGTGGTGTTGCTCCACAGATTTTCTCTGCATTGGCGAGACTAAAAAGAAAAGTCTACTTCAAGCATACTGGATCATTTGACCTATTTTTATTTTGTTTGTGTTTTGAGTTTGCAATTTAACAGGCCTTATCATTCATTACAGGAGTAAAGCTTTTAATACAGTTGACTTACATAGTGAATATATGCATGCCAATGTGTTTGTGTGTAAGCGCGTAAAGAAATCTGCAACTGATTCATCGGCTCTCTGCTTACACGAGGCTAGCATATTCCAGTCAATCTTTTTAGGGGGAATGATGGTCTTCAACTTAGTCAAAATAGCAGCGGGGAGATCTAAAATAATCTGAGGTGGTTTCTGCGCGGGCTTTCTCTCCCTATCCTCATCCTCAAGTTCAGACCATCGAGCCTTAAAAGTGGCAACATCATCTACCTTCCGCACGGATCGCCACATATCTGGTGGTAGAATAAGCCCAAAGAACAAATCTATATCCGCTAAGGTCATAATACAAGAATTCAAGGCCCCCTCGACTTCTTCGTAAAAGGCCGCTGGATTCTTGCGGGGATCAGGCAACGCATTCTTTAATGCCATGACGTCAGCCCTGTGCCAGGGAGTATAAACCCAATTATACACAAAATATCCCTTAGCATCGGCAGAGGTAATATCCGAGCTGGTCCCCGCTCCTTTAGGAGGAACATACAAAGGCGCCGCCTCGCGCATTGGTTTAGCATGCACTGGATCGCTCTTATCTGATTGAGAGATGGATGAATGGCCGCCTCCAGTACGCGAATCCGACCGCCTTTCCTCCTCAAGATGTTGGCGCGCTTTCTCTTTAAGGTCTGCTGCCGCATCCCGCAACGCAAACAGTCGCCGAACTGCTTCAGGCGCCTTAGAGGGAGAGAAAACACCATTACGCAATGCTTTAGCATCCAATACCACATCGTCCGGTTCAAAGACGCTGGAATATTTCCGAAAGGCACCAATCACTTCATCAGAAAAGTGTCCCAAAAAATACAACCTTTCTCTATCCTGCCACGACTCCCAAGAAGCCAACAGTTCATCAAGGGATAACTTGCCCTTACATGCACGATAAGAAACCTGCCGAAGCTCACCCATTCGCTCAGCCGATAACATGGACCGCGTGTCTACCTTACTCGAACCCGATCCAGAATCTTGTGGCCTCGGGGCAGACGCGCCGACATAAGGAGGCGGAGAACGATCTAATAAATAAAAATCATCGTCATGATTATTAAGGACAGGATAGAGTGGCTGACGAACAGCATATTGACCCGAGACTTGTAACCTATGTTCTTTCTCTTGTTTCTCCGTCTGTTCTCTTTCCTCCCGACGCTTTGCTTCCTGCGCTCTCACATGATCATTCTTTCGTTGCTCTTTATCAAACAGCGCTTTCTCACGTTTCTCTCGCTCACGCACTTCCTTCACCCATAGTCGCACACATTCAAACATGTCTTGCCGCGCACGCTGTTTACACATACACTGTTCCACATACTCAATCTTACGTATATCAAACGACCCATACAACGGCCACCGTAACTCAGGATCCTTCTTGGTATATTTCCTCCATACTGTGCTGTACATTATGGAGGAAAGACCATGCTTCACATACATATCCCTATTAGGAGTCCCCTCTGGGGGAGCTGGAGTAGATTCCTCGAGGTTTAACCGGTTTCCAAAACAGCAGCACCACTTACGGAGTGCGCTAAAAGCAGGCATGCTCAAAAATAATGCAGAATATGCAGTATTATCAAAAAAATGGCACTTAAACGTTGTGCTGGTCAAAGTTACACAGTTCCGGAGAAATATCTCCACATTACCTGCCTATATGTGTTGCAACGCATATATTCTCATAATAATCAATACAAGATATGACCGGTCATCGCAAATCAAACTCAAATAGCCAACCCAGGCTTCAAAAACTCGGAGCAAGTACCGTACAACGGTTCTTACCAATCAAGAGTCCAGATTCCAACTGCCAAGCTCCGAAATTCGCCCAAACGGCTGTCACGGCAGAACCGACAGAAGAGGTCTCAGTCGAGGACCGGCGCCACCCAGATGGTCAGCTCGGAAGGGAAGGAAGAAAAACCTCGGGATGCCAGGACTAAAGTGCCTCTGGCAGTGATCACATCCCCGGCCAAATTCCTCACCTTCGTCGCGACCACTCCTTCGAGCATCCGAGTCGCCGATGAGCCCCACGTGACGGGCGCCAATTGATGAGTACAGGCCCCAGCTAGGCCCGCAGGACACAAGGGTTCGCTCTCCTGCAATGAAATCTATAAGGAAGTTGGCACGGAAACTGCAAAGTACAAAGACAAGGTTTATTAACCCTTAAGGGTGGTCCTACAATCCATACAATACCCTTCAGTATTGCATAGAGTAGCACACAGAACTTGCATACACGGTCCCCTTTTATACACAACAGAGGGGCTCATAAGTGGGAGGGCACGACATGAGACGAGGAATGTTACCTTTTATGGACATTTGCAATACAAGATCAATATGTGGGCGGAGCTGACATACTCCTTAAGCCCGCGAAAACATGGTCAAGCAAGGACTAACTGATAACAGATGTGGTCAAGTCTGGGCATGCGCCAGACGGACAAAGGAACTATTTATAGACTGTTACTAGGCAGATTACAAGAGCAACTAACACAAAGATAAGACTCTCCTCGTGTTGAGCACGTGGAGACATGACAGTACAAAATGGAGTCCAGACTTCAGTCAACATAACAAAAGGAACATGTGTAAGGGAGGAGAATTCATGTCTTTAGTAAATGCTTAATCACATCGAAGTTGCAATTTACAACATATGTGTTTACACGAAGGCTAGGTTGCAAAGGAAGAGGTACACGTATGTAGAGCCCGGTACTCTGCAGTCTTCAATTGGCATCTGGAAACATTCCAGAATGCCAGCTAACGCGTGACCACACAGGTGCTACAGTGTCCTAAGGTAGACACAAGACAAGTACAGTAAATTACAACACATCTCCCCTCTTACAACAAGGTAGCAGAAAAGAGAAGTGCACACATATAAATAAATAATGAAGCAACATATAGACTGTACATGTACAAAAAAACAAGAAATAGATGTTGTATAAGTGAAGATAAAGCTGAAAATAAACACTATGGGTATAAACAATGCAGTCTTCAGTTGTGTGCAGAAGAGTACCCACATCAGGAATTGTAAGCAAGAAAATGCAACTTACCAAGCTAAATCACTTAAAGTGAAACACTTACTCACAAATATAATCCGATAACTTCTTCAGCAACACAACTGGCCACCCTGCTCTATTGGTGTTGGAGTATGGACACTCCAGTCATGTAGAGATTGCAGACTGACCAATATGCTCACACTCCTCTTCCCACCACCAACTTTTGTTCAGCGAGACTGGACTTCCACCATTAGCATTGGCAGAAGCTTCTGCACGTACTTTGTGTTTGCACAAGGCCATTGATGAGGAATGCCACACTTTGCCATCAGTCAGCAAGGTAGAACTGCAAAATACCTTGCTGATGGAAAGTGCTGGGGAGAACCTGTTGCCCTTACCAACATGACCATTTATTTTTTTAACTCTTATGTTTCCAACCCTAAGTTGAACAGGTCTGCAATTATTTTTGGTGTCTTACATTTTCTTTGTAAGACTCTGGGCTTTCTCTAAATTGCTCTTGATACCTGACGCAGACCAATTCACTCTTTTGGCAGCATTTAACAACCCCACATTATCCTTTGACAGGGCGGTTCTTACTCTCTTAAGATCAATAGGGCACAAACCGGTACTGCTGCAAGGTGTGATTCAGAATGTCCACAATGTTTTGAAGACTTCAGCTCTCCATGCAAGGTTATTATTACACGCCAGCTGAACAATACCTTTGTTGACACGGTTAATCTATTCAACTGCACCGTTTCCAGCAGGGTGATAGACAGCAGTGGTCTTGTGCGATATACCATTCCTGTCTAGGTAGGATTTGAATGTTTCTGAAATGAACTGGGGACCATTATCAATAACAAAATACTTTGGTAAACCTTCCCTGAAGAACACTTAATCGACACAACTTACAATGTTGTTGGCATCAGTTTTCTGAAAACAGTCCTACCTCGGGCCATTTTGAGAAATGGTCAATAAGAACTAGGACAAGAACTTGTTTAACACCCTCCTGGATGGGACCCATGATGCCAATGCCCACCCTCTGCCATGGCATATTAGGAGACGATAAGGGCTAAAGGGGTGGGCCTAAATGTGACCTGAGTCTTGTCAGCATTATCGCACAGCACACCATCTATGACCATTCTCTCAATCTCAGTGGTTATTCCAGGCCACCAATACCAACTCTTCAATCTACTCTTGGTCTTGTTGATACCCACGTGCCCCTCATGGAAAATCTTTTTAATTTTTGGTTATCAACAGTCCAGCTTCAAGAGATGGGTCTTGCTTTGCCTCCCAAAATGGATGTTACTCCTTTGGGGTGACACTTCACAGGCCACATACTAGCAACCATCTCTATAACCCTGCATACCAAAGCGTCTGTGCTTCGTTCCAGTTTCCACTCTTCAGCGGAAATCCCATGCAACTCCTTGTGTATGCTAGTCACACAGAAATCGTCATCCAATGCGCCATTGCAGTCACTGACCAGGACCGGTATGCGGCTTAGCAAATCGGCTACCACATTCCTGACACCAGGCACATACTGTACTTCTTAATGAAAATCAAATATGCGAACAGACATCCATGCCAGTCTAGGAGACGCGGCATACAGCCCTTTGATAGTCATAACTTTGGTCATTGGTTTGTGATCGTTGCGTAAAACAACCCTTTTGCCCCAGATAATCTGACGGAAATGCTCAAGCCCCCATACATATGCTAAGGTTTCCCGCTGTAGAACAGAGCAACATTCTTCAGTTGGTGTAAAAGAGCGGGAAGCAAAATCAATGGTATGCTCCTTGCCAAAATCACCCTTCTGGGAAAGAACCGCTCCAAGGCCTTTACCTCTATCATCAGTTGTGACAATATTGCATAAAGTAGGATCAAAACCTTGCAAAGGTGGTGGGGCTGTGCATTAATTATCCTTCAATTTGCAGAATGCATTGCGACATGACTCGGACCCTACAAACTTACTCTTAAGCAATTGTCTTAAATAATAAGTCTTGCAAGAAAAGTTTTTGATGAATTTGGCAAAAAACTCTACTGAACCCAGAAAAGAACGTAGCTCCTCCATATTCAGGGGTTCGGGAGCATTGCTAATGGCATCACAAAGATCTTTTTTTAGGCAAAATGCCTTCAGTAATGAATGACCCAAATAAGTCACCTCCTGACATGCAAACTTGTACTTGCTATGTTTAGCCATTAGCCCTTGCCTTCGAGAATACTTAGCACCTGAAACAGTTTTCTGCCATGGTCATTCCTGGTTTTACCCATAATCAAGATGTCGTCCTGAAACAAAAGTATGTTTTCAACACCCTTGAAAATCTTGTGCATCAGTCTCTGAAACATAGCAGCAGCCGGAGCAAGGCCAAACAGGACTCTTCAAAATCTATAACACCCAAACCGAGTGATAAATGTGGTCAAATGCCTACTAGAGTGATTTAAGGGCACCTGATGGTAAGCATATGGGAGGTTGATGGTAGGAAACCATTTGATGCCCCTGGTGAGAGCTAACATCTCACTGATTTGTGGCAAGGGAAGCTGGTCTACAATAATATTATTGTTAAGATCATGTAAGTCAACACAAAGTCTCAACTTGCCATTGGGTTGTTTAACTACTAGCAAGAGAGCCACCCACTCAGAAGACTCCATGTTCTATAATCCCTTCGCTGAGCAGATTAACCAACTGTTCTTTGACATCATTCCTGATGGCAAAAGGAAGGTTCCTGACTTTGTGAATGGATGGAATGGCACCCTGTTTAACGCACATTTTATGCTGGAACCCATTCAACTTGTCAATTGATCCGGAAAACACTTTGGGAAATTCTGTCAAAATCTGCTCCGCAAACCCCATCTCAGGCTGAACTATAAGAACAGGATCAGGACTGTCTGGGTCCAAAATGATACCGAGACTTCCCTGATCAATCCAACCCAAAACAGAAGGTCCTGTTTTAGACGCATGCAACTTCCCTTTTGTTTCTCTGTCCTTGAAATTGAACAAAAGCTTCCTGTAACCACACAAATCAATGGATTAATCAGTGAAGCTTTTGATCAGACATATATGGGTTTTTCGATTGACTTCCCAATATCTGTGCAAACTTGACATCTCGTACATGTTTGTTAACAATTGTGTATGGAGAGCCGGAATCGGCTACAATTGAAATACCAACACCACCTATAAACATTTCACACACAAGTTCCATCTTCTTGAGTCTGTAAAATGTCCACTTGTAGCAACACATCTTCCACACTAAGCACACACATTCAAATCATCCTCGTCAGATGTGTTAAGGGCATTAGCGGCTTCCACCTCAATCTTGATGGAACTGGATGATTTCTTTTTACATACTTTATGAAAATGCCCCACCACTCCACAAAATTATTACTTTTGTTTTCTAGCAGGGCACAACTTCTTATTCGCTAAATGGTTCAGACTGTAGCACCTACGACATCGTCTTTTGGAAATAGCAAAACTTCTCTCGCTCGATGAGGCGAGACACTGCACCTTATTCCTTGGTTTCGACGAAGACTTGTTGTATCCAATTTCAGCTACAATACCCTTCTGTCTCTTATCTTTACCTTCTATAAGAACAGCCTTGGCCCATCTCCCAATCATCTCAGCTCTCTTCACAATATCGATAACAGTCTGCAAGGGACTTTATCCTTTAGCCCGCAACTGCTCCTGAATGCTTGAATTAAATGCCTGCATTACAATTTGGTCTCTAATGATTTGCCGTAAGGATTGCCAAACCGACAAGAGAGCAAGGTTCTTCAGTGCCAAAATGCAATCTTCAATAGGCTCCTTCTTCCTCTGCTTTCTGTGAAAGATCTTGTATCTGTCTACAGCAGCACAAACAATGGGTTTGTAATACGCAGTTAAATTCTTCAAAGTATTTGTATAACCGTCACCCTGATCAGCTACCCTAGGCTTTTTGTTAATTCGGTTATAAATTCTAAGGCCACCAGCACCAAGACAATGTAAAAGGATCCTTCGTTTTATTTTCTTGTGTAAAATCTTCACCTCCCTCAAAGTTTGCTGTGTAATTAGAGAAATGCTCTCTCATTGCTCCCATTTGAGCAAAGGCTCACCACCTGCAGGAAAGAGAGGCTGAGGTGGAGAAAGGTTCATTAGATACACAGAGGCCATAGCACTGAATGAGTGCATACAAAAACATAGTAGAACGGTGACTGAATAGTATGGATAGCTGTGAGAGGAGCAAAAACGCAAAGTATCAGATGAAAGAAGTTTTTTTTATTAACTTAAACATGCACACTTAAGAGCTGTGCCTGTCAGCGTGGGAATAAAGACAGGCAGGTGCTAACAAAATATACCATGCAAAACATACGATTCCTCTAGGAACAATAAAAATTACTTAACGAAGATTGGCAGAATAATCTGTGCTGATCAGCGAAGGTTCCCACGTTTAACGGATAAAATCCTGAAGAATTGAGTAAGCCGTTCAAGAAACAGGATGAGGGCAAGAAAAATTCTTATTCAATACCAAAGCGCATACCCATGTGAGTATCACTACCACTCCGTTGAAGTGCTTGCTGGCAACGCCAACTGAAAGATGGAGGTGCACGTAGGCAAGTGATTGCATCGAAAAATGAGCAGCGTGCAGCATGTAGAACTTCACAAGGCGCTGACGTAATAGAAGAAGATCCAGGGTACCCTGCAAGCAAGATCGGCAGGAGAGATCGCACGGCCAAGCAGATGATCTAGTCCTAAACAGAATACTGTGACAAGCAGGATTCAATTGCAGGCCCGTCAGCGCACGACTGTAGACAGTTAAACTGTCCCAGACTTTGCTTCAAATGGGCACTCAACGTCTGTCAGAACATAGCAAAGCGGTACTAACCTCACCGTCCCTTATGTAGATGCAGCAAGCTGTTGATTTCAAAATAAGTTCTGTCCAAGTGAAATCACACCACAAACTGGGATCCATCAAGCAGTGGTCAAAATGGCACAAATGGGTCAGTTCGAATGTGTTGGAACTAGTCATTACTGTGTAAAGACACTTCACACAGTTGAAGTAGGTCTCTTTATTAAAGTATCCAACACATAATTTACATGAAGGCCAGGTCGCAAAGGAAGAGATGCACTTCCGTAGAGCCCGGTACTCTGCTGGCATTTGGCAACTTTCCAGAATACCAGCTGATAACGCGCGACGACACAGGTGCTACAGTGTCCTACGGTGGACACAAGACAAGTACAGTAAATTACAACAGTGCATAATTGCTGAGATCTCATCCTCCAGTGTGTCCTCTTCCCCCAAGACAATTGCTCCAGTGGTGCTCTGACATCATAATGCTAAAGCAAGATGTCATCTGACATGAGGGCCACGCAGTTGCCTAGCAAGCAATAGGATACATTTATCTTGGTATTGAAATGAGTAGCAGGGTAGACGGGATGATCAACTGTAAACTAAGATGGTAACATGAAATTAATTAGGGCATTTTCTGGAACTTCTAAATTTGTATGAACGTAAGTTTGAGCATAGGAGTCTCAACTTCACTATTGCTGAACCGGTAGGAATTGGTTAAAATGAAGATGGTAAATAGGCTATTCATAGTTTTGATTATTCTCACTAACTGCAACATAACCCTTCTGCTCTCAACTTTTCAGCTGCCTTAATTGCTACTGGTGTACCATATCCTAAAAGAAATGAAGTGAGAAGGGTACCCTACCACTTGGCTGGCTAAAAGATCCATTTATCGATGTCCTAATGTACATGCTACAGCAGTTTAGAGAGTGTTAGCACATGAGGCATGGGATTCAGAGAAGCATGCAAGGTTAAAAACACAAATTGAGATATGAATTTCTAATGAGCTGTTGATTTCCACATTAATACAGACTCCATAGTACTGATCTGTTTATGCTTTCTAAAAAATTTGTTGTATTGCATATAGTAAATGCACTAACAGTGCACTCTTCCATCTGCAGATTATACTGAATGACCAGAAGGGGCAGTGTTTCACGACAGATTTTCCCTGCATTGCCGAGACGAAAGAAAAAAAAGACGTCTTCCGGCATACTGCTCCATTTTACCAAGTTATATGGTAAGTAAAATTCACAATCTTTCCTTTGGTCATTAAACAGAGGTTCACAGCATCTGAATGTCCTCACTAACTTATAGTGGGGGCCTGATGTTTGAATATAATTTCTGTCAAGACTGAAGTACTATGGATCATATTGTGTTGGTCATGATAGTCGATAATACTGTCTGCCTTCAAGACTACCAAAGCCTGCTTTAGATCCTGGTGCTAGCAATATTCCATCCAAGGAAATTGCTGCCTTTGAGGCTTGAATGTACAATCTTACTTTAGAGCGATGGTCTTACTTTGTGACGAAAGGAAGCTCATTTAACCTCTTCCCCAGCACTCTGTATGTTGGACTCTGATACTCAAAATGGATTATTAAGGATAATCTCTGTTTTTGTATCTCATCACACTTTTAAAAATGCCCCAGTGCTTTCACTGGTTCAGACTGCTTTACTATTCCACCTCCTACTTGCCTTGCAGTAATTAATACAGATAGTAACCTAGGGCATAATTGCTGATATCCCATCCTCCTGTGTGTTTTCTTCAACCAGGACATTTGGTCCAGCGGTGCTCTGACCTCCTAATACTAAAGCAAGATGTTGTCTGACATGAGGGCCACTCTGTTGCCTAGCAAGCAATAGAATAGATTTATCTTGGTATTGAAATGAGTAGCAGGGAGGACAGTATGTCCAACTGAAAATAAGATGGTAAGATGAAAGAAATTAGGGCATTTTCTGGGACTTCTATGTTTGTATGAACGCAAGGTTGAGCATAGTAGTCTCGACTTCACTTTTGCTGAACTGGTATCTATTGGCTAAAATAAAGATGGTAAATATGCTATTCATAGTTTTGATTATTCTCACTAACTGCAGCATAACCCTTCCGCTAGACCTTAGAAGGCCCCACTAGACCTTAGAAGGCTTGATGTCTTAGCACAAGCAGGTGTACCCTAGTTGTGTCAATTGTGGGTTAACCTTGAAGACCTGTCCACCACAATCCATACTGAAGTTCATCTCCAGTCTTGCGGGCAGGTCTACGAAGCAGCACACCCTAGAGCAACAGTGATCCAGTCACTGTGACTCTGTCACTGAGGTCACATGAACCTTGAGCAGGTTAGGGCGGTGCGAACGGTGTGACCGCACTGGGTACCTATTTCGGGTGGGTGCATAGTGTTTGCAAGTATATTATGGTTTAAAAAAAACTTGCTGCCTCCTTCCTGGCCTCCAGCAATTTTCAGAAACAATAAAAATGTCATGATATCTTTGGTGATTAATGTTCTTCCTAGAGAAAGATCCGAGTTTTGTCTAGTGGAAGGGTTGACTCCTAGAAAGGTAGCACAGGGGGTTAATGTGCCTGCTGCAAAGAACATGTGCCCTGCAGATCACAAAGTGCACTGCTTTAATGAGGGGACCATGATGAATGGTCATTTAATGTCAGCTGTAGATGATGGATCCCTGAACAGTGTCATGTATGTGCATGTTTGCATTGTGCTGAGGGGATTACCAGGTAATTGTTCACGCAGCTCTCTGGTGGATGTCACATGCGGTTTTTCTGAGTCCCCAGATAGATTATGCAGTCTGTGTGTTCTCTTTTGTACTGCCAGTCACCGGTGTATTCAACTGTGTAGCCTTGGACCGTGTCATGTATGTGCATGTAACATGCATGATCGAGGTAACTGTTAGCGGCGATACTACGTGTCTCTCGGTCCTCTTTCAAGTGTTTGTCGTCCTTTTTCCCCAGCAACCCTCTGACCCCCCCAGGGGCGGCAATCTGAGGGATAGCCCCGGGCACCACAAGCTATAGCTATGCCTCTGCTTGTCAGCTGCCTTAATTGCTACTGGTGTACCATAACCTAAAAGAAATAAAGTGAGAAGGGTGCGCTGCCACTTGGCTGGCAAAAAGATCCATTTATCTATGTCCTAATGTACGTGCTACAGTTGTTTAGAGAGTGTTAGCAAGTGAGGCATGGGATTCAGAGAAGTATGCGAGGTTAAAAACACAAATTGAGATGTACATTTCTAATGAGCTGTTGATTTTCACATTAATACAGACTCCATAGTACTGTTTTTTAAAATGCTATATATGAATTATTAGTCACAGATAACAAACAAAAAAAGCATACATAGCACAGAGAAGAAAAAGAGGGAAAAGGAGAGAAGAGCAGAAATAAAGAGAGAAAAGTGAAGAGAATATCGAGCATCAAAACAATAAAAAATAGCATATACAAAATCATGAACATAGTATTTGTCCAATCCCAATTGGGAATACTTATGGGTGGGTTTAACAATAATCCATGACAAGAATAAAAACCGAAACAGTGAAGCAGTTAGTTCCACTGAAGTCTTGACCAGACCCTCCCAAATTTCACCCTTGAGCGTAGACCCCGAGCTTTAGCTACCGCCAACTCCATTTCATAAACCCCCCTCAATAATAACCAAAAATCAGTAATCTTGGGACACAATGCGTTAATCCAAGCCCTAGCAATACACAGTCGGGCAGTGATAATAATGACTGAGACTAAGGAAATGGATAAATAGCCTGGGTCTGCTATTCGCCCCAAGACTATTTCTTTCTCAGTCAATAGAATCTCCTTGCCGGCTAGCCTACTCAACACACATGACATCGTAGCAAAACGTAGTTAATCGAGGACACGTGACAAACATGTGTCTGAGATCAGCAGCATACTCCTTACATTTAGGGCAGTATGACTTCAATGAGACCTGCAAAGTAGTCCATTTCAAGATGATCTGTGGGCTATAATATAGCATGAACATGGTACGATGTTGCAACTTTAAATTAATTGCGGTAACAGCAGAGTTAATTATAGCCATTGAGTCAACAACTTCTTCTATATTGATTTCCATTGTAAACATGCGAGTAAGTTTAGCTGCAATCTGCGATCCGTCATTTCCACTTACAGACCGAAAACTCAGGTAAATTTTCCCAATCTGACCCTGGCCAGAAGTCTTGAAGATAGCCCGCAGTAGCTCTGAAGTACAAGGGAGGGCAGATAGGCCCTTCCCTTGTATAAAATAGTCCCTGGCGTGCAGGTACTTAAAAAAAAGAATTGTGGGATAGCCCAAATTCCTCTTTTAAAGAGGAAAATGACCTAAAACCATGTTCATCATACAGCTGCCCTAACCATGTTATTCCACACTGTTGCCAGATCCTACATACCGAATCCGAGAATATGCCCGGAAACCTAGGATTGTCCCACAAAGAAATAAAGTCATGTAAATCTGGTACAACAAACATTTTACCAATATCTTGCCAGATACGATAAATGTGTCTAACTATCCTAAAACAGACTCTCTTAAAGTAATTAGGGTCCGACATATGGTGTAAAAGAAACCCAGTATTTGGACCATATGCGAGCTGGTACGGAAGCCATGTTTTGACCACATTAGGTCCCAAGAGTAGACTCTGAATAAGATTCAGAAAGGCTGACCAGAAATAAGTATTAAAATCAGAGGAGGAAGCCGCCTTGCTTGTATGTCAGCTTTATATATTTAAGAGCTCTTCTGGCTCTTCGATAGCTCCAAATAAAACTTCCGATAACAGAATCAAGCCGTTTAAAAAAAGACATTGGAACTCGTAAAGGAATAGAACGGAACAAATAAAGAAATTTAGGCAGAATGTTCATTTTCACTATATTGCATCTCCCAATGATAGTCAGAGGCAGCCTATGCCATCTACGCAGGTCAGCTGTGATTTATTTTTTATTTTTTACGCAATGGTTCATAATTCAAGGCCATAAAGTCCTCAGTGCGACCACTAATAGACACCGAGATAGATAGTGGAGGTAGTTAAACCTAGATGGGGTACTGCGAGTGCTGGCACGTACTTAAGGATATACTGCCTTTTATTTATATTAAGCTTATAGCCAGAAAAGGAACCAAAAAGTTGTGCCGCATGTGTTAATACGACTATGGCCACCTTGTGCCGGGTAGTAAATACAGCAATATAATCTGCATAGGCAGTGACTTTTAACGTCATACCATTGAGAGATACTGGCGAGATAGAAACATTCTGAAGGAGATGTCTAATGAAAGGCTCAATATAGAGAGCGAATAGTAAGGGGGAGAGCTGGCACCCCTGACGCGTACCCCGTTGGATACTAACCGCACTAGATGTACAACCGTTAAGTTTAATAACAGCAGAAGGATTATGATAGTCGCTGAACCGCAGAGACAAACCTCTGACCGAGGCCTAGAGATAGCATAGTACACCATAGAAACACCCAAGCTACTCGGTCGAAGGCCTTCTTGGCATCCATCATTAGCATGCCGATCCGCTGACCCAAGTGACCAGCGACATCAAAAGCTGCAAAGGCAGTATTTGTGTTACCGTGCCCCTTCCGGGGACAAAGCAATGCCGTTCTTCTGAGACCAATAGATGTATAAATGGGACTAGACGAGAGGCAAGAAGCTTTGAAAATATTTTTGCATCCGTGTTAGAGATATCGGTCGGTATGACCCTAAGTCTTCTACAGGTTTGCCCTTTTTGGGGAAAACCACAATATTAGTTCCATTCCATTAAGGAGGCGTGTCCCCTCCCTGTATTATGTCATTAATCAACTCAAGGAGAGCTGGCATCAACAAGTCCCTGAAAGTTTTATAGAACTCGAGCGGGATAGTGTCCTCACCCGCCGCCTTGCCGCTGGGCAAAGCCCCGATTGCTAAGTTCAATTCCTCCAGGTCAGCAATGCTCTCTAATCTCAAGTATGAGACACATCCAAAGAAGATAGAACGCTCTCTCGTAAATAATTCATGGCCACCTGTTGGTTATAGCTACTGGATTCCTTATATAGGCTAGCATAATTTTTTTAAATTGCTCGGCTATATCCTCAGACTTCGTATTGGTAACACCATCTACCCCGTTGATTATCTTAATGCGTGATTTAGCCTTCTGGTCAGCAAGTTGGTAAGCCAGTACCCTTCCCACCCTCTCCCCATACTCATACTGCAAAGATCTAAACTTAAGGAAATTGTTGGTGACTTTATCCTTCAACCCTCTGCTGAGTTTTGCTCTGACTTCAATAATTTGGACGTAAATGAGTGGCTCACTAATAGCTTTTGAGGCAATTGCCAGGGCATGTTGCTGCTCTAACTCTATATACTGCCGATGTTCGTTACCCAGCTGAATACTATTAAGTCTATTCTGCTTAACTATAAACTGTACAGTAGCCCCTCTCACACATGCTTTTAAACAATCCCATACCAAAGCGAGGGATGAGGTGTACAGTTTGTTAGCAATATATTCCTTCAGGACCAGATGCATGTGGGCGATAAAAGCAGAATTATTTAGAAGATGCCGAGGGAACGAAAATTCCCTATCTTGACATTGTCTGGACGAACCAAAATGTCCAAAGAGCATGATAGAATTATGGTCCGATGTTACCTTTGGGCATACAACCATTGATGCGTTGGCCAAGAGCCTATTAGTAAAAATCATGTCAATCCTAGAGTATTGTTTATGGAGATGAGGAAACAATTAAACCCAGATATTGTAGGAAACTATGTCCTCCAAGCATCATCCAGTTGGTGGATATGTAATAGATCTCGTATTGCAGCCCTAACCCGGACCATTCTAGCTCTTGCAAGCGTGTTTGTGGTATAAATTTTGTTTATCTAAAATGCAGTTAAAGTCTCACATTACAATGAGATCACCAGCCCAATCTAAAAGTTCAGAATTCAGATGAGAAATAACCTCAGGACAATCCATATTAGGGCCATAGACCATACATACTGTGACCTTCTTGCCAAAGATAAAAAGTTGCACAATTGCCCACCTACCCCGACTATCAGCGAGAGTTCGCAATACAGCTATTTTAGAAAATGTATCCTTCAATAAAGCGACCCTCCCTTATAGAAGCCGTCTGAAGTACAGACAATCAAGTCCTATCCAAGCTGTTTAAAGAAGTTTCTATCTTTATAGGCCAGATGAGTTTATGCCAGTCCGACTATTTGAGGCTTGAATCCTTTAAGCTCTTCAACTACCAATTGCCTTTTACTGGCCAGGATCTGCCCACAAACATTCCAGCTCATAAATTTGAATCTTGACAATTCCAAAATTTGAGAATACTAATTAATTTCTCCTCCTCCCATTGCTCATTACAAATTTTGAATATTTTCTGTGCTACTTTAACAATGCCATGACTATTTGACCCCGCCAAACCCCCATCCCCCTCTGTCCATCCCCCACCCTGTTTCTTGAAAAAGGAATCACCCCCCTTAAAGCTGTCCTCACCCGACAGCAAATGAAGGACGCCACGACCGCCCCCCCCAAGAGACCCCCGTCATGCCCACATACCATACCCCCATCCACACCCACGCAGTACATAAACCACAGGAGAAAAAAGAAAGAAACAGCCCTTTTGCAAGACAATGAAAGAAAATAATTTTTTCATCTTTACATTAGTGCAACCCGGGTGACCATTCCAACCCCCCTACGCTAACAAAAAAGACATCAAGCCGAGACATTCTATTAATCAAGGATTGGGGGTGATTTACCAATTAGCCAATGCCTTTTTAGCCTCCTGCTCACTTAAAAAAAAGTATGAGCGACCATCCTTGAGCACTTTAAGCCGAGCAGGCTCCTGCAAAAAACCTCAGAGCAAACAGACTTGAGTCCATGAGCTGACGAAACTGCCATCTTTTATCCATAGATGATTTGCACAAATCAGATCTCACGAAGATTGACCTAGTCGACTTGGACAGGAGCTGTTGGTCGGGCATTAAAGAAAATGGCCTGACGGAGTAGGAAGTTACCCAGAAATACCAGAATGGGCCTGGAGAATTTTGTTTTGACTTGAGAGTTTGATGACGGGAATAATGGGAGGTGATGTGCTCTTGGAACCAGCGTTTCCATATCCCAGTCCCCCAAGTCCGGGAAAGCTTTCTGTAATAAGTCCATGACGAATGCACGAGGGTTAGAGCCATCCCTCCCTTCCGGTACCCCAAAAATCCTCAGGTTATGTCGCCGCTGTCTATTTTCAAGATCATCGATCTTTAGCTGCATGGAAACCAGCTGTGACTCCTGTGAGGTAACTACCTTGACTGTTTGAGTATTGACTTCACCCACGCTTGCCACCCTCTGTTGTAGTTCAGTAATGTCAGCTGTTAAGTGATAAACCTTGGTAGTGACCTCCGATAGTGCCTTTTTGATTTTGATACTGTCCACCCTCACCTGTTGGTAATAGGCTTGTGCTTCTGCTCTCTGAGTAATTAAAGCCTGCATAATATTGGAAAGTGAGGGCTCGTCACCCCCTCCATTTCTTCCATCCAGATGATTCTGCTCGGGAATATATCTTGACACAACTTCTGCAGTGACCAAAGGACCTTGGGGGAGAGGGAGGGAGGGAGAGGTGAGAGTCAGATACTGCAGGTGGAATGTTAAGCTCAGCTGGTGTTGATCCCTTAGAGTAGTGGAGGGCCCCATCAGCAGTGCTTTGACCGTAATCAGTGCCGGCACCCGCAGCCGAAGCTTGTGCATAGTCTATATTGTATGCGCTAGTAACAGCCACGGTAGAGTTATTAGATGGTAAATGGGCAGGAGGGCGTGAGACCTGCCGTAAAAAACAGCGAGGTAGCCAGCGAGTCTGAACGATTCAGCGGAGTAGGGGCCAATATATCACCCTGTAAGGCTGAGTTGGATAATCTGGAGACCATATTTCTCACTTCGCCCTTTGATGATACCCATTTCCGTAGCGGGCTTACCCCCAGACCAGTCTTGGTAGAGCTTGCTGCACCCTTCAATCGACCAAGTGCATCTGTAATCTGAACCTTACTTCCAGTACCCCCTCGGCCTCTACTACCTTTACCAGTCTGACCTGATTTAAGGCCCTTGTCTTTAGGGGTTCTTCCCCCCCTCTGGATTATTGCCCCCTGGGCTATGCACAGCATTTTTATTGACCCCGATACGGACATCACCATGACCAGATGAAGCAGGGTTCACAAGAGAGTCCAAATCCTTCCCAGATTCCACAACTACGTTTGCCTGCTCCTTATTGCCTCCAGTTTAATCACCAGTAATGTCTGTCAAGCAGTAGCCATCGATACGTGGACTAATCTCCTACACAGTTCCATTGGAATAACCATACCCTTCATTATTTAGACCCTCGAATTGGGGGACACATCCCAGAACTGGAGAGATGATCCCAGTCTCATCAAATGGCAGAGAGGGAGATCAAGAATCAACCGGGACTGGATCCACTAAGCTCGCCCCCACAGAAGGAGCCTCCATTCTTGGATTACTAATGGATTCCTCCACACCCCCCCAGCCCTCATTGACTGCAGCATTAAAAACTTCGGCCATCTGAGCAAGGGGGGCAGCAGATTCGGAACCACAGGACCGGAGAAGTGCTGTAGCTTTCCCTGAGCGTAGAAGCTTAAGAATAGGCTTCCCCACTTGAGGGTCTATTAAACTGGCTGGAGCATTATTACCTATCAAAACTCTCCGGGGCATTTTTACATTGTCAGTAACAGTCTGTTTCAAAAACAGTCTGACCTTCCAAACAGTCCATTGCTACAGGAGGGCCACCGCTTTCTGCTTGAACCTCTATCCGCCCTCGACGAGTTGTCCGTGGGGGAGCCATCACTCACAGCTTCTCCCTCAGCAGAGATTCAGATCCAAGCATCCATCTATCACAACCATCGCTTCTACTCCTGCATTTGTTACCGATCACCCAACCGCCAGCAGGATCACCACAAGCAAAACCAGGAGCATGGGAATCCAGCAATAGGAGCCGCACCAGTGCTTAGAACGGCCTCCTAGCTGTAAACCACCTCACGGCGCGAGCGCCGTGAATCGCACAGCTGATGTGAGTAAGCCGGCACATCTGTCAGCTCACAGGCCGGAGAAGGGGTAGGTCAGCAACGTTGAAACCGCCACAGCCCACGTTACCGAAAAGAGAAAGCCGTAGGTAGCTATTGTCTTCGTCTCAGCAGTATTTCTTTCAGTGTTCATTCCCCATTTTAATCGTAAAGAAATAATCAGCTGCTCACGTTGCCGTCCTGAGGATATAACTATTAAGTCACCACCGGGTGGTGGGTGGAGGGAGAGGCATCACGGCAGGCACCCGAAGACCTCGGGAGAGAGCAGATGTACGTACTTCAGCGGCAGATGTAATCCGCCATCTTCCTTTTTCCCAAGATAATCGACTCCATAGTACTGATCTGTTTATGCTTTCTAAAAATTATTTGTTGTATTGCATATAGTAAATGCACGAACAGTGCACTTTTCCATCTGCAAATTATACTGAATGAACAGCAGGGGCAGTGTTTCACAACAGATTTTCTCTGCATTGCCAAGACAAAAGAAAAAAAAAGATGTCTTCCCAATTTATATGGTAAGAAAAATTCACAATCATTCCTTTGGTCATTAAAAAGACGTTCACAGCATCTGAATGTCCTCACTACCTTATAGTGGGGGCCTGTGCTTGAATATAATTTCTGTAAAGATGGAAGTAATATGGATCACTTTGTGTTGGTCATGATAGTTGATAAGAGACTGTCTGCCTCCAAGACTACCAAAGCCTGCTTTAGATCCTGGGGCTAGCAATATTCCATCCAAGGAAATTGCTGCCTTTGAGCCTTGAATGTACCATCTTACTTTAGAGCGATGGTCTTACTTTGTGGGACGAAAGGAAGCTCATTTAACCTCTTCCCCTGCACTCAGTATGTTGGATTTTGATACTCCAGATGGATTGTTAAGGATAATCTCTGTTTTTGTATCTCCATCCCACTTTTAAAAAGGCTCCAGTGCTTTGACTGGTTCAGAGTCCTTTAACATTCCACCTCCTACTTGCCTTGCAGTCATGAATACAGATAGTAACCTAGGGCATAATTGCTGATATCCCATCCTCCTGTTTTTCACCTTCAATCAAGACATTTGGTCCAGCGGTGCTCTGACCTCTTAATGCTAAAGCAAGATGTCATCTGACATGACTGCCGCTCTGTTGCCTAGCAAGCAATAGGATACATTTATCTTGGTATTGAAATGAGTAGCAGGGTAGACGGGATGATCAACTGTAAACTAAGATGGTAATATGAAATTAATTAGGGCATTTTCTGGAACTTCTAAATTTGTATGAACGCAAGTTTGAGCATAGGAGTCTTGACTTCACTATTGCTGAACTGGTACAAATTGGTTAAAATGAAGATGGTAAATATGCTATTCATAGTTTTGATTATTCTCACTAACTGCAACATAACCCTTCCGATCTCAACTTGTCAGCAGTGGCGTAGCTAGGTGGGGGGCGGTCCGCCCCAGGCGGCACTATTTTGGGGGCGGAAAAAGGCATTCAGATGAGGCTCGGCTTGCTTTCGTGAACGTTCGGGGACGGGCAGAAAAGGAATAGGACTCTGGCAATGCCCTCTTCTTTTTTGTGCTGGCAGCTGTCTCCCCCCCCCCCGACCCCCCCCTCTCGTCCTATTATTCCCTCTCTTTCTGTCTTGCTCCTCACTTACTGAAAACCGTGACTTGAAGAAACGGTTCACAACCTCTTTCCTTCTTTCATTTAGTTGCTTCCCGGTGAAATGGATCCAAAAGAGAATAACACTCTTTCCGGAAATGCCCTTTTTCTGACATTTTTCTCTTCCAAAGTGCAGCGGGATGGAGAGAAATAGAAGGTTATTAGAATGTTCGCTACAGGGCTTCCAGCCCGGCATTTGACTTCGCCGCTGTACTCGTATACTCACGATGTGTCGTATTGTTTGTTTCTATGCATTGCAATAATAATAAAAACATTCTAAACCTAAATATGAAAAATAAATACATAACTAAATAAAGCAAGACAGAGTGGCTGCAAAGTGGCCAGATTGGTTTTATTTACATCCAAATACATCAGCCTCACTTTACAGAGTTTGCCAGTGAAGCGCTACTTTTGTTTTCTCGTCTTTCTTTGAACAGCATTGTTGTCCCCAGGTGGGGAAGTGCACCATTCCTGGAGGTACTGCAATACCTGGTTGATGGGTGGATTGGGAAACTAAATGTGTACCATGGCTCTGTGTTTATGGATGTGGTCTTTTTAAACCATACTGCTTACGTTTATTAAGGATATAAGCAATGGACATTGAAACGGTTCCCTTCAGGGCCCTCTAGTCATGCCCTTAACTTTTCGGGTAAAACTACTCGCTGATTTCTGAATAGTGAGTGAGAGATCGTTAAGGTAACCATGTTTCTGCTTACATTTCACATCCTTTCCTTAATCTTGCATTCCCTAAGAGTCCGATTCATCAAGTCCCATTGTACTCGCACTTTCCAAGTTCTTGTTAGCTATGTGGTTGAAGAGGCGCCAATTAATTGACATTGAATGTCAATGATTAAATACACTTAAATGTATCTTTTTATAAAGACATTCAATGTTCCTATGAATTATATCTTTTAAAATGTAAATGGTTTTTAATCATGCTTTTATTATACTTTACCTTGTATTTTGTTATGGCCAACATGGCCGAAATAAAGAACCTTTTCATTTGATTTGTTTGCTTTTACTTTTTTTTTTTTAGGCAGCATATTACTCTCATTAAGTGCATAATTTGAATTGAGCCACATCCAAGTGTTTATAGCGGGCACAATTAGGTTGTAGCTGAAGGCAGTGCGAGTTTCTCTCAGTGGGGCAGTATGGTGTTCAGTGGGGGAGAGGATGTGGCACTATGGCCAGAGCTGTCGAATTTGGAACTGGGGAACTGGGTTCAGCCTTCATGACCAGTCTAATCTACTGAGGGAGCATATTCCCATGCTAGACCTTAGAAGGCCCCACTAGACCTTAGAAGGCTTGATGTCTTAGCACAAGCAGGTGTACCCTAGTGGTGTCAATTGTGGGTTAACCTTGAAGACCTGTCCACCACAATCCATACTGAAGTTCATCTCCAGTCTTGCGGGCAGGCCTACGAAGCAGCACACCCTAGAGCAACAGTGATCCAGTGACTGTCACTGAGGTCACATGAACCTTGAGCAGGTTAGGGCGGTGAGACCGGTGTGACCGCACTGGGAACCTATTTCAGGTGGGTGGGTAGTGTTTGCAAGTATATTATGGTTTAAAAAAAACTTGCTGCCTCCTTCCTGGCCTCCAGAAATCTTCAGAAACAATAAAAATGTCATGATAACTTCGGCGATTAATGTTCTTCCTAGAGAGAGATCAGAGTTTTGTCTAGTGGAATGGTTGACTCCTAGAAAGGTAGCACAGAGGGTTAATGTACCTGCTGCAAAGAACATGTACCCTGCAGATCACAAAGTGCACTGCTTTAATGGGGGGACCATGATGAATGGTCATTTAATGTTCGCTGTAGATGATGGATCCCTGAACAGTGTCATGTATGTGCATGTTTGCACTGAGCTGAGGGGATTACCAGGTAATTGTTCAAGCAGCTCTCTGATGGATGTCACATGCAGTTTTTCTGAGTCCCCAGATAGATTATGCAGTCTGTGTGTTCTCTTTTGTACTGCCAGTCACCGGTGTATTCAACTGTGTAGCCTTGGACCGTGTCATGTATGTGCATGTAACATGCATGATCGAGGTAACTATTAGCGGCGATACTATGTGTCTCTCGGTCCTCTTTCAAGTGCTGCTTGTCCTTTTTCCCCAGCAACCCTCTGACCCCCCCAGGTGCGGCAATCTGAGGGATAGCCCCGGGCACCACAAGCTATAGCTATGCCTCTGCTTGTCAGCTGCCTTAATTGCTACTGGTGTACCATGCCCTAAAAGAAATGAAGTGAGAAGGGTACGCTGCCACTTGACTGGCAAAAAGATCCATTTATCTATGTCCTCATGTACGTGCTACAGTTGTTTAGAGTTAGCAAGTGAGGGATTCAGAGAAGTATGCGAGGTTAAAAACACAAATTGAGATATGTATTTCTAATGAGCTGTTGATTTTCACATTAATACAGACTCCATAGTACTGATCTGTTTATGCTTTCTAAAAAATGTGTTGTATTGCATATAGTAAATACACTAACAGTGCAATTTTCAATCTGCAGATTATACTGAATGGCCAGCAGAGGCAGTGTTGCAGAGGAGAATCTCTCTGCGTTGCTGAGACAAAAAAAAAAGAAATCCAATTCTTCAGCCTTCTCCATGCCTCTATCAATTTATATGGTAAGTCAAACTCGCTTTTAATCGTTTTGCTCTCATTTAACGTATTTCATAGCATCTGATGGCTCTCAGGACCTTTCAGTGGGGTCTTCTGCATAAATATAACTTTTTAAGATGGTAGCAATATTGATTAACTGATAGGGATGTGCTAAAATGAAGAGGTTAGAATCTGTTTCTCATAGTTTTTATTATTTCCACTAACTGTAGCATAAACCTTCCTCCCTTAACTTATCAGATCACTGACTTGATATTGGTGTACCATAACCTAAAAACTCCAGTGAGAAGGGTACGCTGTCACTTGGCTGCTAAAGAGATCTTTCTATCTACGTCCTCATATAGGTGCTAGAGTTGTGTAGAGAGTGGTAGCAAATGAGGCATAGGATTTAGAGAAGTGTGCTAGGTTGAAATTAAAATGGAGAATAGAATTTTTAGTGAACGTTGAATTTTCACAATATTACAGACACTATTGTACTAAGTATGAACGCTTTATGAAAATAATTTTATTTGGTAGTGTTGTCTTTACTTTGGAAATATTCAAGTTCTAATAATGGACTAAGGGTGGACTTTTCCATCTGCAGGTTATATTGAATGGCCAGCAGAGGCAGTGTTGCAGAGGAGAAGCTCTCTGCGTTGCTGAGACAAAAAAAAAAAGAAATCCAATTCTTCAGCCTTCTCCATGCCTCTATCAATTTATATGGTAAGTCAAACTCTCGTTTAATCGTTTTGCTCTCATTAAAAGTAGTTCATAACATCTGATGGCTCTCAGGACCTTTTAGTGGGGTCTTCTGCATAAATATAACTTTTTAAGATGGTAGCAATATTGATTAACTGATAGGGATGTGCTAAAATGAAGAGGTTAGAATCTGTTTCTCATAGTAAGATGGTAGCAATATTGATTAACTGATAGGGATGTGCTAAAATGAAGAGGTTAGAATCTGATTCTCATAGTCTTTATTATTTCCACTAACTGTAGCATAAACCTTCCTCCCTTAACTTATCAGATCACTGAATTGCTATTGGTGTACCATAACCTAAAAGAACTCCAGTGAGAAGGGTACGCTGTCACTTGGCTGCTAAAGAGATCTTTCTATCTACGTCCTCATATAGGTGCTAGAGTTGTGTAGAGAGTGGTAGCAAATGAGGCATAGGATTTAGAGAAGTGTGCTAGGTTGAAATTAAAATGGAGAATAAAATTTTTAGTGAACTTTGAATTTTCACAATATTACAGACACTATTGTACTAAGTATGAACGCTTTATGAAAATAATTTCATTTGGTAGTGTTGTCTTTACTTTGGAAATATTCAAGTTCTAATAATGGACTAAGGGTGGACTTTTCCATCTGCAGGTTATATTGAATGGCCAGCAGAGGCAGTGTTGCAGAGGAGAATCTCTCTGCGTTGCTGAGACAAAAAAAAAAAGAAATCCAATTCTTCAGCCTTCTCCATGCCTCTATCAATTTATATGGTAAGTCAAACTCGCGTTTAATCGTTTTGCTCTCATTAAAAGTAGTTCATAACATCTGATGGCTCTCAGGACCTTTTAGTGGGGTCTTCTGCATAAATATAACTTTTTAAGATGGTAGCAATATTGATTAACTGATAGGGATGTGCTAAAATGAAGAGGTTAGAATCTGTTACTCATAGTTTTTAGAAATTTCCACTAACTGCAGCATAAACCTTCCTCCCTTAACTTATCAGATCACTGAATTGCTATTGGTGTACCATAACCTAAAAGAACTCCAGTGAGAAGGGTACGCTGTCACTTGGCTGCTAAAGAGATCTTTCTATCTACGTCCTCATATAGTTGCTAGAGTTGTGTAGAGAGTGGTAGCAAATGAGGCATAGGATTTAGAGAAGTGTGCTAGGTTGAAATTAAAATGGAGAATTGAATTTTTAGTGAACGTTGAATTTTCACAATATTACAGACACTATTGTACTAAGTATGAACGCTTTATGAAAATAATTTTATTTCGTAGTGTTTTCTTTACTTTGGAAATATTCAAGTTCTAATAATGGACTAAGGGTGGATTTTTCCATCTGCAGGTTATATTGAATGGCCAGCAGAGGCAGTGTTGCAGAGGAGAAGCTCTCTGCGTTGCTGAGACAAAAAAACAACGAAATCCAATTCTTCAGCCTTCTCCATGCCTCTATCAATTTATATGGTAAGTCAAACTCTCGTTTAATCGTTTTGCTCTCATTAAAAGTATTTCATAGCATCTGATGGCTCTCAGGACCTTTTAGTGGGGTCTTCTGCATAAATATAACTTTTTAAGATGGTAGCAATATTGATTAACTGATAGGGATGTGCTAAAATGTAGAGGTTAGAATCTGTTTCTCATAGTAAGATGGTAGCAATATTGATTAACTGATAGGGATGTGCTAAAATGAAGAGGTTAGAATCTGTTGCTCATAGTTTTTATAATTTCCACTAACTGCAGCATAAACCTTCCTCCCTTAACTTATCAGATCACTGAATTGCTATTGGTGTACCATAACCTAAAAGAACTCCAGTGAGAAGGGTACGCTGTCACTTGGCTGCTAAAGAGATCTTTCTATCTACGTCCTCATATAGGTGCTAGAGTTGTGTAGAGAGTGGTAGAAAATGAGGCATAGGATTTAGAGAAGTGTGCTAGGTTGAAATTAAAATGGAGAATAGCATATTTAGTGAACGTTGAATTTTCACAATATTACACACACTATTGTACTAAGTATGAACGCTTTATGAAAATAATTTTATTTCGTAGTGTCTTTACTTTGGAAATATTCAAGTTCTAATAATGGACTAAGGGTGGACTTTTCCATCTGCAGGTTATATTGAATGGCCAGCAGAGGCAGTGTTGCAGAGGAGAAGCTCTCTGCGTTGCTGAGACAAAAAAAAAAGAAATCCAATTCTTCAGCCTTCTCCATGCCTCTATCAATTTATATGGTAAGTCAAACTCGCGTTTAATCGTTTTGCTCTCATTAAAAGTACTTCATAGCATCTGATGGCTCTCAGGACCTTTTAGTGGGGTCTTCTGCATAAATATAACTTTTTAAGATGGTAGCAATATTGATTAACTGATAGGGATGTGCTAAAATGAAGAGGTTAGAATCTGTTACTCATAGTTTTTATAATTTCCACTAACTGTAGCATAAACCTTACTCCCTTAACTTATCAGATCACTGACTTGATATTGGTGTACCATAACCTAAAAACTCCAGTGAGAAGGCTACGCTGTCACTTGGCTGCTAAAGAGATCTTTCTATCTACGTCCTCATATAGGTGCTAGAGTTGTGTAGAGAGTGGTAGAAAATGAGGCATAGGATTTAGAGAAGTGTGCTAGGTTGAAATTAAAATGGAGAATAGCATATTTAGTGAACGTTGAATTTTCACAATATTACACACACTATTGTACTAAGTATGAACGCTTTATGAAAATAATTTTATTTCGTAGTGTCTTTACTTTGGAAATATTCAAGTTCTAATAATGGACTAAGGGTGGACTTTTCCATCTGCAGGTTATATTGAATGGCCAGCAGAGGCAGTGTTGCAGAGGAGAATCTCTCTGCGTTGCTGAGACAAAAAAAAAGAAATCCAATTCTTCAGCCTTCTCCATGCCTCTATCAATTTATATGGTAAGTCAAACTCGCGTTTAATCGTTTTGCTCTCATTAAAAGTATTTCATAGCATCTGATGGCTCTCAGGACCTTTTAGTGGGGTCTTCTGCATAAATATAACTTTTTAAGATGGTAGCAATATTGATTAACTGATAGGGATGTGCTAAAATGAAGAGGTTAGAATCTGTTTCTCATAGTTTTTATTATTTCCACTAACTGTAGCATAAACCTTCCTCCCTTAACTTATCAGATCACTGAATTGCTATTGGTGTACCATAACCTAAAAGAACTCCAGTGAGAAGGGTACGCTGTCACTTGGCTGCTAAAGAGATCTTTCTATCTACGTCCTCATATAGGTGCTAGAGTTGTGTAGAGAGTGGTAGCAAATGAGGCATAGGATTTAGAGAAGTGTGCTAGGTTGAAATTCAAATGGAGAATAGAATTTTTAGTGAACGTTGAATTTTCACAATATTACAGACACTATTGTACTAAGTATGAACGCTTTATGAAAATAATTTTATTTCGTAGTGTTGTCTTTACTTTGGAAATATTCAAGTTCTAATAATGGACTAAGGGTGGACTTTTCCATCTGCAGGTTATATTGATTGGCCAGCAGAGGCAGTGTTGCAGAGGAGAATCTCTCTGCGTTGCTGAGACAAAAAAAAAAAGAAATCCAATTCTTCAGCCTTCTCCATGCTTCTATCAATTTATATGGTAAGTCAAACTCGCGTTTAATCGTTTTGCTCTCATTAAAAGTAGTTCATAACATCTGATGGCTCTCAGGACATTTTAGTGGGGTCTTCTGCATAAATATAACTTGTTAAGATGGTAGCAATATTGATTAACTGATAGGGATGTGCTAAAATGAAGAGGTTAGAATCTGTTTCTCATAGTTTTTATTATTTCCACTAACTGTTGCATAAACCTTCCTCCCTTAACTTATCAGATCACTGAATTGCTATTGGTGTACCATAACCTAAAAGAACTCCAGTGAGAAGGGTACGCTGTCACTTGGCTGCTAAAGAGATCTTTCTATCTACGTCCTCATATAGGTGCTAGAGTTGTGTAGAGAGTGGTAGAAAATGAGGCATAGGATTTAGAGAAGTGTGCTAGGTTGAAATTCAAATGGAGAATAGAATTTTTAGTGAACGTTGAATTTTCACAATATTACAGACACTATTGTACTAAGTATGAACGCTTTATGAAAATAATTTTATTTCGTAGTGTCTTTACTTTGGAAATATTCAAGTTCTAATAATGGACTAAGGGTGGACTTTTCCATCTGCAGGTTATATTGAATGGCCAGCAGAGGCAGTGTTGCAGAGGAGAATCTCTCTGCGTTGCTGAGACAAAAAAAAAGAAATCCAATTCTTCAGCCTTCTCCATGCCTCTATCAATTTATATGGTAAGTCAAACTCGCGTTTAATCGTTTTGCTCTCATTAAAATTATTTCATAGCATCTGATGGCTCTCAGGACCTATTAGTGGGGTCTTCTGCATAAATATAACTTTTTAAGATGGTAGCAATATTGATTAACTGAAAGGGATGTGCTAAAATGAAGAGGTTAGAATCTGTTACTCATAGTTTTTATAATTTCCACTAACTGCAGCATAAACCTTCCTCCCTTAACTTATGAGATCACTGAATTGCTATTGGTGTACCATAACCTAAAAGAACTCCAGTGAGAAGGGTACGCTGTCACTTGGCTGCTAAAGAGGTCTTTCTATCTACGTCCTCATATAGGTGCTAGAGTTGTGTAGAGAGTGGTAGCAAATGAGGCATAGGATTTAGAGAAGTGTGCTAGGTTGAAATTAAAATGGAGAATAGAATTTTTAGTGAACGTTGAATTTTCACAATATTACAGACACTATTGTACTAAGTATGAACGCTTTATGAAAATAATTTTATTTGGTAGTGTTGTCTTTACTTTGGAAATATTCAAGTTCTAATAATGGACTAAGGGTGGACTTTTCCATCTGCAGGTTATATTGATTGGCCAGCAGAGGCAGTGTTGCAGAGGAGAATCTCTCTGCGTTGCTGAGACAAAAAAAAAAAGAAATCCAATTCTTCAGCCTTCTCCATGCCTCTATCAATTTATATGGTAAGTCAAACTCGCGTTTAATCGTTTTGCTCTCATTAAAAGTATTTCATAGCATCTGATGGCTCTCAGGACCTTTTAGTGGGGTCTTCTGCATAAATATAACTTTTTAAGATGGTAGCAATATTGATTAACTGAAAGGGATGTGCTAAAATGAAGAGGTTAGAATCTGTTACTCATAGTTTTTATAATTTCCACTAACTGCAGCATAAACCTTCCTCCCTTAACTTATGAGATCACTGAATTGCTATTGGTGTACCATAACCTAAAAGAACTCCAGTGAGAAGGGTACGCTGTCACTTGGCTGCTAAAGAGGTCTTTCTATCTACGTCCTCATATAGGTGCTAGAGTTGTGTAGAGAGTGGTAGCAAATGAGGCATAGGATTTAGAGAAGTGTGCTAGGTTGAAATTAAAATGGAGAATAGAATTTTTAGTGAACGTTGAATTTTCACAATATTACAGACACTATTGTACTAAGTATGAACGCTTTATGAAAATAATTTTATTTGGTAGTGTTGTCTTTACTTTGGAAATATTCAAGTTCTAATAATGGACTAAGGGTGGACTTTTCCATCTGCAGGTTATATTGATTGGCCAGCAGAGGCAGTGTTGCAGAGGAGAATCTCTCTGCGTTGCTGAGACAAAAAAAAAGAAATCCAATTCTTCAGCCTTCCCCATGCCTCTATCAATTTATATGGTAAGTCAAACTCGCGTTTAATCGTTTTGCTCTCATTAAAAGTAGTTCATAACATCTGATGGCTCTCAGGACCTTTTAGTGGGGTCTTCTGCATAAATATAACTTTTTAAGATGGTAGCAATATTGATTAACTGATAGGGATGTGCTAAAATGAAGAGGTTGGAATCTGATTCTCATAGTTTTTATTATTTCCACTAACTGTAGCATAAACCTTACTCCCTTAACTTATCAGATCACTGACTTGATATTGGTGTACCATAACCTAAAAACTCCAGTGAGAAGGCTACGCTGTCACTTGGCTGCTAAAGAGATCTTTCTATCTACGTCCTCATATAGGTGCTAGAGTTGTGTAGAGAGTGGTAGAAAATGAGGCATAGAATTTAGAGAAGTGTGCTAGGTTGAAATTAAAATGGAGAATAGCATATTTAGTGAACGTTGAATTTTCACAATATTACAGACACTATTGTACTAAGTATGAACGCTTTATGAAAATAATTTTATTTGGTAGTGTTGTCTTTACTTTGGAAATATTCAAGTTCTAATAATGGACTAAGGGTGGACTTTTCCATCTGCAGGTTATATTGAATGGCCAGCAGAGGCAGTGTTGCAGAGGAGAATCTCTCTGCGTTGCTGAGACAAAAAAAAAACGAAATCCAATTCTTCAGCCTTCTCCATGCCTTTATCAATTTATATGGTAAGTCAAACTCGCGTTTAATCGTTTTGCTCTCATTAAAAGTAGTTCATAGCATCTGATGGCTCTCAGGATCTTTTAGTGGGGTCTTCTGCATAAATGTAACTTTTTAAGATGGTAGCAATATTGATTAACTGATAGGGATGTGCTAAAATGAAGAGGTTGGAATCTGATTCTCATAGTTCTTATTATTTCCACTAACTGTAGCATAAACCTTCCTCCCTTAACTTATCAGATCACTGACTTGATATTGGTGTACCATAACCTAAAAACTCCAGTGTGAAGGGTACGCTGTCACTTGGCTGCTAAAGAGATCTTTCTATCTACGTCCTCATATAGGTGCTAGAGTTGTGTAGAGAGTGGTAGCAAATGAGGCATAGGATTTAGAGAAGTGTGCTAGGTTGAAATTAAAATGGAGAATAGCATATTTAGTGAATGTTGAATTTTCACAATATTACAGACACTATTGTACTAAGTATGAACGCTTTATGAAAATAATTTTATTTCGTAGTGTCTTTACTTTGGAAATATTCAAGTTCTAATAATGGACTAAGGGTGGACTTTTCCATCTGCAGGTTATATTGATTGGCCAGCAGAGGCACTGTTGCAGAGGAGAATCTCTCTGCGTTGCTGAGACAAAAAAAAAAGAAATCCAATTCTTCAGCCTTCTCCATGCCTCTATCAATTTATATGGTAAGTCAAACTCGCGTTTAATCGTTTTGCTCTCATTAAAAGTATTTCATAGCATCTGATGGCTCTCAGGACCTTTTAGTGGGGTCTTCTGCATAAATATAACTTTTTAAGATGGTAGCAATATTGATTAACTGATAGGGATGTGCTAAAATGAAGAGGTTAGAATCTGTTTCTCATAGTTTTTATTATTTCCACTAACTGTAGCATAAACCTTCCTCCCTTAACTTATCAGATCACTGAATTGCTATTGGTGTACCATAACCTAAAAGAACTCCAGTGAGAAGGGTACGCTGTCACTTGGCTGCTAAAGAGATCTTTCTATCTACGTCCTCATATAGGTGCTAGAGTTGTGTAGAGAGTGGTAGCAAATGAGGCATAGGATTTAGAGAAGTGTGCTAGGTTGAAATTAAAATGGAGAATAGAATTTTTAGTGAACTTTGAATTTTCACAATATTACAGACACTATTGTACTAAGTATGAACGCTTTATGAAAATAATTTTATTTGGTAGTGTTGTCTTTACTTTGGAAATATTCAAGTTCTAATAATGGACTAAGGGTGGACTTTTCCATCTGCAGGTTATATTGAATGGCCAGCAGAGGCAGTGTTGCAGAGGAGAATCTCTCTGCGTTGCTGAGACAAAAAAAAAACGAAATCCAATTCTTCAGCCTTCTCCATGCCTTTATCAATTTATATGGTAAGTCAAACTGGCGTTTAATCGTTTTGCTCTCATTAAAAGTAGTTCATAGCATCTGATGGCTCTCAGGATCTTTTAGTGGGGTCTTCTGCATAAATGTAACTTTTTAAGATGGTAGCAATATTGATTAACTGATAGGGATGTGCTAAAATGAAGAGGTTGGAATCTGATTCTCATAGTTCTTATTATTTCCACTAACTGTAGCATAAACCTTCCTCCCTTAACTTATCAGATCACTGACTTGATATTGGTGTACCATAACCTAAAAACTCCAGTGAGAAGGGTACGCTGTCACTTGGCTGCTAAAGAGATCTTTCTATCTACGTCCTCATATAGGTGCTAGAGTTGTGTAGAGAGTGGTAGCAAATGAGGCATAGGATTTAGAGAAGTGTGCTAGGTTGAAATTAAAATGGAGAATAGCATATTTAGTGAACGTTGAATTTTCACAATATTACAGACACTATTGTACTAAGTATGAACACTTTATGAAAATAATTTTATTTGGTAGTGTTTTCTTTACTTTGGAAATATTCAAGTTCTAATAATGGACTAAGGGTGGACTTTTCCATCTGCAGGTTATATTGAATGGCCAGCAGAGGCAGTGTTGCAGAGGAGAATCTCTCTGCATTGCTGAGACAAAAAAAAAAGAAATCCAATTCTTCAGCCTTCTCCATGCCTCTATCAATTTACATGGTAAGTCAAACTCGCGTTTAATCGTTTTGCTCTCATTAAAAGTATTTCATAGCATCTGATGGCTCTCAGGACCTTTTAGTGGGGTCTTCTGCATAAATATAACTTTTTAAGATGGTAGCAATATTGATTAACTGAAAGGGATGTGCTAAAATGAAGAGGTTAGAATCTGTTACTCATAGTTTTTATAATTTCCACTAACTGCAGCATAAACCTTCCTCCCTTAACTTATGAGATCACTGAATTGCTATTGGTGTACCATAACCTAAAAGAACTCCAGTGAGAAGGGTACGCTGTCACTTGGCTGCTAAAGAGGTCTTTCTATCTACGTCCTCATATAGGTGCTAGAGTTGTGTAGAGAGTGGTAGCAAATGAGGCATAGGATTTAGAGAAGTGTGCTAGGTTGAAATTAAAATGGAGAATAGAATTTTTAGTGAACGTTGAATTTTCACAATATTACAGACACTATTGTACTAAGTATGAACGCTTTATGAAAATAATTTTATTTGGTAGTGTTGTCTTTACTTTGGAAATATTCAAGTTCTAATAATGGACTAAGGGTGGACTTTTCCATCTGCAGGTTATATTGATTGGCCAGCAGAGGCAGTGTTGCAGAGGAGAATCTCTCTGCGTTGCTGAGACAAAAAAAAAGAAATCCAATTCTTCAGCCTTCCCCATGCCTCTATCAATTTATATGGTAAGTCAAACTCGCGTTTAATCGTTTTGCTCTCATTAAAAGTAGTTCATAACATCTGATGGCTCTCAGGACCTTTTAGTGGGGTCTTCTGCATAAATATAACTTTTTAAGATGGTAGCAATATTGATTAACTGATAGGGATGTGCTAAAATGAAGAGGTTGGAATCTGATTCTCATAGTTTTTATTATTTCCACTAACTGTAGCATAAACCTTACTCCCTTAACTTATCAGATCACTGACTTGATATTGGTGTACCATAACCTAAAAACTCCAGTGAGAAGGCTACGCTGTCACTTGGCTGCTAAAGAGATCTTTCTATCTACGTCCTCATATAGGTGCTAGAGTTGTGTAGAGAGTGGTAGAAAATGAGGCATAGAATTTAGAGAAGTGTGCTAGGTTGAAATTAAAATGGAGAATAGCATATTTAGTGAACGTTGAATTTTCACAATATTACAGACACTATTGTACTAAGTATGAACGCTTTATGAAAATAATTTTATTTGGTAGTGTTGTCTTTACTTTGGAAATATTCAAGTTCTAATAATGGACTAAGGGTGGACTTTTCCATCTGCAGGTTATATTGAATGGCCAGCAGAGGCAGTGTTGCAGAGGAGAATCTCTCTGCGTTGCTGAGACAAAAAAAAAACGAAATCCAATTCTTCAGCCTTCTCCATGCCTTTATCAATTTATATGGTAAGTCAAACTCGCGTTTAATCGTTTTGCTCTCATTAAAAGTAGTTCATAGCATCTGATGGCTCTCAGGATCTTTTAGTGGGGTCTTCTGCATAAATGTAACTTTTTAAGATGGTAGCAATATTGATTAACTGATAGGGATGTGCTAAAAGGAAGAGGTTGGAATCTGATTCTCATAGTTCTTATTATTTCCACTAACTGTAGCATAAACCTTCCTCCCTTAACTTATCAGATCACTGACTTGATATTGGTGTACCATAACCTAAAAACTCCAGTGAGAAGGGTACGCTGTCACTTGGCTGCTAAAGAGATCTTTCTATCTACGTCCTCATATAGGTGCTAGAGTTGTGTAGAGAGTGGTAGCAAATGAGGCATAGGATTTAGAGAAGTGTGCTAGGTTGAAATTAAAATGGAGAATAGCATATTTAGTGAATGTTGAATTTTCACAATATTACAGACACTATTGTACTAAGTATGAACGCTTTATGAAAATAATTTTATTTCGTAGTGTCTTTACTTTGGAAATATTCAAGTTCTAATAATGGACTAAGGGTGGACTTTTCCATCTGCAGGTTATATTGATTGGCCAGCAGAGGCAGTGTTGCAGAGGAGAATCTCTCTGCGTTGCTGAGACAAAAAAAAAAGAAATCCAATTCTTCAGCCTTCTCCATGCCTCTATCAATTTATATGGTAAGTCAAACTCGCGTTTAATCGTTTTGCTCTCATTAAAAGTATTTCTTAGCATCTGATGGCTCTCAGGACCTTTTAGTGGGGTCTTCTGCATAAATATAACTTTTTAAGATGGTAGCAATATTGATTAACTGATAGGGATGTGCTAAAATGAAGAGGTTAGAATCTGTTTCTCATAGTTTTTATTATTTCCACTAACTGTAGCATAAACCTTCCTCCCTTAACTTATCGGATCACTGAATTGCTATTGGTGTACCATAACCTAAAAGAACTCCAGTGAGAAGGGTACGCTGTCACTTGGCTGCTAAAGAGATCTTTCTATATACGTCCTCATATAGGTGCTAGAGTTGTGTAGAGAGTGGTAGCAAATGAGGCATAGGATTTAGAGAAGTGTGCTAGGTTGAAATTAAAATGGAGAATAGAATTTTTAGTGAACTTTGAATTTTCACAATATTACAGACACTATTGTACTAAGTATGAACGCTTTATGAAAATAATTTTATTTGGTAGTGTTGTCTTTACTTTGGAAATATTCAAGTTCTAATAATGGACTAAGGGTGGACTTTTCCATCTGCAGGTTATATTGAATGGCCAGCAGAGGCAGTGTTGCAGAGGAGAATCTCTCTGCGTTGCTGAGACAAAAAAAAAACGAAATCCAATTCTTCAGCCTTCTCCATGCCTTTATCAATTTATATGGTAAGTCAAACTGGCGTTTAATCGTTTTGCTCTCATTAAAAGTAGTTCATAGCATCTGATGGCTCTCAGGATCTTTTAGTGGGGTCTTCTGCATAAATGTAACTTTTTAAGATGGTAGCAATATTGATTAACTGATAGGGATGTGCTAAAATGAAGAGGTTGGAATCTGATTCTCATAGTTCTTATTATTTCCACTAACTGTAGCATAAACCTTCCTCCCTTAACTTATCAGATCACTGACTTGATATTGGTGTACCATAACCTAAAAACTCCAGTGAGAAGGGTACGCTGTCACTTGGCTGCTAAAGAGATCTTTCTATCTACGTCCTCATATAGGTGCTAGAGTTGTGTAGAGAGTGGTAGCAAATGAGGCATAGGATTTAGAGAAGTGTGCTAGGTTGAAATTAAAATGGAGAATAGCATATTTAGTGAACGTTGAATTTTCACAATATTACAGACACTATTGTACTAAGTATGAACACTTTATGAAAATAATTTTATTTGGTAGTGTTTTCTTTACTTTGGAAATATTCAAGTTCTAATAATGGACTAAGGGTGGACTTTTCCATCTGCAGGTTATATTGAATGGCCAGCAGAGGCAGTGTTGCAGAGGAGAATCTCTCTGCATTGCTGAGACAAAAAAAAAAGAAATCGAATTCTTCAGCCTTCTCCATGCCTCTATCAATTTATATGGTAAGTCAAACTCGCGTTTAATCATTTTGCTCTCATTAAAAGTACTTCATAGCATCTGATGGCTCTCAGGACCTTTTAGTGGGGTCTTCTGCATAAATATAACTTTTTAAGATGGTAGCAATATTGATTAACTGATAGGGATGTGCTAAAATGAAGAGGTTAGAATCTGTTACTCATAGTTTTTATAATTTCCACTAACTGTAGCATAAACCTTACTCCCTTAACTTATCAGATCACTGACTTGATATTGGTGTACCATAACCTAAAAACTCCAGTGAGAAGGCTACGCTGTCACTTGGCTGCTAAAGAGATCTTTCTATCTACGTCCTCATATAGGTGCTAGAGTTGTGTAGAGAGTGGTAGAAAATGAGGCATAGGATTTAGAGAAGTGTGCTAGGTTGAAATTAAAATGGAGAATAGCATATTTAGTGAACGTTGAATTTTCACAATATTACACACACTATTGTACTAAGTATGAACGCTTTATGAAAATAATTTTATTTCGTAGTGTCTTTACTTTGGAAATATTCAAGTTCTAATAATGGACTAAGGGTGGACTTTTCCATCTGCAGGTTATATTGAATGGCCAGCAGAGGCAGTGTTGCAGAGGAGAATCTCTCTGCGTTGCTGAGACAAAAAAAAAGAAATCCAATTCTTCAGCCTTCTCCATGCCTCTATCAATTTATATGGTAAGTCAAACTCGCGTTTAATCGTTTTGCTCTCATTAAAAGTATTTCATAGCATCTGATGGCTCTCAGGACCTTTTAGTGGGGTCTTCTGCATAAATATAACTTTTTAAGATGGTAGCAATATTGATTAACTGATAGGGATGTGCTAAAATGAAGAGGTTAGAATCTGTTTCTCATAGTTTTTATTATTTCCACTAACTGTAGCATAAACCTTCCTCCCTTAACTTATCAGATCACTGAATTGCTATTGGTGTACCATAACCTAAAAGAACTCCAGTGAGAAGGGTACGCTGTCACTTGGCTGCTAAAGAGATCTTTCTATCTACGTCCTCATATAGGTGCTAGAGTTGTGTAGAGAGTGGTAGCAAATGAGGCATAGGATTTAGAGAAGTGTGCTAGGTTGAAATTCAAATGGAGAATAGAATTTTTAGTGAACGTTGAATTTTCACAATATTACAGACACTATTGTACTAAGTATGAACGCTTTATGAAAATAATTTTATTTCGTAGTGTTGTCTTTACTTTGGAAATATTCAAGTTCTAATAATGGACTAAGGGTGGACTTTTCCATCTGCAGGTTATATTGATTGGCCAGCAGAGGCAGTGTTGCAGAGGAGAATCTCTCTGCGTTGCTGAGACAAAAAAAAAAAGAAATCCAATTCTTCAGCCTTCTCCATGCTTCTATCAATTTATATGGTAAGTCAAACTCGCGTTTAATCGTTTTGCTCTCATTAAAAGTAGTTCATAACATCTGATGGCTCTCAGGACATTTTAGTGGGGTCTTCTGCATAAATATAACTTGTTAAGATGGTAGCAATATTGATTAACTGATAGGGATGTGCTAAAATGAAGAGGTTAGAATCTGTTTCTCATAGTTTTTATTATTTCCACTAACTGTTGCATAAACCTTCCTCCCTTAACTTATCAGATCACTGAATTGCTATTGGTGTACCATAACCTAAAAGAACTCCAGTGAGAAGGGTACGCTGTCACTTGGCTGCTAAAGAGATCTTTCTATCTACGTCCTCATATAGGTGCTAGAGTTGTGTAGAGAGTGGTAGAAAATGAGGCATAGGATTTAGAGAAGTGTGCTAGGTTGAAATTCAAATGGAGAATAGAATTTTTAGTGAACGTTGAATTTTCACAATATTACAGACACTATTGTACTAAGTATGAACGCTTTATGAAAATAATTTTATTTCGTAGTGTCTTTACTTTGGAAATATTCAAGTTCTAATAATGGACTAAGGGTGGACTTTTCCATCTGCAGGTTATATTGAATGGCCAGCAGAGGCAGTGTTGCAGAGGAGAATCTCTCTGCGTTGCTGAGACAAAAAAAAAGAAATCCAATTCTTCAGCCTTCTCCATGCCTCTATCAATTTATATGGTAAGTCAAACTCGCGTTTAATCGTTTTGCTCTCATTAAAATTATTTCATAGCATCTGATGGCTCTCAGGACCTATTAGTGGGGTCTTCTGCATAAATATAACTTTTTAAGATGGTAGCAATATTGATTAACTGAAAGGGATGTGCTAAAATGAAGAGGTTAGAATCTGTTACTCATAGTTTTTATAATTTCCACTAACTGCAGCATAAACCTTCCTCCCTTAACTTATGAGATCACTGAATTGCTATTGGTGTACCATAACCTAAAAGAACTCCAGTGAGAAGGGTACGCTGTCACTTGGCTGCTAAAGAGGTCTTTCTATCTACGTCCTCATATAGGTGCTAGAGTTGTGTAGAGAGTGGTAGCAAATGAGGCATAGGATTTAGAGAAGTGTGCTAGGTTGAAATTAAAATGGAGAATAGAATTTTTAGTGAACGTTGAATTTTCACAATATTACAGACACTATTGTACTAAGTATGAACGCTTTATGAAAATAATTTTATTTGGTAGTGTTGTCTTTACTTTGGAAATATTCAAGTTCTAATAATGGACTAAGGGTGGACTTTTCCATCTGCAGGTTATATTGATTGGCCAGCAGAGGCAGTGTTGCAGAGGAGAATCTCTCTGCGTTGCTGAGACAAAAAAAAAAAGAAATCCAATTCTTCAGCCTTCTCCATGCCTCTATCAATTTATATGGTAAGTCAAACTCGCGTTTAATCGTTTTGCTCTCATTAAAAGTATTTCATAGCATCTGATGGCTCTCAGGACCTTTTAGTGGGGTCTTCTGCATAAATATAACTTTTTAAGATGGTAGCAATATTGATTAACTGAAAGGGATGTGCTAAAATGAAGAGGTTAGAATCTGTTACTCATAGTTTTTATAATTTCCACTAACTGCAGCATAAACCTTCCTCCCTTAACTTATGAGATCACTGAATTGCTATTGGTGTACCATAACCTAAAAGAACTCCAGTGAGAAGGGTACGCTGTCACTTGGCTGCTAAAGAGGTCTTTCTATCTACGTCCTCATATAGGTGCTAGAGTTGTGTAGAGAGTGGTAGCAAATGAGGCATAGGATTTAGAGAAGTGTGCTAGGTTGAAATTAAAATGGAGAATAGAATTTTTAGTGAACGTTGAATTTTCACAATATTACAGACACTATTGTACTAAGTATGAACGCTTTATGAAAATAATTTTATTTGGTAGTGTTGTCTTTACTTTGGAAATATTCAAGTTCTAATAATGGACTAAGGGTGGACTTTTCCATCTGCAGGTTATATTGATTGGCCAGCAGAGGCAGTGTTGCAGAGGAGAATCTCTCTGCGTTGCTGAGACAAAAAAAAAGAAATCCAATTCTTCAGCCTTCCCCATGCCTCTATCAATTTATATGGTAAGTCAAACTCGCGTTTAATCGTTTTGCTCTCATTAAAAGTAGTTCATAACATCTGATGGCTCTCAGGACCTTTTAGTGGGGTCTTCTGCATAAATATAACTTTTTAAGATGGTAGCAATATTGATTAACTGATAGGGATGTGCTAAAATGAAGAGGTTGGAATCTGATTCTCATAGTTTTTATTATTTCCACTAACTGTAGCATAAACCTTACTCCCTTAACTTATCAGATCACTGACTTGATATTGGTGTACCATAACCTAAAAACTCCAGTGAGAAGGCTACGCTGTCACTTGGCTGCTAAAGAGATCTTTCTATCTACGTCCTCATATAGGTGCTAGAGTTGTGTAGAGAGTGGTAGAAAATGAGGCATAGAATTTAGAGAAGTGTGCTAGGTTGAAATTAAAATGGAGAATAGCATATTTAGTGAACGTTGAATTTTCACAATATTACAGACACTATTGTACTAAGTATGAACGCTTTATGAAAATAATTTTATTTGGTAGTGTTGTCTTTACTTTGGAAATATTCAAGTTCTAATAATGGACTAAGGGTGGACTTTTCCATCTGCAGGTTATATTGAATGGCCAGCAGAGGCAGTGTTGCAGAGGAGAATCTCTCTGCGTTGCTGAGACAAAAAAAAAACGAAATCCAATTCTTCAGCCTTCTCCATGCCTTTATCAATTTATATGGTAAGTCAAACTCGCGTTTAATCGTTTTGCTCTCATTAAAAGTAGTTCATAGCATCTGATGGCTCTCAGGATCTTTTAGTGGGGTCTTCTGCATAAATGTAACTTTTTAAGATGGTAGCAATATTGATTAACTGATAGGGATGTGCTAAAATGAAGAGGTTGGAATCTGATTCTCATAGTTCTTATTATTTCCACTAACTGTAGCATAAACCTTCCTCCCTTAACTTATCAGATCACTGACTTGATATTGGTGTACCATAACCTAAAAACTCCAGTGTGAAGGGTACGCTGTCACTTGGCTGCTAAAGAGATCTTTCTATCTACGTCCTCATATAGGTGCTAGAGTTGTGTAGAGAGTGGTAGCAAATGAGGCATAGGATTTAGAGAAGTGTGCTAGGTTGAAATTAAAATGGAGAATAGCATATTTAGTGAATGTTGAATTTTCACAATATTACAGACACTATTGTACTAAGTATGAACGCTTTATGAAAATAATTTTATTTCGTAGTGTCTTTACTTTGGAAATATTCAAGTTCTAATAATGGACTAAGGGTGGACTTTTCCATCTGCAGGTTATATTGATTGGCCAGCAGAGGCACTGTTGCAGAGGAGAATCTCTCTGCGTTGCTGAGACAAAAAAAAAAGAAATCCAATTCTTCAGCCTTCTCCATGCCTCTATCAATTTATATGGTAAGTCAAACTCGCGTTTAATCGTTTTGCTCTCATTAAAAGTATTTCATAGCATCTGATGGCTCTCAGGACCTTTTAGTGGGGTCTTCTGCATAAATATAACTTTTTAAGATGGTAGCAATATTGATTAACTGATAGGGATGTGCTAAAATGAAGAGGTTAGAATCTGTTTCTCATAGTTTTTATTATTTCCACTAACTGTAGCATAAACCTTCCTCCCTTAACTTATCAGATCACTGAATTGCTATTGGTGTACCATAACCTAAAAGAACTCCAGTGAGAAGGGTACGCTGTCACTTGGCTGCTAAAGAGATCTTTCTATCTACGTCCTCATATAGGTGCTAGAGTTGTGTAGAGAGTGGTAGCAAATGAGGCATAGGATTTAGAGAAGTGTGCTAGGTTGAAATTAAAATGGAGAATAGAATTTTTAGTGAACTTTGAATTTTCACAATATTACAGACACTATTGTACTAAGTATGAACGCTTTATGAAAATAATTTTATTTGGTAGTGTTGTCTTTACTTTGGAAATATTCAAGTTCTAATAATGGACTAAGGGTGGACTTTTCCATCTGCAGGTTATATTGAATGGCCAGCAGAGGCAGTGTTGCAGAGGAGAATCTCTCTGCGTTGCTGAGACAAAAAAAAAACGAAATCCAATTCTTCAGCCTTCTCCATGCCTTTATCAATTTATATGGTAAGTCAAACTGGCGTTTAATCGTTTTGCTCTCATTAAAAGTAGTTCATAGCATCTGATGGCTCTCAGGATCTTTTAGTGGGGTCTTCTGCATAAATGTAACTTTTTAAGATGGTAGCAATATTGATTAACTGATAGGGATGTGCTAAAATGAAGAGGTTGGAATCTGATTCTCATAGTTCTTATTATTTCCACTAACTGTAGCATAAACCTTCCTCCCTTAACTTATCAGATCACTGACTTGATATTGGTGTACCATAACCTAAAAACTCCAGTGAGAAGGGTACGCTGTCACTTGGCTGCTAAAGAGATCTTTCTATCTACGTCCTCATATAGGTGCTAGAGTTGTGTAGAGAGTGGTAGCAAATGAGGCATAGGATTTAGAGAAGTGTGCTAGGTTGAAATTAAAATGGAGAATAGCATATTTAGTGAACGTTGAATTTTCACAATATTACAGACACTATTGTACTAAGTATGAACACTTTATGAAAATAATTTTATTTGGTAGTGTTTTCTTTACTTTGGAAATATTCAAGTTCTAATAATGGACTAAGGGTGGACTTTTCCATCTGCAGGTTATATTGAATGGCCAGCAGAGGCAGTGTTGCAGAGGAGAATCTCTCTGCATTGCTGAGACAAAAAAAAAAGAAATCCAATTCTTCAGCCTTCTCCATGCCTCTATCAATTTACATGGTAAGTCAAACTCGCGTTTAATCGTTTTGCTCTCATTAAAAGTATTTCATAGCATCTGATGGCTCTCAGGACCTTTTAGTGGGGTCTTCTGCATAAATATAACTTTTTAAGATGGTAGCAATATTGATTAACTGAAAGGGATGTGCTAAAATGAAGAGGTTAGAATCTGTTACTCATAGTTTTTATAATTTCCACTAACTGCAGCATAAACCTTCCTCCCTTAACTTATGAGATCACTGAATTGCTATTGGTGTACCATAACCTAAAAGAACTCCAGTGAGAAGGGTACGCTGTCACTTGGCTGCTAAAGAGGTCTTTCTATCTACGTCCTCATATAGGTGCTAGAGTTGTGTAGAGAGTGGTAGCAAATGAGGCATAGGATTTAGAGAAGTGTGCTAGGTTGAAATTAAAATGGAGAATAGAATTTTTAGTGAACGTTGAATTTTCACAATATTACAGACACTATTGTACTAAGTATGAACGCTTTATGAAAATAATTTTATTTGGTAGTGTTGTCTTTACTTTGGAAATATTCAAGTTCTAATAATGGACTAAGGGTGGACTTTTCCATCTGCAGGTTATATTGATTGGCCAGCAGAGGCAGTGTTGCAGAGGAGAATCTCTCTGCGTTGCTGAGACAAAAAAAAAGAAATCCAATTCTTCAGCCTTCCCCATGCCTCTATCAATTTATATGGTAAGTCAAACTCGCGTTTAATCGTTTTGCTCTCATTAAAAGTAGTTCATAACATCTGATGGCTCTCAGGACCTTTTAGTGGGGTCTTCTGCATAAATATAACTTTTTAAGATGGTAGCAATATTGATTAACTGATAGGGATGTGCTAAAATGAAGAGGTTGGAATCTGATTCTCATAGTTTTTATTATTTCCACTAACTGTAGCATAAACCTTACTCCCTTAACTTATCAGATCACTGACTTGATATTGGTGTACCATAACCTAAAAACTCCAGTGAGAAGGGTACGCTGTCACTTGGCTGCTAAAGAGATCTTTCTATCTACGTCCTCATATAGGTGCTAGAGTTGTGTAGAGAGTGGTAGCAAATGAGGCATAGGATTTAGAGAAGTGTGCTAGGTTGAAATTAAAATGGAGAATAGCATATTTAGTGAATGTTGAATTTTCACAATATTACAGACACTATTGTACTAAGTATGAACGCTTTATGAAAATAATTTTATTTCGTAGTGTCTTTACTTTGGAAATATTCAAGTTCTAATAATGGACTAAGGGTGGACTTTTCCATCTGCAGGTTATATTGATTGGCCAGCAGAGGCAGTGTTGCAGAGGAGAATCTCTCTGCGTTGCTGAGACAAAAAAAAAAGAAATCCAATTCTTCAGCCTTCTCCATGCCTCTATCAATTTATATGGTAAGTCAAACTCGCGTTTAATCGTTTTGCTCTCATTAAAAGTATTTCTTAGCATCTGATGGCTCTCAGGACCTTTTAGTGGGGTCTTCTGCATAAATATAACTTTTTAAGATGGTAGCAATATTGATTAACTGATAGGGATGTGCTAAAATGAAGAGGTTAGAATCTGTTTCTCATAGTTTTTATTATTTCCACTAACTGTAGCATAAACCTTCCTCCCTTAACTTATCGGATCACTGAATTGCTATTGGTGTACCATAACCTAAAAGAACTCCAGTGAGAAGGGTACGCTGTCACTTGGCTGCTAAAGAGATCTTTCTATATACGTCCTCATATAGGTGCTAGAGTTGTGTAGAGAGTGGTAGCAAATGAGGCATAGGATTTAGAGAAGTGTGCTAGGTTGAAATTAAAATGGAGAATAGAATTTTTAGTGAACTTTGAATTTTCACAATATTACAGACACTATTGTACTAAGTATGAACGCTTTATGAAAATAATTTTATTTGGTAGTGTTGTCTTTACTTTGGAAATATTCAAGTTCTAATAATGGACTAAGGGTGGACTTTTCCATCTGCAGGTTATATTGAATGGCCAGCAGAGGCAGTGTTGCAGAGGAGAATCTCTCTGCGTTGCTGAGACAAAAAAAAAACGAAATCCAATTCTTCAGCCTTCTCCATGCCTTTATCAATTTATATGGTAAGTCAAACTGGCGTTTAATCGTTTTGCTCTCATTAAAAGTAGTTCATAGCATCTGATGGCTCTCAGGATCTTTTAGTGGGGTCTTCTGCATAAATGTAACTTTTTAAGATGGTAGCAATATTGATTAACTGATAGGGATGTGCTAAAATGAAGAGGTTGGAATCTGATTCTCATAGTTCTTATTATTTCCACTAACTGTAGCATAAACCTTCCTCCCTTAACTTATCAGATCACTGACTTGATATTGGTGTACCATAACCTAAAAACTCCAGTGAGAAGGGTACGCTGTCACTTGGCTGCTAAAGAGATCTTTCTATCTACGTCCTCATATAGGTGCTAGAGTTGTGTAGAGAGTGGTAGCAAATGAGGCATAGGATTTAGAGAAGTGTGCTAGGTTGAAATTAAAATGGAGAATAGCATATTTAGTGAACGTTGAATTTTCACAATATTACAGACACTATTGTACTAAGTATGAACACTTTATGAAAATAATTTTATTTGGTAGTGTTTTCTTTACTTTGGAAATATTCAAGTTCTAATAATGGACTAAGGGTGGACTTTTCCATCTGCAGGTTATATTGAATGGCCAGCAGAGGCAGTGTTGCAGAGGAGAATCTCTCTGCATTGCTGAGACAAAAAAAAAAGAAATCCAATTCTTCAGCCTTCTCCATGCCTCTATCAATTTATATGGTAAGTCAAACTCGCGTTTAATCATTTTGCTCTCATTAAAAGTATTTCATAGCATCTGATGGCTCTCAGGACCTTTTAGTGGGGTCTTCTGCATAAATATAACTTTTTAAGATGGTAGCAATATTGATTAACTGAAAGGGATGTGCTAAAATGAAGAGGTTAGAATCTGTTACTCATAGTTTTTATAATTTCCACTAACTGCAGCATAAACCTTCCTCCCTTAACTTATGAGATCACTGAATTGCTATTGGTGTACCATAACCTAAAAGAACTCCAGTGAGAAGGGTACGCTGTCACTTGGCTGCTAAAGAGGTCTTTCTATCTACGTCCTCATATAGGTGCTAGAGTTGTGTAGAGAGTGGTAGCAAATGAGGCATAGGATTTAGAGAAGTGTGCTAGGTTGAAATTAAAATGGAGAATAGAATTTTTAGTGAACGTTGAATTTTCACAATATTACAGACACTATTGTACTAAGTATGAACGCTTTATGAAAATAATTTTATTTGGTAGTGTTGTCTTTACTTTGGAAATATTCAAGTATTAATAATGGACTAAGGGTGGACTTTTCCATCTGCAGGTTATATTGAATGGCCAGCAGAGGCAGTGTTGCAGAGGAGAATCTCTCTGCGTTGCTGAGACAAAAAAAAAGAAATCCAATTCTTCAGCCTTCTCCATGCCTCTATCAATTTATATGGTAAGTCAAACTCGCGTTTAATCGTTTTGCTCTCATTAAAAGTAGTTCATAACATCTGATGGCTCTCAGGACCTTTTAGTGGGGTCTTCTGCATACATATACATTTTTAAGATGGTAGCAATATTGATTCACTGATAGGGATGTGCTAAAATGAAGAGGTTAGAATCTGTTTCTCATAGTTTTTATAATTTCCACTAACTGCAGCATAAACCTTCCTCCCTTAACTTATCAGATCACTGAATTGCTATTGGTGTACCATAACCTAAAAGAACTCCAGTGAGAAGGGTACGCTGTCACTTGGCTGCTAAAGAGATCTTTCTATCTACGTCCTCATATAGGTGCTAGAGTTGTGTAGAGAGTGGTAGCAAATGAGGCATAGGATTTAGAGAAGTGTGCTAGGTTGAAATTAAAATGGAGAATAGAATTTTTAGTGAACGTTGAATTTTCACAATATTACAGACACTATTGTACTAAGTATGAACGCTTTATGAAAAGAATTTTATTTCGTAGTGTTGTCTTTACTTTGGAAATATTCAAGTTCTAATAATGGACTAAGGGTGGACTTTTCCATCTGCAGGTTATATTGATTGGCCAGCAGAGGCAGTGTTGCAGAGGAGAATCTCTCTGCGTTGCTGAGACAAAAAAAAAGAAATCCAATTCTTCAGCCTTCTCCATGCCTCTATCAATTTATATGGTAAGTCAAACTCGCGTTTAATCGTTTTGCTCTCATTAAAAGTAGTTCATAACATCTGATGCCTCTCAGGACCTTTTAGTGGGGTCTTCTGCATAAATATAACTTTTTAAGATGGTAGCAATATTGATTAACTGATAGGAATGTGCTAAAATGAAGAGGTTGGAATCTGATTCTCATAGTTTTTATTATTTCCACTAACTGTAGCATAAACCTTACTCCCTTAACTTATCAGATCACTGACTTGATATTGGTGTACCATAACCTAAAAACTCCAGTGAGAAGGCTACGCTGTCACTTGGCTGCTAAAGAGATCTTTCTATCTACGTCCTCATATAGGTGCTAGAGTTGTGTAGAGAGTGGTAGAAAATGAGGCATAGAATTTAGAGAAGTGTGCTAGGTTGAAATTAAAATGGAGAATAGCATATTTAGTGAACGTTGAATTTTCACAATATTACAGACACTATTGTACTAAGTATGAACGCTTTATGAAAATAATTTTATTTGGTAGTGTTGTCTTTACTTTGGAAATATTCAAGTTCTAATAATGGACTAAGGGTGGACTTTTCCATCTGCAGGTTATATTGAATGGCCAGCAGAGGCAGTGTTGCAGAGGAGAATCTCTCTGCGTTGCTGAGACAAAAAAAAAACTAAATCCAATTCTTCAGCCTTCTCCATGCCTTTATCAATTTATATGGTAAGTCAAACTCGCGTTTAATCGTTTTGCTCTCATTAAAAGTAGTTCATAGCATCTGATGGCTCTCAGGATCTTTTAGTGGGGTCTTCTGCATAAATGTAACTTTTTAAGATGGTAGCAATATTGATTAACTGATAGGGATGTGCTAAAATGAAGAGGTTGGAATCTGATTCTCATAGTTCTTATTATTTCCACTAACTGTAGCATAAACCTTCCTCCCTTAACTTATCAGATCACTGACTTGATATTGGTGTACCATAACCTAAAAACTCCAGTGAGAAGGCTACGCTGTCACTTGGCTGCTAAAGAGATCTTTCTATCTACGTCCTCATATAGGTGCTAGAGTTGTGTAGAGAGTGGTAGAAAATGAGGCATAGAATTTAGAGAAGTGTGCTAGGTTGAAATTAAAATGGAGAATAGCATATTTAGTGAACGTTGAATTTTCACAATATTACAGACACTATTGTACTAAGTATGAACGCTTTATGAAAATAATTTTATTTGGTAGTGTTGTCTTTACTTTGGAAATATTCAAGTTCTAATAATGGACTAAGGGTGGACTTTTCCATCTGCAGGTTATATTGAATGGCCAGCAGAGGCAGTGTTGCAGAGGAGAATCTCTCTGCGTTGCTGAGACAAAAAAAAAACGAAATCCAATTCTTCAGCCTTCTCCATGCCTTTATCAATTTATATGGTAAGTCAAACTCGCGTTTAATCGTTTTGCTCTCATTAAAAGTAGTTCATAGCATCTGATGGCTCTCAGGATCTTTTAGTGGGGTCTTCTGCATAAATGTAACTTTTTAAGATGGTAGCAATATTGATTAACTGATAGGGATGTGCTAAAATGAAGAGGTTGGAATCTGATTCTCATAGTTCTTATTATTTCCACTAACTGTAGCATAAACCTTCCTCCCTTAACTTATCAGATCACTGACTTGATATTGGTGTACCATAACCTAAAAACTCCAGTGAGAAGGGTACGCTGTCACTTGGCTGCTAAAGAGATCTTTCTATCTACGTCCTCATATAGGTGCTAGAGTTGTGTAGAGAGTGGTAGCAAATGAGGCATAGGATTTAGAGAAGTGTGCTAGGTTGAAATTAAAATGGAGAATAGCATATTTAGTGAACGTTGAATTTTCACAATATTACAGACACTATTGTACTAAGTATGAACGCTTTATGAAAATAATTTTATTTGGTAGTGTTTTCTTTACTTTGGAAATATTCAAGTTCTAATAATGGACTAAGGGTGGACTTTTCCATCTGCAGGTTATATTGAATGGCCAGCAGAGGCAGTGTTGCAGAGGAGAATCTCTCTGTGTTGCTGAGACAAAAAAAAAAGAAATCCAATTCTTCAGCCTTCTCCATGCCTCTATCAATTTATATGGTAAGTCAAACTCGCGTTTAATCGTTTTGCTCTCATTAAAACTATTTCATAGCATCTGATGGCTCTCAGGACCTTTTAGTGGGGTCTTCTGCATAAATATAACTTTTTAAGATGGTAGCAATATTGATTAACTGATAGGGATGTGCTAAAATGAAGAGGTTAGAATCTGTTACTCATAGTTTTTATAATTTCCACTAACTGCAGCATAAACCTTCCTCCCTTAACTTATCAGATCACTGAATTGCTATTGGTGTACCATAACCTAAAAGAACTCCAGTGAGAAGGGTACGCTGTCACTTGGCTGCTAAAGAGATCTTTCTATCTACGTCCTCATATAGGTGCTAGAGTTGTGTAGAGAGTGGTAGCAAATGAGGCATAGGATTTAGAGAAGTGTGCTAGGTTGAAATTAAAATGGAGAATAGAATTTTTAGTGAACTTTGAATTTTCACAATATTACAGACACTATTGTACTAAGTATGAACGCTTTATGAAAATAATTTTATTTGGTAGTGTTGTCTTTACTTTGGAAATATTCAAGTTCTAATAATGGACTAAGGGTGGACTTTTCCATCTGCAGGTTATATTGAATGGCCAGCAGAGGCAGTGTTGCAGAGGAGAATCTCTCTGCGTTGCTGAGACAAAAAAAAAACGAAATCCAATTCTTCAGCCTTCTCCATGCCTTTATCAATTTATATGGTAAGTCAAACTGGCGTTTAATCGTTTTGCTCTCATTAAAAGTAGTTCATAGCATCTGATGGCTCTCAGGATCTTTTAGTGGGGTCTTCTGCATAAATGTAACTTTTTAAGATGGTAGCAATATTGATTAACTGATAGGGATGTGCTAAAATGAAGAGGTTGGAATCTGATTCTCATAGTTCTTATTATTTCCACTAACTGTAGCATAAACCTTCCTCCCTTAACTTATCAGATCACTGACTTGATATTGGTGTACCATAACCTAAAAACTCCAGTGAGAAGGGTACGCTGTCACTTGGCTGCTAAAGAGATCTTTCTATCTACGTCCTCATATAGGTGCTAGAGTTGTGTAGAGAGTGGTAGCAAATGAGGCATAGGATTTAGAGAAGTGTGCTAGGTTGAAATTAAAATGGAGAATAGCATATTTAGTGAACGTTGAATTTTCACAATATTACAGACACTATTGTACTAAGTATGAACACTTTATGAAAATAATTTTATTTGGTAGTGTTTTCTTTACTTTGGAAATATTCAAGTTCTAATAATGGACTAAGGGTGGACTTTTTCATCTGCAGGTTATATTGAATGGCCAGCAGAGGCAGTGTTGCAGAGGAGAATCTCTCTCCATTGCTGAGACAAAAAAAAAGAAATCCAATTCTTCAGCCTTCTCCATGCCTCTATCAATTTATATGGTAAGTCAAACTCGCGTTTAATCGTTTTGCTCTCATTAAAAGTATTTCATAGCATCTGATGGCTCTCAGGACCTTTTAGTGGGGTCTTCTGCATAAATATAACTTTTTAAGATGGTAGCAATATTGATTAACTGAAAGGGATGTGCTAAAATGAAGAGGTTAGAATCTGTTACTCCTAGTTTTTATAATTTCCACTAACTGCAGCATAAACCTTCCTCCCTTAACTTATCAGATCACTGAATTGCTATTGGTGTACCATAACCTAAAAGAACTCCAGTGAGAAGGGTACGCTGTCACTTGGCTGCTAAAGAGATCTTTCTATCTACGTCCTCATATAGGTGCTAGAGTTGTGTAGAGAGTGGTAGCAAATGAGGCATAGGATTTAGAGAAGTGTGCTAGGTTGAAATTAAAATGGAGAATAGAATTTTTAGTGAACGTTGAATTTTCACAATATTACAGACACTATTGTACTAAGTATGAACGCTTTATGAAAAGAATTTTATTTCGTAGTGTTGTCTTTACTTTGGAAATATTCAAGTTCTAATAATGGACTAAGGGTGGACTTTTCCATCTGCAGGTTATATTGATTGGCCAGCAGAGGCAGTGTTGCAGAGGAGAATCTCTCTGCGTTGCTGAGACAAAAAAAAAGAAATCCAATTCTTCAGCCTTCTCCATGCCTCTATCAATTTATATGGTAAGTCAAACTCGCGTTTAATCGTTTTGCTCTCATTAAAAGTAGTTCATAACATCTGATGCCTCTCAGGACCTTTTAGTGGGGGTCTTCTGCATAAATGTAACTTTTTAAGATGGTAGCAATATTGATTAACTGATAGGAATGTGCTAAAATGAAGAGGTTGGAATCTGATTCTCATAGTTTTTATTATTTCCACTAACTGTAGCATAAACCTTCCTCCCTTAACTTATCAGATCACTGACTTGATATTGGTGTACCATAACCTAAAAACTCCAGTGAGAAGGGTACGCTGTCACTTGGCTGCTAAAGAGATCTTTCTATCTACGTCCTCATATAGGTGCTAGAGTTGTGTAGAGAGTGGTAGCAAATGAGGCATAGGATTTAGAGAAGTGTGCTAGGTTGAAATTAAAATGGAGAATAGAATTTTTAGTGAACTTTGAATTTTCACAATATTACAGACACTATTGTACTAAGTATGAACGCTTTATGAAAATAATTTTATTTGGTAGTGTTGTCTTTACTTTGGAAATATTCAAGTTCTAATAATGGACTAAGGGTGGACTTTTCCATCTGCAGGTTATATTGAATGGCCAGCAGAGGCAGTGTTGCAGAGGAGAATCTCTCTGCGTTGCTGAGACAAAAAAAAAACGAAATCCAATTCTTCAGCCTTCTCCATGCCTTTATCAATTTATATGGTAAGTCAAACTCGCGTTTAATCGTTTTGCTCTCATTAAAAGTAGTTCATAGCATCTGATGGCTCTCAGGATCTTTTAGTGGGGTCTTCTGCATAAATGTAACTTTTTAAGATGGTAGCAATATTGATTAACTGATAGGGATGTGCTAAAATGAAGAGGTTGGAATCTGATTCTCATAGTTCTTATTATTTCCACTAACTGTAGCATAAACCTTCCTCCCTTAACTTATCAGATCACTGACTTGATATTGGTGTACCATAACCTAAAAACTCCAGTGAGAAGGGTACGCTGTCACTTGGCTGCTAAAGAGATCTTTCTATCTACGTCCTCATATAGGTGCTAGAGTTGTGTAGAGAGTGGTAGCAAATGAGGCATAGGATTTAGAGAAGTGTGCTAGGTTGAAATTAAAATGGAGAATAGCATATTTAGTGAACGTTGAATTTTCACAATATTACAGACACTATTGTACTAAGTATGAACACTTTATGAAAATAATTTTATTTGGTAGTGTTTTCTTTACTTTGGAAATATTCAAGTTCTAATAATGGACTAAGGGTGGACTTTTCCATCTGCAGGTTATATTGAATGGCCAGCAGAGGCAGTGTTGCAGAGGAGAATCTCTCTGCATTGCTGAGACAAAAAAAAAAGAAATCCAATTCTTCAGCCTTCTCCATGCCTCTATCAATTTATATGGTAAGTCAAACTCGCGTTTAATCGTTTTGCTCTCATTAAAAGTATTTCATAGCATCTGATGGCTCTCAGGACCTTTTAGTGGGGTCTTCTGCATAAATATAACTTTTTAAGATGGTAGCAATATTGATTAACTGAAAGGGATGTGCTAAAATGAAGAGGTTAGAATCTGTTACTCATAGTTTTTATAATTTCCACTAACTGCAGCATAAACCTTCCTCCCTTAACTTATGAGATCACTGAATTGCTATTGGTGTACCATAACCTAAAAGAACTCCAGTGAGAAGGGTACGCTGTCACTTGGCTGCTAAAGAGGTCTTTCTATCTACGTCCTCATATAGGTGCTAGAGTTGTGTAGAGAGTGGTAGCAAATGAGGCATAGGATTTAGAGAAGTGTGCTAGGTTGAAATTAAAATGGAGAATAGAATTTTTAGTGAACGTTGAATTTTCACAATATTACAGACACTATTGTACTAAGTATGAACGCTTTATGAAAATAATTTTATTTGGTAGTGTTGTCTTTACTTTGGAAATATTCAAGTTCTAATAATGGACTAAGGGTGGACTTTTCCATCTGCAGGTTATATTGAATGGCCAGCAGAGGCAGTGTTGCAGAGGAGAATCTCTCTGCGTTGCTGAGACAAAAAAAAAGAAATCCAATTCTTCAGCCTTCTCCATGCCTCTATCAATTTATATGGTAAGTCAAACTCGCGTTTAATCGTTTTGCTCTCATTAAAAGTAGTTCATAACATCTGATGGCTCTCAGGACCTTTTAGTGGGGTCTTCTGCATACATATACATTTTTAAGATGGTAGCAATATTGATTCACTGATAGGGATGTGCTAAAATGAAGAGGTTAGAATCTGTTTCTCATAGTTTTTATAATTTCCACTAACTGCAGCATAAACCTTCCTCCCTTAACTTATCAGATCACTGAATTGCTATTGGTGTACCATAACCTAAAAGAACTCCAGTGAGAAGGGTACGCTGTCACTTGGCTGCTAAAGAGATCTTTCTATCTACGTCCTCATATAGGTGCTAGAGTTGTGTAGAGAGTGGTAGAAAATGAGGCATAGAATTTAGAGAAGTGTGCTAGGTTGAAATTAAAATGGAGAATAGCATATTTAGTGAACGTTGAATTTTCACAATATTACAGACACTATTGTACTAAGTATGAACGCTTTATGAAAAGAATTTTATTTCGTAGTGTTGTCTTTACTTTGGAAATATTCAAGTTCTAATAATGGACTAAGGGTGGACTTTTCCATCTGCAGGTTATATTGATTGGCCAGCAGAGGCAGTGTTGCAGAGGAGAATCTCTCTGCGTTGCTGAGACAAAAAAAAAGAAATCCAATTCTTCAGCCTTCTCCATGCCTCTATCAATTTATATGGTAAGTCAAACTCGCGTTTAATCGTTTTGCTCTCATTAAAAGTAGTTCATAACATCTGATGCCTCTCAGGACCTTTTAGTGGGGTCTTCTGCATAAATATAACTTTTTAAGATGGTAGCAATATTGATTAACTGATAGGGATGTGCTAAAATGAAGAGGTTGGAATCTGATTCTCATAGTTCTTATTATTTCCACTAACTGTAGCATAAACCTTCCTCCCTTAACTTATCAGATCACTGACTTGATATTGGTGTACCATAACCTTAAAACTCCAGTGAGAAGGGTACGCTGTCACTTGGCTGCTAAAGAGATCTTTCTATCTACGTCCTCATATAGGTGCTAGAGTTGTGTAGAGAGTGGTAGCAAATGAGGCATAGGATTTAGAGAAGTGTGCTAGGTTGAAATTAAAATGGAGAATAGCATATTTAGTGAACGTTGAATTTTCACAATATTACAGACACTATTGTACTAAGTATGAACGCTTTATGAAAATAATTTTATTTGGTAGTGTTTTCTTTACTTTGGAAATATTCAAGTTCTAATAATGGACTAAGGGTGGACTTTTCCATCTGCAGGTTATATTGAATGGCCAGCAGAGGCAGTGTTGCAGAGGAGAATCTCTCTGTGTTGCTGAGACAAAAAAAAAAGAAATCCAATTCTTCAGCCTTCTCCATGCCTCTATCAATTTATATGGTAAGTCAAACTCGCGTTTAATCGTTTTGCTCTCATTAAAACTATTTCATAGCATCTGATGGCTCTCAGGACCTTTTAGTGGGGTCTTCTGCATAAATATAACTTTTTAAGATGGTAGCAATATTGATTAACTGATAGGGATGTGCTAAAATGAAGAGGTTAGAATCTGTTACTCATAGTTTTTATAATTTCCACTAACTGCAGCATAAACCTTCCTCCCTTAACTTATCAGATCACTGAATTGCTATTGGTGTACCCAGTGAGAAGGGTACGCTGTCACTTGGCTGCTAAAGAGATCTTTCTATCTACGTCCTCATATAGGTGCTAGAGTTGTGTAGAGAGTGGTAGAAAATGAGGCATAGGATTTAGAGAAGTGTGCTAGGTTGAAATTAAAATGGAGAATAGCATATTTAGTGAATGTTGAATTTTCACAATATTACAGACACTATTGTACTAAGTATGAACGCTTTATGAAAATAATTTTATTTCGTAGTGTCTTTACTTTGGAAATATTCAAGTTCTAATAATGGACTAAGGGTGGACTTTTCCATCTGCAGGTTATATTGATTGGCCAGCAGAGGCAGTGTTGCAGAGGAGAATCTCTCTGCGTTGCTGAGACAAAAAAAAAAGAAATCCAATTCTTCAGCCTTCTCCATGCCTCTATCAATTTATATGGTAAGTCAAACTCGCGTTTAATCGTTTTGCTCTCATTAAAAGTATTTCATAGCATCTGATGGCTCTCAGGACCTTTTAGTGGGGTCTTCTGCATAAATATAACTTTTTAAGATGGTAGCAATATTGATTAACTGATAGGGATGTGCTAAAATGAAGAGGTTAGAATCTGTTTCTCATAGTTTTTATTATTTCCACTAACTGTAGCATAAACCTTCCTCCCTTAACTTATCAGATCACTGAATTGCTATTGGTGTACCATAACCTAAAAGAACTCCAGTGAGAAGGGTACGCTGTCACTTGGCTGCTAAAGAGATCTTTCTATCTACGTCCTCATATAGGTGCTAGAGTTGTGTAGAGAGTGGTAGCAAATGAGGCATAGGATTTAGAGAAGTGTGCTAGGTTGAAATTAAAATGGAGAATAGAATTTTTAGTGAACTTTGAATTTTCACAATATTACAGACACTATTGTACTAAGTATGAACGCTTTATGAAAATAATTTTATTTGGTAGTGTTGTCTTTACTTTGGAAATATTCAAGTTCTAATAATGGACTAAGGGTGGACTTTTCCATCTGCAGGTTATATTGAATGGCCAGCAGAGGCAGTGTTGCAGAGGAGAATCTCTCTGCGTTGCTGAGACAAAAAAAAAACGAAATCCAATTCTTCAGCCTTCTCCATGCCTTTATCAATTTATATGGTAAGTCAAACTGGCGTTTAATCGTTTTGCTCTCATTAAAAGTAGTTCATAGCATCTGATGGCTCTCAGGATCTTTTAGTGGGGTCTTCTGCATAAATGTAACTTTTTAAGATGGTAGCAATATTGATTAACTGATAGGGATGTGCTAAAATGAAGAGGTTGGAATCTGATTCTCATAGTTCTTATTATTTCCACTAACTGTAGCATAAACCTTCCTCCCTTAACTTATCAGATCACTGACTTGATATTGGTGTACCATAACCTAAAAACTCCAGTGAGAAGGGTACGCTGTCACTTGGCTGCTAAAGAGATCTTTCTATCTACGTCCTCATATAGGTGCCGGAGTTGTGTAGAGAGTGGTAGCAAATGAGGCATAGGATTTAGAGAAGTGTGCTAGGTTGAAATTAAAATGGAGAATAGCATATTTAGTGAACGTTGAATTTTCACAATATTACAGACACTATTGTACTAAGTATGAACACTTTATGAAAATAATTTTATTTGGTAGTGTTTTCTTTACTTTGGAAATATTCAAGTTCTAATAATGGACTAAGGGTGGACTTTTCCATCTGCAGGTTATATTGAATGGCCAGCAGAGGCAGTGTTGCAGAGGAGAATCTCTCTGCATTGCTGAGACAAAAAAAAAAGAAATCCAATTCTTCAGCCTTCTCCATGCCTCTATCAATTTATATGGTAAGTCAAACTCGCGTTTAATCGTTTTGCTCTCATTAAAAGTATTTCATAGCATCTGATGGCTCTCAGGACCTTTTAGTGGGGTCTTCTGCATAAATATAACTTTTTAAGATGGTAGCAATATTGATTAACTGATAGGGATGTGCTAAAATGAAGAGGTTAGAATCTGTTTCTCATAGTTTTTATTATTTCCACTAACTGTAGCATAAACCTTCCTCCCTTAACTTATGAGATCACTGAATTGCTATTGGTGTACCATAACCTAAAAGAACTCCAGTGAGAAGGGTACGCTGTCACTTGGCTGCTAAAGAGGTCTTTCTATCTACGTCCTCATATAGGTGCTAGAGTTGTGTAGAGAGTGGTAGCAAATGAGGCATAGGATTTAGAGAAGTGTGCTAGGTTGAAATTAAAATGGAGAATAGAATTTTTAGTGAACGTTGAATTTTCACAATATTACAGACACTATTGTACTAAGTATGAACGCTTTATGAAAATAATTTTATTTGGTAGTGTTGTCTTTACTTTGGAAATATTCAAGTTCTAATAATGGACTAAGGGTGGACTTTTCCATCTGCAGGTTATATTGAATGGCCAGCAGAGGCAGTGTTGCAGAGGAGAATCTCTCTGCGTTGCTGAGACAAAAAAAAAGAAATCCAATTCTTCAGCCTTCTCCATGCCTCTATCAATTTATATGGTAAGTCAAACTCGCGTTTAATCGTTTTGCTCTCATTAAAAGTAGTTCATAACATCTGATGGCTCTCAGGACCTTTTAGTGGGGTCTTCTGCATAAATATAACTTTTTAAGATGGTAGCAATATTGATTAACTGATAGGGATGTGCTAAAATGAAGAGGTTGGAATCTGATTCTCATAGTTTTTATTATTTCCACTAACTGTAGCATAAACCTTCCTCCCTTAACTTATCAGATCACTGACTTGATATTGGTGTACCATAACCTAAAAACTCCAGTGAGAAGGCTACGCTGTCACTTGGCTGCTAAAGAGATCTTTCTATCTACGTCCTCATATAGGTGCTAGAGTTGTGTAGAGAGTGGTAGCAAATGAGGCATAGAATTTAGAGAAGTGTGCTAGGTTGAAATTAAAATGGAGAATAGCATATTTAGTGAACGTTGAATTTTCACAATATTACAGACACTATTGTACTAAGTATGAACGCTTTATGAAAATAATTTTATTTCGTAGTGTCTTTACTTTGGAAATATTCAAGTTCTAATAATGGACTAAGGGTGGACTTTTCCATCTGCAGGTTATATTGATTGGCCAGCAGAGGCAGTGTTGCAGAGGAGAATCTCTCTGCGTTGCTGAGACAAAAAAAAAAGAAATCCAATTCTTCAGCCTTCTCCATGCCTCTATCAATTTATATGGTAAGTCAAACTCGCGTTTAATCGTTTTGCTCTCATTAAAAGTATTTCATAGCATCTGATGGCTCTCAGGACCTTTTAGTGGGGTCTTCTGCATAAATATAACTTTTTAAGATGGTAGCAATATTGATTAACTGATAGGGATGTGCTAAAATGAAGAGGTTAGAATCTGTTTCTCATAGTTTTTATTATTTCCACTAACTGTAGCATAAACCTTCCTCCCTTAACTTATCAGATCACTGAATTGCTATTGGTGTACCATAACCTAAAAGAACTCCAGTGAGAAGGGTACGCTGTCACTTGGCTGCTAAAGAGATCTTTCTATCTACGTCCTCATATAGGTGCTAGAGTTGTGTAGAGAGTGGTAGCAAATGAGGCATAGGATTTAGAGAAGTGTGCTAGGTTGAAATTAAAATGGAGAATAGAATTTTTAGTGAACTTTGAATTTTCACAATATTACAGACACTATTGTACTAAGTATGAACGCTTTATGAAAATAATTTTATTTGGTAGTGTTGTCTTTACTTTGGAAATATTCAAGTTCTAATAATGGACTAAGGGTGGACTTTTCCATCTGCAGGTTATATTGAATGGCCAGCAGAGGCAGTGTTGCAGAGGAGAATCTCTCTGCGTTGCTGAGACAAAAAAAAAACGAAATCCAATTCTTCAGCCTTCTCCATGCCTTTATCAATTTATATGGTAAGTCAAACTGGCGTTTAATCGTTTTGCTCTCATTAAAAGTAGTTCATAGCATCTGATGGCTCTCAGGATCTTTTAGTGGGGTCTTCTGCATAAATGTAACTTTTTAAGATGGTAGCAATATTGCTTAACTGATAGGGATGTGCTAAAATGAAGAGGTTGGAATCTGATTCTCATAGTTCTTATTATTTCCACTAACTGTAGCATAAACCTTCCTCCCTTAACTTATCAGATCACTGACTTGATATTGGTGTACCATAACCTAAAAACTCCAGTGAGAAGGGTACGCTGTCACTTGGCTGCTAAAGAGATCTTTCTATCTACGTCCTCATATAGGTGCTAGAGTTGTGTAGAGAGTGGTAGCAAATGAGGCATAGGATTTAGAGAAGTGTGCTAGGTTGAAATTAAAATGGAGAATAGCATATTTAGTGAACGTTGAATTTTCACAATATTACAGACACTATTGTACTAAGTATGAACACTTTATGAAAATAATTTTATTTGGTAGTGTTTTCTTTACTTTGGAAATATTCAAGTTCTAATAATGGACTAAGGGTGGACTTTTCCATCTGCAGGTTATATTGAATGGCCAGCAGAGGCAGTGTTGCAGAGGAGAATCTCTCTGCGTTGCTGAGACAAAAAAAAAGAAATCCAATTCTTCAGCCTTCTCCATGCCTCTATCAATTTATATGGTAAGTCAAACTCGCGTTTAATCGTTTTGCTCTCATTAAAAGTAGTTCATAACATCTGATGGCTCTCAGGACCTTTTAGTGGGGTCTTCTGCATAAATATAACTTTTTAAGATGGTAGCAATATTGATTAACTGAAAGGGATGTGCTAAAATGAAGAGGTTAGAATCTGTTACTCATAGTTTTTATAATTTCCACTAACTGCAGCATAAACCTTCCTCCCTTAACTTATGAGATCACTGAATTGCTATTGGTGTACCATAACCTAAAAGAACTCCAGTGAGAAGGGTACGCTGTCACTTGGCTGCTAAAGAGGTCTTTCTATCTACGTCCTCATATAGGTGCTAGAGTTGTGTAGAGAGTGGTAGCAAATGAGGCATAGGATTTAGAGAAGTGTGCTAGGTTGAAATTCAAATGGAGAATAGAATTTTTAGTGAACGTTGAATTTTCACAATATTACAGACACTATTGTACTAAGTATGAACGCTTTATGAAAATAATGTTATTTGGTAGTGTTGTCTTTACTTTGGAAATATTCAAGTTCTAATAATGGACTAAGGGTGGACTTTTCCATCTGCAGGTTATATTGAATGGCCAGCAGAGGCAGTGTTGCAGAGGAGAATCTCTGCGTTGCTGAGACAAAAAAAAAGAAATCCAATTCTTCAGCCTTCTCCATGCCTCTATCAATTTATATGGTAAGTCAAACTCGCGTTTAATCGTTTTGCTCTCATTAAAAGTATTTCATAGCATCTGATGGCTCTCAGGACCTTTTAGTGGGGTCTTCTGCATAAATATAACTTTTTAAGATGGTAGCAATATTGATTAACTGATAGGGATGTGCTAAAATGAAGAGGTTAGAATCTGTTTCTCATAGTTTTTATTATTTCCACTAACTGTAGCATAAACCTTCCTCCCTTAACTTATCAGATCACTGAATTGCTATTGGTGTACCATAACCTAAAAGAACTCCAGTGAGAAGGGTACGCTGTCACTTGGCTGCTAAAGAGATCTTTCTATCTACGTCCTCATATAGGTGCTAGAGTTGTGTAGAGAGTGGTAGCAAATGAGGCATAGGATTTAGAGAAGTGTGCTAGGTTGAAATTAAAATGGAGAATAGAATTTTTAGTGAACTTTGAATTTTCACAATATTACAGACACTATTGTACTAAGTATGAACGCTTTATGAAAATAATTTTATTTGGTAGTGTTTTCTTTACTTTGGAAATATTCAAGTTCTAATAATGGACTAAGGGTGGACTTTTCCATCTGCAGGTTATATTGAATGGCCAGCAGAGGCAGTGTTGCAGAGGAGAATCTCTCTGCGTTGCTGAGACAAAAAAAAAGAAATCCAATTCTTCAGCCTTCTCCATGCCTCTATCAATTTATATGGTAAGTCAAACTCGCGTTTAATCGTTTTGCTCTCATTAAAAGTAGTTCATAACGTCTGATGGCTCTCAGGACCTTTTAGTGGGGTCTTCTGCTTAAATGTAACTTTTAAAGATGGTAGCAATATTGATTAACTGATAGGGATGTGCTAAAATGAAGAGGTTAGAATCTGATTCTCAAAGTTTTTATTATTTCCACTAACTGTAGCATAAACCTTCCTCCCTTAACTTATCAGATCACTGAATTGCTATTGGTGTACCATAACCTAAAAGAACTCCAGTGAGAAGGGTACGCTGTCACTTGGCTGCTAAAGAGATCTTTCTATCTACCTCCTCATATAGGTGCTAGAGTTGTGTAGAGAGTGGTAGCAAATGAGGCATAGGATTTAGAGAAGTGTGCTAGGTTGAAATTAAAATGGAGAATAGAATTTTTAGTGAACTTTGAATTTTCACAATATTACAGACACTATTGTACTAAGTATGAACGCTTTATGAAAATAATTTTATTTGGTAGTGTTTTCTTTACTTTGGAAATATTCAAGTTCTAATAATGGACTAAGGGTGGACTTTTCCATCTGCAGGTTATATTGAATGGCCAGCAGAGGCAGTGTTGCAGAGGAGAATCTCTCTGCGTTGCTGAGACAAAAAAAAAAGAAATCCAATTCTTCAGCCTTCTCCATGCCTCTATCAATTTATATGGTAAGTCAAACTCGCGTTTAATCGTTTTGCTCTCATTAAAACTATTTCATAGCATCTGATGGCTCTCAGGACCTTTTAGTGGGGTCTTCTGCATAAATATAACTTTTTAAGATGGTAGCAATATTGATTAACTGATAGGGATGTGCTAAAATGAAGAGGTTAGAATCTGTTACTCATAGTTTTTATAATTTCCACTAACTGCAGCATAAACCTTCCTCCCTTAACTTATCAGATCACTGAATTGCTATTGGTGTACCATAACCTAAAAGAACTCCAGTGACAAGGGTACGCTGTCACTTGGCTGCTAAAGAGATCTTTCTATCTACGTCCTCATATAGGTGCTAGAGTTGTGTAGAGAGTGGTAGAAAATGAGGCATAGGATTTAGAGAAGTGTGCTAGGTTGAAATTAAAATGGAGAATAGCATATTTAGTGAATGTTGAATTTTCACAATATTACAGACACTATTGTACTAAGTATGAACGCTTTATGAAAATAATTTTATTTCGTAGTGTCTTTACTTTGGAAATATTCAAGTTCTAATAATGGACTAAGGGTGGACTTTTCCATCTGCAGGTTATATTGAATGGCCAGCAGAGGCAGTGTTGCAGAGGAGAATCTCTCTGCGTTGCTGAGACAAAAAAAAAAGAAATCCAATTCTTCAGCCTTCTCCATGCCTCTATCAATTTATATGGTAAGTCAAACTCGCGTTTAATCGTTTTGCTCTCATTAAAAGTATTTCATAGCATCTGATGGCTCTCAGGACCTTTTAGTGGGGTCTTCTGCATAAATATAACTTTTTAAGATGGTAGCAATATTGATTAACTGATAGGGATGTGCTAAAATGAAGAGGTTAGAATCTGTTTCTCATAGTTTTTATTATTTCCACTAACTGTAGCATAAACCTTCCTCCCTTAACTTATCAGATCACTGAATTGCTATTGGTGTACCATAACCTAAAAGAACTCCAGTGAGAAGGGTACGCTGTCACTTGGCTGCTAAAGAGATCTTTCTATCTACGTCCTCATATAGGTGCTAGTGTTGTGTAGAGAGTGGTAGCAAGTGAGGCATAGGATTTAGAGAAGTGTGCTAGGTTGAAATTCAAATGGAGAATAGAATTTTTAGTGAACGTTGAATTTTCACAATATTACAGACACTATTGTACTAAGTATGAACGCTTTATGAAAATAATTTTATTTCGTAGTGTTGTCTTTACTTTGGAAATATTCAAGTTCTAATAATGGACTAAGGGTGGACTTTTCCATCTGCAGGTTATATTGAATGGCCAGCAGAGGCAGTGTTGCAGAGGAGAATCTCTCTGCGTTGCTGAGACAAAAAAAAAAGAAATCCAATTCTTAAGCCTTCTCCATGCCTCTATCAATTTATATGGTAAGTCAAACTCGCGTTTAATCGTTTTGCTCTCATTAAAACTATTTCATAGCATCTGATGGCTCTCAGGACATTTTAGTGGGGTCTTCTGCATAAATATAACTTTTTAAGATGGTAGCAATATTGATTAACTGATAGGGATGTGCTAAAATGAAGAGGTTAGAATATGTTACTCATAGTTTTTATAATTTCCACTAACTGCAGCATAAACCTTCCTCCCTTAACTTATCAGATCACTGAATTGCTATTGGTGTACCATAACCTAAAAGAACTCCAGTGAGAAGGGTACGCTGTCACTTGGCTGCTAAAGAGATCTTTCTATCTACGTCCTCATATAGGTGCTAGAGTTGTGTAGAGAGTGGTAGAAAATGAGGCATAGGATTTAGAGAAGTGTGCTAGGTTGAAATTAAAATGGAGAATAGCATATTTAGTGAACGTTGAATTTTCACAATATTACAGACACTATTGTACTAAGTATGAACGCTTTATGAAAATAATTTTATTTCGTAGTGTCTTTACTTTGGAAATATTCAAGTTCTAATAATGGACTAAGGGTGGACTTTTCCATCTGCAGGTTATATTGATTGGCCAGCAGAGGCAGTGTTGCAGAGGAGAATCTCTCAGCGTTGCTGAGACAAAAAAAAAGAAATCCAATTCTTCAGCCTTCTCCATGCCTCTATCAATTTATATGGTAAGTCAAACTCGCGTTTAATCGTTTTGCTCTCATTAAAAGTATTTCATAGCATCTGATGGCTCTCAGGACCTTTTAGTGGGGTCTTCTGCATAAATATAACTTTTTAAGATGGTAGCAATATTGATTAACTGATAGGGATGTGCTAAAATGAAGAGGTTAGAATCTGTTACTCATAATTTTTATAATTTCCACTAACTGCAGCATAAACCTTCCTCCCTTAACTTATCAGATCACTGAATTGCTATTGGTGTACCATAACCTAAAAGAACTCCAGTGAGAAGGGTACGCTGTCACTTGGCTGCTAAAGAGATCTTTCTATCTACGTCCTCATATAGGTGCTAGTTGTGTAGAGAGTGGTAGCAAATGAGGCATAGAATTTAGAGAAGTGTGCTAGGTTGAAATTAAAATGGAGAATAGAATTTTTAGTGAACGTTGAATTTTCACAATATTACAGACACTATTGTACTAAGTATGAACGCTTTATGAAAATAATTTTATTTCGTAGTGTTGTCTTTACTTTGGAAATATTCAAGTTCTAATAATGGACTAAGGGTGGACTTTTCCATCTGCAGGTTATATTGAATGGCCAGCAGAGGCAGTGTTGCAGAGGAGAATCTCTCTGCGTTGCTGAGACAAAAAAAAAAGAAATCCAATTCTTCAGCCTTCTCCATGCCTCTATCAATTTATATGGTAAGTCAAACTCGCGTTTAATCGTTTTGCTCTCATTAAAAGTATTTCATAGCATCTGATGGCTCTCAGGACCTTTTAGTGGGGTCTTCTGCATAAATATAACTTTTTAAGATGGTAGCAATATTGATTAACTGATAGGGATGTGCTAAAATGAAGAGGTTAGAATCTGTTTCTCATAGTTTTTATTATTTCCACTAACTGTAGCATAAACCTTCCTCCCTTAACTTATCAGATCACTGAATTGCTATTGGTGTACCATAACCTAAAAGAACTCCAGTGAGAAGGGTACGCTGTCACTTGGCTGCTAAAGAGATCTTTCTATCTACGTCCTCATATAGGTGCTAGAGTTGTGTAGAGAGTGGTAGCAAATGAGGCATAGGATTTAGAGAAGTGTGCTAGGTTGAAATTAAAATGGAGAATAGAATTTTTAGTGAACTTTGAATTTTCACAATATTACAGACACTATTGTACTAAGTATGAACGCTTTATGAAAATAATTTTATTTGGTAGTGTTGTCTTTACTTTGGAAATATTCAAGTTCTAATAATGGACTAAGGGTGGACTTTTCCATCTGCAGGTTATATTGAATGGCCAGCAGAGGCAGTGTTGCAGAGGAGAATCTCTCTGCGTTGCTGAGACAAAAAAAAAACGAAATCCAATTCTTCAGCCTTCTCCATGCCTTTATCAATTTATATGGTAAGTCAAACTGGCGTTTAATCGTTTTGCTCTCATTAAAAGTAGTTCATAGCATCTGATGGCTCTCAGGATCTTTTAGTGGGGTCTTCTGCATAAATGTAACTTTTTAAGATGGTAGCAATATTGCTTAACTGATAGGGATGTGCTAAAATGAAGAGGTTGGAATCTGATTCTCATAGTTCTTATTATTTCCACTAACTGTAGCATAAACCTTCCTCCCTTAACTTATCAGATCACTGACTTGATATTGGTGTACCATAACCTAAAAACTCCAGTGAGAAGGGTACGCTGTCACTTGGCTGCTAAAGAGATCTTTCTATCTACGTCCTCATATAGGTGCTAGAGTTGTGTAGAGAGTGGTAGCAAATGAGGCATAGGATTTAGAGAAGTGTGCTAGGTTGAAATTAAAATGGAGAATAGCATATTTAGTGAACGTTGAATTTTCACAATATTACAGACACTATTGTACTAAGTATGAACACTTTATGAAAATAATTTTATTTGGTAGTGTTTTCTTTACTTTGGAAATATTCAAGTTCTAATAATGGACTAAGGGTGGACTTTTCCATCTGCAGGTTATATTGAATGGCCAGCAGAGGCAGTGTTGCAGAGGAGAATCTCTCTGCGTTGCTGAGACAAAAAAAAAGAAATCCAATTCTTCAGCCTTCTCCATGCCTCTATCAATTTATATGGTAAGTCAAACTCGCGTTTAATCGTTTTGCTCTCATTAAAAGTAGTTCATAACATCTGATGGCTCTCAGGACCTTTTAGTGGGGTCTTCTGCATAAATATAACTTTTTAAGATGGTAGCAATATTGATTAACTGAAAGGGATGTGCTAAAATGAAGAGGTTAGAATCTGTTACTCATAGTTTTTATAATTTCCACTAACTGCAGCATAAACCTTCCTCCCTTAACTTATGAGATCACTGAATTGCTATTGGTGTACCATAACCTAAAAGAACTCCAGTGAGAAGGGTACGCTGTCACTTGGCTGCTAAAGAGGTCTTTCTATCTACGTCCTCATATAGGTGCTAGAGTTGTGTAGAGAGTGGTAGCAAATGAGGCATAGGATTTAGAGAAGTGTGCTAGGTTGAAATTCAAATGGAGAATAGAATTTTTAGTGAACGTTGAATTTTCACAATATTACAGACACTATTGTACTAAGTATGAACGCTTTATGAAAATAATGTTATTTGGTAGTGTTGTCTTTACTTTGGAAATATTCAAGTTCTAATAATGGACTAAGGGTGGACTTTTCCATCTGCAGGTTATATTGAATGGCCAGCAGAGGCAGTGTTGCAGAGGAGAATCTCTGCGTTGCTGAGACAAAAAAAAAGAAATCCAATTCTTCAGCCTTCTCCATGCCTCTATCAATTTATATGGTAAGTCAAACTCGCGTTTAATCGTTTTGCTCTCATTAAAAGTATTTCATAGCATCTGATGGCTCTCAGGACCTTTTAGTGGGGTCTTCTGCATAAATATAACTTTTTAAGATGGTAGCAATATTGATTAACTGATAGGGATGTGCTAAAATGAAGAGGTTAGAATCTGTTTCTCATAGTTTTTATTATTTCCACTAACTGTAGCATAAACCTTCCTCCCTTAACTTATCAGATCACTGAATTGCTATTGGTGTACCATAACCTAAAAGAACTCCAGTGAGAAGGGTACGCTGTCACTTGGCTGCTAAAGAGATCTTTCTATCTACGTCCTCATATAGGTGCTAGAGTTGTGTAGAGAGTGGTAGCAAATGAGGCATAGGATTTAGAGAAGTGTGCTAGGTTGAAATTAAAATGGAGAATAGAATTTTTAGTGAACTTTGAATTTTCACAATATTACAGACACTATTGTACTAAGTATGAACGCTTTATGAAAATAATTTTATTTGGTAGTGTTTTCTTTACTTTGGAAATATTCAAGTTCTAATAATGGACTAAGGGTGGACTTTTCCATCTGCAGGTTATATTGAATGGCCAGCAGAGGCAGTGTTGCAGAGGAGAATCTCTCTGCGTTGCTGAGACAAAAAAAAAGAAATCCAATTCTTCAGCCTTCTCCATGCCTCTATCAATTTATATGGTAAGTCAAACTCGCGTTTAATCGTTTTGCTCTCATTAAAAGTAGTTCATAACGTCTGATGGCTCTCAGGACCTTTTAGTGGGGTCTTCTGCTTAAATGTAACTTTTAAAGATGGTAGCAATATTGATTAACTGATAGGGATGTGCTAAAATGAAGAGGTTAGAATCTGATTCTCAAAGTTTTTATTATTTCCACTAACTGTAGCATAAACCTTCCTCCCTTAACTTATCAGATCACTGAATTGCTATTGGTGTACCATAACCTAAAAGAACTCCAGTGAGAAGGGTACGCTGTCACTTGGCTGCTAAAGAGATCTTTCTATCTACCTCCTCATATAGGTGCTAGAGTTGTGTAGAGAGTGGTAGCAAATGAGGCATAGGATTTAGAGAAGTGTGCTAGGTTGAAATTAAAATGGAGAATAGAATTTTTAGTGAACTTTGAATTTTCACAATATTACAGACACTATTGTACTAAGTATGAACGCTTTATGAAAATAATTTTATTTGGTAGTGTTTTCTTTACTTTGGAAATATTCAAGTTCTAATAATGGACTAAGGGTGGACTTTTCCATCTGCAGGTTATATTGAATGGCCAGCAGAGGCAGTGTTGCAGAGGAGAATCTCTCTGCGTTGCTGAGACAAAAAAAAAAGAAATCCAATTCTTCAGCCTTCTCCATGCCTCTATCAATTTATATGGTAAGTCAAACTCGCGTTTAATCGTTTTGCTCTCATTAAAACTATTTCATAGCATCTGATGGCTCTCAGGACCTTTTAGTGGGGTCTTCTGCATAAATATAACTTTTTAAGATGGTAGCAATATTGATTAACTGATAGGGATGTGCTAAAATGAAGAGGTTAGAATCTGTTACTCATAGTTTTTATAATTTCCACTAACTGCAGCATAAACCTTCCTCCCTTAACTTATCAGATCACTGAATTGCTATTGGTGTACCATAACCTAAAAGAACTCCAGTGAGAAGGGTACGCTGTCACTTGGCTGCTAAAGAGATCTTTCTATCTACGTCCTCATATAGGTGCTAGAGTTGTGTAGAGAGTGGTAGAAAATGAGGCATAGGATTTAGAGAAGTGTGCTAGGTTGAAATTAAAATGGAGAATAGCATATTTAGTGAATGTTGAATTTTCACAATATTACAGACACTATTGTACTAAGTATGAACGCTTTATGAAAATAATTTTATTTCGTAGTGTCTTTACTTTGGAAATATTCAAGTTCTAATAATGGACTAAGGGTGGACTTTTCCATCTGCAGGTTATATTGAATGGCCAGCAGAGGCAGTGTTGCAGAGGAGAATCTCTCTGCGTTGCTGAGACAAAAAAAAAAGAAATCCAATTCTTCAGCCTTCTCCATGCCTCTATCAATTTATATGGTAAGTCAAACTCGCGTTTAATCGTTTTGCTCTCATTAAAAGTATTTCATAGCATCTGATGGCTCTCAGGACCTTTTAGTGGGGTCTTCTGCATAAATATAACTTTTTAAGATGGTAGCAATATTGATTAACTGATAGGGATGTGCTAAAATGAAGAGGTTAGAATCTGTTTCTCATAGTTTTTATTATTTCCACTAACTGTAGCATAAACCTTCCTCCCTTAACTTATCAGATCACTGAATTGCTATTGGTGTACCATAACCTAAAAGAACTCCAGTGAGAAGGGTACGCTGTCACTTGGCTGCTAAAGAGATCTTTCTATCTACGTCCTCATATAGGTGCTAGTGTTGTGTAGAGAGTGGTAGCAAGTGAGGCATAGGATTTAGAGAAGTGTGCTAGGTTGAAATTCAAATGGAGAATAGAATTTTTAGTGAACGTTGAATTTTCACAATATTACAGACACTATTGTACTAAGTATGAACGCTTTATGAAAATAATTTTATTTCGTAGTGTTGTCTTTACTTTGGAAATATTCAAGTTCTAATAATGGACTAAGGGTGGACTTTTCCATCTGCAGGTTATATTGAATGGCCAGCAGAGGCAGTGTTGCAGAGGAGAATCTCTCTGCGTTGCTGAGACAAAAAAAAAAGAAATCCAATTCTTAAGCCTTCTCCATGCCTCTATCAATTTATATGGTAAGTCAAACTCGCGTTTAATCGTTTTGCTCTCATTAAAACTATTTCATAGCATCTGATGGCTCTCAGGACATTTTAGTGGGGTCTTCTGCATAAATATAACTTTTTAAGATGGTAGCAATATTGATTAACTGATAGGGATGTGCTAAAATGAAGAGGTTAGAATATGTTACTCATAGTTTTTATAATTTCCACTAACTGCAGCATAAACCTTCCTCCCTTAACTTATCAGATCACTGAATTGCTATTGGTGTACCATAACCTAAAAGAACTCCAGTGAGAAGGGTACGCTGTCACTTGGCTGCTAAAGAGATCTTTCTATCTACGTCCTCATATAGGTGCTAGAGTTGTGTAGAGAGTGGTAGAAAATGAGGCATAGGATTTAGAGAAGTGTGCTAGGTTGAAATTAAAATGGAGAATAGCATATTTAGTGAACGTTGAATTTTCACAATATTACAGACACTATTGTACTAAGTATGAACGCTTTATGAAAATAATTTTATTTCGTAGTGTCTTTACTTTGGAAATATTCAAGTTCTAATAATGGACTAAGGGTGGACTTTTCCATCTGCAGGTTATATTGATTGGCCAGCAGAGGCAGTGTTGCAGAGGAGAATCTCTCAGCGTTGCTGAGACAAAAAAAAAGAAATCCAATTCTTCAGCCTTCTCCATGCCTCTATCAATTTATATGGTAAGTCAAACTCGCGTTTAATCGTTTTGCTCTCATTAAAAGTATTTCATAGCATCTGATGGCTCTCAGGACCTTTTAGTGGGGTCTTCTGCATAAATATAACTTTTTAAGATGGTAGCAATATTGATTAACTGATAGGGATGTGCTAAAATGAAGAGGTTAGAATCTGTTACTCATAATTTTTATAATTTCCACTAACTGCAGCATAAACCTTCCTCCCTTAACTTATCAGATCACTGAATTGCTATTGGTGTACCATAACCTAAAAGAACTCCAGTGAGAAGGGTACGCTGTCACTTGGCTGCTAAAGAGATCTTTCTATCTACGTCCTCATATAGGTGCTAGTTGTGTAGAGAGTGGTAGCAAATGAGGCATAGAATTTAGAGAAGTGTGCTAGGTTGAAATTAAAATGGAGAATAGAATTTTTAGTGAACGTTGAATTTTCACAATATTACAGACACTATTGTACTAAGTATGAACGCTTTATGAAAATAATTTTATTTCGTAGTGTTGTCTTTACTTTGGAAATATTCAAGTTCTAATAATGGACTAAGGGTGGACTTTTCCATCTGCAGGTTATATTGAATGGCCAGCAGAGGCAGTGTTGCAGAGGAGAATCTCTCTGCGTTGCTGAGACAAAAAAAAAAGAAATCCAATTCTTCAGCCTTCTCCATGCCTCTATCAATTTATATGGTAAGTCAAACTCGCGTTTAATCGTTTTGCTCTCATTAAAAGTATTTCATAGCATCTGATGGCTCTCAGGACCTTTTAGTGGGGTCTTCTGCATAAATATAACTTTTTAAGATGGTAGCAATATTGATTAACTGATAGGGATGTGCTAAAATGAAGAGGTTAGAATCTGTTTCTCATAGTTTTTATTATTTCCACTAACTGTAGCATAAACCTTCCTCCCTTAACTTATCAGATCACTGAATTGCTATTGGTGTACCATAACCTAAAAGAACTCCAGTGAGAAGGGTACGCTGTCACTTGGCTGCTAAAGAGATCTTTCTATCTACGTCCTCATATAGGTGCTAGAGTTGTGTAGAGAGTGGTAGCAAATGAGGCATAGGATTTAGAGAAGTGTGCTAGGTTGAAATTAAAATGGAGAATAGAATTTTTAGTGAACTTTGAATTTTCACAATATTACAGACACTATTGTACTAAGTATGAACGCTTTATGAAAATAATTTTATTTGGTAGTGTTTTCTTTACTTTGGAAATATTCAAGTTCTAATAATGGACTAAGGGTGGACTTTTCCATCTGCAGGTTATATTGAATGGCCAGCAGAGGCAGTGTTGCAGAGGAGAATCTCTCTGCGTTGCTGAGACAAAAAAAAAAGAAATCCAATTCTTCAGCCTTCTCCATGCCTCTATCAATTTATATGGTAAGTCAAACTCGCGTTTAATCGTTTTGCTCTCATTAAAACTAGTTCATAACATCTGATGGCTCTCAGGACCTTTTAGTGGGGTCTTCTGCATAAATATAACTTTTTAAGATGGTAGCAATATTGATTAACTGATAGGGATGTGCTAAAAGGAAGAGGTTAGAATCTGTTTCTCATAGTTTTTATTGTTTCCACTAACTGTAGCATAAACCTTCCTCCCTTAACTTATCAGATCACTGAATTGCTATTGGTGTACCATAACCTAAAAGAACTCCAGTGAGAAGGGTACGCTGTCACTTGGCTGCTAAAGAGATCTTTCTATCTACGTCCTCATATAGGTGCTAGAGTTGTGTAGAGAGTGGTAGAAAATGAGGCATAGGATTTAGAGAAGTGTGCTAGGTTGAAATTCAAATGGAGAATAGCATATTTAGTGAACGTTGAATTTTCACAATATTACACACTATTGTACTAAGTATGAACGCTTTATGAAAATAATTTTATTTGGTAGTGTTTTCTTTACTTTGGAAATATTCAAGTTCTAATAATAGACTAAGGGTGGACTTTTCCATCTGCAGGTTATATTGATTGGCCAGCAGAGGCAGTGTTGCAGAGGAGAATCTCTCTGCGTTGCTGAGACAAAAAAAAAGAAATCCAATTCTTCAGCCTTCTCCATGCCTCTATCAATTTATATGGTAAGTCAAACTCGCGTTTAATCGTTTTGCTCTCATTAAAAGTAGTTCATAATATCTGATGGCTCTCAGGACCTTTTAGTGGGGTCTTCTGCATAAATATAACTTTTTAAGATGGTAGCAATATTGATTAACTGATAGAGATGTGCTAAAATGAAGAGGTTAGAATCTGTTACTCATAGTTTTTATAATTTACACTAACTGCAGCATAAACCTTCCTCCCTTAACTTATCAGATCACTGAATTGCTATTGGTGTACCATAACCTAAAAGAACTCCAGTGAGAAGGGTACGCTGTCACTTGGCTGCTAAAGAGATCTTTCTATCTACGTCCTCATATAGGTGCTAGTTGTGTAGAGAGTGGTAGCAAATGAGGCATAGGATTTAGAGAAGTGTGCTAGGTTGAAATTCAAATGGAGAATAGAATTTTTAGTGAACGTTGAATTTTCACAATATTACAGACACTATTGTACTAAGTATGAACGCTTTATGAAAATAATTTTATTTCGTAGTGTTGTCTTTACTTTGGAAATATTCAAGTTCTAATAATGGACTAAGGGTGGACTTTTCCATCTGCAGGTTATATTGATTGGCCAGCAGAGGCAGTGTTGCAGAGGAGAATCTCTCTGCGTTGCTGAGACAAAAAAAAAGAAATCCAATTCTTCAGCCTTCTCCATGCCTCTATCAATTTATATGGTAAGTCAAACTCGCGTTTAATCGTTTTGCTCTCATTAAAAGTAGTTCATAACATCTGATGGCTCTCAGGACCTTTTAGTGGGGTCTTCTGCATAAATATAACTTTTTAAGATGGTAGCAATATTGATTAACTGATAGGGATGTGCTAAAATGAAGAGGTTAGAATCTGATTCTCAAAGTTTTTATTATTTCCACTAACTGTAGCATAAACCTTCCTCCCTTAACTTATCAGATCACTGAATTGCTATTGGTGTACCATAACCTAAAAGAACTCCAGTGAGAAGGGTACGCTGTCACTTGGCTGCTAAAGAGATCTTTCTATCTACGTCCTCATATAGGTGCTAGAGTTGTGTAGAGAGTGGTAGCAAATGAGGCATAGGATTTAGAGAAGTGTGCTAGGTTGAAATTAAAATGGAGAATAGAATTTTTAGTGAACTTTGAATTTTCACAATATTACAGACACTATTGTACTAAGTATGAATGCTTTATGAAAATAATTTTATTTGGTAGTGTTTTCTTTACTTTGGAAATATTCAAGTTCTAATAATGGACTAAGGGTGGACTTTTCCATCTGCAGGTTATATTGATTGGCCAGCAGAGGCAGTGTTGCAGAGGAGAATCTCTCTTCGCTGCTGAGACAAAAAAAAAAGAAATCCAATTCTTCAGCCTTCTCCATGCCTCTATCAATTTATATGGTAAGTCAAACTCGCGTTTAATCGTTTTGCTCTCATTAAAACTATTTCATAGCATCTGATGGCTCTCAGGACCTTTTAGTGGGGTCTTCTGCATAAATATAACTTTTTAAGATGGTAGTAATATTGATTAACTGATAGGGATGTGCTAAAATGAAGAGGTTAGAATCTGTTACTCATAGTTTTTATAATTTCCACTAACTGCAGCATAAACCTTCCTCCCTTAACTGATCAGATCACTGAATTGCTATTGGGTTACCATAACCTAAAAGAACTCCAGTGAGAAGGGTACGCTGTCACTTGGCTGCTAAAGAGATCTTTCTATCTACGTCCTCATATAGGTGCTAGAGTTGTGTAGAGAGTGGTAGAAAATGAGGCATAGGATTTAGAGAAGTGTGCTAGGTTGAAATTAAAATGGAGAATAGCATATTTAGTGAACGTTGAATTTTCACAATATTACAGACACTATTGTACTAAGTATGAACGCTTTATGAAAATAATTTTATTTCGTAGTGTCTTTACTTTGGAAATATTCAAGTTCTAATAATGGACTAAGGGTGGACTTTTCCATCTGCAGGTTATATTGATTGGCCAGCAGAGGCAGTGTTGCAGAGGAGAATCTCTCTGCGTTGCTGAGACAAAAAAAAAAGAAATCCAATTCTTCAGCCTTCTCCATGCCTCTATCAATTTATATGGTAAGTCAAACTCGCGTTTAATCGTTTTGCTCTCATTAAAAGTATTTCATAGCATCTGATGGCTCTCAGGACCTTTTAGTGGGGTCTTCTGCATAAATATAACTTTTTAAGATGGTAGCAATATTGATTAACTGATAGGGATGTGCTAAAATGAAGAGGTTAGAATCTGTTTCTCATAGTTTTTATTATTTCCACTAACTGTAGCATAAACCTTCCTCCCTTAACTTATCATATCACTGAATTGCTATTGGTGTACCATAACCTAAAAGAACTCCAGTGAGAAGGGTACGCTGTCACTTGGCTGCTAAAGAGATCTTTCTATCTACGTCCTCATATAGGTGCTAGAGTTGTGTAGAGAGTGGTAGCAAGTGAGGCATAGGATTTAGAGAAGTGTGCTAGGTTGAAATTCAAATGGAGAATAGAATTTTTAGTGAACGTTGAATTTTCACAATATTACAGACACTATTGTACTAAGTATGAATGCTTTATGAAAATAATTTTATTTGGTAGTGTTTTCTTTACTTTGGAAATATTCAAGTTCTAATAATGGACTAAGGGTGGACTTTTCCATCTGCAGGTTATATTGATTGGCCAGCAGAGGCAGTGTTGCAGAGGAGAATCTCTCTGCGTTGCTGAGACAAAAAAAAAAGAAATCCAATTCTTCAGCCTTCTCCATGCCTCTATCAATTTATATGGTAAGTCAAACTCGCGTTTAATCGTTTTGCTCTCATTAAAAGTAGTTCATAACTTCTGATGGCTCTCAGGACCTTTTAGTGGGGTCTTCTGCATAAATATAACTTTTTAAGATGGTAGCAATATTGATTAACTGATAGGGATGTGCTAAAATGAAGAGGTTAGAATCTGTTACTCATAGTTTTTATAATTTCCACTAACTGCAGCATAAACCTTCCTCCCTTAACTTATCAGATCACTGAATTGCTATTGGTGTACCATAACCTAAAAGAACTCCAGTGAGAAGGGTACGCTGTCACTTGGCTGCTAAAGAGATCTTTCTATCTACGTCCTCATATAGGTGCTAGTTGTGTAGAGAGTGGTGGCAAATGAGGCATAGGATTTAGAGAAGTGTGCTAGGTTGAAATTCAAATGGAGAATAGAATTTTTAGTGAACGTTGAATTTTCACAATATTACAGACACTATTGTACTAAGTATGAACGCTTTATGAAAATAATTTTATTTCATAGTGTTGTCTTTACTTTGGAAATATTCAAGTTCTAATAATGGACTAAGGGTGGACTTTTCCATCTGCAGGTTATATTGATTGGCCAGCAGAGGCAGTGTTGCAGAGGAGAATCTCTCTTCGTTGCTGAGACAAAAAAAAAGAAATCCAATTCTTCAGCCTTCTCCATGCCTCTATCAATTTATATGGTAAGTCAAACTCGCGTTTAATCGTTTTGCTCTCATTAAAACTATTTCATAGCATCTGATGGCTCTCAGGACCTTTTAGTGGGGTCTTCTGCATAAATATAACTTTTTAAGATGGTAGTAATATTGATTAACTGATAGGGATGTGCTAAAATGAAGAGGTTAGAATCTGTTACTCATAGTTTTTATAATTTCCACTAACTGCAGCATAAACCTTCCTCCCTTAACTGATCAGATCACTGAATTGCTATTGGGTTACCATAACCTAAAAGAACTCCAGTGAGAAGGGTACGCTGTCACTTGGCTGCTAAAGAGATCTTTCTATCTACGTCCTCATATAGGTGCTAGAGTTGTGTAGAGAGTGGTAGAAAATGAGGCATAGGATTTAGAGAAGTGTGCTAGGTTGAAATTAAAATGGAGAATAGCATATTTAGTGAACGTTGAATTTTCACAATATTACAGACACTATTGTACTAAGTATGAACGCTTTATGAAAATAATTTTATTTCGTAGTGTCTTTACTTTGGAAATATTCAAGTTCTAATAATGGACTAAGGGTGGACTTTTCCATCTGCAGGTTATATTGATTGGCCAGCAGAGGCAGTGTTGCAGAGGAGAATCTCTCTGCGTTGCTGAGACAAAAAAAAAAGAAATCCAATTCTTCAGCCTTCTCCATGCCTCTATCAATTTATATGGTAAGTCAAACTCGCGTTTAATCGTTTTGCTCTCATTAAAAGTATTTCATAGCATCTGATGGCTCTCAGGACCTTTTAGTGGGGTCTTCTGCATAAATATAACTTTTTAAGATGGTAGCAATATTGATTAACTGATAGGGATGTGCTAAAATGAAGAGGTTAGAATCTGTTTCTCATAGTTTTTATTATTTCCACTAACTGTAGCATAAACCTTCCTCCCTTAACTTATCATATCACTGAATTGCTATTGGTGTACCATAACCTAAAAGAACTCCAGTGAGAAGGGTACGCTGTCACTTGGCTGCTAAAGAGATCTTTCTATCTACGTCCTCATATAGGTGCTAGAGTTGTGTAGAGAGTGGTAGCAAGTGAGGCATAGGATTTAGAGAAGTGTGCTAGGTTGAAATTCAAATGGAGAATAGAATTTTTAGTGAACGTTGAATTTTCACAATATTACAGACACTATTGTACTAAGTATGAATGCTTTATGAAAATAATTTTATTTGGTAGTGTTTTCTTTACTTTGGAAATATTCAAGTTCTAATAATGGACTAAGGGTGGACTTTTCCATCTGCAGGTTATATTGATTGGCCAGCAGAGGCAGTGTTGCAGAGGAGAATCTCTCTGCGTTGCTGAGACAAAAAAAAAAGAAATCCAATTCTTCAGCCTTCTCCATGCCTCTATCAATTTATATGGTAAGTCAAACTCGCGTTTAATCGTTTTGCTCTCATTAAAAGTAGTTCATAACTTCTGATGGCTCTCAGGACCTTTTAGTGGGGTCTTCTGCATAAATATAACTTTTTAAGATGGTAGCAATATTGATTAACTGATAGGGATGTGCTAAAATGAAGAGGTTAGAATCTGTTACTCATAGTTTTTATAATTTCCACTAACTGCAGCATAAACCTTCCTCCCTTAACTTATCAGATCACTGAATTGCTATTGGTGTACCATAACCTAAAAGAACTCCAGTGAGAAGGGTACGCTGTCACTTGGCTGCTAAAGAGATCTTTCTATCTACGTCCTCATATAGGTGCTAGTTGTGTAGAGAGTGGTGGCAAATGAGGCATAGGATTTAGAGAAGTGTGCTAGGTTGAAATTCAAATGGAGAATAGAATTTTTAGTGAACGTTGAATTTTCACAATATTACAGACACTATTGTACTAAGTATGAACGCTTTATGAAAATAATTTTATTTCATAGTGTTGTCTTTACTTTGGAAATATTCAAGTTCTAATAATGGACTAAGGGTGGACTTTTCCATCTGCAGGTTATATTGATTGGCCAGCAGAGGCAGTGTTGCAGAGGAGAATCTCTCTTCGTTGCTGAGACAAAAAAAAAGAAATCCAATTCTTCAGCCTTCTCCATGCCTCTATCAATTTATATGGTAAGTCAAACTCGCGTTTAATCGTTTTGCTCTCATTAAAAGTAGTTCATAACATCTGATGGCTCTCAGGACATTTTAGTGGGGTCTTCTGCATAAATATAACTTTTTAAGATGGTAGTAATATTGATTAACTGATAGGGATGTGCTAAAATGAAGAGGTTAGAATCTGTTACTCATAGTTTTTATAATTTCCACTAACTGCAGCATAAACCTTCCTCCCTTAACTTATCAGATCACTGAATTGCTATTGGGTTACCATAACCTAAAAGAACTCCAGTGAGAAGGGTACGCTGTCACTTGGCTGCTAAAGAGATCTTTCTATCTACGTCCTCATATAGGTGCTAGAGTTGTGTAGAGAGTGGTAGCAAATGAGGCATAGGATTTAGAGAAGTGTGCTAGGTTGAAATTCAAATGGAGAATAGAATTTTTAGTGAACGTTGAATTTTCACAATATTACAGACACTATTGTACTAAGTATGAACGCTTTATGAAAATAATTTTATTTCGTAGTGTTGTCTTTACTTTGGAAATATTCAAGTTCTAATAATGGACTAAGGGTGGACTTTTCCATCTGCAGGTTATATTGATTGGCCAGCAGAGGCAGTGTTGCAGAGGAGAATCTCTCTGCGTTGCTGAGACAAAAAAAAAGAAATCCAATTCTTCAGCCTTCTCCATGCCTCTATCAATTTATATGGTAAGTCAAACTCGCGTTTAATCGTTTTGCTCTCATTAAAAGTAGTTCATAACATCTGATGGCTCTCAGGACCTTTTAGTGGGGTCTTCTGCATAAATATAACTTTTTAAGATGGTAGCAATATTGATTAACTGATAGGGATGTGCTAAAATGAAGAGGTTAGAATCTGATTCTCAAAGTTTTTATTATTTCCACTAACTGCAGCATAAACCTTCCTCCCTTAACTTATCAGATCACTGAATTGCTATTGGTGTACCATAACCTAAAAGAACTCCAGTGAGAAGGGTACGCTGTCACTTGGCTGCTAAAGAGATCTTTCTATCTACGTCCTCATATAGGTGCTAGAGTTGTGTAGAGAGTGGTAGCAAATGAGGCATAGGATTTAGAGAAGTGTGCTAGGTTGAAATTAAAATGGAGAATAGCATATTTAGTGAACGTTGAATTTTCACAATATTACAGACACTATTGTACTAAGTATGAACGCTTTATGAAAATAATTTCATTTGGTAGTGTGGTCTTTACTTTGGAAATATTCAAGTTCTAATAATGGACTAACAGTGGACTTTTCCATCTGCAGGTTATATTGAATGGCCAGCAGACGCAGTGTTGCAGAGGAGAATCTCTCTGCGTTGCTGAGACAAAAAAAAAAGAAATCCAATTCTTCAGCATTCTCCATGCCTCTATCAATTTATATGGTAAGTCAAACTCTCGTTTAATCGTTTTGCTCTCATTAAAAGTAGTTCATAACATTTGATGGCTCTCAGGACCTTTTAGTGGGGTCTTCTGCATAAATATAACTTTTTAAGATGGTAGCAATATTGATTAACTGATAGGGATGTGCTAAAATGAAGAGGTTAGAATCTGATTCTCAAAGTTTTTATAATTTCCACTAACTGCAGCATAAACCTTCCTCCCTTAACTTATCAGATCACTGAATTGCTATTGGGTTACCATAACCTAAAAGAACTCCACTGAGAAGGGTACGCTGTCACTTGGCTGCTAAAGAGATCTTTCTATCTACGTCCTCATATAGGTGCTAGAGTTGTGTAGAGAGTGGTAGAAAATGAGGCATAGAATTTAGAGAAGTGTGCTAGGTTGAAATTAAAATGGAGAATAGCATATTTAGTGAACGTTGAATTTTCACAATATTACACACTATTGTACTAAGTATGAACGCTTTATGAAAATAATTTTATTTGGTAGTGTTTTCTTTACTTTGGAAATATTCAAGTTCTAATAATGGACTAAGGGTGGACTTTTCCATCTGCAGGTTATATTGATTGGCCAGCAGAGGCAGTGTTGCAGAGGAGAATCTCTCTGCGTTGCTGAGACAAAAAAAAAAGAAATCCAATTCTTCAGCCTTCTCCATGCCTCTATCAATTTATATGGTAAGTCAAACTCGCGTTTAATCGTTTTGCTCTCATTAAAAGTAGTTCATAACTTCTGATGGCTCTCAGGACCTTTTAGTGGGGTCTTCTGCATAAATATAACTTTTTAAGATGGTAGCAATATTGATTAACTGATAGGGATGTGCTAAAATGAAGAGGTTAGAATCGGTTACTCATAGTTTTTATAATTTCCACTAACTGCAGCATAAACCTTCCTCCCTTAACTTATCAGATCACTGAATTGCTATTGGTGTACCATAACCTAAAAGAACTCCAGTGAGAAGGGTACGCTGTCACTTGGCTGCTAAAGAGATCTTTCTATCTACGTCCTCATATAGGTGCTAGAGTTGTGTAGAGAGTGGTAGCAAATGAGGCATAGGATTTAGAGAAGTGTGCTAGGTTGAAATTAAAATGGAGAATAGCATATTTAGTGAACTTTGAATTTTCACAATATTACAGACACTATTGTACTAAGTATGAACGCTTTATGAAAATAATTTTATTTCGTAGTGTCTTTACTTTGGAAATATTCAAGTTCTAATAATGGACTAAGGGTGGACTTTTCCATCTGCAGGTTATATTGATTGGCCAGCAGAGGCAGTGTTGCAGAGGAGAATCTCTCTGCGTTGCTGAGACAAAAAAAAAAGAAATCCAATTCTTCAGCCTTCTCCATGCCTCTATCAATTTATATGGTAAGTCAAACTCGCGTTTAATCGTTTTGCTCTCATTAAAAGTAGTTCATAACTTCTGATGGCTCTCAGGACCTTTTAGTGGGGTCTTCTGCATAAATATAACTTTTTAAGATGGTAGCAATATTGATTAACTGATAGGGATGTGCTAAAATGAAGAGGTTAGAATCGGTTACTCATAGTTTTTATAATTTCCACTAACTGCAGCATAAACCTTCCTCCCTTAACTTATCAGATCACTGAATTGCTATTGGTGTACCATAACCTAAAAGAACTCCAGTGAGAAGGGTACGCTGTCACTTGGCTGCTAAAGAGATCTTTCTATCTACGTCCTCATATAGGTGCTAGAGTTGTGTAGAGAGTGGTAGCAAATGAGGCATAGGATTTAGAGAAGTGTGCTAGGTTGAAATTAAAATGGAGAATAGCATATTTAGTGAACTTTGAATTTTCACAATATTACAGACACTATTGTACTAAGTATGAACGCTTTATGAAAATAATTTTATTTCGTAGTGTCTTTACTTTGGAAATATTCAAGTTCTAATAATGGACTAAGGGTGGACTTTTCCATCTGCAGGTTATATTGATTGGCCAGCAGAGGCAGTGTTGCAGAGGAGAATCTCTCTGCGTTGCTGAGACAAAAAAAAAAGAAATCCAATTCTTCAGCCTTCTCCATGCCTCTATCAATTTATATGGTAAGTCAAACTCGCGTTTAATCGTTTTGCTCTCATTAAAAGTATTTCATAGCATCTGATGGCTCTCAGGACCTTTTAGTGGGGTCTTCTGCATAAATATAACTTTTTAAGATGGTAGCAATATTGATTAACTGATAGGGATGTGCTAAAATGAAGAGGTTAGAATCTGTTACTCATAGTTTTTATAATTTCCACTAACTGCAGCATAAACCTTCCTCCCTTAACTTATCAGATCACTGAATTGCTATTGGTGTACCATAACCTAAAAGAACTCCAGTGAGAAGGGTACGCTGTCACTTGGCTGCTAAAGAGATCTTTCTATCTACGTCCTCATATAGGTGCTAGTTGTGTAGAGAGTGGTAGCAAATGAGGCATAGGATTTAGAGAAGTGTGCTAGGTTGAAATTCAAATGGAGAATAGAATTTTTAGTGAACGTTGAATTTTCACAATATTACAGACACTATTGTACTAAGTATGAACGCTTTATGAAAATAATTTTATTTCATAGTGTTGTCTTTACTTTGGAAATATTCAAGTTCTAATAATGGACTAAGGGTGGACTTTTCCATCTGCAGGTTATATTGATTGGCCAGCAGAGGCAGTGTTGCAGAGGAGAATCTCTCTGCGTTGCTGAGACAAAAAAAAAGAAATCCAATTCTTCAGCCTTCTTCATGCCTCTATCAATTTATATGGTAAGTCAAACTCTCGTTTAATCGTTTTGCTCTCATTAAAAGTAGTTCATAACATCTGATGGCTCTCAGGACCTTTTAGTGGGGTCTTCTGCATAAATATAACTTTTTAAGATGGTAGCAATATTGATTAACTGATAGGGATGTGCTAAAATGAAGAGGTTAGAATCTGATTCTCAAAGTTTTTATTATTTCCACTAACTGTAGCATAAACCTTCCTCCCTTAACTTATCAGATCACTGAATTGCTATTGGTGTACCATAACCTAAAAGAACTCCAGTGAGAAGGGTACGCTGTCACTTGGCTGCTAAAGAGATCTTTCTATCTACGTCCTCATATAGGTGCTAGAGTTGTGTAGAGAGTGGTAGCAAATGAGGCATAGGATTTAGAGAAGTGTGCTAGGTTGAAATTAAAATGGAGAATAGAATTTTTAGTGAACTTTGAATTTTCACAATATTACAGACACTATTGTACTAAGTATGAATGCTTTATGAAAATAATTTTATTTGGTAGTGTTTTCTTTACTTTGGAAATATTCAAGTTCTAATAATGGACTAAGGGTGGACTTTTCCATCTGCAGGTTATATTGATTGGCCAGCAGAGGCAGTGTTGCAGAGGAGAATCTCTCTTCGTTGCTGAGACAAAAAAAAAAGAAATCCAATTCTTCAGCCTTCTCCATGCCTCTATCAATTTATATGGTAAGTCAAACTCGCGTTTAATCGTTTTGCTCTCATTAAAAGTATTTCATAGCATCTGATGGCTCTCAGGACCTTTTAGTGGGGTCTTCTGCATAAATATAACTTTTTAAGATGGTAGTAATATTGATTAACTGATAGGGATGTGCTAAAATGAAGAGGTTAGAATCTGTTACTCATAGTTTTTATAATTTCCACTAACTGCAGCATAAACCTTCCTCCCTTAACTTATCAGATCACTGAATTGCTATTGGGTTACCATAACCTAAAAGAACTCCAGTGAGAAGGGTACGCTGTCACTTGGCTGCTAAAGAGATCTTTCTATCTACGTCCTCATATAGGTGCTAGAGTTGTGTAGAGAGTGGTAGCAAATGAGGCATAGGATTTAGAGAAGTGTGCTAGGTTGAAATTAAAATGGAGAATAGAATTTTTAGTGAACTTTGAATTTTCACAATATTACAGACACTATTGTACTAAGTATGAACGCTTTATGAAAATAATTTTATTTGGTAGTGTTTTCTTTACTTTGGAAATATTCAAGTTCTAATAATGGACTAAGGGTGGACTTTTCCATCTGCAGGTTATATTGAATGGCCAGCAGAGGCAGTGTTGCAGAGGAGTATCTCTCTGCGTTGCTGAGACAAAAAAAAAAGAAATCCAATTCTTCAGCCTTCTCCATGCCTCTATCAATTTATATGGTAAGTCAAACTCGCGTTTAATCGTTTTGCTCTCATTAAAAGTAGTTCATAACATCTGATGGCTCTCAGGACCTTTTAGTGGGGTCTTCTGCATAAATATAACTTTTTAAGATGGTAGCAATATTGATTAACTGATAGGGATGTGCTAAAAGGAAGAGGTTAGAATCTGTTTCTCATAGTTTTTATTGTTTCCACTAACTGTAGCATAAACCTTCCTCCCTTAACTTATCATATCACTGAATTGCTATTGGTGTACCATAACCTAAAAGAACTCCAGTGAGAAGGGTACGCTGTCACTTGGCTGCTAAAGAGATCTTTCTATCTACGTCCTCATATAGGTGCTAGAGTTGTGTAGAGAGTGGTAGCAAGTGAGGCATAGGATTTAGAGAAGTGTGCTAGGTTGAAATTCAAATGGAGAATAGAATTTTTAGTGAACGTTGAATTTTCACAATATTACAGACACTATTGTACTAAGTATGAATGCTTTATGAAAATAATTTTATTTGGTAGTGTTTTCTTTACTTTGGAAATATTCAAGTTCTAATAATGGACTAAGGGTGGACTTTTCCATCTGCAGGTTATATTGATTGGCCAGCAGAGGCAGTGTTGCAGAGGAGAATCTCTCTGCGTTGCTGAGACAAAAAAAAAAGAAATCCAATTCTTCAGCCTTCTCCATGCCTCTATCAATTTATATGGTAAGTCAAACTCGCGTTTAATCGTTTTGCTCTCATTAAAAGTAGTTCATAACTTCTGATGGCTCTCAGGACCTTTTAGTGGGGTCTTCTGCATAAATATAACTTTTTAAGATGGTAGCAATATTGATTAACTGATAGGGATGTGCTAAAATGAAGAGGTTAGAATCTGTTACTCATAGTTTTTATAATTTCCACTAACTGCAGCATAAACCTTCCTCCCTTAACTTATCAGATCGCTGAATTGCTATTGGTGTACCATAACCTAAAAGAACTCCAGTGAGAAGGGTACGCTGTCACTTGGCTGCTAAAGAGATCTTTCTATCTACGTCCTCATATAGGTGCTAGAGTTGTGTAGAGAGTGGTAGCAAATGAGGCATAGGATTTAGAGAAGTGTGCTAGGTTGAAATTAAAATGGAGAATAGCATATTTAGTGAACTTTGAATTTTCACAATATTACAGACACTATTGTACTAAGTATGAACGCTTTATGAAAATAATTTTATTTCGTAGTGTCTTTACTTTGGAAATATTCAAGTTCTAATAATGGACTAAGGGTGGACTTTTCCATCTGCAGGTTATATTGATTGGCCAGCAGAGGCGGTGTTGCAGAGGAGAATCTCTCTGCGTTGCTGAGACAAAAAAAAAAGAAATCCAATTCTTCAGCCTTCTCCATGCCTCTATCAATTTATATGGTAAGTCAAACTCGCGTTTAATCGTTTTGCTCTCATTAAAAGTATTTCATAGCATCTGATGGCTCTCAGGACCTTTTAGTGGGGTCTTCTGCATAAATATAACTTTTTAAGATGGTAGCAATATTGATTAACTGATAGGGATGTGCTAAAATGAAGAGGTTAGAATCTGTTACTCATAGTTTTTATAATTTCCACTAACTGCAGCATAAACCTTCCTCCCTTAACTTATCAGATCACTGAATTGCTATTGGTGTACCATAACCTAAAAGAACTCCAGTGAGAAGGGTACGCTGTCACTTGGCTGCTAAAGAGATCTTTCTATCTACGTCCTCATATAGGTGCTAGTTGTGTAGAGAGTGGTGGCAAATGAGGCATAGGATTTAGAGAAGTGTGCTAGGTTGAAATTCAAATGGAGAATAGAATTTTTAGTGAACGTTGAATTTTCACAATATTACAGACACTATTGTACTAAGTATGAACGCTTTATGAAAATAATTTTATTTCATAGTGTTGTCTTTACTTTGGAAATATTCAAGTTCTAATAATGGACTAAGGGTGGACTTTTCCTTCTGCAGGTTATATTGATTGGCCAGCAGAGGCAGTGTTGCAGAGGAGAATCTCTCTTCGTTGCTGAGACAAAAAAAAAGAAATCCAATTCTTCAGCCTTCTCCATGCCTCTATCAATTTATATGGTAAGTCAAACTCGCGTTTAATCGTTTTGCTCTCATTAAAAGTAGTTCATAACATCTGATGGCTCTCAGGACATTTTAGTGGGGTCTTCTGCATAAATATAACTTTTTAAGATGGTAGCAATATTGATTAACTGATAGGGATGTGCTAAAATGAAGAGGTTAGAATCTGATTCTCAAAGTTTTTATTATTTCCACTAACTGCAGCATAAACCTTCCTCCCTTAACTTATCAGATCACTGAATTGCTATTGGGTTACCATAACCTAAAAGAACTCCAGTGAGAAGGGTACGCTGTCACTTGGCTGCTAAAGAGATCTTTCTATCTACGTCCTCATATAGGTGCTAGCGTTGTGTAGAGAGTGGTAGAAAATGAGGCATAGAATTTAGAGAAGTGTGCTAGGTTGAAATTAAAATGGAGAATAGCATATTTAGTGAACGTTGAATTTTCACAATATTACACACTATTGTACTAAGTATGAACGCTTTATGAAAATAATTTTATTTGGTAGTGTTTTCTTTACTTTGGAAATATTCAAGTTCTAATAATGGACTAAGGGTGGACTTTTCCATCTGCAGGTTATATTGATTGGCCAGCAGAGGCAGTGTTGCAGAGGAGAATCTCTCTGCGTTGCTGAGACAAAAAAAAAAGAAATCCAATTCTTCAGCCTTCTCCATGCCTCTATCAATTTATATGGTAAGTCAAACTCGCGTTTAATCGTTTTGCTCTCATTAAAAGTAGTTCATAACTTCTGATGGCTCTCAGGACCTTTTAGTGGGGTCTTCTGCATAAATATAACTTTTTAAGATGGTAGCAATATTGATTAACTGATAGGGATGTGCTAAAATGAAGAGGTTAGAATCTGTTACTCATAGTTTTTATAATTTCCACTAACTGCAGCATAAACCTTCCTCCCTTAACTTATCAGATCACTGAATTGCTATTGGTGTACCATAACCTAAAAGAACTCCAGTGAGAAGGGTACGCTGTCACTTGGCTGCTAAAGAGATCTTTCTATCTACGTCCTCATATAGGTGCTAGAGTTGTGTAGAGAGTGGTAGCAAATGAGGCATAGGATTTAGAGAAGTGTGCTAGGTTGAAATTAAAATGGAGAATAGAATTTTTAGTGAACGTTGAATTTTCACAATATTACAGACACTATTGTACTAAGTATGAACGCTTTATGAAAATAATTTTATTTCGTAGTGTCTTTACTTTGGAAATATTCAAGTTCTAATAATGGACTAAGGGTGGACTTTTCCATCTGCAGGTTATATTGATTGGCCAGCAGAGGCAGTGTTGCAGAGGAGAATCTCTCTGCGTTGCTGAGACAAAAAAAAAAGAAATCCAATTCTTCAGCCTTCTCCATGCCTCTATCAATTTATATGGTAAGTCAAACTCGCGTTTAATCATTTTGCTCTCATTAAAAGTATTTCATAGCATCTGATGGCTCTCAGGACCTTTTAGTGGGGTCTTCTGCATAAATATAACTTTTTAAGATGGTAGCAATATTGATTAACTGATAGGGATGTGCTAAAATGAAGAGGTTAGAATCTGTTACTCATAATTTTTATAATTTCCACTAACTGCAGCATAAACCTTCCTCCCTTAACTTATCAGATCACTGAATTGCTATTGGTGTACCATAACCTAAAAACTCCAGTGAGAAGGGTACGCTGTCACTTGGCTGCTAAAGAGATCTTTCTATCTACGTCCTCATATAGGTGCTAGAGTTGTGTAGAGAGTGGTAGCAAATGAGGCATAGGATTTAGAGAAGTGTGCTAGGTTGAAATTAAAATGGAGAATAGCATATTTAGTGAACGTTGAATTTTCACAATATTACAGACACTATTGTACTAAGTATGAACACTTTATGAAAATAATTTTATTTGGTAGTGTTTTCTTTACTTTGGAAATATTCAAGTTCTAATAATGGACTAAGGGTGGACTTTTCCATCTGCAGGTTATATTGAATGGCCAGCAGAGGCAGTGTTGCAGAGGAGAATCTCTCTGCATTGCTGAGACAAAAAAAAAAGAAATCCAATTCTTCAGCCTTCTCCATGCCTCTATCAATTTATATGGTAAGTCAAACTCGCGTTTAATCGTTTTGCTCTCATTAAAACTATTTCATAGCATCTGATGGCTCTCAGGACATTTTAGTGGGGTCTTCTGCATAAATATAACTTTTTAAGATGGTAGCAATATTGATTAACTGATAGGGATGTGCTAAAATGAAGGTTAGAATATGTTACTCATAGTTTTTATAATTTCCACTAACTGCAGCATAAACCTTCCTCCCTTAACTTATCAGATCACTGAATTGCTATTGGTGTACCATAACCTAAAAGAACTCCAGTGAGAAGGGTACGCTGTCACTTGGCTGCTAAAGAGATCTTTCTATCTACGTCCTCATATAGGTGCTAGTTGTGTAGAGAGTGGTAACAAATGAGGCATAGAATTTAGAGAAGTGTGCTAGGTTGAAATTAAAATGGAGAATAGAATTTTTAGTGAACGTTGAATTTTCACAATATTACAGACACTATTGTACTAAGTATGAACGCTTTATGAAAATAATTTTATTTCGTAGTGTCTTTACTTTGGAAATATTCAAGTTCTAATAATGGACTAAGGGTGGACTTTTCCATCTGCAGGTTATATTGATTGGCCAGCAGAGGCAGTGTTGCAGAGGAGAATCTCTCTGCGTTGCTGAGACAAAAAAAAAAGAAATCCAATTCTTCAGCCTTCTCCATGCCTCTATCAATTTATATGGTAAGTCAAACTCGCGTTTAATCGTTTTGCTCTCATTAAAAGTAGTTCATAACATCTGATGGCTCTCAGGACCTTTTACTGGGGTCTTCTGCATAAATATAACTTTTTAAGATGGTTGCAATATTGATTAACTGATAGGGATGTGCTAAAATGAAGAGGTTAGAATATGTTACTCATAGTTTTTATAATTTCCACTAACTGCAGCATAAACCTTCCTCCCTTAACTTATCAGATCACTGAATTGCTATTGGTGTACCATAACCTAAAAGAACTCCAGTGAGAAGGGTACGCTGTCACTTGGCTGCTAAAGAGATCTTTCTATCTACGTCCTCATATAGGTGCTAGAGTTGTGTAGAGAGTGGTAGCAAATGAGGCATAGGATTTAGAGAAGTGTGCTAGGTTGAAATTAAAATGGAGAATAGAATTTTTAGTGAACTTTGAATTTTCACAATATTACAGACACTATTGTACTAAGTATGAACGCTTTATGAAAATAATTTTATTTGGTAGTGTTTTCTTTACTTTGGAAATATTCAAGTTCTAATAATGGACTAAGGGTGGACTTTTCCATCTGCAGGTTATATTGAATGGCCAGCAGAGGCAGTGTTGCAGAGGAGTATCTCTCTGCGTTGCTGAGACAAAAAAAAAAGAAATCCAATTCTTCAGCCTTCTCCATGCCTCTATCAATTTATATGGTAAGTCAAACTCGCGTTTAATCGTTTTGCTCTCATTAAAAGTAGTTCATAACATCTGATGGCTCTCAGGACATTTTAGTGGGGTCTTCTGCATAAATATAACTTTTTAAGATGGTAGTAATATTGATTAACTGATAGGGATGTGCTAAAATGAAGAGGTTAGAATCTGTTACTCATAGTTTTTATAATTTCCACTAACTGCAGCATAAACCTTCCTCCCTTAACTTATCAGATCACTGAATTGCTATTGGGTTACCATAACCTAAAAGAACTCCAGTGAGAAGGGTACGCTGTCACTTGGCTGCTAAAGAGATCTTTCTATCTACGTCCTCATATAGGTGCTAGAGTTGTGTAGAGAGTGGTAGAAAATGAGGCATAGGATTTAGAGAAGTGTGCTAGGTTGAAATTCAAATGGAGAATAGAATTTTTAGTGAACGTTGAATTTTCACAATATTACAGACACTATTGTACTAAGTATGAACGCTTTATGAAAATAATTTTATTTCGTAGTGTTGTCTTTACTTTGGAAATATTCAAGTTCTAATAATGGACTAAGGGTGGACTTTTCCATCTGCAGGTTATATTGATTGGCCAGCAGAGGCAGTGTTGCAGAGGAGAATCTCTCTGCGTTGCTGAGACAAAAAAAAAGAAATCCAATTCTTCAGCCTTCTCCATGCCTCTATCAATTTATATGGTAAGTCAAACTCGCGTTTAATCGTTTTGCTCTCATTAAAAGTAGTTCATAACATCTGATGGCTCTCAGGACCTTTTAGTGGGGTCTTCTGCAAAAATATAACTTTTTAAGATGGTAGCAATATTGATTAACTGATAGGGATGTGCTAAAATGAAGAGGTTAGAATCTGATTCTCAAAGTTTTTATAATTTCCACTAACTGCAGCATAAACCTTCCTCCCTTAACTTATCAGATCACTGAATTGCTATTGGTGTACCATAACCTAAAAGAACTCCAGTGAGAAGGGTACGCTGTCACTTGGCTGCTAAAGAGATCTTTCTATCTACGTCCTCATATAGGTGCTAGAGTTGTGTAGAGAGTGGTAGAGAATGAGGCATAGAATTTAGAGAAGTGTGCTAGGTTGAAATTAAAATGGAGAATAGCATTTTTAGTGAACGTTGAATTTTCACAATATTACACACTATTGTACTAAGTATGAACGCTTTATGAAAATAATTTTATTTGGTAGTGTTTTCTTTACTTTGGAAATATTCAAGTTCTAATAATGGACTAAGGGTGGACTTTTCCATCTGCAGGTTATATTGATTGGCCAGCAGAGGCAGTGTTGCAGAGGAGAATCTCTCTGCGTTGCTGAGACAAAAAAAAAAGAAATCCAATTCTTCAGCCTTCTCCATGCCTCTATCAATTTATATGGTAAGTCAAACTCGCGTTTAATCATTTTGCTCTCATTAAAAGTATTTCATAGCATCTCATGGCTCTCAGGACCTTTTAGTGGGGTCTTCTGCATAAATATAACTTTTTAAGATGGTAGCAATATTGATTAACTGATAGGGATGTGCTAAAATGAAGAGGTTAGAATCTGTTACTCATAATTTTTATAATTTCCACTAACTGCAGCATAAACCTTCCTCCCTTAACTTATCAGATCACTGAATTGCTATTGGTGTACCATAACCTAAAAGAACTCCAGTGAGAAGGGTACGCTGTCACTTGGCTGCTAAAGAGATCTTTCTATCTACGTCCTCATATAGGTGCTAGTTGTGTAGAGAGTGGTAGCAAATGAGGCATAGAATTTAGAGAAGTGTGCTAGGTTGAAATTAAAATGGAGAATAGAATTTTTAGTGAACGTTGAATTTTCACAATATTACAGACACTATTGTACTAAGTATGAACGCTTTATGAAAATAATTTTATTTCGTAGTGTTGTCTTTACTTTGGAAATATTCAAGTTCTAATAATGGACTAAGGGTGGACTTTTCCATCTGCAGGTTATATTGAATGGCCAGCAGAGGCAGTGTTGCAGAGGAGAATCTCTCTGCGTTGCTGAGACAAAAAAAAAAGAAATCCAATTCTTCAGCCTTCTCCATGCCTCTATCAATTTATATGGTAAGTCAAACTCGCGTTTAATCGTTTTGCTCTCATTAAAAGTATTTCATAGCATCTGATGGCTCTCAGGACATTTTAGTGGGGTCTTCTGCATAAATATAACTTTTTAAGATGGTAGTAATATTGATTAACTGATAGGGATGTGCTAAAATGAAGAGGTTAGAATCTGTTACTCATAGTTTTTATAATTTCCACTAACTGCAGCATAAACCTTCCTCCCTTAACTTATCAGATCACTGAATTGCTATTGGGTTACCATAACCTAAAAGAACTCCAGTGAGAAGGGTACGCTGTCACTTGGCTGCTAAAGAGATCTTTCTATCTACGTCCTCATATAGGTGCTAGAGTTGTGTAGAGAGTGGTAGAAAATGAGGCATAGGATTTAGAGAAGTGTGCTAGGTTGAAATTCAAATGGAGAATAGAATTTTTAGTGAACGTTGAATTTTCACAATATTACAGACACTATTGTACTAAGTATGAACGCTTTATGAAAATAATTTTATTTCGTAGTGTTGTCTTTACTTTGGAAATATTCAAGTTCTAATAATGGACTAAGGGTGGACTTTTCCATCTGCAGGTTATATTGATTGGCCAGCAGAGGCAGTGTTGCAGAGGAGAATCTCTCTGCGTTGCTGAGACAAAAAAAAAGAAATCCAATTCTTCAGCCTTCTCCATGCCTCTATCAATTTATATGGTAAGTCAAACTCGCGTTTAATCGTTTTGCTCTCATTAAAAGTAGTTCATAACATCTGATGGCTCTCAGGACCTTTTAGTGGGGTCTTCTGCATAAATATAACTTTTTAAGATGGTAGCAATATTGATTAACTGATAGGGATGTGCTAAAATGAAGAGGTTAGAATCTGATTCTCAAAGTTTTTATTATTTCCACTAACTGCAGCATAAACCTTCCTCCCTTAACTTATCAGATCACTGAATTGCTATTGGGTTACCATAACCTAAAAGAACTCCAGTGAGAAGGGTACGCTGTCACTTGGCTGCTAAAGAGATCTTTCTATCTACGTCCTCATATAGGTGCTAGAGTTGTGTAGAGAGTGGTAGAAAATGAGGCATAGAATTTAGAGAAGTGTGCTAGGTTGAAATTAAAATGGAGAATAGCATATTTAGTGAACGTTGAATTTTCACAATATTACACACTATTGTACTAAGTATGAACGCTTTATGAAAATAATTTTATTTGGTAGTGTTTTCTTTACTTTGGAAATATTCAAGTTCTAATAATGGACTAAGGGTGGACTTTTCCATCTGCAGGTTATATTGATTGGCCAGCAGAGGCAGTGTTGCAGAGGAGAATCTCTCTGCGTTGCTGAGACAAAAAAAAAAGAAATCCAATTCTTCAGCCTTCTCCATGCCTCTATCAATTTATATGGTAAGTCAAACTCGCGTTTAATCGTTTTGCTCTCATTAAAAGTAGTTCATAACTTCTGATGGCTCTCAGGACCTTTTAGTGGGGTCTTCTGCATAAATATAACTTTTTAAGATGGTAGCAATATTGATTAACTGATAGGGATGTGCTAAAATGAAGAGGTTAGAATCTGTTACTCATAGTTTTTATAATTTCCACTAACTGCAGCATAAACCTTCCTCCCTTAACTTATCAGATCACTGAATTGCTATTGGTGTACCATAACCTAAAAGAACTCCAGTGAGAAGGGTACGCTGTCACTTGGCTGCTAAAGAGATCTTTCTATCTACGTCCTCATATAGGTGCTAGAGTTGTGTAGAGAGTGGTAGCAAATGAGGCATAGGATATAGAGAAGTGTGCTAGGTTGAAATTAAAATGGAGAATAGAATTTTTAGTGAACGTTGAATTTTCACAATATTACAGACACTATTGTACTAAGTATGAACGCTTTATGAAAATAATTTTATTTCGTAGTGTCTTTACTTTGGAAATATTCAAGTTCTAATAATGGACTAAGGGTGGACTTTTCCATCTGCAGGTTATATTGATTGGCCAGCAGAGGCAGTGTTGCAGAGGAGAATCTCTCTGCGTTGCTGAGACAAAAAAAAAAGAAATCCAATTCTTCAGCCTTCTCCATGCCTCTATCAATTTATATGGTAAGTCAAACTCGCGTTTAATCATTTTGCTCTCATTAAAAGTATTTCATAGCATCTGATGGCTCTCAGGACCTTTTAGTGGGGTCTTCTGCATAAATATAACTTTTTAAGATGGTAGCAATATTGATTAACTGATAGGGATGTGCTAAAATGAAGAGGTTAGAATCTGTTACTCATAATTTTTATAATTTCCACTAACTGCAGCATAAACCTTCCTCCCTTAACTTATCAGATCACTGAATTGCTATTGGTGTACCATAACCTAAAAGAACTCCAGTGAGAAGGGTACGCTGTCACTTGGCTGCTAAAGAGATCTTTCTATCTACGTCCTCATATAGGTGCTAGTTGTGTAGAGAGTGGTAGCAAATGAGGCATAGAATTTAGAGAAGTGTGCTAGGTTGAAATTAAAATGGAGAATAGAATTTTTAGTGAACGTTGAATTTTCACAATATTACAGACACTATTGTACTAAGTATGAACGCTTTATGAAAATAATTTTATTTCGTAGTGTTGTCTTTACTTTGGAAATATTCAAGTTCTAATAATGGACTAAGGGTGGACTTTTCCATCTGCAGGTTATATTGAATGGCCAGCAGAGGCAGTGTTGCAGAGGAGAATCTCTCTGCGTTGCTGAGACAAAAAAAAAAGAAATCCAATTCTTCAGCCTTCTCCATGCCTCTATCAATTTATATGGTAAGTCAAACTCGCGTTTAATCGTTTTGCTCTCATTAAAAGTAGTTCATAACATCTGATGGCTCTCAGGACCTTTTAGTGGGGTCTTCTGCATAAATATAACTTTTTAAGATGGTAGCAATATTGATTAACTGATAGGGATGTGCTAAAAGGAAGAGGTTAGAATCTGTTTCTCATAGTTTTTATTGTTTCCACTAACTGTAGCATAAACCTTCCTCCCTTAACTTATCATATCACTGAATTGCTATTGGTGTACCATAACCTAAAAGAACTCCAGTGAGAAGGGTACGCTGTCACTTGGCTGCTAAAGAGATCTTTCTATCTACGTCCTCATATAGGTGCTAGAGTTGTGTAGAGAGTGGTAGCAAGTGAGGCATAGGATTTAGAGAAGTGTGCTAGGTTGAAATTCAAATGGAGAATAGAATTTTTAGTGAACGTTGAATTTTCACAATATTACAGACACTATTGTACTAAGTATGAATGCTTTATGAAAATAATTTTATTTCGTAGTGTTGTCTTTACTTTGGAAATATTCAAGTTCTAATAATGGACTAAGGGTGGACTTTTCCATCTGCAGGTTATATTGAATGGCCAGCAGAGGCAGTGTTGCAGAGGAGAATCTCTCTGCGTTGCTGAGACAAAAAAAAAGAAATCCAATTCTTCAGCCTTCTCCATGCCTCTATCAATTTATATGGTAAGTCAAACTCGCGTTTAATCGTTTTGCTCTCATTAAAACTATTTCATAGCATCTGATGGCTCTCAGGACATTTTAGTGGGGTCTTCTGCATAAATATAACTTTTTAAGATGGTAGCAATATTGATTAACTGATAGGGATGTGCTAAAATGAAGAGGTTAGAATATGTTACTCATAGTTTTTATAATTTCCACTAACTGCAGCATAAACCTTCCTCCCTTAACTTATCAGATCACTGAATTGCTATTGGTGTACCATAACCTAAAAGAACTCCAGTGAGAAGGGTACGCTGTCACTTGGCTGCTAAAGAGATCTTTCTATCTACGTCCTCATATAGGTGCTAGAGTTGTGTAGAGAGTGGTAGAAAATGAGGCATAGAATTTAGAGAAGTGTGCTAGGTTGAAATTAAAATGGAGAATAGCATATTTAGTGAACGTTGAATTTTCACAATATTACACACTATTGTACTAAGTATGAACGCTTTATGAAAATAATTTTATTTGGTAGTGTTTTCTTTACTTTGGAAATATTCAAGTTCTAATAATGGACTAAGGGTGGACTTTTCCATCTGCAGGTTATATTGATTGGCCAGCAGAGGCAGTGTTGCAGAGGAGAATCTCTCTGCGTTGCTGAGACAAAAAAAAAAGAAATCCAATTCTTCAGCCTTCTCCATGCCTCTATCAATTTATATGGTAAGTCAAACTCGCGTTTAATCGTTTTGCTCTCATTAAAAGTAGTTCTTAACTTCTGATGGCTCTCAGGACCTTTTAGTGGGGTCTTCTGCATAAATATAACTTTTTAAGATGGTAGCAATATTGATTAACTGATAGGGATGTGCTAAAATGAAGAGGTTAGAATCTGTTACTCATAGTTTTTATAATTTCCACTAACTGCAGCATAAACCTTCCTCCCTTAACTTATCAGATCACTGAATTGCTATTGGTGTACCATAACCTAAAAGAACTCCAGTGAGAAGGGTACGCTGTCACTTGGCTGCTAAAGAGATCTTTCTATCTACGTCCTCATATAGGTGCTAGAGTTGTGTAGAGAGTGGTAGCAAATGAGGCATAGGATTTAGAGAAGTGTGCTAGGTTGAAATTAAAATGGAGAATAGCATATTTAGTGAACTTTGAATTTTCACAATATTACAGACACTATTGTACTAAGTATGAACGCTTTATGAAAATAATTTTATTTCGTAGTGTCTTTACTTTGGAAATATTCAAGTTCTAATAATGGACTAAGGGTGGACTTTTCCATCTGCAGGTTATATTGATTGGCCAGCAGAGGCAGTGTTGCAGAGGAGAATCTCTCTGCGTTGCTGAGACAAAAAAAAAAGAAATCCAATTCTTCAGCCTTCTCCATGCCTCTATCAATTTATATGGTAAGTCAAACTCGCGTTTAATCGTTTTGCTCTCATTAAAAGTATTTCATAGCATCTGATGGCTCTCAGGACCTTTTAGTGGGGTCTTCTGCATAAATATAACTTTTTAAGATGGTAGCAATATTGATTAACTGATAGGGATCTTCTGCATAAATATAACTTTTTAAGATGGTAGCAATATTGATTAACTGATAGGGATGTGCTAAAATGAAGAGGTTAGAATCTGTTACTCATAGTTTTTATAATTTCCACTAACTGCAGCATAAACCTTCCTCCCTTAACTTATCAGATCACTGAATTGCTATTGGTGTACCATAACCTAAAAGAACTCCAGTGAGAAGGGTACGCTGTCACTTGGCTGCTAAAGAGATCTTTCTATCTACGTCCTCATATAGGTGCTAGTTGTGTAGAGAGTGGTAGCAAATGAGGCATAGGATTTAGAGAAGTGTGCTAGGTTGAAATTCAAATGGAGAATAGAATTTTTAGTGAACGTTGAATTTTCACAATATTACAGACACTATTGTACTAAGTATGAACGCTTTATGAAAATAATTTTATTTCATAGTGTTGTCTTTACTTTGGAAATATTCAAGTTCTAATAATGGACTAAGGGTGGACTTTTCCATCTGCAGGTTATATTGATTGGCCAGCAGAGGCAGTGTTGCAGAGGAGAATCTCTCTTCGTTGCTGAGACAAAAAAAAAAGAAATCCAATTCTTCAGCCTTCTCCATGCCTCTATCAATTTATATGGTAAGTCAAACTCGCGTTTAATCGTTTTGCTCTCATTAAAAGTATTTCATAGCATCTGATGGCTCTCAGGACCTTTTAGTGGGGTCTTCTGCATAAATATAACTTTTTAAGATGGTAGTAATATTGATTAACTGATAGGGATGTGCTAAAATGAAGAGGTTAGAATCTGTTACTCATAGTTTTTATAATTTCCACTAACTGCAGCATAAACCTTCCTCCCTTAACTTATCAGATCACTGAATTGCTATTGGGTTACCATAACCTAAAAGAACTCCAGTGAGAAGGGTACGCTGTCACTTGGCTGCTAAAGAGATCTTTCTATCTACGTCCTCATATAGGTGCTAGAGTTGTGTAGAGAGTGGTAGAAAATGAGGCATAGGATTTAGAGAAGTGTGCTAGGTTGAAATTAAAATGGAGAATAGCATATTTAGTGAACGTTGAATTTTCACAATATTACAGACACTATTGTACTAAGTATGAACGCTTTATGAAAATAATTTTATTTCGTAGTGTCTTTACTTTGGAAATATTCAAGTTCTAATAATGGACTAAGGGTGGACTTTTCCATCTGCAGGTTATATTGATTGGCCAGCAGAGGCAGTGTTGCAGAGGAGAATCTCTCTGCGTTGCTGAGACAAAAAAAAAACTAAATCCAATTCTTCAGCCTTCTCCATGCCTTTATCAATTTATATGGTAAGTCAAACTCGCTTTTAATCGTTTTGCTCTCATTAAAAGTAGTTCATAGCATCTGATGGCTCTCAGGATCTTTTAGTGGGGTCTTCTGCATAAATGTAACTTTTTAAGATGGTAGCAATATTGATTAACTGATAGGGATGTGCTAAAATGAAGAGGTTGGAATCTGATTCTCATAGTTCTTATTATTTCCACTAACTGTAGCATAAACCTTCCTCCCTTAACTTATCAGATCACTGACTTGATATTGGTGTACCATAACCTAAAAACTCCAGTGAGAAGGGTACGCTGTCACTTGGCTGCTAAAGAGATCTTTCTATCTACGTCCTCATATAGGTGCTAGAGTTGTGTAGAGAGTGGTAGCAAATGAGGCATAGGATTTAGAGAAGTGTGCTAGGTTGAAATTAAAATGGAGAATAGCATATTTAGTGAACGTTGAATTTTCACAATATTACAGACACTATTGTACTAAGTATGAACACTTTATGAAAATAATTTTATTTGGTAGTGTTTTCTTTACTTTGGAAATATTCAAGTTCTAATAATGGACTAAGGGTGGACTTTTCCATCTGCAGGTTATATTGAATGGCCAGCAGAGGCAGTGTTGCAGAGGAGAATCTCTCTGCATTGCTGAGACAAAAAAAAAAGAAATCCAATTCTTCAGCCTTCTCCATGCCTCTATCAATTTATATGGTAAGTCAAACTCGCGTTTAATCGTTTTGCTCTCATTAAAAGTATTTCATAGCATCTGATGGCTCTCAGGACCTTTTAGTGGGGTCTTCTGCATAAATATAACTTTTTAAGATGGTAGCAATATTGATTAACTGATAGGGATGTGCTAAAATGAAGAGGTTAGAATCTGTTTCTCATAGTTTTTATTATTTCCACTAACTGTAGCATAAACCTTCCTCCCTTAACTTATCAGATCACTGAATTGCTATTGGTGTACCACAACCTAAAAGAACTCCAGTGAGAAGGGTACGCTGTCACTTGGCTGCTAAAGAGATCTTTCTATCTACGTCCTCATATAGGTGCTAGAGTTGTGTAGAGAGTGGTAGCAAATGAGGCATAGGATTTAGAGAAGTGTGCTAGGTTGAAATTCAAATGGAGAATAGAATTTTTAGTGAACGTTGAATTTTCACAATATTACAGACACTATTGTACTAAGTATGAACGCTTTATGAAAATAATTTTATTTCGTAGTGTTGTCTTTACTTTGGAAATATTCAAGTTCTAATAATGGACTAAGGGTGGACTTTTCCATCTGCAGGTTATATTGAATGGCCAGCAGAGGCAGTGTTGCAGAGGAGAATCTCTCTGCGTTGCTGAGACAAAAAAAAAAGAAATCCAATTCTTCAGCCTTCTCCATGCCTCTATCAATTTATATGGTAAGTCAAACTCGCGTTTAATCGTTTTGCTCTCATTAAAACTATTTCATAGCATCTGATGGCTCTCAGGACATTTTAGTGGGGTCTTCTGCATAAATATAACTTTTTAAGATGGTAGCAATATTGATTAACTGATAGGGATGTGCTAAAATGAAGGTTAGAATATGTTACTCATAGTTTTTATAATTTCCACTAACTGCAGCATAAACCTTCCTCCCTTAACTTATCAGATCACTGAATTGCTATTGGTGTACCATAACCTAAAAGAACTCCAGTGAGAAGGGTACGCTGTCACTTGGCTGCTAAAGAGATCTTTCTATCTACGTCCTCATATAGGTGCTAGTTGTGTAGAGAGTGGTAACAAATGAGGCATAGAATTTAGAGAAGTGTGCTAGGTTGAAATTAAAATGGAGAATAGAATTTTTAGTGAACGTTGAATTTTCACAATATTACAGACACTATTGTACTAAGTATGAACGCTTTATGAAAATAATTTTATTTCGTAGTGTCTTTACTTTGGAAATATTCAAGTTCTAATAATGGACTAAGGGTGGACTTTTCCATCTGCAGGTTATATTGATTGGCCAGCAGAGGCAGTGTTGCAGAGGAGAATCTCTCTGCGTTGCTGAGACAAAAAAAAAAGAAATCCAATTCTTCAGCCTTCTCCATGCCTCTATCAATTTATATGGTAAGTCAAACTCGCGTTTAATCGTTTTGCTCTCATTAAAAGTAGTTCATAACATCTGATGGCTCTCAGGACCTTTTACTGGGGTCTTCTGCATAAATATAACTTTTTAAGATGGTTGCAATATTGATTAACTGATAGGGATGTGCTAAAATGAAGAGGTTAGAATATGTTACTCATAGTTTTTATAATTTCCACTAACTGCAGCATAAACCTTCCTCCCTTAACTTATCAGATCACTGAATTGCTATTGGTGTACCATAACCTAAAAGAACTCCAGTGAGAAGGGTACGCTGTCACTTGGCTGCTAAAGAGATCTTTCTATCTACGTCCTCATATAGGTGCTAGAGTTGTGTAGAGAGTGGTAGCAAATGAGGCATAGGATTTAGAGAAGTGTGCTAGGTTGAAATTAAAATGGAGAATAGAATTTTTAGTGAACTTTGAATTTTCACAATATTACAGACACTATTGTACTAAGTATGAACGCTTTATGAAAATAATTTTATTTGGTAGTGTTTTCTTTACTTTGGAAATATTCAAGTTCTAATAATGGACTAAGGGTGGACTTTTCCATCTGCAGGTTATATTGAATGGCCAGCAGAGGCAGTGTTGCAGAGGAGTATCTCTCTGCGTTGCTGAGACAAAAAAAAAAGAAATCCAATTCTTCAGCCTTCTCCATGCCTCTATCAATTTATATGGTAAGTCAAACTCGCGTTTAATCGTTTTGCTCTCATTAAAAGTAGTTCATAACATCTGATGGCTCTCAGGACATTTTAGTGGGGTCTTCTGCATAAATATAACTTTTTAAGATGGTAGTAATATTGATTAACTGATAGGGATGTGCTAAAATGAAGAGGTTAGAATCTGTTACTCATAGTTTTTATAATTTCCACTAACTGCAGCATAAACCTTCCTCCCTTAACTTATCAGATCACTGAATTGCTATTGGGTTACCATAACCTAAAAGAACTCCAGTGAGAAGGGTACGCTGTCACTTGGCTGCTAAAGAGATCTTTCTATCTACGTCCTCATATAGGTGCTAGAGTTGTGTAGAGAGTGGTAGAAAATGAGGCATAGGATTTAGAGAAGTGTGCTAGGTTGAAATTCAAATGGAGAATAGAATTTTTAGTGAACGTTGAATTTTCACAATATTACAGACACTATTGTACTAAGTATGAACGCTTTATGAAAATAATTTTATTTCGTAGTGTTGTCTTTACTTTGGAAATATTCAAGTTCTAATAATGGACTAAGGGTGGACTTTTCCATCTGCAGGTTATATTGATTGGCCAGCAGAGGCAGTGTTGCAGAGGAGAATCTCTCTGCGTTGCTGAGACAAAAAAAAAGAAATCCAATTCTTCAGCCTTCTCCATGCCTCTATCAATTTATATGGTAAGTCAAACTCGCGTTTAATCGTTTTGCTCTCATTAAAAGTAGTTCATAACATCTGATGGCTCTCAGGACCTTTTAGTGGGGTCTTCTGCAAAAATATAACTTTTTAAGATGGTAGCAATATTGATTAACTGATAGGGATGTGCTAAAATGAAGAGGTTAGAATCTGATTCTCAAAGTTTTTATTATTTCCACTAACTGCAGCATAAACCTTCCTCCCTTAACTTATCAGATCACTGAATTGCTATTGGTGTACCATAACCTAAAAGAACTCCAGTGAGAAGGGTACGCTGTCACTTGGCTGCTAAAGAGATCTTTCTATCTACGTCCTCATATAGGTGCTAGAGTTGTGTAGAGAGTGGTAGCAAATGAGGCATAGGATTTAGAGAAGTGTGCTAGGTTGAAATTAAAATGGAGAATAGCATTTTTAGTGAACGTTGAATTTTCACAATATTACAGACACTATTGTACTAAGTATGAACGCTTTATGAAAATAATTTCATTTGGTAGTGTTGTCTTTACTTTGGAAATATTCAAGTTCTAATAATGGACTAACAGTGGACTTTTCCATCTGCAGGTTATATTGAATGGCCAGCAGACGCAGTGTTGCAGAGGAGAATCTCTCTGCGTTGCTGAGACAAAAAAAAAAGAAATCCAATTCTTCAGCATTCTCCATGCCTCTATCAATTTATATGGTAAGTCAAACTCTCGTTTAATCGTTTTGCTCTCATTAAAAGTAGTTCATAACATTTGATGGCTCTCAGGACCTTTTAGTGGGGTCTTCTGCATAAATATAACTTTTTAAGATGGTAGCAATATTGATTAACTGATAGGGATGTGCTAAAATGAAGAGGTTAGAATCTGATTCTCAAAGTTTTTATAATTTCCACTAACTGCAGCATAAACCTTCCTCCCTTAACTTATCAGATCACTGAATTGCTATTGGGTTACCATAACCTAAAAGAACTCCAGTGAGAAGGGTACGCTGTCACTTGGCTGCTAAAGAGATCTTTCTATCTACGTCCTCATATAGGTGCTAGAGTTGTGTAGAGAGTGGTAGAAAATGAGGCATAGAATTTAGAGAAGTGTGCTAGGTTGAAATTAAAATGGAGAATAGCATATTTAGTGAACGTTGAATTTTCACAATATTACACACTATTGTACTAAGTATGAACGCTTTATGAAAATAATTTTATTTGGTAGTGTTTTCTTTACTTTGGAAATATTCAAGTTCTAATAATGGACTAAGGGTGGACTTTTCCATCTGCAGGTTATATTGATTGGCCAGCAGAGGCAGTGTTGCAGAGGAGAATCTCTCTGCGTTGCTGAGACAAAAAAAAAAGAAATCCAATTCTTCAGCCTTCTCCATGCCTCTATCAATTTATATGGTAAGTCAAACTCGCGTTTAATCATTTTGCTCTCATTAAAAGTATTTCATAGCATCTCATGGCTCTCAGGACCTTTTAGTGGGGTCTTCTGCATAAATATAACTTTTTAAGATGGTAGCAATATTGATTAACTGATAGGGATGTGCTAAAATGAAGAGGTTAGAATCTGTTACTCATAATTTTTATAATTTCCACTAACTGCAGCATAAACCTTCCTCCCTTAACTTATCAGATCACTGAATTGCTATTGGTGTACCATAACCTAAAAGAACTCCAGTGAGAAGGGTACGCTGTCACTTGGCTGCTAAAGAGATCTTTCTATCTACGTCCTCATATAGGTGCTAGTTGTGTAGAGAGTGGTAGCAAATGAGGCATAGAATTTAGAGAAGTGTGCTAGGTTGAAATTAAAATGGAGAATAGAATTTTTAGTGAACGTTGAATTTTCACAATATTACAGACACTATTGTACTAAGTATGAACGCTTTATGAAAATAATTTTATTTCGTAGTGTTGTCTTTACTTTGGAAATATTCAAGTTCTAATAATGGACTAAGGGTGGACTTTTCCATCTGCAGGTTATATTGAATGGCCAGCAGAGGCAGTGTTGCAGAGGAGAATCTCTCTGCGTTGCTGAGACAAAAAAAAAAGAAATCCAATTCTTCAGCCTTCTCCATGCCTCTATCAATTTATATGGTAAGTCAAACTCGCGTTTAATCGTTTTGCTCTCATTAAAAGTATTTCATAGCATCTGATGGCTCTCAGGACCTTTTAGTGGGGTCTTCTGCATAAATATAACTTTTTAAGATGGTAGCAATATTGATTAACTGATAGGGATGTGCTAAAATGAAGAGGTTAGAATCTGTTTCTCATAGTTTTTATTATTTCCACTAACTGTAGCATAAACCTTCCTCCCTTAACTTATCAGATCACTGAATTGCTATTGGTGTACCATAACCTAAAAGAACTCCAGTGAGAAGGGTACGCTGTCACTTGGCTGCTAAAGAGATCTTTCTATCTACGTCCTCATATAGGTGCTAGAGTTGTGTAGAGAGTGGTAGCAAATGAGGCATAGGATTTAGAGAAGTGTGCTAGGTTGAAATTAAAATGGAGAATAGAATTTTTAGTGAACTTTGAATTTTCACAATATTACAGACACTATTGTACTAAGTATGAACGCTTTATGAAAATAATTTTATTTGGTAGTGTTTTCTTTACTTTGGAAATATTCAAGTTCTAATAATGGACTAAGGGTGGACTTTTCCATCTGCAGGTTATATTGAATGGCCAGCAGAGGCAGTGTTGCAGAGGAGAATCTCTCTGCGTTGCTGAGACAAAAAAAAAAGAAATCCAATTCTTCAGCCTTCTCCATGCCTCTATCAATTTATATGGTAAGTCAAACTCGCGTTTAATCGTTTTGCTCTCATTAAAAGTAGTTCATAACATCTGATGGCTCTCAGGACCTTTTAGTGGGGTCTTCTGCATAAATATAACTTTTTAAGATGTTAGCAATATTGATTAACTGATAGGGATGTGCTAAAAGGAAGAGGTTAGAATCTGTTTCTCATAGTTTTTATTGTTTCCACTAACTGTAGCATAAACCTTCCTCCCTTAACTTATCATATCACTGAATTGCTATTGGTGTACCATAACCTAAAAGAACTCCAGTGAGAAGGGTACGCTGTCACATGGCTGCTAAAGAGATCTTTCTATCTACGTCCTCATATAGGTGCTAGAGTTGTGTAGAGAGTGGTAGCAAGTGAGGCATAGGATTTAGAGAAGTGTGCTAGGTTGAAATTCAAATGGAGAATAGAATTTTTAGTGAACGTTGAATTTTCACAATATTACAGACACTATTGTTCTAAGTATGAATGCTTTATGAAAATAATTTTATTTCGTAGTGTTGTCTTTACTTTGGAAATATTCAAGTTCTAATAATGGACTAAGGGTGGACTTTTCCATCTGCAGGTTATATTGAATGGCCAGCAGAGGCAGTGTTGCAGAGGAGAATCTCTCTGCGTTGCTGAGACAAAAAAAAAAGAAATCCAATTCTTCAGCCTTCTCCATGCCTCTATCAATTTATATGGTAAGTCAAACTCGCGTTTAATCGTTTTGCTCTCATTAAAACTATTTCATAGCATCTGATGGCTCTCAGGACATTTTAGTGGGGTCTTCTGCATAAATATAACTTTTTAAGATGGTAGCAATATTGATTAACTGATAGGGATGTGCTAAAATGAAGAGGTTAGAATATGTTACTCATAGTTTTTATAATTTCCACTAACTGCAGCATAAACCTTCCTCCCTTAACTTATCAGATCACTGAATTGCTATTGGTGTACCATAACCTAAAAGAACTCCAGTGAGAAGGGTACGCTGTCACTTGGCTGCTAAAGAGATCTTTCTATCTACGTCCTCATATAGGTGCTAGAGTTGTGTAGAGAGTGGTAGAAAATGAGGCATAGAATTTAGAGAAGTGTGCTAGGTTGAAATTAAAATGGAGAATAGCATATTTAGTGAACGTTGAATTTTCACAATATTACACACTATTGTACTAAGTATGAACGCTTTATGAAAATAATTTTATTTGGTAGTGTTTTCTTTACTTTGGAAATATTCAAGTTCTAATAATGGACTAAGGGTGGACTTTTCCATCTGCAGGTTATATTGATTGGCCAGCAGAGGCAGTGTTGCAGAGGAGAATCTCTCTGCGTTGCTGAGACAAAAAAAAAAGAAATCCAATTCTTCAGCCTTCTCCATGCCTCTATCAATTTATATGGTAAGTCAAACTCGCGTTTAATCGTTTTGCTCTCATTAAAAGTAGTTCATAACTTCTGATGGCTCTCAGGACCTTTTAGTGGGGTCTTCTGCATAAATATAACTTTTTAAGATGGTAGCAATATTGATTAACTGATCGGGATGTGCTAAAATGAAGAGGTTAGAATCTGTTACTCATAGTTTTTATAATTTCCACTAACTGCAGCATAAACCTTCCTCCCTTAACTTATCAGATCACTGAATTGCTATTGGTGTACCATAACCTAAAAGAACTCCAGTGAGAAGGGTACGCTGTCACTTGGCTGCTAAAGAGATCTTTCTATCTACGTCCTCATATAGGTGCTAGAGTTGTGTAGAGAGTGGTAGCAAATGAGGCATAGGATTTAGAGAAGTGTGCTAGGTTGAAATTAAAATGGAGAATAGCATATTTAGTGAACTTTGAATTTTCACAATATTACAGACACTATTGTACTAAGTATGAACGCTTTATGAAAATAATTTTATTTCGTAGTGTCTTTACTTTGGAAATATTCAAGTTCTAATAATGGACTAAGGGTGGACTTTTCCATCTGCAGGTTATATTGATTGGCCAGCAGAGGCAGTGTTGCAGAGGAGAATCTCTCTGCGTTGCTGAGACAAAAAAAAAAGAAATCCAATTCTTCAGCCTTCTCCATGCCTCTATCAATTTATATGGTAAGTCAAACTCGCGTTTAATCGTTTTGCTCTCATTAAAAGTATTTCATAGCATCTGATGGCTCTCAGGACCTTTTAGTGGGGTCTTCTGCATAAATATAACTTTTTAAGATGGTAGCAATATTGATTAACTGATAGGGATGTGCTAAAATGAAGAGGTTAGAATCTGTTACTCATAGTTTTTATAATTTCCACTAACTGCAGCATAAACCTTCCTCCCTTAACTTATCAGATCACTGAATTGCTATTGGTGTACCATAACCTAAAAGAACTCCAGTGAGAAGGGTACGCTGTCACTTGGCTGCTAAAGAGATCTTTCTATCTACGTCCTCATATAGGTGCTAGTTGTGTAGAGAGTGGTAGCAAATGAGGCATAGGATTTAGAGAAGTGTGCTAGGTTGAAATTCAAATGGAGAATAGAATTTTTAGTGAACGTTGAATTTTCACAATATTACAGACACTATTGTACTAAGTATGAACGCTTTATGAAAATAATTTTATTTCATAGTGTTGTCTTTACTTTGGAAATATTCAAGTTCTAATAATGGACTAAGGGTGGACTTTTCCATCTGCAGGTTATATTGATTGGCCAGCAGAGGCAGTGTTGCAGAGGAGAATCTCTCTTCGTTGCTGAGACAAAAAAAAAAGAAATCCAATTCTTCAGCCTTCTCCATGCCTCTATCAATTTATATGGTAAGTCAAACTCGCGTTTAATCGTTTTGCTCTCATTAAAAGTAGTTCATAGCATCTGATGGCTCTCAGGATCTTTTAGTGGGGTCTTCTGCATAAATGTAACTTTTTAAGATGGTAGCAATATTGATTAACTGATAGGGATGTGCTAAAATGAAGAGGTTGAAATCTGATTCTCATAGTTCTTATTATTTCCACTAACTGTAGCATAAACCTTCCTCCCTTAACTTATCAGATCACTGACTTGATATTGGTGTACCATAACCTAAAAACTCCAGTGAGAAGGGTACGCTGTCACTTGGCTGCTAAAGAGATCTTTCTATCTACGTCCTCATATAGGTGCTAGAGTTGTGTAGAGAGTGGTAGCAAATGAGGCATAGGATTTAGAGAAGTGTGCTAGGTTGAAATTAAAATGGAGAATAGCATATTTAGTGAACGTTGAATTTTCACAATATTACAGACACTATTGTACTAAGTATGAACACTTTATGAAAATAATTTTATTTGGTAGTGTTTTCTTTACTTTGGAAATATTCAAGTTCTAATAATGGACTAAGGGTGGACTTTTCCATCTGCAGGTTATATTGAATGGCCAGCAGAGGCAGTGTTGCAGAGGAGAATCTCTCTGCATTGCTGAGACAAAAAAAAAGAAATCCAATTCTTCAGCCTTCTCCATGCCTCTATCAATTTATATGGTAAGTCAAACTCGCGTTTAATCGTTTTGCTCTCATTAAAAGTATTTCATAGCATCTGATGGCTCTCAGGACCTTTTAGTGGGGTCTTCTGCATAAATATAACTTTTTAAGATGGTAGCAATATTGATTAACTGATAGGGATGTGCTAAAATGAAGAGGTTAGAATCTGTTTCTCATAGTTTTTATTATTTCCACTAACTGTAGCATAAACCTTCCTCCCTTAACTTATCAGATCACTGAATTGCTATTGGTGTACCATAACCTAAAAGAACTCCAGTGAGAAGGGTACGCTGTCACTTGGCTGCTAAAGAGATCTTTCTATCTACGTCCTCATATAGGTGCTAGAGTTGTGTAGAGAGTGGTAGCAAATGAGGCATAGGATTTAGAGAAGTGTGCTAGGTTGAAATTCAAATGGAGAATAGAATTTTTAGTGAACGTTGAATTTTCACAATATTACAGACACTATTGTACTAAGTATGAACGCTTTATGAAAATAATTTTATTTCGTAGTGTTGTCTTTACTTTGGAAATATTCAAGTTCTAATAATGGACTAAGGGTGGACTTTTCCATCTGCAGGTTATATTGAATGGCCAGCAGAGGCAGTGTTGCAGAGGAGAATCTCTCTGCGTTGCTGAGACAAAAAAAAAGAAATCCAATTCTTCAGCCTTCTCCATGCCTCTATCAATTTATATGGTAAGTCAAACTCGCGTTTAATCGTTTTGCTCTCATTAAAACTATTTCATAGCATCTGATGGCTCTCAGGACATTTTAGTGGGGTCTTCTGCATAAATATAACTTTTTAAGATGGTAGCAATATTGATTAACTGATAGGGATGTGCTAAAATGAAGGTTAGAATATGTTACTCATAGTTTTTATAATTTCCACTAACTGCAGCATAAACCTTCCTCCCTTAACTTATCAGATCACTGAATTGCTATTGGTGTACCATAACCTAAAAGAACTCCAGTGAGAAGGGTACGCTGTCACTTGGCTGCTAAAGAGATCTTTCTATCTACGTCCTCATATAGGTGCTAGTTGTGTAGAGAGTGGTAACAAATGAGGCATAGAATTTAGAGAAGTGTGCTAGGTTGAAATTAAAATGGAGAATAGAATTTTTAGTGAACGTTGAATTTTCACAATATTACAGACACTATTGTACTAAGTATGAACGCTTTATGAAAATAATTTTATTTCGTAGTGTCTTTACTTTGGAAATATTCAAGTTCTAATAATGGACTAAGGGTGGACTTTTCCATCTGCAGGTTATACTGATTGGCCAGCAGAGGCAGTGTTGCAGAGGAGAATCTCTCTGCGTTGCTGAGACAAAAAAAAAGAAATCCAATTCTTCAGCCTTCTCCATGCCTCTATCAATTTATATGGTAAGTCAAACTCGCGTTTAATCGTTTTGCTCTCATTAAAAGTAGTTCATAACATCTGATGGCTCTCAGGACCTTTTAGTGGGGTCTTCTGCATAAATATAACTTTTTAAGATGGTAGCAATATTGATTAACTGATAGGGATGTGCTAAAATGAAGAGGTTAGAATCTGTTTCTCATAGTTTTTATTATTTCCACTAACTGTAGCATAAACCTTCCTCCCTTAACTTATCAGATCACTGAATTGCTATTGGTGTACCATAACCTAAAAGAACTCCAGTGAGAAGTGTACGCTGTCACTTGGCTGCTAAAGAGATCTTTCTATCTACGTCCTCATATAGGTGCTAGAGTTGTGTAGAGAGTGGTAGAAAATGAGGCATAGGATTTAGAGAAGTGTGCTAGGTTGAAATTAAAATGGAGAATAGCATATTTAGTGAACGTTGAATTTTCACAATATTACAGACACTATTGTACTAAGTATGAACGCTTTATGAAAATAATTTTATTTCGTAGTGTCTTTACTTTGGAAATATTCAAGTTCTAATAATGGACTAAAGGTGGACTTTTCCATCTGCAGGTTATATTGAATGGCCAGCAGAGGCAGTGTTGCAGAGGAGAATCTCTCTGCGTTGCTGAGACAAAAAAAAAGAAATCCAATTCTTCAGCCTTCTCCATGCCTCTATCAATTTTTATGGTAAGTCAAACTCGCGTTTAATCGTTTTGCTCTCATTAAAAGTATTTCATAGCATCTGATGGCTCTCAGGACCTTTTAGTGGGGTCTTCTGCATAAATATAACTTTTTAAGATGGTAGCAATATTGATTAACTGATAGGGATGTGCTAAAATGAAGAGGTTAGAATCTGTTACTCATAGTTTTTATAATTTCCACTAACTGTAGCATAAACCTTCCTCCCTTAACTTATCAGATCACTGAATTGCTATTGGTGTACCATAACCTAAAAGAACTCCAGTGAGAAGGGTACGCTGTCACTTGGCTGCTAAAGAGATCTTTCTATCTACGTCCTCATATAGGTGCTAGAGTTGTGTAGAGAGTGGTAGCAAATGAGGCATAGGATTTAGAGAAGTGTGCTAGGTTGAAATTAAAATGGAGAATAGAATTTTTAGTGAGCGTTGAATTTTCACAATATTACAGACACTATTGTACTAAGTATGAACGCTTTATGAAAATAATTTTAGTTCGTAGTGTTGTCTTTACTTTGGAAATATTCAAGTTCTAATAATGGACTAAGGGTGGACTTTTCCATCTGCAGGTTATATTGATTGGCCAGCAGAGGCAGTGTTGCAGAGGAGAATCTCTCTGCGTTGCTGAGACAAAAAAAAAAAGAAATCCAATTCTTCAGCCTTCTCCATGCCTCTATCAATTTATATGGTAAGTCAAACTCGCGTTTAATCGTTTTGCTCTCATTAAAAGTAGTTCAGAACTTCTGATGGCTCTCAGGACCTTTTAGTGGGGTCTTCTGCATAAATATAACTTTTTAAGATGGTAGCAATATTGATGAACTGATAGGGATGTGCTAAAATGAAGAGCTTAGAATCTGTTACTCATAGTTTTTATAATTTCCACGAACTGCAGCATAAACCTTCCTCCCTTAACTTATCAGATCACTGAATTGCTATTGGTGTACCATAACCTAAAAGAACTCCAGTGAGAAGGGTACGCTGTCACTTGGCTGCTAAAGAGATCTTTCTATCTACGTCCTCATATAGGTGCTAGAGTTGTGTAGAGAGTGGTAGCAAATGAGGCATAGGATTTAGAGAAGTGTGCTAGGTTGAAATTAAAATGTAGAATAGAATTTTTAGTGAACGTTGAATTTTCACAATATTACAGACACTATTGTACTAAGTATGAACGCTTTATGAAAATTATTTTATTTCGTAGTGTTGTCTTTACTTTGGAAATATTCAAGTTCTAATAATGGACTAAGGGTGGACTTTTCCATCTGCAGGTTATATTGATTGGCCAGCAGAGGCAGTCTTGCAGAGAAGAATCTCTCTGCGTTGCTGAGACAAAAAAAAAGAAATCCAATTCTTCAGCCTTCTCCATGCCTCTATCAATTTATATGGTAAGTCAAACTCGCGTTTAATCGTTTTGCTCTCATTAAAAGTAGTTCATAACATCTGATGGCTCTCAGGACCTTTTAGTGGGGTCTTCTGCATACATATACATTTTTAAGATGGCAGCAATATTGATTCACTGATAGGGATGTGCTAAAATGAAGAGGTTAGAATCTGTTTCTCATAGTTTTTATTATTTCCACTAACTGTAGCATAAACCTTCCTCCCTTAACTTATCAGATCACTGAATTGCTATTGGTGTACCATAACCTAAAAGAACGCCAGTGAGAAGGGTACGCTGTCACTTGGCTGCTAAAGAGATCTTTTTATCTACGTCCTCATATAGGTGCTAGAGTTGTGTAGAGAGTGGTAGCAAATGAGGCATAGGATTTAGAGAAGTGTGCTAGGTTGAAATTAAAATGTAGAATAGAATTTTTAGTGAACGTTGAATTTTCACAATATTACAGACACTATTGTACTAAGTATGAACGCTTTATGAAAATTATTTTATTTCGTAGTGTTGTCTTTACTTTGGAAATATTCAAGTTCTAATAATGGACTAAGGGTGGACTTTTCCATCTGCAGGTTATATTGATTGGCCAGCAGAGGCAGTCTTGCAGAGAAGAATCTCTCTGCGTTGCTGAGACAAAAAAAAAGAAATCCAATTCTTCAGCCTTCTCCATGCCTCTATCAATTTATATGGTAAGTCAAACTCGCGTTTAATCGTTTTGCTCTCATTAAAAGTAGTTCATAACATCTGATGGCTCTCAGGACCTTTTAGTGGGGTCTTCTGCATACATATACATTTTTAAGATGGCAGCAATATTGATTCACTGATAGGGATGTGCTAAAATGAAGAGGTTAGAATCTGTTTCTCATAGTTTTTATTATTTCCACTAACTGTAGCATAAACCTTCCTCCCTTAACTTATCAGATCACTGAATTGCTATTGGTGTACCATAACCTAAAAGAACGCCAGTGAGAAGGGTACGCTGTCACTTGGCTGCTAAAGAGATCTTTTTATCTACGTCCTCATATAGGTGCTAGAGTTGTGTAGAGAGTGGTAGCAAATGAGGCATAGGATTTAGAGAAGTGTGCTAGGTTGAAATTAAAATGGAGAATAGAATTTTTAGTGAACGTTGAATTTTCACAATATTACAGACACTATTGTACTAAGTATGAACGCTTTATGAAAATAATTTTATTTCGTAGTGTTGTCTTTACTTTGGAAATATTCAAGTTCTAATAATGGACTAAGGGTGGACTTTTCCATCTGCAGGTTATATTGATTGGCCAGCAGAGGCAGTGTTGCAGAGGAGAATCTCTCTGCGTTGCTGAGACAAAAAAAAAGAAATCCAATTCTTCAGCCTTCTCCATGCCTCTATCAATTTATATGGTAAGTCAAACTCGCGTTTAATCGTTTTGCTCTCATTAAAAGTAGTTCATAACATCTGATGGCTCTCAGGACCTTTTAGTGGGGTCTTCTGCATAAATATAACTTTTTAAGATGGTAGCAATATTGATTAACTGATAGGGATGTGCTAAAATGAAGAGGTTAGAATCTGTTTCTCATAGTTTTTATTATTTCCACTAACTGTAGCATAAACCTTCCTCCCTTAACTTATCAGATCACTGAATTGCTATTGGTGTACCATAACCTAAAAGAACTCCAGTGAGAAGGGTACGCTGTCACTTGGCTGCTAAAGAGATCTTTCTATCTACGTCCTCATATAGGTGCTAGAGTTGTGTAGAGAGTGGTAGCAAATGAGGCATAGGATTTAGAGAAGTGTGCTAGGTTGAAATTAAAATGGAGAATAGAATTTTTAATGAACGTTGAATTTTCACAATATTACAGACACTATTGTAGTAAGTATGAACGCTTTATGGAAATAATTTTATTTCGTAGTGTCTTTACTTTGAAAATATTGAAGTTCTAATAATGGACTAAGGGTGGACTTTTCCATCTGCAGGTTATATTGATTGGCCAGCAGAGGCAGTGTTGCAAAGGAGAATCTCTCTGCGTTGCTGAGACAAAAAAAAAGAAATCCAATTCTTCAGCCTTCTCCATGCCTCTATCAATTTATATGGTAAGTCAAACTCGCGTTTAATCGTTTTGCTCTCACTAAAAGTAGTTCATAACATCTGATGGCTCTCAGGACCTTTTAGTGGGGTCTTCTGCATAAATATAACTTTTTAAGATGGTAGCAATATTGATTAACTGATAGGGATGTGCTAAAATGAAGAGGTTGGAATCTGATTCTCATAGTTTTTATTATTTCCACTAACTGTAGCATAAACCTTACTCCCTTAACTTATCAGATCACTGACTTGATATTTGTGTACCATAACCTAAAAACTCCAGTGAGAAGGCTACGCTGTCACTTGGCTGCTAAAGAGATCTTTCTATCTACGTCCTCATATAGGTGCTAGAGTTGTGTAGAGAGTGGTAGAAAATGAGGCATAGAATTTAGAGAAGTGTGCTAGGTTGAAATTAAAATGGAGAATAGCATATTTAGTGAACGTTGAATTTTCACAATATTACAGACACTATTGTACTAAGTATGATCGCTTTATGAAAATAATTTTATTTGGTAGTGTTTTCTTTACTTTGGAAATATTCAAGTTCTAATAATGGACTAAGGGTGGACTTTTCCATCTGCAGGTTATATTGAATGGCCAGCAGAGGCAGTGTTGCAGAGGAGAATCTCTCTGTGTTGCTGAGACAAAAAAAAACAATTCCAATTCTTCAGCCTTCTCCATGCCTCTATCAATTTATATGGTAAGTCAAACTCGCGTTTAATCGTTTTGCTCTCATTAAAAGTATTTCATAGCATCTGATGGCTCTCAGGACCTTTTAGTGGGGTCTTCTGCATAAATATAACTTTTTAAGATGGTAGCAATATTGATTAACTGATAGGGATGTGCTAAAATGAAGAGGTTAGAATCTGTTACTCATAGTTTTTATAATTTCCACTAACTGCAGCATAAACCTTCCTCCCTTAACTTATCAGATCACTGAATTGCTATTGGTGTACCATAACCTAAAAGAACTCCAGTGAGAAGGGTACGCTGTCACTTGGCTGCTAAAGAGATCTTTCTATCTACGTCCTCATATAGGTGCTAGAGTTGTGTAGAGAGTGGTAGCAAAGAGGCATAGGATTTAGAGAAGTGTGCTAGGTTGAAATTAAAATGGAGAATAGAATTTTTAGTGAACGTTGAATTTTCACAATATTAGACACTATTATACTAAGTATGAACGCTTTTTGAAAATAATTTTATTTCGTAGTGTTGTCTTTACTTTGGAAATATTCAAGTTCTAATAATGGACTAAGGGTGGACTTTTCCATCTGCAGGTTATATTGAATGGCCAGCAGAGGCAGTGTTGCAGAGGAGAATCTCTCTGCGTTGCTGAGACAAAAAAGAAATCCAATTCTTCAGCCTTCTCCATGCCTCTATCAATTTATATGGTAAGTCAAACTCGCGTTTAATCATTTTGCTCTCATTAAAAGTAGTTCATAACATCTGATGGCTCTCAGGACCTTTTAGTGGGGTCTTCTGCATAAATATAACTTTTTAAGATGGTAGCAATATTGATTAACTGATAGGGATGTGCTAAAATGAAGAGGTTGGAATCTGATTATCATAGTTTTTATTATTTCCACTAACTGTAGCATAAACCTTACTCCCTTAACTTATCAGATCACTGAATTGCTATTGGTGTACCATAACCTAAAAGAACTCCAGTGAGAAGGGTACGCTGTCACTTGGCTGCTAAAGAGATCTTTCTATCTACGTCCTCATATAGGTGCTAGAGTTGTGTAGAGAGTGGTAGCAAATGAGGCATAGGATTTAGAGAAGTGTGCTAGGTTGAAATTAAAATGGAGAATAGAATTTTTAGTGAACGTTGAATTTTCACAATATTACAGACACTATTGTACTAAGTATGAACGCTTTATGAAAATAATTTTATTTCGTAGTGTTGTCTTTACTTTGGAAATATTCAAGTTCTAATAATGGACTAAGGGTGGACTTTTCCATCTGCAGGTTATATTGATTGGCCAGCAGAGGCAGTGTTGCAGAGGAGAATCTCTCTGCGTTGCTGAGACAAAAAAAAAGAAATCCAATTCTTCAGCCTTCTCCATGCCTCTATCAATTTATATGGTAAGTCAAACTCGCGTTTAATCGTTTTGCTCTCATTAAAAGTAGTTCATAACATCTGATGGCTCTCAGGACCTTTTACTGGGGTCTTCTGCATAAATATAACTTTTTAAGATGGTAGCAATATTGATTAACTGATAGGGATGTGCTAAAATGAAGAGGTTAGAATCTGTTTCTCATAGTTTTTATTATTTCCACTAACTGTAGCATAAACCTTCCTCCCTTAACTTATCAGATCACTGAATTGCTATTGGTGTACCATAACCTAAAAGAACTCCAGTGAGAAGGGTACGCTGTCACTTGGCTGCTAAAGAGATCTTTCTATCTACGTCCTCATATAGGTGCTAGAGTTGTGTAGAGAGTGGTAGCAAATGAGGCATAGGATTTAGAGAAGTGTGCTAGGTTGAAATTAAAATGGAGAATAGAATTTTTAATGAACGTTGAATTTTCACAATATTACAGACACTATTGTACTAAGTATGAACGCTTTATGGAAATAATTTTATTTCGTAGTGTCTTTACTTTGAAAATATTGAAGTTCTAATAATGGACTAAGGGTGGACTTTTCCATCTGCAGGTTATATTGATTGGCCAGCAGAGGCAGTGTTGCAAAGGAGAATCTCTCTGCGTTGCTGAGACAAAAAAAAAGAAATCCAATTCTTCAGCCTTCTCCATGCCTCTATCAATTTATATGGTAAGTCAAACTCGCGTTTAATCGTTTTGCTCTCACTAAAAGTAGTTCATAACATCTGATGGCTCTCAGGACCTTTTAGTGGGGTCTTCTGCATAAATATAACTTTTTAAGATGGTAGCAATATTGATTAACTGATAGGGATGTGCTAAAATGAAGAGGTTGGAATCTGATTCTCATAGTTTTTATTATTTCCACTAACTGTAGCATAAACCTTACTCCCTTAACTTATCAGATCACTGACTTGATATTTGTGTACCATAACCTAAAAACTCCAGTGAGAAGGCTACGCTGTCACTTGGCTGCTAAAGAGATCTTTCTATCTACGTCCTCATATAGGTGCTAGAGTTGTGTAGAGAGTGGTAGAAAATGAGGCATAGAATTTAGAGAAGTGTGCTAGGTTGAAATTAAAATGGAGAATAGCATATTTAGTGAACGTTGAATTTTCACAATATTACAGACACTATTGTACTAAGTATGATCGCTTTATGAAAATAATTTTATTTGGTAGTGTTTTCTTTACTTTGGAAATATTCAAGTTCTAATAATGGACTAAGGGTGGACTTTTCCATCTGCAGGTTATATTGAATGGCCAGCAGAGGCAGTGTTGCAGAGGAGAATCTCTCTGTGTTGCTGAGACAAAAAAAAACAATTCCAATTCTTCAGCCTTCTCCATGCCTCTATCAATTTATATGGTAAGTCAAACTCGCGTTTAATCGTTTTGCTCTCATTAAAAGTATTTCATAGCATCTGATGGCTCTCAGGACCTTTTAGTGGGGTCTTCTGCATAAATATAACTTTTTAAGATGGTAGCAATATTGATTAACTGATAGGGATGTGCTAAAATGAAGAGGTTAGAATCTGTTACTCATAGTTTTTATAATTTCCACTAACTGCAGCATAAACCTTCCTCCCTTAACTTATCAGATCACTGAATTGCTATTGGTGTACCATAACCTAAAAGAACTCCAGTGAGAAGGGTACGCTGTCACTTGGCTGCTAAAGAGATCTTTCTATCTACGTCCTCATATAGGTGCTAGAGTTGTGTAGAGAGTGGTAGCAAAGAGGCATAGGATTTAGAGAAGTGTGCTAGGTTGAAATTAAAATGGAGAATAGAATTTTTAGTGAACGTTGAATTTTCACAATATTAGACACTATTATACTAAGTATGAACGCTTTTTGAAAATAATTTTATTTCGTAGTGTTGTCTTTACTTTGGAAATATTCAAGTTCTAATAATGGACTAAGGGTGGACTTTTCCATCTGCAGGTTATATTGAATGGCCAGCAGAGGCAGTGTTGCAGAGGAGAATCTCTCTGCGTTGCTGAGACAAAAAAGAAATCCAATTCTTCAGCCTTCTCCATGCCTCTATCAATTTATATGGTAAGTCAAACTCGCGTTTAATCATTTTGCTCTCATTAAAAGTAGTTCATAACATCTGATGGCTCTCAGGACCTTTTAGTGGGGTCTTCTGCATAAATATAACTTTTTAAGATGGTAGCAATATTGATTAACTGATAGGGATGTGCTAAAATGAAGAGGTTGGAATCTGATTATCATAGTTTTTATTATTTCCACTAACTGTAGCATAAACCTTACTCCCTTAACTTATCAGATCACTGACTTGATATTTGTGTACCATAACCTAAAAACTCCAGTGAGAAGGCTACGCTGTCACTTGGCTGCTAAAGAGATCTTTCTATCTACGTCCTCCTATAGGTGCTAGAGTTGTGTAGAGAGTGGTAGAAAATGAGGCATAGAATTTAGAGAAGTGTGCTAGGTTGAAATTAAAATGGAGAATAGCATATTTAGTGAACGTTGAATTTTCACAATATTAGACACTATTATACTAAGTATGATCGCTTTATGAAAATAATTTTATTTGGTAGTGTTTTCTTTACTTTGGAAATATTCAAGTTCTAATAATGGACTAAGGGTGGACTTTTCCATCTGCAGGTTATATTGAATGGCCAGCAGAGGCAGTGTTGCAGAGGAGAATCTCTCTGCGTTGCTGAGACAAAAAAAAAACAATTCCAATTCTTCAGCCTTCTCCATGCCTCTATCAATTTATATGGTAAGTCAAACTCGCGTTTAATCGTTTTGCTCTCATTAAAAGTATTTCATAGCATCTGATGGCTCTCAGGACCTTTTAGTGGGGTCTTCTGCATAAATATAACTTTTTAAGATGGTAGCAATATTGATTAACTGATAGGGATGTGCTAAAATGAAGAGGTTAGAATCTGTTCTCATAGTTTTTATAATTTCCACTAACTGCAGCATAAACCTTCCTCCCTTAACTTATCAGATCACTGAATTGCTATTGGTGTACCATAACCTAAAAGAACTCCAGTGAGAAGGGTACGCTGTCACTTGGCTGCTAAAGAGATCTTTCTATCTACGTCCTCATATAGGTGCTAGAGTTGTGTAGAGAGTGGTAGCAAAGAGGCATAGGATTTAGAGAAGTGTGCTAGGTTGAAATTAAAATGGAGAATAGAATTTTTAGTGAACGTTGAATTTTCACAATATTAGACACTATTATACTAAGTATGAACGCTTTATGAAAATAATTTTATTTCGTAGTGTTGTCTTTACTTTGGAAATATTCAAGTTCTAATAATGGACTAAGGGTGGACTTTTCCATCTGCAGATTATATTGAATGGCCAGCAGAGGCAGTGTTGCAGAGGAGAATCTCTCTGCGTTTCTGAGACAAAAAAGAAATCCAATTCTTCAGCCTTCTCCATGCCTCTATCAATTTATATGGTAAGTCAAACTCGCGTTTAATCGTTTTGCTCTCATTAAAAGTATTTCATAGCATCTGATGGCTCTCAGGACCTTTTAGTGGGGTCTTCTGCATAAATATAACTTTTTGAGATGGTAGCAATATTGATTAACTGATAGGGATGTGCTAAAATGAAGAGGTTAGAATCTGTTTCTCATAGTTTTTATAATTTCCACTAACTGCAGCATAAACCTTCCTCCCTTAACTTATCAGATCACTGAATTGCTATTGGTGTACCATAACCTAAAAGAACTCCAGTGAGAAGGGTACGCTGTCACTTGGCTGCTAAAGAGATCTTTCTATCTACGTCCTCATATAGGTGCTAGAGTTGTGTAGAGAGTGGTAGCAAATGAGGCATAGGATTTAGAGAAGTGTGCTAGGTTGAAATTAAAATGGAGAATAGAATTTTTAGTGAACGTTGAATTTTCACAATATTACAGACACTATTGTACTAAGTATGAACGCTTTATGAAAATAATTTTATTTCGTAGTGTTGTCTTTACTTTGGAAATATGCAAGTTCTAATAATGGACTAAGGGTGGACTTTTCCATCTGCAGGTTATATTGATTGGCCAGCGGAGGCAGTGTTGCAGAGGAGAATCTCTCTGCGTTGCTGAGACAAAAAAAAAGAAATCCAATTCTTCAGCCTTCTCCATGCCTCTATCAATTTATATGGTAAGTCAAACTCGCGTTTAATCGTTTTGCTCTCATTAAAAGTAGTTCAGAACTTCTGATGGCTCTCAGGACCTTTTAGTGGGGTCTTCTGCATAAATATAACTTTTTAAGATGGTTGCAATATTGATTAACTGATAGGGATGTGCTAAAATGAAGAGGTTAGAATCTGTTACTCATAGTTTTTATAATTTCCACTAACTGCAGCATAAACCTTCCTCCCTTAACTTATCAGATCACTGAATTGCTATTGGTGTACCATAACCTAAAAGAACTCCAATGAGAAGGGTACGCTGTCACTTGGCTGCTAAAGAGATCTTTCTATCTACGTCCTCATATAGGTGCTAGAGTTGTGTAGAGAGTGGTAGCAAATGAGGCATAGGATTTAGAGAAGTGTGCTAGGTTGAAATTAAAATGGAGAATAGAATTTTTAGTGAACGTTGAATTTTCACAATATTACAGACACTATTATACTAAGTATGAACGCTTTATGAAAATAATTTTATTTCGTAGTGTTGTCTTTACTTTGGAAATATTCAAGTTCTAATAATGGACTAAGGGTGGACTTTTACATCTGCAGGTTATATTGATTGGCCAGCAGATGCAGTGTTGCAGAGGAGAATCTCTCTGCGTTGCTGAGACAAAAAAAAAAGAAATCCAATTCTTCAGCCTTCTCCATGCCTCTATCAATTTATATGGTAAGTCAAACTGGCGTTTAATCGTTTTGCTCTCATTAAAAGTAGTTCAGAACTTCTGATGGCTCTCAGGAGCTTTTAGTGGGGTCTTCTGCATAAATATAACTTAAGATGGTTGCAATATTGATTAACTGATAGGGATGTGCTAAAATGAAGAGGTTAGAATCTGATTCTCATAGTTTTTATTATTTCCACTAACTGCAGCATAAACCTTCCTCCCTTAACTTATCAGATCACTGAATTGCTATTGGTGTACCATAACCTAAAAGAACTCCAGTGAGAAGGGTACGCTGTCACTTGGCTGCTAAAGAGATCTTTCTATCTACGTCCTCATATAGGTGCTAGAGTTGTGTAGAGAGTGGTAGCAAATGAGGCATAGGATTTAGAGAAGTGTGCTAGGTTGAAATTAAAATGGAGAATAGAATTTTTAGTGAACGTTGAATTTTCACAATATTAGACACTATTATACTAAGTATGAACGCTTTATGAAAATAATTTTATTTCGTAGTGTTGTCTTTACTTTGGAAATATTCAAGTTCTAATAATGGACTAACGGTGGACTTTTCCATCTGCAGGTTATATTGATTGGCCAGCAGAGGCAGTGTTGCAGAGGAGAATCTCTCTGCGTTGCTGAGACAAAACAAAAGAAATCCAATTCTTCAGCCTTCTCCATGCCTCTATCAATTTATATGGTAAGTCAAACTCGCGTTTAATCGTTTTGCTCTCATTAAAAGTAGTTCATAACATCTGATGGCTCTCAGGACCTTTTAGTGGGGTCTTCTGCATAAATGTAACTTTTAAAGATGGTAGCAATATTGATTAACTGATAGGGATGTGCTAAAATGAAGAGGTTAGAATCTGATTCTCATAGTTTTTATTATTTCCACTAACTGTAGCATAAACCTTCATCCCTTAACTTATCAGATCACTGAATTGCTATTGGTGTACCATAACCTGAAAACTCCAGTGAGAAGGGTACGCTGTCACTTGGCTGCTAAAGAGATCTTTCTATCTACGTCCTCATATAGGTGCTAGAGTTGTGTAGAGAGTGGTAGCAAATGAGGCATAGGATTTAGAGAAGTGTGCTAGGTTGAAATTAAAATGGAGAATAGAATTTTTAGTGAACGTTGAATTTTCACAATATTACAGACACTATTGTACTAAGTATGAACGCTTTATGAAAATAATTTTATTTCGTAGTGTTGTCTTTACTTTGGAAATATGCAAGTTCTAATAATGGACTAAGGGTGGACTTTTCCATCTGCAGGTTATATTGATTGGCCAGCGGAGGCAGTGTTGCAGAGGAGAATCTCTCTGCGTTGCTGAGACAAAAAAAAAAGAAATCCAATTCTTCAGCCTTCTCCATGCCTCTATCAATTTATATGGTAAGTCAAACTCGCGTTTAATCGTTTTGCTCTCATTAAAAGTAGTTCAGAACTTCTGATGGCTCTCAGGACCTTTTAGTGGGGTCTTCTGCATCAATATAACTTTTTAAGATGGTTGCAATATTGATTAACTGATAGGGATGTGCTAAAATGAAGAGGTTATAATCTGTTACTCATAGTTTTTATAATTTCCACTAACTGCAGCATAAACCTTCCTCCCTTAACTTATCAGATCACTGAATTGCTATTGGTGTACCATAACCTAAAAGAACTCCAGTGAGAAGGGTACTTTGTCACTTGGCTGCTAACGAGATCTTTCTATCTACGTCCTCATATAGGTGCTAGAGTTGTGTAGAGAGTGGTAGCAAATGAGGCATAGGATTTAGAGAAGTGTGCTAGGTTGAAATTAAAATGGAGAATAGAATTTTTAGTGAACGTTGAATTTTCACAATATTACAGACACTATTATACTAAGTATGAACGCTTTATGAAAATAATTTTATTTCGTAGTGTTGTCTTTACTTTGGAAATATTCAAGTTCTAATAATGGACTAAGGGTGGACTTTTACATCTGCAGGTTATATTGATTGGCCAGCAGATGCAGTGTTGCAGAGGAGAATCTCTCTGCGTTGCTGAGACAAAAAAAAAAGAAATCCAATTCTTCAGCCTTCTCCATGCCTCTATCAATTTATATGGTAAGTCAAACTCGCGTTTAATCGTTTTGCTCTCATTAAAAGTAGTTCAGAACTTCTGATGGCTCTCAGGACCTTTTAGTGGGGTCTTCTGCATAAATATAACTTAAGATGGTTGCAATATTGATTAACTGATAGGGATGTGCTAAAATGAAGAGGTTAGAATCTGATTCTCATAGTTTTTATAATTTCCACTAACTGCAGCATAAACCTTCCTCCCTTAACTTATCAGATCACTGAATTGCTATTGGTGTACCATAACCTAAAAGAACTCCAGTGAGAAGGGTACGCTGTCACTTGGCTGCTAAAGAGATCTTTCTATCTACGACCTCATATAGGTGCTAGAGTTGTGTAGAGAGTGGTAGCAAATGAGGCATAGGATTTAGAGAAGTGTGCTAGGTTGAAATTAAAATGGAGAATAGAATTTTTAGTGAACGTTGAATTTTCACAATATTACAGACACTATTGTACTAAGTATGAACGCTTTATGATAATAATTTTATTTCGTAGTGTTGTCTTTACTTTGGAAATATTCAAGTTCTAATAATGGACTAACGGTGGACTTTTCCATCTGCAGGTTATATTGATTGGCCAGCAGAGGCAGTGTTGCAGAGGAGAATCTCTCTGCGTTGCTGAGACAAAAAAAAAGAAATCCAATTCTTCAGCCTTCTCCATGCCTCTATCAATTTATATGGTAAGTCAAACTCGCGTTTAATCGTTTTGCTCTCATTAAAAGTAGTTCATAACATCTGATGGCTCTCAGGACCTTTTAGTGGGGTCTTCTGCATAAATGTAACTTTTAAAGATGGTAGCAATATTGATTAACTGATAGGGATGTGCTAAAATGAAGAGGTTAGAATCTGATTCTCATAGTTTTTATTATTTCCACTAACTGTAGCATAAACCTTCCTCCCTTAACTTATCAGATCACTGAATTGCTATTGGTGTACCATAACCTAAAAACTCCAGTGAGAAGGGTACGCTGTCACTTGGCTGCTAAAGAGATCTTTCTATCTACGTCCTCATATAGGTGCTAGAGTTGTGTAGAGAGTGGTAGCAAATGAGGCATAGGATTTAGAGAAGTGTGCTAGGTTGAAATTAAAATGGAGAATAGAATTTTTAGTGAACGTTGAATTTTCACAATATTAGACACTATTCTACTAAGTTTGAACGCTTCATGAAAATAATTTTATTTCGTAGTGTTGTCTTTACTTTGGAAATATTCAAGTTCTAATAATGGACTAACGGTGGACTTTTCCATCTGCAGGTTATATTGATTGGCCAGCAGAGGCAGTGTTGCAGAGGAGAATCTCTCTGCATTGCGGAGACAAAAAAAAAAAAAATCCAATTCTTCAGCCTTCTCCATGCCTCTATCAATTTATATGGTAAGTCAAACTTGCGTTTAATCGTTTTGCTCTCATTAAAAGTAGTTCAGAACTTCTGATGGCTCTCAGGACCTTTTAGTGGGGTTTTCTGCATAAATATAACTTTTTAAGATGGTTGCAATATTGATTAACTGATAGGGATGTGCTAAAATGAAGAGGTTAGAATCTGTTACTCATAGTTTTTATAATTTCCACTAACTGCAGCATAAACCTTCCTCCCTTAACTTATCAGATCACTGAATTGCTATTGGTGTACCATAACCTAAAAGAACTCCAGTGAGAAGGGTACGCTGTCACTTGGCTGCTAAAGAGATCTTTCTATCTACGTCCTCATATAGGTGCTAGAGTTGTGTAGAGAGTGGTAGCAAATGAGGCATAGGATTTAGAGAAGTGTGCTAGGTTGAAATTAAAATGGAGAATAGAATTTTTAGTGAACGTTGAATTTTCACAATATTAGACACTATTATACTAAGTATGAACGCTTTATGAAAATAATTTTATTTCGTAGTGTTGTCTTTACTTTGGAAATATTCAAGTTCTAATAATGGACTAAGGGTGGACTTTTCCATCTGCTGGTTATATTGAATGGCCAGCAGAGGCAGTGTTGCAGAGGAGAATCTCTCTGCGTTGCTGAGACAAAAAAAAAAGAAATCCAATTCTTCAGCCTTCTCCATGCCTCTATCAATTTATATGGTAAGTCAAACTCGCGTTTAATCGTTTTGCTCTCATTAAAAGTAGTTCATAACATCTGAAGGCTCTCAGGACCTTTTAGTGGGGTCTTCTGCATAAATATAACTTTTTAAGATGGTTGCAATATTGATTAACTGATAGGGATGTGCTAAAATGAAGAGGTTAGAATCTGATTCTCATAGTTTTTATTATTTCCACTAACTGTAGCATAAACCTTCCTCCCTTAACTTATCAGATCACTGAATTGCTATTGGTGTACCATAACCTAAAAGAACTCCAGTGAGAAGGGTACGCTGTCACTTGGCTGCTAAAGAGATCTTTCTATCTACGTCCTCATATAGTTGCTTGAGTTGTGTAGAGAGTGGTAGCAAATGAGGCATAGGATTTAGAGAAGTGTGCTAGGTTGAAATTAAAATGGAGAATAGAATTTTTAGTGAACGTTGAATTTTCACAATATTATAGACACTATTGTACTAAGTATGAACGCTTTATGAAAATTTTATTTCGTAGTGTTGTCTTTACTTTGGAAATATTCAAGTTCTAATAATGGACTAAGGGTGGACTTTTACATCTGCAGGTTATATTGATTGGCCAGCAGATGCAGTGTTGCAGAGGAGAATCTCTCTGCGTTGCTGAGACAAAAAAAAAGAAATCCAATTCTTCAGCCTTCTCCATGCTTCTATCAATTTATATGGTAAGTCAAACTCGCGTTTAATCGTTTTGCTCTCATTAAAAGTAGTTCAGAACTTCTGATGGCTCTCAGGACCTTTTAGTGGGGTCTTCTGCATAAATGTAACTTTTAAAGATGGTTGCAATATTGATTAACTGATAGGGATGTGCTAAAATGAAGAGGTTAGAATCTGATTCTCATAGTTTTTATTATTTCCACTAACTGTAGCATAAACCTTCCTCCCTTAACTTATCAGATCACTGAATTGCTATTGGTGTACCATAACCTAAAAACTCCAGTGAGAAGGGTACGCTGTCACTTGGCTGCTAAAGAGATCTTTCTATCTACGTCCTCATATAGGTGCTAGAGTTGTGTAGAGAGTGGTAGCAAATGAGGCATAGGATTTAGAGAAGTGTGCTAGGTTGAAATTAAAATGGAGAATAGAATTTTTAGTGAACGTTGAATTTTCACAATATTAGACACTATTATACTAAGTATGAACGCTTCATGAAAATAATTTTATTTCGTAGTGTTGTCTTTACTTTGGAAATATTCAAGTTCTAATAATGGACTAACGGTGGACTTTTCCATCTGCAGGTTATATTGAATGGCCAGCAGAGGCAGTGTTGCAGAGGAGAATCTCTCTGCGTTGCTGAGACAAAAGAAAAAAGAAATCCAATTCTTCAGCCTTCTCCATGCCTCTATCAATTTATATGGTAAGTCAAACTCGCGTTTAATCGTTTTGCTCTCATTAAAAGTAGTTCATAACATCTGAAGGCTCTCAGGACCTTTTAGTGGGGTCTTCTGCATAAATATAACTTTTTAAGATGGTTGCAATATTGATTAACTGATAGGGATGTGCTAAAATGAAGAGGTTAGAATCTGTTACTCATAGTTTTTATAATTTCCACTAACTGCAGCATAAACCTTCCTCCCTTAACTTATCAGATCACTGAATTGCTATTGGAGTACCATAACCTAAAAGAACTCCAGTGAGAAGGGTACGCTGTCACTTGGCTGCTAAAGAGATCTTTCTATCTACGTCCTCATATAGTTGCTTGAGTTGTGTAGAGAGTGGTAGCAAATGAGGCATAGGATTTAGAGAAGTGTGCTAGGTTGAAATTAAAATGGAGAATAGAATTTTTAGTGAACGTTGAATTTTCACAATATTAGACACTATTATACTAAGTATGAACGCTTTATGAAAATAATTTTATTTGGTAGTGTTGTCTTTACTTTGGAAATATTCAAGTTCTAATAATGGACTAAGGGTGGACTTTTCCATCTGCAGGTTATATTGAATGGCCAGCAGAGGCAGTGTTGCAGAGGAGAATCTCTCTGCGTTGCTGAGACAAAAAAAAAAGAAATCCAATTCTTCAGCCTTCTCCATGCCTCTATCAATTTATATGGTAAGTCAAACTCGCGTTTAATCGTTTTGCTCTCATTAAAAGTAGTTCATAACATCTGATGGCTCTCAGGACCTTTTAGTGGGGTCTTCTGCATAAATATAACTTTTTAAGATGGTTGCAATATTGATTAACTGATAGGGATGTGCTAAAATGAAGAGGTTAGAATCTGATTCTCATAGTTTTTATTATTTCCACTAACTGTAGCATAAACCTTCCTCCCTTAACTTATCAGATCACTGAATTGCTATTGGTGTACCATAACCTAAAAACTCCAGTGAGAAGGGTACGCTGTCACTTGGCTGCTAAAGAGATCTTTCTATCTACGTCCTCATATAGGTGCTAGAGTTGTGTAGAGAGTGGTAGCAAATGAGGCATAGGATTTAGAGAAGTGTGCTAGGTTGAAATTAAAATGGAGAATAGAATTTTTAGTGAACGTTGAATTTTCACAATATTAGACACTATTATACTAAGTATGAACGCTTCATGAAAATAATTTTATTTCGTAGTGTTGTCTTTACTTTGGAAATATTCAAGTTCTAATAATGGACTAAGGGTGGACTTTTACATCTGCAGGTTATATTGATTGGCCAGCAGATGCAGTGTTGCAGAGGAGAATCTCTCTGCGTTGCTGAGACAAAAAAAAAAGAAATCCAATTCTTCAGCCTTCTCCATGCTTCTATCAATTTATATGGTAAGTCAAACTCGCGTTTAATCGTTTTGCTCTCATTAAAAGTAGTTCATAACATCTGAAGGCTCTCAGGACCTTTTAGTGGGGTCTTCTGCATAAATATAACTTTTTAAGATGGTTGCAATATTGATTAACTGATAGGGATGTGCTAAAATGAAGAGGTTAGAATCTGATTCTCATAGTTTTTATTTCCACTAACTGTAGCATAAACCTTCCTCCCTTAACTTATCAGATCACTGAATTGCTATTGGTGTACCATAACCTAAAAGAACTCCAGTGAGAAGGGTACGCTGTCACTTGGCTGCTAAAGAGATCTTTCTATCTACGTCCTCATATAGTTGCTTGAGTTGTGTAGAGAGTGGTAGCAAATGAGGCATAGGATTTAGAGAAGTGTGCTAGGTTGAAATTAAAATGGAGAATAGAATTTTTAGTGAACGTTGAATTTTCAAAATATTATAGACACTATTGTACTAAGTATGAACGCTTTATGAAAATAATTTTATTTCGTAGTGTTGTCTTTACTTTGGAAATATTCAAGTTCTAATAATGGACTAAGGGTGGACTTTTACATCTGCAGGTTATATTGATTGGCCAGCAGATGCAGTGTTGCAGAGGAGAATCTCTCTGCGTTGCTGAGACAAAAAAAAAAGAAATCCAATTCTTCAGCCTTCTCCATGCCTCTATCAATTTATATGGTAAGTCAAACTCGCGTTTAATCGTTTTGCTCTCATTAAAAGTAGTTCATAACATCTGATGGCTCTCAGGACCTTTTAGTGGGGTCTTCTGCATAAATGTAACTTTTAAAGATGGTAGCAATATTGATTAACTGATAGGGATGTGCTAAAATGAAGAGGTTAGAATCTGATTCTCATAGTTTTTATTATTTCCACTAACTGTAGCATAAACCTTCCTCCCTTAACTTATCAGATCACTGAATTGCTATTGGTGTACCATAACCTAAAAACTCCAGTGAGAAGGGTACGCTGTCACTTGGCTGCTAAAGAGATCTTTCTATCTACGTCCTCATATAGGTGCTAGAGTTGTGTAGAGAGTGGTAGCAAATGAGGCATAGGATTTAGAGAAGTGTGCTAGGTTGAAATTAAAATGGAGAATAGAATTTTTAGTGAACGTTGAATTTTCACAATATTAGACACTATTATACTAAGTATGAACGCTTCATGAAAATAATTTTATTTCGTAGTGTTGTCTTTACTTTGGAAATATTCAAGTTCTAATAATGGACTAAGGGTGGACTTTTACATCTGCAGGTTATATTGATTGGCCAGCAGATGCAGTGTTGCAGAGGAGAATCTCTCTGCGTTGCTGAGACAAAAAAAAAAGAAATCCAATTCTTCAGCCTTCTCCATGCTTCTATCAATTTATATGGTAAGTCAAACTCGCGTTTAATCGTTTTGCTCTCATTAAAAGTAGTTCATAACATCTGAAGGCTCTCAGGACCTTTTAGTGGGGTCTTCTGCATAAATATAACTTTTTAAGATGGTTGCAATATTGATTAACTGATAGGGATGTGCTAAAATGAAGAGGTTAGAATCTGATTCTCATAGTTTTTATTATTTCCACTAACTGTAGCATAAACCTTCCTCCCTTAACTTATCAGATCACTGAATTGCTATTGGTGTACCATAACCTAAAAGAACTCCAGTGAGAAGGGTACGCTGTCACTTGGCTGCTAAAGAGATCTTTCTATCTACGTCCTCATATAGTTGCTTGAGTTGTGTAGAGAGTGGTAGCAAATGAGGCATAGGATTTAGAGAAGTGTGCTAGGTTGAAATTAAAATGGAGAATAGAATTTTTAGTGAACGTTGAATTTTCACAATATTATAGACACTATTGTACTAAGTATGAACGCTTTATGAAAATAATTTTATTTCGTAGTGTTGTCTTTACTTTGGAAATATTCAAGTTCTAATAATGGACTAAGGGTGGACTTTTACATCTGCAGGTTATATTGATTGGCCAGCAGATGCAGTGTTGCAGAGGAGAATCTCTCTGCGTTGCTGAGACAAAAAAAAAAGAAATCCAATTCTTCAGCCTTCTCCATGCCTCTATCAATTTATATGGTAAGTCAAACTCGCGTTTAATCGTTTTGCTCTCATTAAAAGTAGTTCATAACATCTGATGGCTCTCAGGACCTTTTAGTGGGGTCTTCTGCATAAATATAACTTTTTAAGATGGTTGCAATATTGATTAACTGATAGGGATGTGCTAAAATGAAGAGGTTAGAATCTGATTCTCATAGTTTTTATTATTTCCACTAACTGTAGCATAAACCTTCCTCCCTTAACTTATCAGATCACTGAATTGCTATTGGTGTACCATAACCTAAAAACTCCAGTGAGAAGGGTACGCTGTCACTTGGCTGCTAAAGAGATCATTCTATCTACGTCCTCATATAGGTGCTAGAGTTGTGTAGAGAGTGGTAGCAAATGAGGCATAGGATTTAGAGAAGTGTGCTAGGTTGAAATTAAAATGGAGAATAGAATTTTTAGTGAACGTTGAATTTTCACAATATTATAGACACTATTGTACTAAGTATGAACGCTTTATGAAAATAATTTTATTTCGTAGTGTTGTCTTTACTTTGGAAATATTCAAGTTCTAATAATGGACTAAGGGTGGACTTTTACATCTGCAGGTTATATTGATTGGCCAGCAGATGCAGTGTTGCAGAGGAGAATCTCTCTGAGTTGCTGAGACAAAAAAAAAAGAAATCCAATTCTTCAGCCTTCTCCATGCCTCTATCAATTTATATGGTAAGTCAAACTCGCGTTTAATCGTTTTGCTCTCATTAAAAGTAGTTCATAACATCTGATGGCTCTCAGGACCTTTTAGTGGGGTCTTCTGCATAAATGTAACTTTTAAAGATGGTAGCAATATTGATTAACTGATAGGGATGTGCTAAAATGAAGAGGTTAGAATCTGATTCTCATAGTTTTTATTATTTCCACTAACTGTAGCATAAACCTTCCTCCCTTAACTTATCAGATCACTGAATTGCTATTGGTGTACCATAACCTAAAAACTCCAGTGAGAATGGTACGCTGTCACTTGGCTGCTAAAGAGATCTTTCTATCTACGTCCTCATATAGGTGCTAGAGTTGTGTAGAGAGTGGTAGCAAATGAGGCATAGGATTTAGAGAAGTGTGCTAGGTTGAAATTAAAATGGAGAATAGAATTTTTAGTGAACGTTGAATTTTCACAATATTAGACACTATTATACTAAGTATGAACGCTTCATGAAAATAATTTTATTTCGTAGTGTTGTCTTTACTTTGGAAATATTCAAGTTCTAATAATGGACTAAGGGTGGACTTTTACATCTGCAGGTTATATTGATTGGCCAGCAGATGCAGTGTTGCAGAGGAGAATCTCTCTGCGTTGCTGAGACAAAAAAAAAAGAAATCCAATTCTTCAGCCTTCTCCATGCTTCTATCAATTTATATGGTAAGTCAAACTCGCGTTTAATCGTTTTGCTCTCATTAAAAGTAGTTCATAACATCTGAAGGCTCTCAGGACCTTTTAGTGGGGTCTTCTGCATAAATATAACTTTTTAAGATGGTTGCAATATTGATTAACTGATAGGGATGTGCTAAAATGAAGAGGTTAGAATCTGATTCTCATAGTTTTTATTATTTCCACTAACTGTAGCATAAACCTTCCTCCCTTAACTTATCAGATCACTGAATTGCTATTGGTGTACCATAACCTAAAAGAACTCCAGTGAGAAGGGTACGCTGTCACTTGGCTGCTAAAGAGATCTTTCTATCTACGTCCTCATATAGTTGCTTGAGTTGTGTAGAGAGTGGTAGCAAATGAGGCATAGGATTTAGAGAAGTGTGCTAGGTTGAAATTAAAATGGAGAATAGAATTTTTAGTGAACGTTGAATTTTCACAATATTATAGACACTATTGTACTAAGTATGAACGCTTTATGAAAATAATTTTATTTCGTAGTGTTGTCTTTACTTTGGAAATATTCAAGTTCTAATAATGGACTAAGGGTGGACTTTTACATCTGCAGGTTATATTGATTGGCCAGCAGATGCAGTGTTGCAGAGGAGAATCTCTCTGCGTTGCTGAGACAAAAAAAAAAGAAATCCAATTCTTCAGCCTTCTCCATGCCTCTATCAATTTATATGGTAAGTCAAACTCGCGTTTAATCGTTTTGCTCTCATTAAAAGTAGTTCATAACATCTGATGGCTCTCAGGACCTTTTAGTGGGGTCTTCTGCATAAATATAACTTTTTAAGATGGTTGCAATATTGATTAACTGATAGGGATGTGCTAAAATGAAGAGGTTAGAATCTGATTCTCATAGTTTTTATTATTTCCACTAACTGTAGCATAAACCTTCCTCCCTTAACTTATCAGATCACTGAATTGCTATTGGTGTACCATAACCTAAAAACTCCAGTGAGAAGGGTACGCTGTCACTTGGCTGCTAAAGAGATCATTCTATCTACGTCCTCATATAGGTGCTAGAGTTGTGTAGAGAGTGGTAGCAAATGAGGCATAGGATTTAGAGAAGTGTGCTAGGTTGAAATTAAAATGGAGAATAGAATTTTTAGTGAACGTTGAATTTTCACAATATTATAGACACTATTGTACTAAGTATGAACGCTTTATGAAAATAATTTTATTTCGTAGTGTTGTCTTTACTTTGGAAATATTCAAGTTCTAACAATGGACTAAGGGTGGACTTTTACATCTGCAGGTTATATTGATTGGCCAGCAGATGCAGTGTTGCAGAGGAGAATCTCTCTGCGTTGCTGAGACAAAAAAAAAAGAAATCCAATTCTTCAGCCTTCTCCATGCTTCTATCAATTTATATGGTAAGTCAAACTCGCGTTTAATCGTTTTGCTCTCATTAAAAGTAGTTCAGAACTTCTGATGGCTCTCAGGACCTTTTAGTGGGGTCTTCTGCATAAATATAACTTTTTAAGATGGTTGCAATATTGATTAACTGATAGGGATGTGCTAAAATGAAGAGGTTAGAATCTGTTACTCATAGTTTTTATAATTTCCACTAACTGCAGCATAAACCTTCCTCCCTTAACTTATCAGATCACTGAATTGCTATTGGTGTACCATAACCTAAAAGAACTCCAGTGAGAAGGGTACGCTGTCACTTGGCTGCTAAAGAGATCTTTCTATCTACGTCCTCATATAGGTGCTAGAGTTGTGTAGAGAGTGGTAGCAAATGAGGCATAGGATTTAGAGAAGTGTGCTAGGTTGAAATTAAAATGGAGAATAGAATTTTTAGTGAACGTTGAATTTTCACAATATTAGACACTATTATACTAAGTATGAACGCTTTATGAAAATAATTTTATTTCGTAGTGTTGTCTTTACTTTGGAAATATTCAAGTTCTAATAATGGACTAACGGTGGACTTTTCCATCTGCAGGTTATATTGATTGGCCAGCAGAGGCAGTGTTGCAGAGGAGAATCTCTCTGCGTTGCTGAGACAAAAGAAAAAAGAAATCCAATTCTTCAGCCTTCTCCATGCCTCTATCAATTTATATGGTAAGTCAAACTCGCGTTTAATCGTTTTGCTCTCATTAAAAGTAGTTCATAACATCTGATGGCTCTCAGGACCTTTTAGTGGGGTCTTCTGCATAAATGTAACTTTTAAAGATGGTAGCAATATTGATTAACTGATAGGGATGTGCTAAAATGAAGAGGTTAGAATCTGATTCTCATAGTTTTTATTATTTCCACTAACTGCAGCATAAACCTTCCTCCCTTAACTTATCAGATCACTGAATTGCTATTGGTGTACCATAACCTAAAAACTCCAGTGAGAAGGGTACGCTGTCACTTGGCTGCTAAAGAGATCTGTCTATCTACGTCCTCATATAGGTGCTAGAGTTGTGTAGAGAGTGGTAGCAAATGAGGCATAGGATTTAGAGAAGTGTGCTAGGTTGAAATTAAAATGGAGAATAGAATTTTTAGTGAACGTTGAATTTTCACAATATTAGACACTATTATACTAAGTATGAACGCTTCATGAAAATAATTTTATTTCGTAGTGTTGTCTTTACTTTGGAAATATTCAAGTTCTAATAATGGACTAAGGGTGGACTTTTACATCTGCAGGTTATATTGATTGGCCAGCAGATGCAGTGTTGCAGAGGAGAATCTCTCTGCGTTGCTGAGACAAAAAAAAAAAAAATCCAATTCTTCAGCCTTCTCCATGCTTCTATCAATTTATATGGTAAGTCAAACTCGCGTTTAATCGTTTTGCTCTCATTAAAAGTAGTTCATAACATCTGAAGGCTCTCAGGACCTTTTAGTGGGGTCTTCTGCATAAATATAACTTTTTAAGATGGTTGCAATATTGATTAACTGATAGGGATGTGCTAAAATGAAGAGGTTAGAATCTGATTCTCATAGTTTTTATTATTTCCACTAACTGTAGCATAAACCTTCCTCCCTTAACTTATCAGATCACTGAATTGCTATTGGTGTACCATAACCTAAAAGAACTCCAGTGAGAAGGGTACGCTGTCACTTGGCTGCTAAAGAGATCTTTCTATCTACGTCCTCATATAGTTGCTTGAGTTGTGTAGAGAGTGGTAGCAAATGAGGCATAGGATTTAGAGAAGTGTGCTAGGTTGAAATTAAAATGGAGAATAGAATTTTTAGTGAACGTTGAATTTTCACAATATTATAGACACTATTGTACTAAGTATGAACGCTTTATGAAAATAATTTTATTTCGTAGTGTTGTCTTTACTTTGGAAATATTCAAGTTCTAATAATGGACTAAGGGTGGACTTTTACATCTGCAGGTTATATTGATTGGCCAGCAGATGCAGTGTTGCAGAGGAGAATCTCTCTGCGTTGCTGAGACAAAAAAAAAAGAAATCCAATTCTTCAGCCTTCTCCATGCTTCTATCAATTTATATGGTAAGTCAAACTCGCGTTTAATCGTTTTGCTCTCATTAAAAGTAGTTCATAACATCTGATGGCTCTCAGGACCTTTTAGTGGGGTCTTCTGCATAAATGTAACTTTTAAAGATGGTAGCAATATTGATTAACTGATAGGGATGTGCTAAAATGAAGAGGTTAGAATCTGATTCTCATAGTTTTTATTATTTCCACTAACTGTAGCATAAACCTTCCTCCCTTAACTTATCAGATCACTGAATTGCTATTGGTGTACCATAACCTAAAAACTCCAGTGAGAAGGGTACGCTGTCACTTGGCTGCTAAAGAGATTTTTCTATCTACGTCCTCATATAGGTGCTAGAGTTGTGTAGAGAGTGGTAGCAAATGAGGCATAGGATTTAGAGAAGTGTGCTAGGTTGAAATTAAAATGGAGAATAGAATTTTTAGTGAACGTTGAATTTTCACAATATTAGACACTATTATACTAAGTATGAACGCTTCATGAAAATAATTTTATTTCGTAGTGTTGTCTTTACTTTGGAAATATTCAAGTTCTAATAATGGACTAACGGTGGACTTTTCCATCTGCAGGTTATATTGATTGGCCAGCAGAGGCAGTGTTGCAGAGGAGAATCTCTGCGTTGCTGAGACAAAAAAAAAGAAATCCAATTCTTCAGCCTTCTCCATGCCTCTATCAATTTATATGGTAAGTCAAACTCGCGTTTAATCGTTTTGCTCTCATTAAAAGTAGTTCATAACATCTGATGGCTCTCAGGACCTTTTAGTGGGGTCTTCTGCATAAATGTAACTTTTAAAGATGGTAGCAATATTGATTAACTGATAGGGATGTGCTAAAATGAAGAGGTTAGAATCTGATTCTCATAGTTTTTATTATTTCCACTAACTGTAGCATAAACCTTCCTCCCTTAACTTATCAGATCACTGAATTGCTATTGGTGTACCATAACCTAAAAACTCCAGTGAGAAGGGTACGCTGTCACTTGGCTGCTAAAGAGATCTTTCTATCTACGTCCTCATATAGTTGCTTTAGTTGTGTAGAGAGTGGTAGCAAATGAGGCATAGGATTTAGAGAAGTGTGCTAGGTTGAAATTAAAATGGAGAATAGAATTTTTAGTGAACGTTGAATTTTCACAATATTATAGACACTATTGTACTAAGTATGAACGCTTTATGAAAATAATTTTATTTCGTAGTGTTGTCTTTACTTTGGAAATATTCAAGTTCTAATAATGGACTAAGGGTGGACTTTTACATCTGCAGGTTATATTGATTGGCCAGCAGATGCAGTGTTGCAGAGGAGAATCTCTCTGCGTTGCTGAGACAAAAAAAAAAGAAATCCAATTCTTCAGCCTTCTCCATGCTTCTATCAATTTATATGGTAAGTCAAACTCGCGTTTAATCGTTTTGCTCTCATTAAAAGTAGTTCATAACATCTGATGGCTCTCAGGACCTTTTAGTGGGGTCTTCTGCATAAATGTAACTTTTAAAGATGGTAGCAATATTGATTAACTGATAGGGATGTGCTAAAATGAAGAGGTTAGAATCTGATTCTCATAGTTTTTATTATTTCCACTAACTGTAGCATAAACCTTCCTCCCTTAACTTATCAGATCACTGAATTGCTATTGGTGTACCATAACCTAAAAACTCCAGTGAGAAGGGTACGCTGTCACTTGGCTGCTAAAGAGATCTTTCTATCTACGTCCTCATATAGGTGCTAGAGTTGTGTAGAGAGTGGTAGCAAATGAGGCATAGGATTTAGAGAAGTGTGCTAGGTTGAAATTAAAATGGAGAATAGAATTTTTAGTGAACGTTGAATTTTCACAATATTAGACACTATTATACTAAGTATGAACGCTTCATGAAAATAATTTTATTTCGTAGTGTTGTCTTTACTTTGGAAATATTCAAGTTCTAATAATGGACTAACGGTGGACTTTTCCATCTGCAGGTTATATTGAATGGCCAGCAGAGGCAGTGTTGCAGAGGAGAATCTCTCTGCGTTGCTGAGACAAAAGAAAAAAGAAATCCAATTCTTCAGCCTTCTCCATGCCTCTATCAATTTATATGGTAAGTCAAACTCGCGTTTAATCGTTTTGCTCTCATTAAAAGTAGTTCAGAACTTCTGATGGCTCTCAGGACCTTTTAGTGGGGTCTTCTGCATAAATATAACTTTTTAAGATGGTTGCAATATTGATTAACTGATAGGGATGTGCTAAAATGAAGAGGTTAGAATCTGTTACTCATAGTTTTTATAATTTCCACTAACTGTAGCATAAACCTTCCTCCCTTAACTTATCAGATCACTGAATTGCTATTGGTGTACCATAACCTAAAAACTCCAGTGAGAAGGGTACGCTGTCACTTGGCTGCTAAAGAGATCTTTCTATCTACGTCCTCATATAGTTGCTAGAGTTGTGTAGAGAGTGGTAGCAAATGAGGCATAGGATTTAGAGAAGTGTGCTAGGTTGAAATTAAAATGGAGAATAGAATTTTTAGTGAACGTCGAATTTTCACAATATTATAGACACTATTGTACTAAGTATGAACGCTTTATGAAAATAATTTTATTTCGTAGTGTTGTCTTTACTTTGGAAATATTCAAGTTCTAATAATGGACTAAGGGTGGACTTTTACATCTGCAGGTTATATTGATTGGCCAGCAGATGCAGTGTTGCAGAGGAGAATCTCTCTGCGTTGCTGAGACAAAAAAAAAAGAAATCCAATTCTTCAGCCTTCTCCATGCTTCTATCAATTTATATGGTAAGTCAAACTCGCGTTTAATCGTTTTGCTCTCATTAAAAGTAGTTCAGAACTTCTGATGGCTCTCAGGACCTTTTAGTGGGGTCTTCTGCATAAATATAACTTTTTAAGATGGTTGCAATATTGATTAACTGATAGGGATGTGCTAAAATGAAGAGGTTAGAATCTGTTACTCATAGTTTTTATAATTTCCACTAACTGCAGCATAAACCTTCCTTCCTTAACTTATCAGATCACTGAATTGCTATTGGTGTACCATAACCTAAAAGAACTCCAGTGAGAAGGGTACGCTGTCACTTGGCTGCTAAAGAGATCTTTCTATCTACGTCCTCATATAGGTGCTAGAGTTGTGTAGAGAGTGGTAGCAAATGAGGCATAGGATTTAGAGAAGTGTGCTAGGTTGAAATTAAAATGGAGAATAGAATTTTTAGTGAACGTTGAATTTTCACAATATTAGACACTATTATACTAAGTATGAACGCTTTATGAAAATAATTTTATTTCGTAGTGTTGTCTTTACTTTGGAAATATTCAAGTTCTAATAATGGACTAACGGTGGACTTTTCCATCTGCAGGTTATATTGATTGGCCAGCAGAGGCAGTGTTGCAGAGGAGAATCTCTCTGCGTTGCTGAGACAAGAAAAAAGAAATCCAATTCTTCAGCCTTCTCCATGCCTCTATCAATTTATATGGTAAGTCAAACTCGCGTTTAATCGTTTTGCTCTCATTAAAAGTAGTTCATAACATCTGATGGCTCTCAGGACCTTTTAGTGGGGTCTTCTGCATAAATGTAACTTTTAAAGATGGTAGCAATATTGATTAACTGATAGGGATGTGCTAAAATGAAGAGGTTAGAATCTGATTCTCATAGTTTTTATTATTTCCACTAACTGTAGCATAAACCTTCCTCCCTTAACTTATCAGATCACTGAATTGCTATTGGTGTACCATAACCTAAAAACTCCAGTGAGAAGGGTACGCTGTCACTTGGCTGCTAAAGAGATCTTTCTATCTACGTCCTCATATAGGTGCTAGAGTTGTGTAGAGAGTGGTAGCAAATGAGGCATAGGATTTAGAGAAGTGTGCTAGGTTGAAATTAAAATGGAGAATAGAATTTTTAGTGAACGTTGAATTTTCACAATATTAGACACTATTATACTAAGTATGAACGCTTCATGAAAATAATTTTATTTCGTAGTGTTGTCTTTACTTTGGAAATATTCAAGTTCTAATAATGGACTAACGGTGGACTTTTCCATCTGCAGGTTATATTGATTGGCCAGCAGAGGCAGTGTTGCAGAGGAGAATCTCTCTGCATTGCTGAGACAAAAAAAAAGAAATCCAATTCTTCAGCCTTCTCCATGCCTCTATCAATTTATATGGTAAGTCAAACTCGCGTTTAATCGTTTTGCTCTCATTAAAAGTAGTTCATAACATCTGATGGCTCTCAGGACCTTTTAGTGGGGTCTTCTGCATAAATGTAACTTTTAAAGATGGTAGCAATATTGATTAACTGATAGGGATGTGCTAAAATGAAGAGGTTAGAATCTGATTCTCATAGTTTTTATTATTTCCACTAACTGTAGCATAAACCTTCCTCCCTTAACTTATCAGATCACTGAATTGCTATTGGTGTACCATAACCTAAAAACTCCAGTGAGAAGGGTACGCTGTCACTTGGCTGCTAAAGAGATCTTTCTATCTACGTCCTCATATAGGTGCTAGAGTTGTGTAGAGAGTGGTAGCAAATGAGGCATAGGATTTAGAGAAGTGTGCTAGGTTGAAATTAAAATGGAGAATAGAATTTTTAGTGAACGTTGAATTTTCACAATATTAGACACTATTATACTAAGTATGAACGCTTTATGAAAATAATTTTATTTCGTAGTGTTGTCTTTACTTTGGAAATATTCAAGTTCTAATAATGGACTAAGGGTGGACTTTTCCATCTGCAGGTTATATTGAATGGCCAGCAGAGGCAGTGTTGCAGAGGAGAATCTCTCTGCGTTGCTGAGACAAAAAAAAAAGAAATCCAATTCTTCAGCCTTCTCCATGCTTCTATCAATTTATATGGTAAGTCAAACTCGCGTTTAATCGTTTTGCTCTCATTAAAAGTAGTTCATAACATCTGATGGCTCTCAGGACCTTTTAGTGGGGTCTTCTGCATAAATGTAACTTTTAAAGATGGTAGCAATATTGATTAACTGATAGGGATGTGCTAAAATGAAGAGGTTAGAATCTGATTCTCATAGTTTTTATTATTTCCACTAACTGTAGCATAAACCTTCCTCCCTTAACTTATCAGATCACTGAATTGCTATTGGTGTACCATAACCTAAAAACTCCAGTGAGAAGGGTACGCTGTCACTTGGCTGCTAAAGAGATCTTTCTATCTACGTCC